>NC_044031.1:396212508-396820595 GCF_901765095.1 Microcaecilia unicolor | reverse complement strand
CTGATGATTTCTGTGCTCCACTGATGTGGGATTGATCAAACTACTGACGTGGACATACAGGTGATAACTCCTGGGCTTGCTAAAAAGAGAAATAAGAAGACGCGTGAGTAAGCTTACACTGTGGCCTTATTACCGATATATTTGTTTAGCTTTGTAGTTTTCTTTTTTGTATATTTTCTTTGTTTAAGTGCATTAGTATATTTTTGTAGATTGTGGCTTTATAGGAGAAATTGTAATAGTCAGAATACAATGAAAGGGAAAGGGGCAGATAAGAAAGAAAAGCCTCCTGTGTATGCTATGTATTTAGATTTAGATAGTTCAAAAAAATGCTCCCCTTTGCAGCATGTCATAGAATTATTCCCATTAGAAAAAAAACAGATTGAAAAAATACATGAGAAATGGATCAAATATGATGCAAAAGATTCTGTTTTGAGCTGGTCTCAGGATGGATCGTTTGATCGTCCAAAATTATTATCTCTCCTGACATATATACAAGAAAATAAGAAAAAGAAGAACAGCTTAGAAAAGCATCTTACAATTTGGAATTTATTTTCTTTAGCAGCAGATCTGTTTCATGCTGATGTAGATAGGATACAAAAAGAGGCAGAAAGAAATAATCCCCCGTCATATGAATCTAGCAGGGACACGTTGTGCCCCCTAAGGGCGACTGATAAAATGAAGGAATCCAAGGCAAAGCGCCCTGTGCCATGTGCTGGGTATTCGGCTCTTGATGACCCCCCCAGTGAGTCAGAAAGTGAAAAGGGAGGGGATAATGAGGACAGTGATGTGGGGACTAGGGAACAGAAAAAGGAGAAAAAACGGGTGAGACAGAAAGAAAAAGGAAAATCTAGTGCAGAATCAGGCACTTACCCTGATTTGAAAACCCTAATTACATCAGAACAATATGACCTGGCAACTCAATTTGAAATTGAGGGACGACTGCGGATGTACTCCGAGCCTCCCATGACCATGTCAACCCCAACTCATAAGCGAACAAAAACTATGCCAACATCTTTAACCCCAGGGCCCCCCAGGCCAATTTTTCGAGGCACGCATGTGGCTGCAGAGCTTATGAGACTGAATAATACTAGATATGGTGAGGAATGGTGGGGGGCTACTAGACACTTGTTAGATGTAAAACGGCTCCCTTTGCCGTGCGATGAAAATGGTCCTAGTACACATGAGGACATTCAGGAATTATTAGAGGTTGTCAACAAAAATTGCCCGGGTATAGGGACTGGAACATTTGTAAAAGAGGGATTGGAATTCTGGGATAATTGGTTCCACAAAATAAAACGTGATTTGGAAGAAGAGGTGGAAGAGGAAGGTAAACAGGAGATTTGCAGCGCTTTAGATAGTAGTGCTTTACACATGCCAGTTATGACGCGCTTAGACGCAGCTGGCAATCGAATACAACAGTACAAACCATACACCCCCGTAGATGTTACAACTTTAGTTGCAAAAATTCCCAGTATAGTGAAAGGAGCTCGTATGTGGTTAGATGGGATAGAACAGGCAACTGCAGGGACTCAATTGACTATTGGAGATTTTAAAGCCCTGTGTGCAGCGTCAGGTATTAGTATATCTCAACTGGCAGTGCAGTGTGGATATCAGCGCCTGCCATCACATACTGTGGATGGGGATGTATACGCAGGGAATAGTAAGGCTGCTCTTTCTGCAGCTCTGCATGTGATGTATCCAACCCCGATTGATTTTTCAGCCATAACAGCAAATAAATGGGACCCTAAAACTGATTTTTCGGCACATTTGACAAAATGTATAAATTTGTATAAGGCTCAAACAGGGCAAGATGCAGATGTGGATCATAATGTAGCAGTATTTTTACACCTATTTATGTCCACACTGCCTGATAATATGCGTAAAAATTTAGATGCTGTCATTGCCCTGTCCTCAAAGCCGTGGCCAGAAATAAGAGAGACATTGATGCATTTTAGTAATGTGCATCGTAAACTGATAGAGACCCCACAGAAAGAACAGGCTAAATTAACTTCTAAGTTAATGACTATGCAGTTAAAGGATTTGGAAAGCAAGGAACAGGATAGAAATAAAAAACAGGAAACAATGGTAATGCCCTCTGCCTCACCTCCACAGGTCATTTACTATGTACAACCGGGATATAGCCGGCCGTACCAACCAAGGGGACGAGGCATGGTTAGAGGCAGGGGTAGGGGTCGAGGGATGCAAGGATCAGGACTATCACCTAATAATAGAAGGGCACATGTACAATGTTGGGGATGTCAGCAATTTGGTCACTATGCTTCAGAATGTTATCAGAATGCAGGAATGCCCCAAGTACAAATGCAGACGCAGCAAGGATTAATGCCACAAGTAGTAGGGATACCTGCGAGTGCCCCGCAGACTGCCTTACAGCAGCCGGCGATGCAATCACAGGGACCAGGAGCGGCAGTACAGAGACAGGGTACTGTAAATGCTTTTCCAACTTGGCAGAATATTCCAGACCAATGCTATTGACTGGAAGCAAACCCGTGTCAGGAAGAGGGAATGATTTTCAGATTAGACACAAGGGAGCCCTTTATTACATTGGCAATTGGAAAATATGGAACTCCTGTGAGATTTTTGATAGATACAGGGGCGAGTACCTCTGTATTGTGTGCAAAACCACAGGGAGTTAAGCTTTCAAATCAGTATAGAACAACAGTGGGATTTACGGGGATAGAACAAAGAAAAAGGCTAACGGAACCGACTCTGGTGCGCTTGGAATGCCAACCGCACGGTTCAAGGGAGGCTGTGGTACCCTTTTTAGTGGCACCTGATTGCCCAGTAAATTTGTGTGGTAGAGACTTATTGTCTCAATTAGGATTGTGTTTAGATTTTGGAAATAAAGAAATACCAAGTTTGCTCACCATGGTTCAACAGTTGAATAATGAAAATAAAGTAAGGGTTATGGAAGAATTACCACAACATATTTGGAGTACAAGTGAGTCACCATATGGACTAGCCGTAAATGCAAAACCCCATAAGATAGAATTAATAGAAGGGGCAAAGGGGCCGAAGCAAGACCCTTACCCCATACGACCTAAATTAGTATCCAAAACCTTGGAACACATTGGTAAATTATTGAAATATGGTATTATTGAACCTTCAGTATCCCCGTACAATACCCCAGTGTTTCCGGTCCCGAAAGGGGAAAACAATGTAAGGATAGTACATGATTTAAGAGAGCTAAATGAGGTTACAAAAAATCAATTTCCGATTTGTGCAAATCCTGCTACTCTTTTGCATACCCAGAATATATATGCATATAACACTGTTATTGACTTGTCTAATGCATTCTTTTCAATACCTCTTCATCCAGAGTCTAGGGATTTGACGTCATTTATAGTACAGAGTGAGGCATACAGGTGGACTAGGATGCCTCAAGGCTTTACTGATAGTCCATCGGTATTCTCAAAACAACTAATGATGGATTTAAAGGATTTCAGGAGTCAATTGCCTGACACGGTGTCATTGTTTGTCTATGTAGATGATATTCTACTGTCGGCTGAGACTGAAGCAGAATGCCTAGATTGGACTAGAAAATTATTTTTATTATTAGGAGAGTTAGGATATAAATGTAACAGGGAAAAATGTGTTATAGCTCAGTCTACTGTCACCTTTTTAGGACAAAATGTTTCAGCAGAACATAAGGTCATTATACCTGAAGTTATATCTATTTTAAATGAGACTCCGGTACCGCAAACAGTTACCCAGTTACGTGCTGTTTTGGGAATGTTAAATTACTGCAGACAATGGATACCAAATTATACACAAAAAGTAATGAGACTTTATAAACATTTGAAACTGCCCGCAGCCACACCAAAGAATACACTAATTGTATTGGAAGAGCAGGATAAGATAATATTGGCTAAGATTGTGAGGGATTTATTATCTCCAGGACCGTTAGCAGTAATAGATATCCAATCACCTGTGCATTTGTGGGTAAAAGACATGGGAAATAGTTGGGCAGCTATGATTAATCAAAATAATGAAGTAAATACACCAGTAGCTTTTTTGTCAGGCTCTTTTAATCATGTGGAAAAAGGAATGAAAGAAATACCAAAGTTACTGACAGCTATAGTGGCTGCAGTAGGCAAGTGGAGAGCACAAATGCCTTTTGTTCCTATTGTAATACATACCAACCACACGATTAAAACGCTGTTGAGCCCTAGCCAAACAGCATTGACAGCCACTAGATTTGGAAAATATCAAGCAGTACTTTTAGGACAAGATATAAGAATAATACCATTAACTAAAGAACAGAGAAATAAGATAGATCTGCTTTTTCCTGTCGATCAAGAGGGTGAGATCGATACTATAGAAATCCCTACATTTCACTGTCTTACTTTTGAACCTTTATCTGATGGGTTAATATGGTTTACAGATGGAGCTTGTGAAAGGACTGTTGCAGGCTTTGCCTGCGTGCAGGTAGATGAGAATCTAAGAAAGATAATGCAAGTACAATATAAAACCCCTCCTGATCAGACTGCACAGCATGCTGAACTTTTAGCCGTTATTACGGCCTTACAACACACTGATATGACTCAAAATGTCACTATATATACTGATAGTGGTTACGTTGCAAGTTCACTACAGTATCATATATTAAAATGGCAGCGTAGGGGGATGATAACCAGTGCAGGTAAAAATCTACAACATTACACATATTGGAAATTGCTGTTTGAAATTTTGGCAAGAAGGGAACGTGAAGGTAGAAAAACTGCAGTTGTGTGGACCCCGGCCCACACTGAAAAGCCAACCTTTGAAGCACTAGGTAATGCAATGGCTGATGCAGCAGCAACGGAGGTGGTTAAGCAAAGTGAAAAGATTTTGTATAATACTAGACAGACACAGGAAGGGCCACTTACGAATGTAGATAAGATTGAAATGTGGCAGCCAGAGGGACAGGAAAGTGAAAAATGGTTGAAGAGAGGATGTATGAAATTGGGAAGTGAATGGTTTAATGCAGAAGAAGGATTACCTTGTATGCCAATGAGCCAGGCGATTAAGGTATTGGCTGAGTGGCATGCAACCATGCATTGGAATAAGGAAACAATGAGGCAACAATTTGAGCAAAGATTTTGGACTTTAAAAATTGATAACCTGATTCAACAGGTTGTGCAAAATTGCATGGTATGCAATATTAACATACCTAAACGAGGTCCTAAAATATCACCTGGGACACTTCCAATACCAGAAGGCCCAGCAAAAGAATGGTATATCGATTTCACCGATATGATTGTTCCAGTGCAGGGAAAAAGATATTTGTTAGTTTGGGTGGATGCTTTTTCAAGGTGGATAGAAGCATTTCCATGTAAAAGGGAGACAGCACATGAAGTGGTACAATGCCTGGTAACTCATATTATGCCAAGACATGGGTGTCCGTCTAGAATAATTTCTGATAACGGGACACATTTTAATAACAGTGTTTTGAAAGAAATGGAAACGATTATGGGTTTAACACACAGAAAAGTATCAGTGTATCGCCCCACCTCCAATGGTTTGGTGGAGCGCTACAATGGTATTTTAAAAACTAAATTGAGAGTATTACTGAAGGCTTTAAACAAGGAAACAGCAGGTAAACCATATACCTGGCTTGATTTGTTACCATTAGCTTTGATGGTTATAAGGGCCCAACCTAATGGGCGTACTAAATTGACCCCATTCCAAATTCAGACAGGACGTCATTTCTTCCCGATGCAGACAGCAAGTACTGATAGCACAGCTCAGTACTGGCAAAAGCTACAACCTATGTTGAACCTGACAAGTGATATGATCCGAACAAATGTAGCATCACAGGCAGGGACTACTAATGATGTTTGTGCTTTTAAAGTAGGTGATCTAGTACTACGAAAGAACTTTACACATAAAACATGGAAAGATCCTGTGTATGTAGGGCCTTTTGCTATCACGGCCCTTACTCAGACCGCTGCCCGTCTGGAAGGTCATACTTCTTGGATACATTTAGCAGATATTCGACGAATTAATAACATTGAAATGGACAAAGAATAAACAAACATCATGTCCCTAAACATGATGGTATTGGACTGTTGGTGTTTGTTAATGGACAATGAACACATATGAGAATAGACTTGTTACAGTGGCCAAAATGTTGAATTTGACTGATTGTATCATATGTGCCCACTGATTGACATCATCCTTGTCCTTGCCAGCTATGATGAATGGGACTACAATGATAAAATTGAGTGGGCACCATGACTGTGATCCCAATAATACCTGTGTAAGGGATGATGAAAACCTTCATTGGACAAATGAGACTATTTATAAGCAAGCCTTGCTTATGGACAAGTACCCACGGACATCATTTTGGTGTCTGATTAATAGTATGACAACTGAACACATTCCCCTGATAAAGTGCACTTACACGCAGAATGTTGTAACAACTGATTTAATGAATGTTATGCTTTTAATTTGTGTAATTTTTAATGCCACATTAACTAATGCAATTGGGCATTATCCTTATAATTGTTCTTATATGAAACATAAGAATGACAGTGTACTTCCCTTTGATGAAACTCACTGTCTGTATTCAAAAGAAATATAAATTTTGTACCCTAGTACAATTGAATCTGTTTAATGCAACATGTATTAGCATGTTTGCAAAGATGTGCCAGGATGCTTTTAAAATAACAATGATAACTGAAATCAAGAATAAATAGAACTTTAATATGTCAGCCAAAAATATTGAAAAAGCGTGCAGAAACTGAATGCCACAAACAAGGGGGGAGGAAATTTAGAAGGGAGGTAAGGATACAGACTGGAGCTAAAACAGATGTTTGAGTCCTGGAATACCAGGCCTCAAAAGGGAGGATTTGTTGAACAAAAGTATGAAAGATTTGTTGAATAAAAGTATGAAAAATGCGGAGTGGAAGGCTCCATGATTACAACAAGCTGTTTTAACACTAACCCTCCTGAGGCATGAAAAGAATGTGGCAACACATTAGCCAAAGGCAGGCTCCAGAAAGTCTGTGGGCTAAAAGGTAGGGGGGTAATAGAAAGCAGATGTTCTGCACATGATTAACAGTTTGTGGTATTCAGAGACTTGCACAGGAATGTTGTATGAGAGAATTGGTCAGATGCCAAAGAAGAACGATATAAAATCAGATTGGAACAAAGAGGTAGCAAGCATTTTGAATTTTTCTTTGTCTGTCTATAGCATTTTGATTTGCCTTAAGCTTGCTGTAAATTGCTTGTGTGTGTAGATATGCTTTGAGTATAGAAATGCTTCCTGACTACCCCTATTGATGGTAATCAGCTTGTACACTAAACAAATGAGTAAACTGTTTATATTAAATATGAAATTCGTCTGGCCTTCTCTACAAAAGTGGCGGCATCCTTTTATACAGCGTGTACTCTTACCACCAAGTAAATAGGTGGCAGTAAGGGCTCAGGAAGTAATGGCCGCACGCTAATTGTGAAATTAGTGCATGTCCATTAAAGACCTCAAACATCTTAGCCCTAGACTTGTCCTCTGTCTCTAAATTAATTGGAATGGTAACTGCCATTTCTCGTACAAAAGATGGAAAAGAAAGACACTCTGGTGGAGATTTTCATCTTTCCTCAGGAGGGGAGGGGTCAGATGGGATGCCATAGGATTCCTCCTCCAAGCAGTACCATAGACCCTCATCAGACTCCCATGGGCACTCCTTATCAGTGTTGGCAAAAAAACTCCTCATGGGAGGGCAAAGATCAAGCCTGCCTCGACAGAAAAGAACCATGTCCCCTCGACGAGTGTCGGGGTATCGGCTCCATCCTCACCTCCAGCGAAGCTTCCTCCACTGATGTCGAGGGAGTGCCAGAACTGGTGGCTGTCAACACCTGTACCGCAGGTGTCACCGGTGTCGGAGGCCTCATTGTAGGCTGAGGTTGGGCTGCAGCAAGAAGCATGGAAGGCACAATCACCCCAGATGCCAATGCACTCTGTTGTAAAATCCCTGCCAAATGCTCATAGAGCATGGCCAGGATGCGCTTATCAAGAGAGGCAATTGGGAAAGGCTGGGGCACTGGATCAGAGAAAGGCTGCTGAAGTGCTGGGGTCAAGACGGGCACCTGGTCCTGACTGCATAGAGACCTGCACATCGGCACCTCCTGTATGGAGGGGGCACAGTCCTCCTGGCACCAACTCTTCTCAGGGATTGGGTGAGCCCTCAGTAACCCGGTATTCCCGGTACCATGTGTGAAGGGCGATGGATGCTGATGTTTCTTGGGCTTTGCCCAATAGCGGTCATTGACACTTCCTCGGTGCTGACAAGTAAGACATCAAATTCTCACATCACCTTGCGGTTGGGTCTGATGCTGACAAGCCCCCGAGGCCCTGCACAACAGCCAGCATCAAGGCTGGTGGAGGCCTACTCGATTCACGCCCACTCCCAATGTCTTGAGGCAGGCCTAGCAGCCATATGGACTGATGCAACTCTCAACATCAATGTCGATACCAATGTTGTGGATTTGGACCAGGCTCAAAAACGTTTCTCCCGCTGAGCCTCTCTGGCCAGCTGGGTCATTTTCTTCATACAAAGGCAAAGAACACATCTTGAACGAGCATGTTCTGGCCCCAAGCACTGAATACACCAAGAATGAGTGGCTTTGCCAGAGATGGTACTATTGTACCAAGTACAGTGCTTGAAGCCTCTGGGAACCTTTGATGACACGAAGGAAAAACAGCCATGGCTAGATCAAATGACTCGATGATGCCAGGAAAAGAGGCAAAGCACCAGAAAAAAATGGAGAGAAGTCCTGACTGGAGCTCAGGCGTAAGAGGGCCTTACAGAGCACAAAATAAAAAAATAAAACTCAAAAAGTGGCAAATCTATTATGAATGAGAAATTGTACATGAAGCAAAGAGAAAGTTACTGGTAAATAGAGTACTAAGCAATTCACGTAATAATTAATTGTTTGAGATATGGTCGTTCTTTGTGAGGGTTTGTTTGAATAGGAACGATTTGAGGATTTTGTGGAATCTAGTATATTTCTTATTTTGGGTGGTAAGCAGTTCCACCATTTGAGTTCTAGGTAAGTGAAATCTGCAGAGTGGATGGACAGTTTTGTACATCATTTTTTTGCAATTTGGGAGGTGTAGTCTGAGATAGTTTCTTGCCTCATATTTAGTGCTTCTTTGAGGTAAGTTTATTAATGGTACCACATAGTCTGGAGCTGTACCATTTAGTATTTGAAAGATAAAGGTACATAATTTGAAGGTGATTCTCGTATTGAAGGGAAGCCAGTGTAATTTGATTAATAAAGGGGAGGCACTTTCAAAACAAGAGATTTTATGTATGAACCTGGCTGTAGTGTTTTGAGCTGTTTGGAGTTTTTTCAACAGGTACTCCTTACAGACAGCATATATGGCATTACAATAATCGAATTGGGATAATGTTAATGATTGTACCAATAGTCTGAATGTTTCTGATGAGAAATAGGGTCTGATCCTTTTTAGTTTCCAAAGAGACCTGAAAGATTTTGTGATTACTGAGGACACTTGAGAATCAAATGTTAAAAGTTTGTCTATAATTATATCTAAAATTTTCAGATTATTGTCAATGGGGAATGAAGTGTTGTCAATTGTGAAACTATTGTACTTGTTTTGGTCAAATAGGTTGGTAATGACCACGAATTTAGTTTTTTTCTTTATTTAGCTTTAGTTTGGATTCTGAGGCCCAGGTTTCCATCAAATTTAAGCCAAGTTTTGCCTTTTGTAAGATGCCTTTAATGTTCTTTTTAAAGGTTATGTTTATGGTAACATCATCAGCATATATGAATGTTTTGAATCCTGCTGTTTCTAGTATGTTGCCTAGCGGTGACATCATTACATTAAAAAGAATGAGCGATAACAGAACCCTAAGGGGCGCCACAGTCCGGTGACCAAGGAGAGGGAGGATAAGGTTCCTTTCATTTTCACTTTGTAAGATCTTGATTTCAGGAATCCTTGAAACCATTTGTGGACTGTGCCACATATACCAAAGTTGTCTAGTATGTTTAGTAGGATATTATGATCTACTACATCAAATCTGCTAGACATATCGAACTGCATTATTAAGATCTTAGACCCTATGCTAATTTCTTTTCTGAGATTTGATACTAGGGTAGTAAGGACAATCTCGGTGCTTTAGCATGGTCTGAAAATCTGATTGTGATTTGTGTAGTAGGGAGAAATGTGAAAGGTAGTCCATAGTTTGTGCTGCTACTATTCCTTCCATCACCTTTATCATCAAAGGAATTAACCATCAAGTTTGCAAAATTCTTTGGTTGTGTAAATGGTCAAATATTTGTTCCACTGACTATATTGTGAAGTATTCTATTATTACAAAATATGATACAGCTCTTTCCTACTCCATTATCTATTTTAAGAAGCAATAAGAACTGATTTATATTCCCTTTCTTTTGAACAAGATGTGTTCAGCTTTGGTATTATGACTTTCATCAAGCAAAATTAAACAAAGCAACAACCAATTTCTTTAAAAATCTAACTTCACACAATCTTGCACTGTTATGCTACCTCTGCTACTCAAACTAACAGAAAGAGGATAATACAACTTCCTTTCAAGTACAAAACCAGAAACACCAAGAAGGGAAGCAGATGCAATGGAAGTGCGTGGTAACAAAATAATCTCACTACAAATTACAAAACTATGGAGGGCAACATCATAAATATGAATGTTCCAGCCTTGGGACCTCTTACAACACACAGCTGCTCCAAGTCCGAGGTTTTAAGACAAGGTTATAACCATTTGTCAGACCTCCACTACCCTAATAAAAAGTAACTTTTAATTATATTTCAAAAAATCTTTTTCCAAAATTGCACTGGAACCAGCAAATCCTCAATTCAAAACAAAAATAATTACATTTATCTTATGTAGAAAATCAGTGTTGAGGAATGTGGAAACACCCAACGCTCACAGAAAATCAAGCAAAGTGTTTCGGCATCAAGCCTGCTTCTGGGATTGACAACAAGTAGAGGCATTCACCGGCAGCTTCCATTAACTCGGGAAATACCCATCAAGCTTCTTCATTATGGCTTCAAGTCATAATGAAGGTTGGCCCATTCATATTTATGATGTCACTCTCCGTAAGATTTGTAATTTTTTAGTGACATTATTTTGTTACCACACACTTCCATTGTATCTGCTTCCCATCTTGGTGTTTACACCTTTGCTACTGTGGTAAAACCAACTAGTGCTCTGCAGATAAAGAAATGAAGGACAAATTTGAGCATTAGGTCTTAAGAGGAGGTACTTTTTGAAATGCCTTTGTTTAACATTAATCTCCACATGCCTTTACTCTCCACACACACCTGCATTTTGCAAAACCTTACGCCACAACACTAGGTAGCAAAATACCATGAAGCAGTTCTGAAAAGCAAGAACAAAACATTTTCCCACAAAAATCCCATCCCTTTCTTGATACCTAACTGAATTGCTGGTTTGTGTTAGAAATTTAACATGTGTGCAGAATAAGTTACCGAAGCACATATGTCATCAAACTAATTACTTGTTGTTTTGAAGATTACTTTAAAATTTGGTTATTTCAGAAGTTTAATCTATCATAAAGGGTGTCAATTTAGCTTTTATCTACATTGTGTATTTGATATTTAACTCTTTGTTTTAATTTATTGTATATCAAAGATAATGCCCTACTCTTTACGATTGTGAATCGCGCAGATCCAATTTTTTGGTCGTGGGGTATAGAAGTATTGTTTGCAATGTAATGTAACTATCCTATCCAGATTTGTAAATACATATGCTTCAGTGTATTCTTATAATGGGTTTATTGTACTACGCTTTATGTTACGCTTAAGTTGGACTATGTCTAAGAAAGGCAGAATACAAATATATTACGATACAGCATTGCTACTACTAGCTGACAGGAATGCACAGGGGGAAAACCTGTTTGTGGTTCGTTTGGCCTTTTTTCCCCATCTTCAAACATTTTTTTAGGTTTGTTTCACATATTTAATAAAATAGCTTCAACTCATTTAAGCATCAGTAGTGCATGTGAATGTATGGAATACCAGCACTTTTGTGGGTAAGTGTAACTTTATAAACAAAAGTGGCAGCAAAGCAGCTAAACCCTATTCTGTAAAATCTAGACTTCGCACATGCTAATGCAGGACTTTCCCACACACTAAGCCCAGATTTACCACAGCAGTATATGGTAAAATTATGTATCATACCTGATAATTTTCTTTCCATTAATCATAGCTGATCAATCCATAGACTGGTGGGTTGTGTCCATCTACCAACAGGTGGAGATAGAGAGCAATCCTTTTGCCTCCCTATATGTGGTCATGTGCTGCCGGAAACTCCTCAGTATGTCGATATCCAAGCTCCATCCGCAGGACTCAGCACTTAGAGAATTACACCCACAAAGGGACCCTCTGCCCAGCTCACCACCGCCGAAACGGGGGAGGGGAATTAACCCAGCTTATCCCCACACAAGTGGGGGAGGGGAATCCGTCCAGCTCATCCCCGCGGAGCGGGGGAGGGACACCACCCCGCCGATGCGGGGGGATCTGGCTTATCCTGCAACCGCAACCGCGGGAGGAGCTGACTGACCCTAACACCGCCGAAGCGGGAGG
Source organism: Microcaecilia unicolor (assembly GCF_901765095.1). Taxonomy (NCBI): domain Eukaryota; kingdom Metazoa; phylum Chordata; class Amphibia; order Gymnophiona; family Siphonopidae; genus Microcaecilia; species Microcaecilia unicolor. The sequence continues at coordinate 396,807,982 of NC_044031.1, read as the reverse complement.
GGTACAAAGCTGCCCTACAGCCGCACGAAGCGGGAGGGAGCGCCGGCAGAATTTATGTCTCAATCCAGCCCCGAAAACGGAGGGGAGAGGAATGCAGCAGCTCACTGTAACACAAAATCGTCTCAACTCTTGAAGAATCCAATTGAAAAAACTTAAACACGAAGTCCTCCTGAACAGGAACTGCAGACTAAACTTGAACCTGAAATGCAACCAGAATATAAACAGTACAAATATCTGGGAGGGGCTATGGATTGATCAGCTATGATTAATGGAAAGAAAATTATCAGGTATGATACATAATTTTACCTTCCATATCATCATGCTGATCAATCCATAGACTGGTGGGATGTACCGAAGCAGTACTCACCCAGGGCGGGACATTGAAATCCCTGACCGCAACACTGAAGCTCCAAACCGGGCCTCCGCCCGAGCAGCCACAGTCAAGCGGTATTGCCTGGAGAAGGTATGGGCCGATGCCCAAGTTGCCATCTTGCATATCTCTTCCAAGGAGACGGACCCGGCCTCTGCCATCGAGGCCGCCTGAGCTCTAGTGGAGTGAGCCTTCAGCTGAATAGGCGGCACCTTCCCCGCGGCCACATAAGCCGCTGCAATGGCCTCCTTGACCCATCTTGCCACTGTAGGCTTAGCAGCCTGCAGACCCTTACGAAGACCTGCAAACAGGACAAACTGTCACGTCCCTTACCTGTGCCGCCCTGTCCGCAGTGATGCCTCACTCCGCGAGCAGGAGAGAGCGGGGTATCGCTGGCTACGGGCGGCGTGTTCAGGGAATCTTGCCTGCCTCCTGGACGGTGCCGGTTCGCCGCTATAGTGCTGTGGCGGCTGGAGAGCGCCGGCCATTTTGGCAGCGCCGGCGCTCACAAGCTGGAGAGTCTCTTCCGGGCGCTGGACCCGGGAGCATGGAGAACGCCCCTTCTGGGTCCGGATTGGCTGGTCGCGGCTGGACTCCGCCCTCTCTCTGTGACCAGCCTATCCAGAGCCCGGGGGCTGGTTGTAGGCTCCACCCCCCGGACAGCTGATGGTTGTCTTCCTGATGGAGGGGGCTATTTAAGTACAGACGCTGGCAGAACACTTTGCTTCGGCTTCTGCTTGTGTGGATTCCTGAGTTCTGTGTGTTTGGATTGTTTTTCTGCTTTGAACCTGCCGCCTGCCTTGAACCTCTGTTTGGACCTGGACTTTGCTTTTGCCTGCCGCCTGCCTTGAACCTCTGTTTGGACCTGGACTTTGCTTTTGCCTGCCGCCTGCCTTGAACCTCTGTTTGGACCTGGACTTTGCTTTTGCCTGCCGCCTGCCTTGAACCTCTGTTTGGACCTGGACTTTGCTTTCGCCTGCCGCCTGCCTTGAACCTCTGTTTGGACCTGGACCTTGCCTTTTGCCATCTGTCTGCTGTCCATCCTGTGTACAGTCCTGCCCTCCTTAGGAAGTTCCAGTCCTGATTCTCCAGGTAAGATCAGAACTGTCTGGCTGCCAGACGTAGTTTGGCACAGGGGCTCACAGATCGTGGTATAGGCCTGACACAAACAGATGATCCGATTTCCGGAAATCATTGGTCACTTCCAAGTATCTGATGATGACTCGTCTCACATCCAGAAATTTGAGAGCAGAGTATTCCTCTGGGTAGTCCTCCCTACGAAAGGAAGGGAGACAGAGCTGCTGATTCACATGGAAGCGAGAAACAATCTTGGGCAGGAAGGAAGGCACTGTGCGAATAGTCACTCCTGCCTCAGTGAACCGCAGAAAAGGCTCTCGACATGAGAGCGCCTGGAGCTCGGAAACTCTTCTGGCTGAAGTGATAGCCACCAAAAAGACTGCTTTCAACGTCAGGTCTTTCAGAGATGCCCTCGACAAGGGTTCAAAAGGCGGCTTCTGCAAGGCTCTTAGCACCAGGTTGAGATTCCACGCAGGCACCACTGAGTGCAGAGGAGGGCGCAGGTGATTAACTCCCTTGAGAAAACATACCACATCTGGCTGCGAAGCCAGGGAAGCACCCTTCAGGCGGCCCCTGAAGCAAGCCAGAGCCGCTACCTGGACTTTAAGGGAACTGAGTGACAGGCCTTTCTCCAGACCTTCTTGCAGTAACGCCAGCACTGAAGAAACTGGAGTAGTGAAGGGAGAAAGTGAGCCTGCTTCACACCACGCTGCAAAGGTACGCCAAACCCTGGCGTAAGCAGTAGAAGTAGAGCGCTTCCTCGCTCTCAGCATAGTGGCGATGACCTTGTCCGAGAAGCCCTTCTTCCTCAGACGCTGCCGCTCAATAGCCAGGCCGTAAGACCAAAGGGGGAGGGATCCTCCATCACCACGGGACCCTGATGCAACAGGCCCTGCTCCACTGGCAGCCGCAGAGGGTCGTCCACCGAGAGCCTGATCAAGTCCGCATACCAGGGACGTCTGGGCCAGTCCGGACCCACCAGGATTATTCGGCCCGGATGCTTTGCCACCCGATCTAGTACCCTGCCCAACATGGGCCAGGGCGGGAACACATAGAGAAGCTCCTGTGTCGGCCACTGTTGGAGAAGAGCATCTACTCCCAGAGATCGAGGGTCCCGTCCTCTGCTGAAAAAGCGCGGCACTTGGCAATTGGCTGATGACGCCATCAGATCTAGGCTCGGCTGGCCCCAGCGCTTCGTGATGTCCAAGAACGCCTGAGCCAATAACTGCCACTCTCCGGGATCCAAGGTATGGCGACTGAGAAAGTCCACCTTGACATTCATGACTCCGGCAATGTGGGCCGCTGACAGCTGTTCCAGGTTCGCTTCCGCCCACTGGCATAGATTCATGGCTTCCTTGGCTAGAGGGGCGCTCTTGGTACCTCCCTGGCGGTTGACATAGGCCACAGCCGTGGCATTGTCCGACAGGACCCGTACTGGCTTCAATGCCAGTACCGGGAGGAACTCCAAAAGCGCCAACCGAATGGCTCTGAGTTCCAGGAGGTTGATAGACCACTTTGCCTCTGCAGGAGACCAGAGCCCCTGCGCTGTCCTTCCCAAACAGTGGGCTCCCCAGCCCGTCAAAGAGGCGTCCGTCGTGACGACAATCCACTCCGGGGTCACAAGAAGCATCCCTGCAGACAACTTGTCTGTCTTCAGCCACCAGCTCAGCGCCTTGCGCACTGCTGGGTCCAAGGGAAGGCGCACAGCATAATCCTCCAACACCGGAGTCCAGCGCTGCAGCAGAGAGTGTTGTAGTGGTCTCATATGAGCCCTGGCCCAGGGCACTACTTCCATCGTGGCCGTCATAGAGCCCAACAGCTGCACATAGTCCCAAGCCCGAAGCGGAGAGGCTACTAGGAACTGGTCCACCTGAGCCTGAAGTTTGACAATCCGAGTGTCCGGCAGGAACACTCTGCCCACTTGGGTGTCGAATCGAACTCCCAGATACTCCAGGGACTGAGTCGGGTGCAGCTGGCTTTTCTCCCAGTTGATGATCCACCCCAGGGAGCTCAAAAGAGCAATCACCCGGTCCACAGCTTTGCCGCACTCTGCATAAGAGGGGGCTCGGATCAACCAGTCGTCCAGATAAGGATGGACTTGTACTCCTTCCTTTCGCAGGAAGGCCGCGATGACCACCATTACTTTGGAGAAGGTCTGCGGAGCAGTAGCCAACCCGAACGGGAGGGCTCTGAACTGGAAGTGTCGGCCCAGGACTGCAAAACGCAGAAAGCGTTGATGAGGAGGCCAGATGGGAATATGCAAGTACGCTTCCTTGATGTCCAAGGATGCCAGGAACTCCCCTGCCTTCACTGCCGCTATAACAGAGCGGAGAGTCTCCATGCGAAAGTGCCGAACTTTCAAGGCCCGATTGACCCCTTTGAGGTCGAGGATAGGCCGTACAGAACCTCCTTTCTTTGGTACCACAAAGTAAATGGAGTAACGTCCCTTGCCAAGCTGATTTTCTGGCACCGGAACGACCGCACCCAGGCGGATAAGATTGTCCAAGGTCTGCTGCACTGCCACAGCTTTGACCGGAGACTTGCAGGGAGAGAGTACAAACCCGTCTCTTAAGGGTCGGCAGAACTCTAGCTTGTAGCCGTCTCTGATGACTTCCAGCACCCAAGTGTCTGAAGTTACCCTGGTCCACTCGCCCAGAAACGAGGACAGGCGTCCTCCAATCTGCACTGGGCCATGGACAAGGACCCCGTCATTGGGTACGAGACCCTGGGGGAGGACCGGAGGGCGCACCTCCGGGACGGTGGTCTCTGCGAAAGGAATGCTGCTTGGGGGAGAAGTTCCTCTTGAAAGAAGAGGGGGCAGAGGAGCCCGACTTGCCCAGGCGGTACCGACGGGCTTCCTGAAACGTCCTCTGGAGATACCGGGGCGAGCACTGGCCCGAGCCCTGACCTCTGGTAACCTCTTGCCCTTAGACGTGCCGAGATCGGTCACAATTTTGTCCAGCTCGACCCCAAAGAGCAGCTTGCCTTTAAAAGGCAACTTAGCCAGGCGGGACTTAGAGGCGTGGTCCGCAGACCAATGTTTCAGCCAAAGCCACCGCCGCGCAGAGACTGTCTGAGCCATACCTTTAGCCGAGGCTCTCAAGACATCATACAGTAAGTCTGCCAAATAAGCCAAGCCCGATTCCAGGGCCGGCCAATCAGCCCTCAAGGAAGGATCCGAGGGGGAAGCCCGCTGCACAATCGTCAGGCACGCCCTAGCCACGTAGGAGCTGCAAACTGAGGCCTGCAAACTTAAGGCAGCCGCCTCGAAGGACGACCTTAAGGCCGCCTCCAATCTTCTGTCTTGGGCGTCCTTTAGGGCCGTGCCACCTTCCACCGGCAACGCCGTTTTCTTAGTCACCGCAGTGATTAAAGAATCAACGGTAGGCCAAAGAAAGGCCTCCCGTTCACTTTCAGGCAAAGGATAGAGGCGGGACATAGCCCTAGCCACTTTGAGGCTCGCTTCCGGGACATCCCATTGAGCCGAAATTAAGTTGTGCATGGCATCATGCACTTGGAAGGTTCTAGGCGGGCGCTTCGTCCCCAGCATAATGGCAGAGCCAACAGGGGCTGAGGGAGAGACGTCCTCTGGAAAGGAAATCTTCAAAATGCTCATGGCCTGCACTAACAGGTTGGGCAAATCCTCTGAGCGAAAGATCCGAGCTGCAGAGGGGTCATCCGCTCCATCCGAGCGGGAATCCGTCTCCTCCAAGGAATCCCCAAAGGACCGTTGGGAGAACTCAGATACGTAGCCCTCATCTACATCAGAGGAAACAGAGTCCTCTAAGGCCTGGGAATCCACCCGAGAGCGTTTACTTCCGGGGGCCTCAACCCCTTTATCGGACAAGGGAGAAGGGGCAGCGTTTTGCATAAGGAAGGCCTGATGCAGCAGCAAAATAAACTCGGGGGAGAAACCCCCCAGACTGTGCACTTCAGCAGCCTGGGCCATAGCCCTAGACGCACCCTCAACCGGCGCTCACAAGAGCGGGGGAGAAACATGCTGCGCATCCAAGATGGCGTCCGGCGCGACACTCCGCGAAGGAGCCGCGCGGGAAGAACGGCGCTTAACTTTAGCCGCTTTTTTGCCGTCGCCCAAATCAAGGGCAGCCATGGCATTAACGTCTCCCAGCTCAAGGGCGGCCCAAGAAGAAGCCGTCCGAGCAGAGTGGCCGGCCAAGATGGCGGAGGCGAGCAGCGGGGGATGGGCGTTTATGGCGGGAAAAACCGCCGCACCGGAGGAAGACCCGGGACACTGACCGGCCTCCGAACTGACACCCAACAAGGGCGAATCAGACTTTATGACCCCCGCATCCCCGCTAGAAGCGCACACGCGGTCCGGGGAGCGATTCTTCGCGCCCTCGCCCTCTGATGCCGTAGGCCACGTGGAGATCGATCGGGGAACCCCCTGCCCGTTATAAAAAGGTTAAAATTACCTGCTTCTCGCTCCGAGCTGTAACGACCTGGTGTCCCAGTGAGTAGCTGCAATAAACGTTTAAATATAAGTCGAAATAAACGCCCTTAAGGATGTCCCAAATTTTTTTTTTTTTTTTAACGGAGCCAGCGGGAGGGGGGAGAAAAGGAGGGACCTGGCGCCACCAGGTTTGCACTTGCTCAAGAAGAGCCCTCAACCCCAGGTACTCAACAAAACCTAAAAATTAGGCTTGGAGACCTAGCCAGAGCTGCTGCTGTGTGTGACCACCACCTGCTGAGATAGAGAACATACTGAGGAGTTTCCGGCAGCACATGACCACATATAGGGAGGCAAAAGGATTGCTCTCTATCTCCACCTGCTGGTAGATGGACACAACCCACCAGTCTATGGATTGATCAGCATGATGATATGGAATAAGGATTTTAATTTGTTTTTTGCAGGTCCCACAATAATTTTTCCATTAGTATGCGAGACTTCACTTACTGCCTTTTATTTAAGGGGTGCTAAGTGCTCCCACATTAAGTCCATGTTACCCAGTTAGCGCATGCTAATGTGAATGTACAAGCTAGGAAATGCTTCCACACCCATTCCCTGCCTCTTCCTGAAAATATGCTTTAAAAAAAATAATGTGGAGATTAGCATGCACTAACATGCAAATTACTTATTGCGGTTAGTAAAAGAGTCTCACAGTACCTAAACACAAGGGGGCATTCACATGGGGGGGGAAGGGGATGAGCAGTGCTGCCAGTTCCACACACCATTTAATGCATATTATAAATTACACAAGCCCTTGTCACATTCGGTGCCTGCAGTTACATCAGGTCTATGGCCAGGGTAACTAAGAGCACCTAGATTGTATATAGGCAGCCTGATACCTAGTTGCACTAGTGTTCTGTAATGGAATCTGGGTGCCCACATGTCGTGACTGAATATGCTCTTACCAACATTGGGGCATCTAAAAGGTGGCACCCAGTTATGGAGTTACTCCTTATTTAACTTAGGGCTCCTTTCACAAAGGCATGCTAGCGCTTCCAGGGTGGCAAATACGATGAAGCCCATTCAATTCCTGTGGGCTTCATCGCATTTGCCACACCGGAGTTGCTAGCGCGGCTTTGTAAATGGAACCCTTATGCAATTTATCTTATATTCAATGTTGACCACTATTGTTAAATGGACAAACACACCATGGTCAGACCACTACAAACTAAACTTAGCCCTACTCTGGCAAAAAATGGGTTCACACCGTATACAAGAACACACAACCTACAGCATACGAGGCCAAATAGACTCGGAAACATTCTGGCAACAGATGTATAATAATGAATGGTCAGCACAAACGGACACTACATACTATCTTTCAGATTGGGATAAAAGATGCAAAAGCATATTAGACGAAATAGCACCCTTACAAACAAGAACCTCACGTAGGCATAACTCAATACAATGGTTCAACAAAGAACTGAAAAAATTAAACACACAATCCAGGAAACTCGAAAGAGCATGGAAAAAAATAAAAGATGCACAAACACTCAATGCATGGAAACAAACTCAAAGAAAATACAAATACGCTATAAGACAAGCCAAAAGACTTTTATTACAAAACCAAAATAGGGCCTGAATACAAAGACACAAAAAAATTATACCAACTTGTGAACAAACTACTAGACACCACTGCAGTCACCACAACCAATACAGATACCCCAATGGCAGACAAATGTGCCAAATACTTCAAGGAAAAAATTGCAAATCTACACAACATACTACCTCAGAACATCACCGACATTGAAAACTTCATCGAATGCATGGACCCAAACTCCGATGAATCCCCAGCGGACAGATTCTGGACAAGATTCGCTCTCCTCACCACTGAAACAGTCAATCAAGCGACTAACAGGTTCTCCAAGACTCACTGTAAACTGGATATCTGTCCCAGTTACCTAATAAAATCCGCCCCCCACTGCTTCATAGCAGACCTCACATCCCACATAAACTACATGTTTCAACATGGTCTCTTCCCTAAGAACAACGGCAACATCCTCCTTACCCTGATACCAAAAGATACCAAGAAAAAAACAAGCGATATCACTAACTACCGACCAATTGCATCTATCCCACTGGTAGTCAAACTGATGGAAAGCATGGTAACCAAACAACTTACTGATTACATAAATAAATTCTCAATACTAAACGAATCACAATCAGGATTTCGCGCCAACCAAAGCACCGAAACAGTACTAATTACTCTCTTAGCCAAATTCAAACAAGAAATTGCATTAGGCAAAAACGTACTTCTCCTACAATTCAATATGTCTAGTGCGTTCGACATGGTAAACCACAATATACTACTAAGCATCCTAGAATACTTCGGGATTAGCAGAAGTGTACTTAGCTGTGTCAAGGGTTTCCTAACCACTAGAACATATCAAGTGAAATCAAATTCAAACATATCATCACCATGGAAAGCAGACTGTGGAGTACCCCAAGGATCACCACTATCACCTCTCCTTTTCAACCTAATGATGACCCCACTAGCCAAGTCCTTATCCAATCAAGGCCTTAACCCCTTCATTTACGCAGACTATGTCACAATATACATCCCTTACAAACATAATCTAGCAGAAATCACCAATGAAATCAAACAAATTCAATGAAATCAAACAAATTCTCAATACTACACGACTCCCCGTCAGGATTTCGGTCTAACCACAGCATGGAAACAGTATTAGTTACTCTCAAGAATAAATTTAAACAAATGATTGCAACTGGCAAGAACATACTACTGCTACAATTCGACATGTCTAGCGCCTTCGATATGGTTGATCATGGAATACCATTAGATATCCTCGAGTATTTCGGAATTGGAGGTAATGTCCTCAATTGGTTCAAGAGGTTCCTAACCACACGATCATACCAAGTGACATCTAATTCGACTACGTCAGCTACATGGATACCTGAATGTGGAGTTCCACAGGGATCCCCCCTCTCACCGACACTATTCAACTTAATGATGATACCCTTGGCGAAACTACTATCAAGCCATAACCTTAACCCATACATATATGCAGACGACGTAACAATCTACATTCCATTTAAACAAGATCTAAAGGAAATTTCCAAAGACATCAACAACAGCCTACACATCATGCACACATGGGTGGACGCATTCAAGTTGAAACTCAATGCAGAAAAAACCCAATGCCTAGTACTCACCTCACAACACAACACGAACAAATTTACCACCATTGACACACCAAAACTGAATCTTCCAATTTCGGACACCCTAAAGATTCTCGGAGTTACCATTGATCGACACCTAACACTTGAGTGTCATGCGAAAAACACAACCAAGAAGATGTTCCACTCAATGTGGAAATTAAAAAGAGTAAGACCTTTCTTCCCAAGAAATGTCTTCTGCAACCTGGTACAATCAATGGTACTCAGTCATCTAGATTACTGCAATGCACTCTACGCTGGCTGCAAAGAGCATATAATCAAGAAACTTCAGACAGCTCAGAACACTGCAGCTAGACTCATATTCAGTAAAACAAAATACGAAAGCGCTAAACCCCTACGACAAAAGCTGCACTGGCTCCCACTCAAAGAACGCATCACGTTCAAAATATGCACCCTAGTTCATAAAACCATTCACGGAGACGCACCAGCCTACATGTCAGACCTGATAGACTTACCACCCAGGAATGCGAAGAAATCATCCCGCACATTCCTTAATCTTCACTTCCCAAACTGTAAAGGTCTTAAATACAAACTAACACATGCGTCAACCTTTTCCTACCTGAGCACACAATTCTGGAACCTAAAAACGCTTCTGCGCAACCTAAAAACGATCTATGAACAAGCTAACTTCCGAATTCTACTGAAGACCCATCTCTTCAACAAGGCATAAAAAATGATTAACAAATATGAACCCCTGTACACATATCCAGAACTACCTCTACAATATTTGCTTACCAAACTACTATCATGTTTTTTTCATCATCATGGCACCCAAGCTCCTCTACTAAATGTATATTTTCTATATAATTCTTATATATTTCTTAAACGTTTCTTACTATGTTGCTTGTTAAAATACTATCATGTTTTATCATTATCATGTTACCCAGAATCCTCTGTTATACTAAAGAATCCTCTGTTAAACTAAATTTATACTTTCTCATGTATTTTCACTATTCATGATGTATTGTAAACCACATTGAGCCTGCAAAGAGGTGGGGAAATGTGGGATACAAATGCAACAAATAAATAAAATAAATAAACTCAGCCTAAACATCATGAACTCAGGGGCGAATGCATTTCAACTAAAACTTATCACAGAAAAAACACACTGTCTCATCCTCTCATCCCAATACAACACAAATGAACCCACCAATATAATCACCCCAGATCACAACCTCCCTATCTCAGACAGCCTAAAAATTCTCGGAGTTACAATTGACCGTAATCTCACACTGGAGAGCCAAGTGAAAGTCACAACAAAGAAAATGTTCCACTCAATGTGGAAGCTCAAACGAGTAAAACCGTTTTTCCCGAGGGAAATATTTTGTAACTTGGTACAAACCATGGTACTAAGTCAGCTAGACTACTGCAATGGAATCTACGCGGGACGCAAAGAACAAATCCCAAAGAAACTTCAAACTGCTCAAAACACAGCAGACAGGCTTATATTTGGAAAAACGAGATTCGAAAGCGCCAAACCTCTACGAGAAAAACTACACTGGCTGCCAATCAAAGAACGCATTGCATTCAAATCTGCACCATGGTTCATAAAATCATCTACGGAGATGCCCCGGGACATGACAGACCTCATAGATCTACCAACCAGAAACGCATCAAGATCTACACGAACATACCTAAATCTCCACCACCCAAGCTGCAAAGGACTCAAATACAAATCAACCTATTCATCCAGCTTTTCCTATATAAGCACACAACTATGGAATGCATTACCAAGCACTGTGAAAACAACAAACAACCACCTACATTTCCGGAAATTACTAAAAACTTACCTGTTCAAAAAGACATACCTTAACGATCCAACTTAAATGCCTTAACCTTGCAACACAACGAAACCAAAGCTCATACTGGACATAATTTAAATCTTCCCCCATACGATTCCCTAACGTATCTGCAACACATGAACCGTACTCTACTACAGCATCACTCTGTATTTGTTCATACCGATCAACTGTACGGTACTATGTAAGCCACACTGAGCCTGCAAAAAGGTGGGAAAATGTGGGATACAAATGTGGCAAATAAATAAATAAATGCACACCTTCTATTTCTTTACAACTACACTACTCAAATAGAAGGCCAGGTACCCTCCCCCACCAATAAGACCAAAAGAGATAAATAGAAAAGCAGTCCCAGTAGTTTCACATCTGCTTTAAGTACTACTACTAAAGTAGAGGAGTGTAGTAGCCGTGTTAGTCCACTCTTAAGGTTATCAATAGAAATCAAACAAAATAAAACATGGAAAAGAAAATAAGATGATACCTTTTTTATTGGACATAACTTAATACATTTCTTGATTAGCTTTCGAAGGAGAAGGGCAACCTTCGAAAGCTAATCAAGAAATGTATTAAGTTATGTCCAATAAAAAAGGTAACATCTGCTTTAAAAACATAGCTTTTGTCTCACTCCACCTTTAAATCCAAGCTCAAAACATAAGCAAATATTCCCTCACCAACAACGATTCTGCAGAATAGCAGCACCTACCCAGTGCTAAATACCAAAACACTAGCAAAAATGTTCCAACATAACAAACTGGTTACCAGCTGGTGCCAAGCAGAAAGAAGTGTATCAGTTCTCTGTACCATGGCAAAAGTTCCTGCAGCATCCCATCATCTCCTCCCCCAGCCCAACTCTAAGCTCACAGTGAGCAGCCTGAGCATCCCTCCTGCCTCTCTTACACCACCATTCAGTTTTAGTTATCACCAGTCCAGCATGCAATAGCTGCAGATCTTACTACTACTACTACTTAACATTTCTAAAGCGCTACTAGGGTTACGCAGCGCTGTACAATTTAACATGGAAGGACAGTCCCTGCTCAAGGAGCTTACAATCTAAAAGACAGGTGTACAATCTTCCAGCCCTATGCCCAAATGTCAATCATCTCCTGGCCCCAGCCCTGGGGGCTAATCATCTGGCTACCCATGGAGTGAGACCCTCTCCCCCAACTACATCCCCCGTGGGACTGTCCTTCCCTGATCTCTGCCCGGTAGCCACCTTCTCCCTCGCCCCTGGATGAACCAGCTGAGCCTCCCAGGAGATGATAACCCCCCTACCCCCTTTCTTCATGGGGCAATTGACACATTCACCCTTAAAACAGCATCTTGGGCAAAGGTTCATTCAGCCTCACCCCTGGATGAACCAGCTGAGCCTCCAAGGAGATGACAACCCTACCCCCATTCTTTATGGGGCAACTGACACATCCACCCTTAAAACAACATCTTGGGCAAAGGTTCATTCAGCCTCACCCCTGGATGAACCAGCTGAGCCTCCCAGGAGATGACAACCCTACCCCCTTTCTTTATGGGGCAATTGACATATGGTCCACCCTTAAAACAGCATCTTGGGCAAAGGTTCATTCTGCCTCACCCCTGGATGAACCAGCTGAGCCTCCCAGGAGATGATAACCCCCCCTACCCCCTTTCTTCATGGGGCAATTGACACATTCACCCTTAAAACAGCATCTTGGGCAAAGGTTCATTCAGCCTCACCCCTGGATGAACCAGCTGAGCCTCCAAGGAGATGATAACCCCCCTACCCCCTTTCTTTATGGGGCAACTGACAGCATCTTGGGCAAAGATTCATTCAGCATCCCCACCCCCCACTTAAGGCTGCCATGCTGCTGACTCAAATGGGTAGTGGCCAGTCCCCTAGCTTGGGGCCTGGGCGCAGTTGCCCCTCTTGCCCATCCTCTGCAAGGGTCCTGGCTCTCCCCACCCCCGTTCCCCCGGGGCGGTGGCCGGTTACCCGTCAGGTTCCTGAGCACGGTGCCGTGGGCCCACAGGCTCAGCACTTGCTGCACGGACAGGTTGATCATGGAGCTGTCCGCCCCCGCCTCCGCCTTCATGGTGGCTCCCGGGCCCTGCTGCTCCGTCCCGCTTCTCCTCCTCCTTCTCCTCTTCCTCCTCGGGGCTGGGGAGCGGCTGCAGCCTGCCCGCGGGGAAGACATGGAGGGAGGACGGCTTGGAGCCGGCGGCACGGGCCCCTCTCCTCCCGACACGGGGGCCACCGAAGTCGCCTAATGCCTCCCGCTGGCCGCCTCCTGGGGCCAGCGGGGCAACGACCGGCCGCCTCCCGCCATCGTCATCCTTCTCCTCGGTGGCGACTACAGCATCATCACATCAGCCGAGGAGGAGGAGGAGGAGACTGCTGACAACAGCGGCCGGAGGGAGGGAGGGAGGGAGACTGAGAGGAGAAGCTCCTTGGAAGGAGAGGGAGAGAGAGGCAGGGCCTGGCAAATGTCACTTCAGTTTTTCTACCCTTGTGTTTAACGGTCTTGTTTACTGACTGAGCAGCTTTCTCTCCACAGTAGGGAATGGAAGAAAAACTGGAGTAAATAGGCTCCTAAGGGAGCAAGGGGATGTTTTGGGGTTTATTGAGTCAAGAAACCAGGGAGGACAATTTTCAAAGAATCTAGCTACACCTAAACTAATCCAACTTCCCCTATCCAATGATAATTTATCTGGGTTCAGCAGTTACATTTTGTCCCACAGGTGCATAAACCTGGGTGCCCCCCCCCCCCCCCCAATAATTTATCTTGGATCACTACTACTACTACTGCTTATCATTTCTAAAGCGCTACTAGACGTACGCAGCGCTGTACACTTGAACATGAAGAGACAGTCCCTGCTCGACAGAGCTTACAATCTAATTAGGACAGACAAACAGGATCAGCAGTTAGGCAGTTTTTTTTAAAATTTTTATTATTAGGATTTATTTACTGCCTTTTTGAAGGAATTCACTGAAGGCAGTGTACAGTAAGAATAGTTTGACTGTTTCATTTGGGGGGGGGCAAAGGATATGGCTTGGCACATTTGTATAAATACATCTCATACATATTCATTATGGCTATTTAAAAAAAAAAAAAAAAAAAAAAACAACGAACACACACGCACCAGACTAAAATGCTGAATATGAAGCCAGCATGTCAAAAAAAATAGGGCCAGACACTTTATAAAATAACACAAAATCCTACAAAAAGACACTCAAAACCTATACAAAAAACTTAACACACAACAACTCTAACCGACCCATGAAAAGACAGTGTTATAAATATTACACTTGGCCCTAGATCACCAATATACCTGCTACTGGAAAATGGAACAAGCTAGACTGTCACACATTCCTATGCAAACACTACAGCACTACATGCTAGCAGAATTTGTCACCTCAGTCACATATGCAGAACACGGACAGACCCTCATGTGATACAAAATAGGAACCACAAAAAACATGCCTACAAAAACTGAAATATAGATCTCTTCAAGAAAGCCAGACTCTGTAAGCAGTGCAAATACCGGTAAAAGAGAAAAAGAAATGTATTTTCTCTTGTACTCTGCAAAATACAACAACAGAAAAAAATGTACATTTCACAAAGCAGGCGCATCTTAGTCCTTAAAAGGCGTTAAATAAAAAGAATGTTTTTTTTTCTATCTTTGTTGTCTGAGCATTCTATTTTTCTAGTTGGGCTGGTCCCAGTCTCTTTTCCACTTTCCATGTGTCAATCTTCTTTTGTCAGGTTGGCTTTTCCATTTCTTCGCTCTTCTCTTGTCTTCTTCCTGTCCTTCTCTGCATCTGGCACTGATCTTTCATTTTACATTTTTTCCCCACTTTTCTCTCACTTATAGTTCTTAGTATCCACCTACCTACTGGCTTTGACCATCTCCCTCTCATTCCCTCTCCAGCACACCCGTTCCTCCCTTCGTCTCTCCCTTACCCAGTCTCCTAAATTCTTCCCCCATCTTTCACCCACTTCATTAGTCCCCATTCCCATCCTCTGTACTCACCCTCTTTTTCCTCATCTACCCTCCACTGCATCTCATCACCCTATTGGTCCCAGCTCCATTCATGTTTCTTCTTCCTTCCTTTGCCTCCAAGACCACTCTTTTGTCTGTTACCCTATACCCCATGCTCAATAGCTTCTCTTTCACCATCTTTTTACCCTTTCTACCCTAACAACCCCCTTCAGAGATTCATCCCCTTCTCCTATACCCCTCACCAGTACCCCAATCCATTTTCAATGCCTCATCCTCTCTCCAGTCTTCCATGTCATTCACATTATGTCTCAACCTCTCCCCACATCATCCCCTTTTCTTGCCCTTCTTCTCATATCCCTCATTTCACATCCTGCTTCTTCCCCTCTCCCACCCCCTAGTTCCATCCATCTCCTGCTCCTTCCCTCTGCTTACCACCCCTCCCAGTCCCATCCATTTCCTGCTCATTCCCTCTGCCCCAGCACTCATAAGTAAATAAGTATTGTCATACTGGGACAGACCAAAGGTCCATCAGACCCAGCATCCTGTTTCCAACAGTGGCCAATCCAGGTCACAAATACCTGGCAAGATCCCAAAAAAAGTACAAAACATTTTATGCTGCTTATCCCAGAAGTAAGCAGTGGATTTTCCCCAAGTCCATTTTAATAATGGCCTACAGACTTTTCCTTTGGGAAGCCATCCAACTCTTTTTTAAACCCCACTAAGCTAACCACCTTTACCACATTCTCTGGCAACGAATTCCAGAGTTTAATTACACGTTGAGGGAAGAAAAAGTTTCTCCGATTTGTTTTAAATTTACTACTTTGTAGCTTCATTGAATGCCCCCTAGTCCTAATATTTTTGGAAAGAATAAATAAGACGCTTCACGTTTACCTTTTCCACTCCACTCATTATTTTATAGACCTCTATCATATCCCCTTTATCATTTTTGTCGCCCTTCTCTGCACCTTTTCTAATTCCACTATATCTTTTTTGAGATGTGGTGACCAGAATTGAACACAATATTCGAAGTGTGGTTGCACCATGGAACGATACAAAGGCATTCTTTTTTTTTTAATCTTTATTAATTTGCAATCATACATTTACATAAAATAAATGTCATGGGAATAGAGAAAAAAAATAACATCTTCTAGTAGATAACAGGAAAAAATAACTTTTAAATTTGTCCACACATAGTATTCAAGATATAAGGAAATAGTTTTAAGGAAATATATCCTATTGATAACAAAAAAGCTGAGAGGATAGAACACAAATACCAGCCAGCGGTTTCAGCTAGCCGGCATTCTAATGTCCTCATTTTTGCTTTCCATTTGCTTTCCTAATAATACCTAACATTCTATTTGCTTTCTTAGCTGCTGCAGCAAACTGGGCAAGAGGTTTCAAAGTAACATCAACGACGACACCTAGATCCCTTTCTTGGTCGCTGACTCCTAACATGGAACCTTGCATTACATAGCTATAATTTGGGTTCCTCTTTCCCACATGCATCACTTTGCACTTGCTCACATTAAACATCATCTGCCATTTAGACGCCCAGTTTCCCAGTCTCGTAAGGTCCTCTTGTAATTTTTCGCAATCCTCTTACGATTTAACAACTTTGAATAACTTTGTGTCATCAGAAAACTTAATTACCTCACTAGATACTCCCATCTCTAGGTCATTTATAAACATGTTAAAAAGCAGTGGTCCCAGCACAGGCCCCTGGGGAACCCCACTATCTATCCTTCTCCATTGAGAATACAGACCATTTAACCCTACTCTCTGTTTTCTCTTTTAACCAGTTTTTAATCCACAATAGGACAGTACCTCCTATCCCATGACTCTCCAATTTCCTCTGGAGTCTTTCATGAGGTACTTTGTCAAACACCTTTTGAAAATCCAGATACACGATATCAACCAGCTCATCTTTATCCACATGTTTGTTCAACCCTTCAAAGAAATGTAATAGATTGGTGAGGCACAATTTCCCTTCACTAAATCCATATTGACTTTGTCTCATTAATCCATGCTTTTGAATATGCTCTGTAATTTTGTTCTTTATAATAGTCTCTACCATTTTGCCCAGCACCAACATCAGGCTCACCGCCCTATAATTTCCTGGATATCCTCTGGAACCTTTTTTAAAAATCGATGTTACATTAGCCACCCTCCAATCTTCTGGTACCACGCTTGATTTTAAAGATAATTTACATGTTACTATCATTAGTTCCGTAAGTTCATTTTTCAATTCTATCAGTACTCTGAGATGGATACCATCTGGTCCAGGAGGTTTGCTACTCTTCATTTTGTCAAATTGCCCCATTACATCCTCCAGGTTTATAGAGATTTCATTCAGTTTCTCCAACTTGCCAGCTTTGAATACCATTTCTGGCACCGGTATTTCTCCCAAATCTTCCTTGGTGAAGACCAAAGCAAAGAATCAATTTAATCACTCCACTATGGCTTTGTCTTCTGTGATCGCCCCTTTTACCCTTCGGTCATCTAGCGGTCCAACCGATTCTTTTGCTGGATTCCTGCTTTTATTATACCTAAAAAAAATGTTACTATGTGTTTTGCCTCCATCACAGTCTTTTTTTCAAAGTCCATCTGGTGGGTTTAACTATGATATTCAATAGTCTGTCACAAGAGTATGTCCCTTCTCCTTGGAAGAAGGTGGTGGTTTTTCATGTTCTGAAGAAGCCTTCATTTGATTCTCTGCTGCCCGCTAATTATCGTCCAATATCCAATTTATGTTTCTTTTCTAAATTGACAGAAAAGATACTGTTTCAGCAACTATCTGAACATGTTCTCAAAGCCTGGTGTCACCAAGAAGGATTTAGGTACATAGGAGGATGGGGCAATACATGGAAAAACAAAAACTATACTGTAACGATGGGCTGCATCTCACTGTGACAGGAAAAAACTTCTTGGGGAGAAATTCAGACAATATATTTCTAGGCATATAAACTAGAAGGCGGGAGTGGCATATGGAGACAGTTCACTTCAAGTGGTCACCCCCAGCTAAAGCTAAAGACAAGATGCGTCAGTAAAAAAGAAAGCAATGAAAACAGCAATCTTAGCAAATCACTTCTTACCAACAAAGCAGGAAGTGAGACTAAACAACAAACTAAACAGAAGATAAAAATTCCCCTGAAATGTAGATGGAAAGTGATGACCAGAAATGCTCGCAGTCTAAGCTATAAAGTTCATGACCTTCAAGCCCTGATGTTGGAGGCAGACTTAGACGTTGTTGCAATCACGGAGACATGGCTCAATGGTTCCCATGAATGGGATGCAAACATACCAGGCTATAATCTATTTAGGAAGGATAGAGATGGTCATAAAGGTGGAGGAGTAGCTCTGTATGTGAAAAATTATATCGCAGTGACTGAAATGACAGGGGCTTGGGGAAAGGAAGAAGCAGTATGGATCACCTTAAAAAGAGATGATAGAATCTCTGTCCATGTGGGTGTTGCCTACAGACCTCCGACACAATTGGAGGAACTACATAAAGATCTGATCGCAGATATTCAAAAGTTGGGAAAGAAGAGAGAGTTGCTGTTGCTGGCAGATGTCAATCTGCCGGATGTAGATTGGAAGGTTCCATCTGCGGAATCGGAAAGAAGTAGAGAGATCGTGGATGCTTTTCAAAGTGCTCTGCTCAGACAAATGATGACGGAACCCACGAGGGAGGGAGTGACGCTGGATCTGGTGCTCACAAATGGGGATAGTGTGTCAAATGTCCAAGTGGGTGCCCACCTGGGCAGCAGTGACCATCAAACAGTTTGGTTTGATATGACAGCTGAAGTGGAGGGCGACCACTCAAAACTCAATTCCTGAATTTCAAGCATGCTGACTTTAGTAAAATGGGGGAATACCTGAGGAAGGAGCTGATGGACTGGGAGGACATACGAGAAGTGGAAGGACAGTGGTCTAGGCTGAAAGAAGCTATAAATAGGGCTACAAACCTTTATGTAAGGAGAGTACATAAAAGTAAGAGAAAAAGGAAACCGATATGGTTCTACAAGCAAGTGGCTGAGAAAATAAAGGCTAAAGAGTTGGCATTCCTGAAATACAGAAAAACTCAGGAAGAGGAACACGGAGAGGAATACCGGATGAAACTGAAAGAATCCAAGAGAGAGATACATCTGGCGAAAGCGCAAGTGGAAGAACAAATGGCTAGAAATGTAAGAAGGGGTCACAAAATTTTTTTTTCAGCTATATTAGTGAAAGGAGGAAGACTAAAAAGGGAATTGTGAGACTGAAAGATGCTGCGAACCGCTATGTAGATAATGATGAAGAAAAAGCAAATTTGCTAAATAGATACTTTTGTTCTGTTTTCACAGAAGAAAATCCTGGAGAAGGACAGCGATTGACTGGTAAAAGTACATATGAGAATGGAGTGGATATAGCACCATTCATGGAAGAGAGTGTGTATGAACAACTTGAAAATCTAAAGGTGGACAAAGCCATGGGACCGGACGGGAACCACCCCAGGATATTTAAGAGAGCTGGTCCTCTTAAAGATTTGTTTAATAAATCCTTGGAGACGGGAGGGATTCTGTGGGATTGGAGAACAACGGATGTGGTCCCTCTTCACAAAAGTGGTGATAGGGAAGAAGCTGGAAACTATAGGCTGGTAAGCCTCACTTCGGTTATTGGAAAAGTAATGGAAGCAAGATCCGAGACAAGATGGTTGTACCAAAGGTAAATCTTGCCAAACGAATCTCATTGAATTCTTTGACTGGGTGACTGGAGAACTGAATCATGGATGTGCTATAGACGTAATCTACTTAGATTTCAGCAAAGCTTTTGACATGGTTCCCCACAAGAGGCTTTTGAATAAACTTGACAGGCTGAAGATAGGACCCGACATGGTGAACTGGATTAGGAACTGGTTGACGGATAGACGCCAGAGGGTGGTGGTTAATGGAATTCGCTCGGATGAGGGAAGGGTGAGTAGTGGAGTGCCTCAGGGATCGGTGCTGGGGCTGATTCTGTTCAATATATTTGTGAGTGACATTGCCAAAGGATTAGAAGGTAAAGTTTGCCTTTTTGCGGATGATACTAAGATTTGTAACAGATCTGAAGGCGACGAAACAGTGTGACAAGGCGGTGGCCGTAGCTAGAAGGTTGCTAGGCTGTATAGAGAGAGGTGTGACCAGCAGAAGAAAGGAGGTGTTGATGCCCCTGTGTAAGTCATTGGTGAGGCCCCACCTGGAGTATTGTGTTCAGTTTTGGAGGCCGTATCTTGCTAAGGATGTAAAAAGAATTGAAGCGGTGCAAAGAAAAGCTACAAAAATGGTATGGGATTTGCGTTACAAGATGTATGAGGAGAGACTTGCTGACCTGAACATGTATACTCTGGAGGAAAGGAGAAACAGGAGTGATATGATAGACGTTCAAATATTTGAAAGGTATTAATCCGCAAACGAACCTTTTTCGTAGATGGGAAGGCGGTAGAACTAGAGGACATGAAATGAGATTGAAGGGGGGCAGACTCAAGAAAAATGTCAGGACGTATTTTTTCACGAAGAGAGCAGTGGATACTTGGAGTGCCCTCCCTCGGGAGGCGGTGGAGATGAAAACGGTAACAGAATTCAAAAATACGTGGGATAAACATAAAGGAATCCTATTCAGAAGGAACGGATCCTCAGAAGCTTAGTGGAGATTGGGTGGCAGAGCTGGTGGTGGGAGGCGGGGCTAGTGGTTGAGAGGCGGGGCTAGTGCTGAGGAGACTTCTACGGTCTGTGCCCTGAAAATGGCAGATACAAATCAAGGTCAGGTATACACATAAAGTAGCACATATGAGTTTATCTTGTTGGGCAGACTGGATGGACCGTACAGGTCTTTCTCAGCTGTCATCTACTATGTTACCATTACTATGTTCTTTCTGCTTGTGTTCTGCACCCACGTCAATGTGGCTTTAGGTAGGATCACAGTACTGAAACCATTGTGGCTACTCTGCTTAGTGAGCTTCATTCTTACTGGGATGGTAGGTGAATAGCTTTGTTGGTGGCCTTGGATCTCTTGGCCACCTTTGAGTTAGTGGACCATCAGCTTCTTCTTTGTCACCTTTTTGCTGTAGGAATCAGGGGCATGTTTTTTCTTGTTTTTCATCATTTTTGGCTAACTGTTCTTACACTGTCATCCAGGGCTGTAGCAAGCTATGTGCGGGCAGTGCAGCTGCACAGGGCACAAGGGAAGCTGTGGCACAAAAATCACGCTCCTTCCATTGACTTCCCTTGCAATTTGGGCAGGGTGGGAGCATGTCAGCAGCGTTTGGGGGCATGTCACACAGCAGACTTGCGACGTTCCTACAGTCATCACCCCTACTTCAGTATCTGCGTTTGTCCCACAAACTTAAGTGTGGCATCCCACAGGGCTCCATTCTTTCCCCACTCCTTTATAACATTTGTCTCAGCCCCCTGGCTGCCCTGCTGGAGAGTTTTGGAATCTCCACTTTTTATGTAGATGATATACTTCTAGTATATCTAGTTAACAATCTAACCCTGATCTTCAGTCCCTTCAAGTTTGCCTCGATTTGATGGCAGCTTGGCTCAGTGACAATAAGTGAGTTCTTAATCAGGACAAAACAGTCACCTGTTGGATTACCAGTAGTTTTTCCTTGGCCTTCTTTAGTTCTTATTCTCTTCAACTCCCCAGTGCCACATGTTGATTCTTTTAGCTATTTGGGAGTCATAGTTAATGCTGGGCTTTCTTTCCAATAGCAACTTTCCAAGGCTTTACAATTTGGCTTTTTGGCCCTGTATAAACTGAGGCTATTGTTGGGATTTTTCACTTTATTTACCCTCCATACCCTTATTCATGCATTCTTAATTTCACAGATAGATTATTGTAACAGTGTTTATGCCGAGTTGGCAAAATCCAAACTGAAAAGACTCCAAAACCTTGCAGAATACAGCTGCCTCCTTCATCTGTAGTGTGCGATGATTTGACCATGTTTCTCCGCTACATTGGCTCCTTGTTTCATATTGTGTCCCTGTTATTATGGTACATGGCATTTATGTGGTAACAGCCACTCTGATGGCATGTGGCTCTGCCCTTACCTCATTTATCTGGGTTTGCAGGAGGCCCAATGCATCTAGGATCATGCTGAAGCCCTGCTGTATCCCTATGTGCAACATATGATAATGCAGCAGGCCTTTGGTATGACTGAAAGGCTGTTGGGCCTCAGCAGAGCCAGATGATTTCCTGCAGCACCCACTACAAGTGTCTCTGGTATATGCTGCTGAGGTGTGTCTTGTACCTGGGGCTTAATGCTGGGCCACCTGCTGGGCTACAGGGGTTGGTGGCATACCTCCAGCATCTTCCTCAAACTCCTACCCCCTCCAGTAAAGGCATGTCTGCGTAAATGTCCTCTGTAGGTGGTAACATAATGTGTGCATGCTGTTGCTGTACAGCAGGCAGAATATCCTCTGTGGGGCCCTCCTCAACCCCATTTAATTTAATTGTGGGGTATTGATTGGGGGGGGGGGGGTCTGGGAGGCCCTCAGGTGTCCACTCCCCAGAGCTGGAGCCTATAGGCAGTGAGATTGTTCCATCCGCCACCTCTTCCTCATCCCTCTCCCCATCTTTAACCTCCTCCTCTTGTTCCCTGTAGTTTTTCTCTTTCTCCACCCCCTTATCTTCCTCTCCCTTACCCTCTTCTTCAGGACCTTCATCCTCTTCTGCCGCCTCCTCCTTCTCAGTACTGATTTCCGTGGCAATCAGAAAACCTGTGAGTATGAGAAAATTGATGTCAGTCATGATCAGGCCTCGTGTACATTGCTTTATGATATGATAAAGGTCATGCCTCAAGCTGCAAACCTGAAGGTCATGCAAGTGGTCCATATGGTGGTGGACATGTGCCTTCCATTTACCTATATTGTAATGCTGCCTTAGTTGTGTATCTCCAGCATAGTGTTAATGTGTGCATGTTACAAAGTGTTTGTGTTTCTCAGTGCATATGGCCACATGAGAGATATCATCCAAGATACCCCTGTGAACGTGCACTGCTGTGAATTAGGAAATCCCAGATGTGGAAATGTGTTGGCCTGTAGTATATGGTCAAAGCCCAAGTATGTAACTCTAGGACTAGAGAGCAGGGAATGTGTGAAGTGATAGGCTGGTTTACTCTGGTCTACGTTACATTGTATGCGTTTGCCGCACCACCCCCTCTTCCTACAGGTGTCAATAGATGTATGAGTACAGGGACAGTGTGGTGTTGCATAGCAGATGCATATTGTGGCCCAGGATCGGATGTGACAAATAAGGGAAGAGATGCTTCATATTGACCTGGTCAGGTGAGACTTGACAACCCATTGTGTTTTTGATGATGTGGAGGGGCATAATCGAAAGGGACGCCCAAGTTTTCCTGAGGACGTCCTCGCAAAACATTCTGATGTAGGGGTGGGGAAACCCGTATTATCGAAACAAGATGGATGTCCATCTCTCGTTTCGATAATATGGTCAGGGATGCCCAAATCCTGAAATTTAGGTGATCCTTAGAGATGGTCATCCCAAGACTTGGTCGTTTCTGATTTTCGGCGATAATGGAAACCAAGGACGCCCATCTCAGAAATGACCAAATGCAAGCCCTTTGGTCGTGGGAGGAGCCAGAATTCGTAGTGCATTGGTCCCCCTGGCATGCCAGGACACCAACTGGGCACCCTAGGGGGCACTGCAGTGGACTACATAAATCGCTCCCAGGTGCATAGCTCCCTTACCTTGTGTGCTGAGCCCCCCAACTCCCCCTTAAATCCCACTACCCACAACTGTACACCACTACCATAGCCCTTACGGGTGAAGGGGGGCACCTACATGTGGATACAGTGGGTTTGTGGTGGGTTTTGGAGGGCTCACATTTACCACCACAAGTGTAACAGGTAGGGGGGGATGGGCCTGGGTCCACCTGCCTAAAGTGCACTGCACCCACTAAAACTCTTCCAGAGACCTGCATACTGCTGCGATGGACCTGAGTATGACATTTGAGGCTGACAAAAAATATTTTTAAAGATTTTTTTTAGGGTGGGAGGGGGTTAGTGATCACTGGGGGAGTAAGGGGAGGTCATCCCCGATTCTCTCCGGTGGTCATCTGGTCAGTTCAGGCACCTTTTTGTGCCTTGGACGTAAAAAAAACAGGACCAGGTAAAGTCATCCAAGTGCTTGTCAGGGACACCCTTTTTTTTCCATTATGGGTCGAGGATGCCCATGTGTTAGGCACGCCCAAGTCCCGCCTTCACTACGCCGCCGACATGCCCCCGTGAACTGTGGTCGTCCCTGCAACGAAAAGCAGTTGGGGACACCCAAAATTGGCTTTCGATTATACCGATTTAGGCGACCCTGTGAGGACACCCATCTTCCGATTTGTGTCGAAAGATGAGCGTCCTTCTCTTTCGAAAATGAGCCTGATAGGGTCTCTGTGTGTTGTGCATGAGATACACAGCAGTGTGTGGGGAGGATGTGGATGTGGTACCATGAGGGATATAGTGAGATATTGTTTTTGTGGGCACTCCTCTTTCTCTCAGCTGCTGTTTAATGCAGCAGATGATCCATGGTTGCTTCTGCCATATTTGTCTGAATCTTACCTGAAAAGCCTCAAACCCCCTCCCCACACCACTATATGTGGAATTGTCTGGAAGACATATGTGACAGTGGACATGTGTCACAGACTTTCACGGAGTCCGGAGTAGTGAGCCCTTGGGCCACTGCCAGTGACCGGCAGCAGGAGGTGAACCACCCAAACAGGAAGCAAGGCTGAACACAGACAGGCTGGTACAAGCAGGACCAGAACTAGCAGGATAGGAACTGAAGCGGTAGATGAACAGGACTGGAATAAGCAGGACTGGAACAACTGGATTCTGGAATGGGCTTGGCTTGGCTGGAACTGGATTCTGGAACGGACTTGGCTTGGCTGGAACTGGATGCTGGAATGGACTTGGCTTGGCTGGAACCAGATTCTGGAATGGGCTTGGCTGGAACTGGATTCTGGATTCTCAAACAGGCTTGGCTGGAATGGAAGCTGAAAGCAGATAGGGTTGGAACAAACAGTGGAGGAACTGAAGCTGAAGACAAACAGGGCAGACACAAGCAGGATTAGAACTGAAGCTAAAGGCTTGCAGGGCTGGAACAAGCAGGGTTGGAGTAGAAGTTGAAGACTGGCAAGACAAGAACTAGCAGGGCTGGAACTGCAACAAACACACACAGACAAAAACTCATCAAGCCTGAAAGTTTCCAGGTGCTTAATAAAGGCAATTACAGATGAGGTCACAAGTAAGTCTGAAATGCTGGAACATCAGAATAGGACTGGAATGGGCTTGGCTGGAACCGGATGCTGGAACGGGCTTGACTGGAACTGGATTCTGGAACATGTTTGGGAAACAGAAGAAGACAGTCCACAGCAGCCATAGGGGCTGGCCACCAGGAGGCAAGGTGAGTGTAGGCATGGGATACAGTCACAACCGTGACAGTATTGCACCTTTACCTTGCAGCCTACATTAATATTTATTCCCCTGAGGTGGGATTTGGTTGCGGGTGGGTTGTGGGGAATGTCATGGCCTTTGTCTGTGAGAATGTGAGCAGGGCTGGTAATGTCATGCATTACAGAGGTCTTAAGTGCAAACCATTTTGTTGGTGCTGACAGCTTTATACAAGTGCAGGACACCCGATGCCATCATACCTTGCTAGGGTCCTCCTTATCTTCCTTCACATCTTTCTGACCTCTACATGCAAAGTCTTCTGTGCCTGTGGAACAATGTCCTGCAGTGTGGGACACATTGCACTGTGAGAAGACCACTCTTCTGGGGAGAAATTCACCTCTCTTCTGATGGCCATCATGCACATGAAATAGTTACATGTTATAGGAAGCGCTATGCTGTTAGTTCTGGAAGCTGTACATTGAGCCGCCACGTGGCTGTCCCCTTCTTCCAGTGGACATACAGTAATGGACAGCTTGTACATTCCCTATGTCTGGAGATCGATGACCATCCATCTCATTACATGCTAACCCCATGGGTGATATATTGCAGACGTTGTTTACACGTGTTCTCAGGTGCATCCTGCTATATACACCTTTGCTCGCCACATGCAGCTCCATATGACATTTTACAGTCAATAATTCTCAGTACAGTAGCTGACACTAACCTTTTTGCATGTATTTGGGTGTTTCTTTTGGGTTGGCTAGATAGTCATCTTTTGCAGTGCTTCAAAACATTAGCACTCCTGTTTCTATAAAACTCCTGCCTACCGGCACTTTGGAAGTCCATTTTGGTTGCTGGATGTCCTTTCTGAAATGCCACTCCTATGAATCAATACTGTGTTCAAAGGGCTATGTTTATAGACAGATGGGCATATTCTAAAAATGTTTGGCTTGCTCCCAAATCCACATACACACTAGCACACAGAGATAATAGCCTGAGGCTAAAATACTCCACTACTAATTGAGGAATCCAGTTGGGAAGGGACCCCTGTGAATGCTCTATCCCTCTTTTGCTTTGTATTTCCCCATGATGAATTATCCCTCCAGTTTATCCCTGATTACCATGTTCCAAAATGTCACCTCCTCCAATAGCCAACAGTTTTCTAATCTTCCACTTACCGCCAAAAGTATCCTCCTAGATCCTTGCATCCCCTGTGAATCCCCTGTCTACAACTAAGCTTCCTTCCCCTCCCAATCATTCCTGTCCTTAATTGCCATGAAAAGGAGAATTTTAAAAGCAATTTATATGGCTAAATATTAAAAATGTACATGCATAAACTGGTTATCTGGAAATTGCCCTCCTTCAATACAGGTAAAATACATGAGTTTTAGAGCTCTTTGGACACTTTTAGCCACATATAGAAGGATCAATAGATAGCACATGTAGATTGTGTTTTCAGTTTTTGAAAATTATTTGTCCTGCAAAATCTACCTGCATAGAAAAGCAAATTCATATGTCTACAAGTACATTGTGAGGGTAATTTTATAACAGGTTAGCTAGGTTAATAGGAGTCAATTTTTCACCTATGTTTTGCCTATTTTATTAAGATATATAAGGGTCTATGGGGGTCTTTCAATGC
Organism: Microcaecilia unicolor; assembly: GCF_901765095.1. Taxonomy (NCBI): domain Eukaryota; kingdom Metazoa; phylum Chordata; class Amphibia; order Gymnophiona; family Siphonopidae; genus Microcaecilia; species Microcaecilia unicolor. The sequence continues at coordinate 396,781,041 of NC_044031.1, read as the reverse complement.
TAGTGGTTTTAGCTTGTGGTAAAGATCAGCTGGTGGTAAATGCTGAGACATCCATTATATTCCAATAGGAATCTCAGCATTTACTGCCAGCTGATTTTTACCACGAGCTAGAAATGCTACCATGACTTTGTAAAAGACCCCCTATGTGGTTTTATAAAACAGTAGTAGAAATCCTGCAGAAATTGTACCTACGTTGAAGGTAAGGTAAGATATGATAGAGGTCTATAAGATAATGAGTGGAATGGAACGGGTCGATGTGGAGTGTCTGTTTACGCTTTCCAAAAATACTAGGACAAAGGGGCATGCGATGAAGCTGCAGTGAGGTAAATTTAAAACGAATCAGAGTAGTTAGACTCTGGAATTCGCTGCCGGAAAAGGTGGTTAAGGCAGTTAACTTAGCAGACTTCAAAAAAGGGTTGGACGGCTTCCTGGAGGAAAAAGCCATAGAATGTTATTGAATGGACGAGGGAATAATACAGTATTTCTAGGATAGGTGGGACAAATTGCTTGTTCTTTTGGCCACTGTCGGTGGCAGGGTGCTGGGCTCGATGGACCCTTGGTCTGTCCTAGCATGGCAATGCTTATGTACTTATTGATGCATGCTCAGGTGCAGGGTAATTGCTAGCATCTAAAGTTTGTGCATATGTGTGTATTTTATAAAATATGCACATAAACTGAGTCTCTGCCCATGCTCCCCCCAAACCCCTCTCAGAACATGCCTTCTGAATATGTGCCTATTTGTGCTGCATTTAAAATAGGCTTTTACATATGTAAATCAGTATTTTACACACAAAAAAGAGTTATAAAATCATCTCCTATGTGTACATATATACTTTCTCATTAGAAATCAAACAAAATAAAACATGGAAAAGAAAATAAGATGATACCTTTTCATTGGACATAACTTAATACATTTCTTGATCTGACGAAGAAGGGCAACCTTCGAAAGCTAATCAAGAAATGTATTAAGTTATGTCCAATAAAAAAGGTATCATCTTATTTTCTTTTCCATGTTTTATTTTGTTTGATTTCTATTGATAACCTTTAAGAGTGGACTAACATGGCTACCACACCTCTCTACTTTCTCATTGAAACTCTGTCCAAAATACACAGGTTAAAAAATAATTTCTTGTATCAGCCCTGTGAAGAATGTGGGTTATTTTTAAATTTTTAGGTCACATCCTTTGTAGTAGCTTAAAGTGAATTACATTCAGGTACAGTAGGGTAAAAAGTCAATGCAGACGTCTGCAAAAATGCAACCTTATTTTCCACCATTTCTAAGGTTTCCAACTTGATCTAGAGTCACCTGGCAGGGCTGATCCAGTCTTGGGTTTACCCCACTGCAGGCAGGGACTTGTAGTTTATGTTTATTAATATTTGATGGATCGCTTTTTTAGCACTTAAATTAAAACAATACTCTTGCTTTTCTTAGGGAATGCAATGGAGAAATGAGAAATGCAAGCCCTGTATGCAATGGGATAAACCCAGCACTGGATCAGCCCTGTCAGGTGAACCTGCATCCAGTTGACAGCCACAATCTTTTCAGAGGGAAAGGTTCAGGACCCAAGTTAGTGCTATCTTGGTTGTCACTGTACTTTTTATCCTAGTTGCTACATCCTCTAAATCCAGAAGAGGGAGCCCTTCACCAGTGATCTGCATGCATGTCTTTGATTATTTGAAAGAATGACATTACATGAGTGAATACAAATATATGTTTCTTCTAAACAAAAAAAAATCTCTTAAAATAATATTGAACATAATCCGGCCCTTACCAAAGTAATCATGCCCATATAACCCCTCAATTTTATCAGGTAATCCAGACACAGGTCACCAAACATTTTATAAACCCAACTTTATAATTTTATCCTGGAGGTCTTTCAGTAGCTCTGTGTTCAGCATGCGTGACTACTGCTTCAAATTCACTTCATACAAGAGAAACTGCTTGATTCTTCATCCAGGAGTATTAAAATCAGCCCAGCTACTGTGCCTGGACATTTAGGGGCCCTTTTACTAAGGTGCGCCAAAAAACAGGCTGCGCTAGTGTAGGCACGTGTTTTGGATGCACGCAGATCCATTTTTCAACGCGCCTCTTAAAAAGGCCTTTTTAAAATTTTTGCCGAAAATGGACATGCGGTAAAATGAAAATTGGCAGGCGTCCATTTGGGGTCTGAATAAGTGGGGTCTGAATAAGCCATTGAATAAGTGGGAAGGTCTCAAGTGGTAACCATGCGGTAATCGTCTACACGCATAGAATGATGATTACCTTCCGGTTTCTGCCGCACGCTAGAAAATAAAAATTATTTTCCGGTGCACATAGCAGATGTGCATCAAAAAATGAAATTACCACCATGGGCCATGCAGTAGCCAGGTGGTAACTCGCGTTGGGGACATGTAGTTGCCTACGCGGCTTATTAAAAGGGCCATTTATGGACCTTGATAAGGCAATTATTGGAAATGAGGCAATTTGGGTTTGCTAAGAGAAAGGGTGTGAAGACGTTCATCAAGACTTTTTGGGTTCTGTTGCTTAATTTGTTAATTACTTTTTAAATATTTCTATAATTGTTTTTCTCATGTGGAAAGCACCGAGTGTGCTGTGTAGCGCATCAGGCTGACAAGCAGAGAAGCAGGGTTCAAATCCCACTGCTGCTGTATTATTTAGACAGCAGAATGTGAAAAACATACAAGGGTGTAAAGACAAGGCAATGTAGCTGGTTAAAGCTAATTGCTTTAAAATGGTCTCCTCTGACTGGCTAAATTTGTGCACACAGAATTGCTGTGTGGAAAATGTCAGCCAGACAAAAAGAATGCTGGGTCAGATTTGTGCAGGGGCAGGTTTCATAATTTGGCATCCTTTACCCTCCCTCCTTGAGAGTGCTGTTCTTCTTTGTCCTTTGCCTCAGTGACAGACCCTCTTGCCTCCCTAACCCTCTCCCCCACTTCCTGACTCCCACCCTCTAGGAACCTGATTCCAAAGTCAGCTCAGGACAGTGAGCAGAGAGACTGATTTCTCCTCCTGTCTCCTTAGCCTCCAAGCTTTGCTGTGACAGAACAGACAAAGGAAAGTCCTGGGTCAGCCAATGCCATTTTGAGTTACTGCATCAGCAGCAGGGAATAATTTTCTGCCTGATTCTTTAGTGTACTGGAGAAAGGGTGGGGCAAGGGTGTACTTTATATTGGTGTATATATAGGAAAGCTTTTTTTGATGTCTGGGTTTTGAGACAGAGCAGGTGGTACTGGGGAGGGTGTGGAGGGTTATGCTTGAGAGGAAGAATGAAGATAGCTTTTCAGTCTGTGAGGGGGATGAGAGTTGCATTAAGATGGCCGTGGTGGTGGATGGGGAGGGGGAGAGAGCATCAGCAGCCAACTTAGCCTGCCAGTGCTCTTGGAAAAGTTAACTACACCTCTTCAGTTGTAGTTACAGTAACTTTCCAAGCATTTTTAACATTAAGAGCTGCCTTCATTGCATATATTTTCTGATTTGAAAATAGCAGTGGATGTGATTTCTGCAGTGGGATGCCTTTCTATTTGTATCTGATTAGTAAATAGGCCAGATTTAGCCAGATACTCAGCTGGGAAGAAAAATGCTCAGTGGACTTTACCAAACTGTTCCATAATAAATACCAAAATATGCAGTCCCTCTCTGTGTGCAACGGGGGCGCTGTTGCATCTGCTGCTTCAATGTCTCTCTCTCTCTCAGTGCCTTGTGTTGTTAATGCCACAGTGGCAGCTGCTGCTAATGCTGCCAGGGTCATTGCCCTGGGCCCATACTATAGGGGGCCCCAGACCTGCCTCAAGCTAAAGGAGGCATATTCTGATGACCAGCTTTTGGGCCCCCTTCCCAGTTTCTGCCCTGGGCCCCTGAATGTCTACCACCAGCCCTGGCTGCTGCCCTGCTCCTCTCTCTCACTGTCTTAGGTTTTTGATGCCCCTGTGCTGCTGCCTGCCCTCTCTCTCTGCTTTGGGGCACTGTTGCTTGCCTACAAGTTTTATATAAATTGGATAGAAAGCCACAATGACAGCCAATTGATCCTTATTTGCCATCATCTACTACAGTATGTTATGTACATTCCCTTTTACAAAAATTGTTATTTGGTGAAATCCAAATAGTCCGAGATTTCACTCTCAGAAATTCAGCTGATGAATCAAACTCGGGAGCAGCTCTCTTACAGAACTTATGGCTCAGAAGGCAATGAAAAGAATACTTCTTAAAGCAAGCACAGACAGAATGCACAGAGAAAATGAAGTCTCATGATCACATGAATGTCGGTTTCAACATTTTATTAGTTATATTACAAAGCTGATTAAAAATAGTGCTTTCTGTGCTTATATTTCTGCATCTAAGAATTGTCTATTATACAAGAAAATGTGTGAACCTTGGTTTTTATTTCATAAACTCAGCAGTTGCAGGGAAAAATAAATCAGAATCTGTCATCAAGTTTGTTTTACTGCTGACATAGGAAACAACACTGTGTGAAAATGATCGTCTCAGGGTTAGTCAGTCTGAAGTTGTACTGTACTGCACTGTGTGAACATAGTGAAAAGTTTCTTTTATTTATTTATTAATTAGGATTTATTTACCGCCTTTTTGAAGGAATTCACTTAAGGCGGTGTACAATAAGAATAAATCAAACATCTTTGTTTAATTAAGTGGTTAGTGGTCTACATCTCACTTTTAAGTCACCAACGAAATATGTGTGAAACTTTGCTGTACTTGTCTTTTTATGCTTTTTTTTGTTTTGAGATGGTAGACAATGCAATATTTGTGTCAGATGTGCAAAATTTTCATGTATACAATATGGATTTCCACTGCTATATCAAAACCCTGAAAAATGTAGTCATACACACTATCCAGCTTATAATCGAAAGACAAAAACGCCTATATTGCGACCTAAATCGGGAGATAGGCATTTATCTCCCAAAAACGAATAACGCGGTATAATCGAAAGCTGAACTTGGACGTTTTCAACTGCACTCCATCGCGGAAGCGTACAAAGTTGACGGGGGCATGTCGAAGGCGTGGTGAAGGCGGAACTGGGGCTTGGTTATCGGCCGATCAGAGATGGGCGCCTTTCGCCGATAATGGGAAAAAAATATGCGTTTTTAGCGAGAATTTAGGGCACTTTTCCTGGACCCTGTTTTTCCCCAAAAAGTGCCCAAATTACCAGATAACCACTGGAGGGAATCGGGGATGACCTCCCCTGACTCCCCCAGTGGTCACAATCCCCCTCCCACCACAAAATATGCCGTTTCACAACTGTTTATTTTCACCCTCAAATGTCATACCCACCTCCCTGGCAGAAGTATGCAGGTCACTGGAGCAGTTATTAGGGGGTGCAGTGGACTTCAGGCAGGTGGACCCAGGCCCATCCCTCCCCTACCTGTTACAATTGTGCTGCTTAACGCTTATTAGTTGTCCAACCCCCCAAACCCACTGTACCCACATGTAGGTGCCCCCCTTCACCCCTTAGGGCTATAGTAATGGTGTAGACTTGTGGGCAGTGGGTTTTGAGGGGGATTTGGGGGGGCTCAACACACAAGGGAAGGGTGCTATGCACCTGGGAGCTCTTTTACCTTTTTTTTTGTTTTTGTAAAAGTGCCCCCTAGGGTGCCCGGTTGATGTCCTGGCATGTGAGGGGGGACAGTGCACTACGAATCCTGGCCCCTCCCACGAACAAATGCCTTGGATTTATTCGTTTTTGAGCTGGGCGCTTTCATTTTCCATTATCGCTGAAAAACAAAAATGCCCAGCTCACAAATTGTTGAATAAAACATGGACGTCTATTTTTTTCGAAAATACGGTTCGGTCCGCCCCTTCACGGACCCGTTCTCGGAGATAAACACCCATGGAGATAGACGTTTTTGTTCAATTATGCCCCTCTATGCCTCCTTCAATAAGGATTATTTTCTGTAGGCACAACAGAATGGAGAAAAGGAGGATTTTTTTTTTTTTTTTAATAAGGGCCTATCTCTGGAAGCGAACAGAACTTTGGACTGCAGTAGATTACTTGAAAGAGAAATATGTGTTCATTCGAGAGGATTCCAAATGAAGCATGGTGCCAAATCTGTAGGGAGCAATTTTCAATGTGTCTACATTAGGACCATGACTGTGTGCACCAATTTTCGGAATGAAAGTATGCGCTTATTTTCTCTTTGCAACATGCATCTGGCACGCTTCCAATCTGAAGACGCTGCAATAAGCTGAGATATTACTAGCACCTTGACATGGCAATTTATGGGTGAAACTCAGGCCACAGTGGGTGTTGTATCAGCTTAAGTCAAGTTTGAATGTCTTTTTTTATTTTTGTCACTATATGTGTGGATAGATCCTCAATAACTAGTTTGTTTAGAGCTTTAACAAATTTTTTTCCAATGTTTTTTTTTCCCAGTGACGTAAGAGCACCCTAAGTAATCCTACCATCACTTTCTTTCGTCATATGGAAGTGGAGGTTAGGGTTCTGGGGCTTTTACCCCCTGAGGATTTTTGCACTCCATCAAACAATGTGGGGAACTTAAATACTGCCTGCTATTTTTCTGGAAAGAGTTTTTATGAAGAATTGTATATTGTTTCTCTTTCCTCCTCTATATTCATTGTTTAACTTAGTAACATATATATTTTTTGCTGTAAAAGTACATGCAAAGATTTGAAAATCCAATCTACCATGTTTTTTCTCTCATCAACTGTAATGCACCCCTGGAAACACATCCTATAATTACAGCTACAGCTTGCATGGACTTTTAGTCACACTGAGGGAGGGCAACTTTGACACAGTCACTAAGGTAAGTAAAATGATTTTTACAGCATACACTGTTTTGAAAATTCTCCCTTCCTTAAGAAAAACCTGTGGTGAAGGACTCTTGTTAAGGAGTGTGGCGCATAACGTCACATGCAGAGTGCTTACAGTACCAAGGAGGTGCACATGAAAACCTGTACAGTGGTGATTCCTAAACTGTGAGCCACAATGATCTCACCAGGGAGCAATGGCATATTTTAAGATCCCCTCCAAGTAGGGGTTCCATAGAAACACTTGGAGGAGATGGGTAGTGGAGTCTTAGTAATGTATTGAAGAACTACAGTATGTCATTTGTTTAGTATCACCCGTTACTAAGATGATGTGGAATGTTAATATCAAAAATAAACTATTTAAAAAAAAGAAAATCACCTCCAAAATTGTAGCTGGCTGGCAGAGATACCCAAGCCCCGCCAACTGAGGAGGTCTGTTTTCTGAGGCCCACGCTCCATGCTACCTGAGCAGCGAGGAAGTCGTCGGTATGCTTCAGCCGCTGATGCTGGCACTCCCGTGTATTCTCAGTTCATGTTTACATTTTGTAGTCTGTTAATACAATGTTCTCAGCAGATTTCAATAATACACATACTATAGACAAGACACTAATTAAGGGTTTGTTAATCGATAGTGCATAGGTTGCTGGAGAATGTTCATATGGGTGGAGTCCAGGTGGAGTGTAGGTGGGATGCACATTTATGTGTAACATCAAATGTTTATGTTTATTCATTTTTGATATATTGCTTAAATTGATATATAGACCAAAGTGTTTTGCAATTCCAAAATTAGGTATTAAAGGAAGAAAGGAACCCCAATTGTTGACAGGACAGATTTCCACACTCATGACAACAACATCATAATGCATCTAAAAGGGTGGAGAGAGGGGAAACTCCCCCCACCCCAATTTTTCTAGAATACAGTAGACATACAAAAGTCTGGATGCCAGAAATCCAGACCTCCTGAGAATCCGGCACCTTTGCCCTCCCTCCCTCCAACCATGGCACTAATTGACATTAATTGGAATTTACGCACACAACTGTCTAAGCGTATTCTGCAATACGTTGCGTGTAAATTCTAAGTCGCATGATTGAAAAGGGGGCATGGCCATGGGTATGGAATGGGTGGATCATGGACATTTCTAAGATCTATGAGCATTGTTATAAATAAAATACACCCGGTCCGCACCTAATTTAGGCAATTGGGATTTACACCAGGTTTTACTGCCTGTGACTAAATTTATTATTTATTTATGTAGTTATTTATTTATTTGGATTGTGCTCACACCTTTTTCGGTAGTAGCTCAAGGAAAGTTACATTCAGGTACACTAGGCATACTTTTTAAAATATGCCTAGATGTTTTTTTTTTTTTTGGCGTGGCTTTTTCAGGTGCTATATGTAGAATCTAGCCCAAAGTGAGTAAATCAAACATCTATATTTTAACATGGGAAGGTCAGTTTTCAAAAGTATTTTGCCAAGTAACTTACAAACTGCTCAACTAGGGTTGAAAGTGGCTAAGTATAGCTGTCAAATTTCACTAGGTGGCTATGTTTACCTGCTCAAGATGACTTTTCTTGTGCATGGACTATAGTTGGAAATACATCAAAATGTATGGAGGTAGTTTTGTGTGGGTGTATAAGAGAGGAATCATGGAGAGCATGGAACATGGAAGGAGATAAGAGACAGGTGTGTGAAGAGACATGAATGCTAGGACTGCGAATACTGAGAATGTACATACAAAGTCGAGAGCTGAGATAAAGAAGAATGGGAAGGAAGAGGTTATTGTTGCCAGTAAGAGCAGTAGAAGGCCAATTCTGTAACTAGAAACCCTGTATTTATGCACCACTTGATCACATACATGTATAGAGTACTAACACTTTCACAACTAATTGTACACTTAGGTGCATTATAAGGCAGCAAAGTGTCTAAACGCTTTTCTGTAATGGAGCTCGTAAATGGTACAGCATTTAAATGCAAAGGGGTGTTCTCATAAGTGAAGCATGGGAGGGGCATGGGTGAGGCTGCTACTTACCCATGTAACTTACAGAATTCTGTCAGTTACATGAGCTTCTGCCGCATTTACATGAATTCAGTCATGCTAAGTCCATGGCTGGAGTAACTGCAGGAATGTACATAAAGGCTCATTAATGCCAGGTTACAATAACTAGGGGCACCATTTTGGATGCAGTTTCAACTGGGCAGGAGCAAAGTGGGATTGCTCCTGCCCGGAAACCACTGGGCCACCAGATAAATACCCTGAGGCACTCGGTAAGGGAAGGAGCCATGGGGATATAGGGGAGCCTCAAGGGCTTCATTTAATGGGGGGGGGGGGGGTCGATCAGGGATATTTTGGGGGGCTTGAAACAAGGGTGTTTGAAGGAGCCCTGTGGCCCTTTTCACATGGCATCTGAGAACATTGGGCCATGGCTTTGCAGTCCAGTGCTCCTAGGTGGTAAAACAACAACCCATTTTGAATACAAAGCATGTATGACAAGATTGACTGGGGATCACTCTTACCTCAACTAGGCCACTAAACCACTAGGGCTTCTAAGGTATGCTCAGGGAGGGCCTATGGGTGGTGACAGGGCATCGGGTGGCTTTCTGTCAAGGGGGGGTGGGAAGGGCCCACTCTCTGTTGGATGTTGGAAGGGCAGTGGGTAGTGGGAGGCTGGTAACATGGAAATTTATAATTCTTGGAATTCTGCCAGGAATTTGTGACCTGGATTGGCCACTGTTTATAGCAGGATATTGGACTATATGAACCTTTGGTCTGACCAAGTAAATGTAACTCTTGTTTTCTTATGCTTATATGTTAGCTATGTAGGCATTCACACTGAATATCGTGGGTGCACGCATAACTTCTGGCTCCACCCAGACTCTGGCCTTGGATCTTTCTGGCATTAACCAGGGAGTATGTGAAAAACCAGAAACCATATTAAATCCAGTACAATCAAAAATCATGTACAAAAATATAAATAAATTAAATAATTATTGTGTGCTCAGTTTTTTTTTGGTGTATATACAGAGCCTCAGGAATTGAGATGTAAAAACACCTTATATACATCATTGCATGCCCTGCCTCCTCCTAAACAAACTAAGTAAGGTCTTGCTCTTAAGTACAGCAGTTATATGCATATATTATACTATTACTTAGCTTAGGCAGTAGATTTCATTCCAATTGTTTGACGTGCATGCAATATCCAATCTTGCTTCCTGGTCAGTGCAATACTTTTCTAGTGTAGCTTGTTTAACAAAATTAAAACAGTAAACAAAAAAATCAACAAAAGTCTCTCAAGTTCCCTACATGGGCCATGTTTCGCCAGCAAAGCGGCATCTTCAAGGGAACAAAAGGTACAGCAGCTTTGGGAGGAACCCTCTCCAAATCAGTCTAGGTCCTGTGAAAAAACGCCAGGGCCGTGCCAACACGGTAAGCGAGGTAAGCATGGCAGGAGGGCGCCATCCTCTGGGGGGCGCTCCGCCGCACCATGCTTACCTCGCCCTCTTCTCCCCAGATCCTTTTCCTTTTCCTTTTTTTTTGTTTAAATTTACCTCTGTCCAGCGGCTTAGCATCAGTGAGAAGGAGGCGGCGCTCCCCCGCCCCGACGTGTCTACTAGTCTTCCCTTTGCTGTGTTCCGCCTTCTTCTGACGTCAGAAATGACGTCAGAAGAAGGCGGGACACTTAGTGAAGGGAAGAAGACTAGTAGACACGTCGGGGCGGGGGAGCGCCGCCTCCTTCTCACTGACGCTACGCCGCCGGACAGAGGTAAATTTAAACAAAAAAAAAAAGGAAAAGGATCTGGGGAGAAGAGGGCGGGCAGTGTAGCGATCATTTTCGGGGGGAGTGGCGCGGTGCCAATGGGGGGCGGCAGCGGCGGTGGCGCGGTGCCAACGGGGGGGCAGCGGCGGTGGCGCGGTGCCAACGGGGGGGGCAGCGGCGGTGGCGCGGTGCCAACGGGGGGGCAGCGGCGGTGGCGCGGTGCCAACGGGGGGGCGCCGGAGGCGCCAACTGCAGGGGGGCACCGGAGACCCTAGGCATGGCCCTGAAAAACGCCCACACATGCACAGTATTGAATATCAGGGTCAGTGTCGACTGGGCCACTTATGCGGGCTGCCTCCCGCGGGCTGAATATCGGCCCCATTATTTAAAATTTCTTTTTTGCTTCCTTTTGTATAGGTACACCATCTTGAGGGGACCTTTTTTTAGTCCAGGAAGAGGGTATATAAATGTATATAAATACATACATAATTGGCCTTGTTATTAAAGCTCACATTTTGCTTCTACTGTAACATTGACCCCCGCGTGTGCTTTCACTCTTCTCCCCTTCCAAAACAGACACAGGGGTGTTAGTTGTGTTAGTCATGCTAGCTATTAAATAGGTAAAAGCTCAAACAAATATGAAGTCAGCTGCAAACACAGCATGACTCTTTAAAGCAGATTAATTTTCTTTGAAAAGTGCAAAAACATTCTCTTGCAAGCAGTGCTGGGCCTGTGAAGTTAATGTTCTATGATCTAGGTTGTCTAACTCTCCCACCCTCTTTAATATAAAATAACAGTAAGATCTGAGTTGACTTAAGCCACTTCTCTGCAGCTGTCTACTGTAATCAGAGTGTGAAAATAAAGCTGCACTTAATGGTAGTGTGCTCAGCCCCCTGGATCTTGGCCAGGTTAAAAATCATGTTGCTCTCTTGTTTTCAGATGATCCAGTAATCTGTGGATTGGGAAAATAGCAGCATTACCACCTAGAGGGTTTTTTTTTATATGCTTATTTTTCTCTTGGTGATGAGTGAGAGAATAAATTTTTATCATCAAGACTTGCTGAGTTCTTTTATGTGGTGATCATATTGCATGAAATCTATATCAAATCTCAGCAAGATGATACTACAATTCAAATATGTCGCCCAGGATAAAAGATGCCTATCTATAGTTTACACACTAGGGCTAGAGATGGTGGTAGTAATAGTGCATTGTGAGGAGGTATATAGAACACTTCCTCTCACCCTTAAGAATAGTCCCTCAGGTGGTTCAAACCACCTTAAAATTCCTAGTCCCGCCCAGAGAAAAAGTGAGATGGGAGGGGTGGAGCCAAGAGGACAGGATCCAGTATCTATAAAAAGCCAGGACCAGAATGGGGTTGAGGAGGCCAGGGATGTAAGAAGTGATCTCTAAGCATATGCCTTCACTATGCATGTCTAGCTAATATGACCTGGCTGAGGTAGTGGCGTAGCTACGTGGGGCCATGGGGGCCTGGGTCCCCCAAATTTCCTCTGGGCCCCTGGTTTTGCTGATGGGGAGTCGCCAACCCCTGCCAGCTGAAGCATTGTCCAACACTGGTCTCCGGCCCCTACGCATTGCCTGCCCTGCCTTGAATTTGTTCAGTTTTGAGCTGGGCACTTTCGGTTTCCATTATCGCTGAAAACCAATACCGTCCAGCTCAAATCTGCCCAAATGCGATGCATTTGCCCGGCACAAACCGTATTATTGAAACAAAAGATGGACGCCCATCTTTTTCGAAAATACGGTCTGGCCCACCCCTTCGCGGACCCGTCCTCGGAGATAAACGCCCATGGAGATGGGTGTTCGCATTCAATTATGCCCCTCATATTGTACCTGGGGTAATGGAGGGAGGAGTAGCCTAGTGGTTAGTGCAGTGGACTTTGATCCTGGGGAACTGAGTTCAATTCCCACTGCAGCTTTGTGACTCTGAGCAAGTCACTTAACCCTCCATTGCTCCTGGTACAAAAATAAGTACCTGAATATATGTAAACCGCTTTGAATGTAGTTGCAAAAACCACAGAAAGGCAGTATATTAAGTCCCATTTCCTTTCCCTTTCCCTAAGTGACTAGCCCAATGTCACACAGAGCTGTAGAGGGAATTGAACCTGGTATCCCAGGTCCATAACCTGCTGCACTAACTATTAGATCACTCCACTCCACTCAATAAATATTCATGAGTTAGATTTGCATGCAATTGAGGAAGTGCATGCAAATCTATCTCATGCATATTTATTGTGGATATCCTGAAAACCCAATGGGTCTAGGTGTGCCCCAAGGACTGTGTTTGGAATGGCTTCTCTAGATAAAAAGGTGAAAATATATACTTCTACTTTTATACTACCTTTATGCTATAAACCCTATATTTGTCAAAAGGGTATACCAAGAAGAGTGAGTGCCAAAAACGGGAAAAAAGAAGCATCCTGCCACTGGAAAAGTTGGAAAAAGTAAGTGATGCAAATTTAAGATCCCTAATTTTAAAGACCAAAGTAAAGAAGTATGTGAGTGATAACATCTTAAAAAACAACTGAGAACTTCTGTAGAAAAATAAATTGAGAAAGAGAAGACCTGAGCAGGAGCACCAGAAGAAAGGTGTATGAAAAAGGAAAAAAAAAAATCCTCAATAAAGAACAATAAAAGAAAAGCTGGTGCAGTGAGAGGAAGATAGGGTCTGAAAAGAAGCGCCAGAAGAAAGGCTGGTACACAGGGAAAGGGAAGTGATCTAGAAAGGAGCAAAAAAAAGGAATAACGTAGAGAGAGAAAGAAGCAATCCAACCCCCCCCCCCCCCCCCCCCCCCCCCCATCAGAACAAAGGTTAATGATAAGAGAGAAAGAGGAGGTTTGGAAGAGAGTTCTAGAAGGAAGGCTGAGGTAGAGCTGGGGAGGAGATCCAGAAATACAAAAGAGTGAGAAAAATGAAGGACAAACTAAGAAGGCAACTGAAGAGGAAGAAGAAAGGCAGGAGAAGGACCCAGATGTATAGGAATTAATGGTTGAGCGCCTAGCCTATTTGGGTTCCAGGAGAGTCAAGATTATCCAAGTTGAATTTAACAGCTAGAGTAAACAGTATGATTTGTAAGATGAATAAGGCCGCAACCTGTATAAAGGGTCCATCTAAACAGAGAAAAATGAAGACAAAGACCATATGGTTTATCCAGTCTGCTCATCCATGCCATCTACTCTCTTTATCACTCCCCTAGAGATCCTATGTACTTGTCTAAGCTTTCTTGAATTCAGATACAGTTTTCATCTCAACCAGAAGGCCATTCCACAAATTCACCACCCTTTCTGTGAAGAAGTATTTCTGAGTCTATCCCCTTTCACCTTCATCCTATGCCCCCTCGCTTCATAGCTTCCTCCAGAGACTCACCTCCTGTGAATGTATGTTACTTAGGTATTTAAACATCTCTATCATATCTCCTCTCTCCTGCCTTTTTTCCAAAGTAGCAAAAGAAAAGCACAAAAGGGCCTTCAAGAGTAAAACAATCAAGAGTCCTTTTAATGAATGGACTCAACACGGGCCACGTTTCAGTGTGGATACACCTGTATCAGGAGTCAATCTGAGAAGGCACTCTTGAAAAACACATAAATATAAAATAGTGTTTCTCAAATCATCCAACAAACACAAATGTAAAGAAAACACCTAGGAGCGCCAGCAGTCGCAAATCAGACCATATCTGAAATTGCTGTGGTTTCCAAACCAAACCACTGTTTTTGCACTCTTCTGCTGCCTTTCTTCCAAAATATATATATTGAGATCTTTAAGTCTGTCCCCATACACTTTATGATGAAGACCACAGACCATTTTAATAGTTGCTTTCTAGACTGTCTCCATCCTGTTTATATCTTTTTGAAGTTGTGGTCTCCAGAATTGTACACAATATTCTAAATGAGGTCTCACCAGAGTCTTACACAGGAATATCAACACCTCCTTTCTCCTATTGGCCATTCCTTTCCCTATGCACCCAAGCATCCTTCTAGCTTTTGCCATTGTTTTTTCTACCTGTTTGGACACCTTAAGATCATCACATATGATCACAGCCAAGTATCACTCCTCTTTCGTACACAAACGTTCTTCCGCCCCTAAATTGTACTGTTCTCTTGGGTGATTGCAGCCCAAATTCATGACCCTGCATTTTTTAGCATTAAATCTAAGTTGACAAATTCCAGACCATTCCTCTACCTTCTCTAAGTCCTTCCTTCATGTTATCCACATATCAGGGGTGTCTATCCTATTGCAGATTTTGGTATCATGTACAAAGAGGCAAACCTAACCAGATAGCACTTCAGCAATATCGCTTAAAAAAATGTTAAAAGCCCAAGAACCAAACCTTGCGGCACACCACTGGTAACATCTTTTCTTCAGAGTAAGCTCCATTTACTACTACCCTCTTGTCACCTTCCACTCAGGCAGTTTCTAACCCAGTCAGTCACTTTAGGGCTCATACTGAGGGCACTCAGTTTATTTATTAGTCATCTATGCAGAATGGTGTCAAAGGCTTTGCTAAAATCTAAATACACCACATGTAGCACTCTCTTGATCAAACTCTCTGGTCACCCAGTCAAAGAAATTAATCAGATTTGTCCGACAAGAACTGCCTCTAGTGAAACTATCAGGCTTATTTTCGAAAGTGATCGCCGGCGATCTTCCGACATAAATCGGGAGATGGCCGGTGATCTCTCAAAAGCGGCGAAATTGGTATAATCGAAAGTGGCTTTTTTGACACCATCGCCGCGCTGGCGAAAGTTCAAGGGGGCATGTCGGTGGTGTAGCGAAGGCGGGACATGGGCGGGCATGGGCATGGCTACCAGATGGCCGGCTTTCACGGATAATGGAAAAAAAAGTGGCGTTAATCAGTATTTCGCCGGGCTTACTTGGTCCTTTTATTTTCACGACCAAGCCTCAAAAAGGTGCCCCAACTCGCCAGATGACCACCAGAGGAAATGGGGAATGACCTCCCCATACTTCCTTAGTGGTCACCAACCCCCTCCTACACTAAAAAAATAAAAATAAAAACATTTTTTACCAGCCTGTATGCCAGCCTCAAATGTCATACCCAGCTCCCTGATAGCAGTATGCAAGTCCCTGGAGCAGTTTTTAATGGGTGCAGTGCACTTCAGGCAGGCAGACCCAGGTCCATCCCCCCTACCCGTTACACTTGTGGTGCTAAGTATTGAGCCCTCCAAACCCCCCCAAAACCCACTGTACCCACATGTAGGTGCCCCCCTTCACCCATAAGGCCTATGGTAATGGTGTAGAGTTGTGGGGAGTGGGTTTGGGGGGGATTTGGGGGGCTCAGCACCCAAGCGAAGGGAGCTATGCACCTGTGAGCTATTTGTGTATTTTTTAAACATTTTTAGAAGTGCCCCCTAGGGTGCCCAGTTGGTGTCCTGGCATGTCAGGGGGACCAGTGCACTACAAATGCTGGCTCCTCCCATGACCAAATGCCTTGGATTTCGCTGGGTTTGAGATGGCTGGCATTTTTTTCCATTATCGCTGAAAAACAAAACCGGCGATCTCAAACCCGGCGAACTCTGGCATTTGGCCGGGCTAAACTGTATTATCGAAAAAAAAGATGGCCGGCCAGCTGTTGCGCTGCTGCCAAAATAGATCGCCGGCGATCTATTTCGCCGGTGACGTTCGATTATGCCCCTCCACGTTGCCTTGGGTCCTGTAATCCATTGGATTCATAAAACTTTATTATTCTCTATTTTAAAAGTGTTTCCATTAATTTACTTACTATAGAAGTCAGACTTGCTGATCTACAGTTCCCAACCTCTTCCTTACTTCTGTTATTGTGGAGAGGGTCCACATCTGCCCTTCTCCACTCCTGACTCTAGAGAAGTATTGAAAAGGTCAGTCAGAGGAGCCACCAGAATTTCCTAAGTTCCTTCAGTAGGCTTAGATGTATGCCCATCCGGCCCCATCGCTTTGTCCATCTTCAGTTTAGCTAACTCCTCACAAACACAGTCCTCTGAAAATTGTTCAGGGACTACCACGCCTCCATTCCTATTTGTGTTTATCTTCTGTGACCCTGCTCCTGGCCATTCAGCTGTGAACATAGAACAGAAATATTTGTTAAACAATTTTGCCTTTTATTTATCAGCTTCTACATATTCCTCCTCTTTACCTTTGAGTCTTACAATACCACTTTTGCACTTCCTCCTGTTTCTAACATATATAAAAATGTCTTGTCTCTCTACATTACCACATTTACTATTTTTTCTTCCATTTGCAACTTTGCTTTTATGACTACTCTGCCAGCTTTTCTTCTCTTTTCCAGATATTATCACCCGTCTTCCTCTTTCTGCAATCTCTTGTAGTTTATAAAGGCTAACCTCTTTTTCCTTACATGTTCAGTACTACTTTTGATGACCAAAGCACCCTTCTTTTCCTCTTACTTTTTAAATTTTTCCTTACAAAAAGTTTGTTGCCCTTACAGTAGCTGCTTTCAGTGTTATCCACTGCTTTCCTACTTTTTCCACATGACTCCTTGAGGTAATACCTCATCTGAACAGGAGCCCTTTTACTAAACTGCACTAAAAGGTGGCCTGCACTATAAGTAGTGTGTGGGTTTCCTCACATGCTGAGTCCACTTTTAACGCAGCTGTAAAATGGCTGATTTTTAAAATTTTCTCAATTAATGGCCACATACTAATTTCCCCAAACTGGAAGATAGTGACCAATTTTTGCCTCAAACAGTTATCACTTCTCCAAGACCCAGCAGACTGCAAAAATAAATTGGTCAGAGAACCATACTCAACACCCCAATGGCTAATAATAGGAAGAATACTACTTCTTCCCAAGAGGGATCCAAGCAATATTCTCAAAAGTTACAGACCTATAACTTGTTTACCTGCAATCTATAAACTGTTCACCTCAATAGATGTCAGTCGAATGTAGCATCATATAAATTCCAATAATATCATAGTAACAGAGCAAGGGCAATAAGAGGGGAACATATGGAATCAAAGACAGTTAAGGCTGAATAAAGCCATCATGGCCAGTGCTAAGAAATCTCAGTATAGTATGGATTAATAATAAAAAAAATCCTTTTATAGCATCCCACGTTCCTGAAATATATGTAAACCCCCTGGTGGCAGAGTAAGGTATTACAATGATGATACCAAATATGTCACAGTGTTTCCCCAAAATAACTCAACACCAACCAGGGAGTTTAACAATAAAAAGAAAATATTTTTTTATTAGTTGAATTATATTTAAATGCTAATGAAATTTTACCAACTTGTAAATTTAACATATGTATTTCAATTACAGGTTTGCAACACAAATCAGTTTAGTCTCTAGAAACATTGAGAGCATCCTCAGATAAGTATAAATATTAGTTACATAAATCATTTAGGTACATTCAATTTCACAAAACACCAGACCCTTCAAAGTCTCCCCTCTCCTGTTCCTCAGACCCCCGGAGACCCCCAAGGATCCCAACATGTAAGTTTTCCTCTACTCTTTTTTCCCTCTTTTAGTTATCTCTCACTTATTGTTCAGGTTTCCTTTACTATTTTCTCTTATGAGCACTTTTTAAAATAGTTTCAGTCACTTAGCTACTCTCTTTGTTTTCTCTCTCTGGCTCTCTTGAACGGAGGGAGCCTTTTCTTTCAGGTGATGATCTCCAGCATCAACTTTCTTCCAGTCTTTCCCTAGTAACATGTTCTCACCAATAGAGCTCCCTCCCAACTGCCAGCCTGAGCTGTTTGTCACTCTCCAGAGAGTTCCATCAGCATGCGGAACACTCAGCGCATGCACACAGACTACTCAGTTTCACTGCACTGCTCACTGTCTCTACACCAGATCTAGAAGGAGCCAGGTAATCTTTTCAAATTTAACCCATAGGGTTACATATATAACATGAATTATAGACTGATCAAGTACTTCAAGTTCAGCATGAAAATGTGGCAGACTACATTCCATCTGAAGTATGAAGAAGGACGGTTTGTCATTCCTAACATTAGGATCTGCAAGAAATATTTCACTTTTGCCACGTTTGCTTTTTATGGCAATTAATTAATCAATCCACTGAGTACTCTTATTAAATCCTTGGGTTATGGATTTAGTCTTAATCCTATAGATGTTAATGATCCAGAGGTTCATATTTATCAAAGACAAAAGTCAGCTTTTCACTACAAAGTTGTTCCAGCAATTGTTAGTCACTGAACTGTAGAGCTTCATGTCATTTACAAATAGTATTAAAAGCTTTATCAAAACATCCTCTTGATAAATAATGTTCTTCAATATCAAAAGCCAACAACGACAAAAAATAGAAAAGGGGAACTTATCTGAATGAAAAGCGGAACCATTCGAACACAGAAAAACCTCTGACATAGCGCCATGTTTCGCTTAGCTACGTCAGGGAAACATAATCTGTAAAGGTACAAAATATCTTGTTAAGAAAACAATATAAATCAAAACATCAGCAGAATATCAAAAACAATGGTGCTGTACATATTACTTAAATGTTATAAGGCAGATCAGAATACCATGATGTCATTTCTGCACCACTCAAGAACTTGTGCTGTTAATCCTTTCCTGTGAAGATCTAAGGAAAACAGCTCTACTGTACGTTTCAGTGATGACAGGTCTGTGTGATGCAGTACAGTTGTTGCCGCTCTGTTATTTAGGATGGAAAACCTTGTCCTAAATAGAAGGCACTGGTACTCGTGCAAATGAAAAAGCAAATTGAAGGTCCAAAGTCCCATATTTGGCATAATCATAAATCAGCATTTCTTTTCTCTTCTTTTTGTGAAATTGCATACGCAGGACAATTTTCAAAGCCATGTCTACACTGCATAAATCAGTTGGCTAAGCATTGCCCTCCCTCCATACAAGGAAAAATACAGTATGCACACTGTTCCACAACTCACATACATTTATCCACATCTAAAGTATGTGTTCCCTGGGGTGTATTTTGAGCTAGATTGGAAAATAGTGCACATAAATTGCATTTTCAAGTTTATGCAACCTATTTTTCCTATTTTTGACATTTGCTGAAATATCTCAGGTTGCTTCTTAAGTTGTGTGCATTTATATTAGTGTTTAAAAAGGTTTTGTAGTATTGTAATAAAGCTTTTCATCCTGTATTTGATAGAGGACTAGTTTGAATATGTTTAGATCTCTCTTCTGTTCTGTGACCAAAAAAAAAAAAATATGTATAAGAAGTGGGCCATTTTTTGGCAGCATCTATGGCCACAACTATCAATACAAACCTTGTATACAAATACCAAGTCATGAACAATGTGCTGAAAAGCCCTGTGCTTTATGGTATTTATAAAACAAGGGCTATTTCTTTGCACAGGACTTAATTTCTGGGATGTGACCTGGAACCAGACTCCAGAGCATCAGACGTGTTCTGTTTCAGCCCTCTCCTTCCAGGATGGAATGGTGTTACTATCTGGGTTTTTGCCAGGTACTTGTGACCTGGATTGGCCACTGCTGGAAGCAATGGACCATTGCTCTAACCAAGTATTATTATGTTCTTATGTAGGAAGCCTTCTCCTGTTGATCTTCACCCTGTTCTGTCCCTCTTCTTCCCAGGCTCTACTGCTCTACTTTCTTTACAAATTAAGCCCTACTTAAAGGGAAATGGGGGACTTGATATACCACCTGTCTGAGGTTTGTGCAACTACATTCAAAGCAGTTTACATAGTATATTCAGGTACTTATTTGTGCCAGGGGCAATGGAGGGTTAAGTGACTTGGCCAGAGTCACAAGGAGCTGGAGCTGCAGTGGGAATTGAACTCAGTTCCCCAGGATCAAAGTCCACTGCACTAACCACTAGGCTACTCCTCCACTGACAAGGTAATAGTTTCTACCATTATTATATCACTGACCTATAATAACCTCCTGCAAATATCCAGTGAAACCCATGCAGGTTAGCTAGATAAGAAAAAGATAAGGCAAATATATTATAGTAGTGATTAAAAACCGCAACAAAACTGTGGGCATAAGTCTTTTACTTTAACATGGCACGTGAGGTTATTGCAGGTCATGCTCAAGCCTGTTTTGATGATCCAGGACAGCTATGGCATGAGCTAAGCAACAAAACTGAGCTCTGCAGTATGGTCTCAGAGCTCTTTCTAATATGAAGACAACAATTTAACTTTTTAAAAATATTGATCAAGGAGACAAGTTGCAGAAAGGAGGAGTGTGCTGTGAAGGCAAACAGGCACTGACCTGACTGGAGGCAGAGATTCCTGACATCACTGGGGCCCTTGTGTGTTTTAAAACTCTGCACCCCTTTGTGGGACATGGCTGGGGCTGTGGGCATGTGCCTGAAGGGTCATGACAAAAGGGGCAGGAAGTACCCCCTTAGGAGCCCCTTCAAAGCCATCTGAGAAGCAGGGAGCAGGAGCCTCTGTCCATCTATCATGGGGAAATGTAAAGGAGACTGGGCTGGAACATTGGGCGGAGCCGTTGGAATGGTGGTTGGTCCCATGGATTTACATCTACAATGTACAGATGGGACACCCATTACTTTAAATGTGAATGCGGACTCCTCCTCTTTAGCTTCTTTATTGTGGGAGGTTGAGCATGAGTATAGAGAATGGTAATGTAGCTGCCCTCAGCCGAGAGATGAACCCAGTCATACTCTTTTACCTGTTATGTTGTCGTGGTAGCTGCGTTAGCTCAGACTGAGCCCAAATCTCAGGAGGGAGGAACTAGAAAAGAAATTACTCCATACATGAAGATGACAACGGATGAAAGCTAGTATAAATGAGTTATGATTGAGTGATTGTAATTTATTTATTTATTTATTTATTTATAGCATGATGTTAAGAGAATCAATTGATGTTACAGGTTTCTAATTACCCCACTCAGGTAAGAATAAGCAAATATTCAAAGTGCAAACAGTAAATTTTATTGCACTTACTATTTTTTTAACTAGTTAAAATCATTAAAAACTATTAAGGTATTAAAAGTGCACAATAAATAATTTAAATGTTTCTTAAAACCTGCCAACTGGATCCAGATAATACAATTCTAACTTTTTTCTTAAAGCTGAATATTCACAACCAACATTCAGGCGAATATAATGTAAAAGTATTTTAAATTTGTTAACAAGTAAAGGGCCCTGCTTACAAAGGCATGGTAGCGTTTATAGCACACACTAAAAATAAGCACGCACTAACTGTGTAGATGCCCATAATATTCCTGTGGGTGTCTACACACTGAGAGTCAGGTGCACAAAGGTCCCGTTAAGAATGCATCTGCGTTTCCAAATTGGTAAAACTTTACCGATATAGAAACACAGAGGGATTCACAAAGAGAATCGCATGCAAATGAGCTGCTCGTTGCTTTTGCGACCCAACTGTGAATATGATAGCAGTAGATGTAGCCCCCCCTTTTTTTTCGCAAGCACAAAAGCGTGTTTTTTTGGGGGGTGGACAGACTTGTGTTGGGGCTCCCTGCCTCCCTGCTGCTTGGAATATTATGCTCGCTGCTGCTCTGGGCTCTCTAGGAATCAGCATCAGGGCTTGGTTCCACCCCCAGCTGTTCCTGCTGCTTCCTTCTATTGGTCGGCTGACATCCTGGAACGCCCATCTCCCTGAAGATGGACTCTCATTGGCTGGCTGCTGTCCCAACTCCTCCTCCTTGCAGGGCTTCCCTGATGACATCACTCTAGAGCTATGAGCTGATTGGATCCTAACTTCCTGGTGTCCCCCTCCAGTAGTGAGTGGGCGAGACGTCCCAGGCTGACACATCCAATTGGTTTAGCCCCTCTCTGTTGTGCTTCTAGCACTGAGGATGCTGTTTCCCAGCAGAGATTGTTTGACCCTTGTCTTTCTTGCATTTTTGATAAATCCATTACTTTTATGCTGCTCCCCCCCCCCCCCATTTCTTGCCAGTAAAATGTCATTTGAGAAAAGAATCATGGCACAGCTTTCATAAACGACTTTCATACACGCAAAGAAGGTGCGTGTAAGCCGGTGTGTACTTTTTATTTTTGTGCTCCATCTTTCCTGCCGTGTTAATCCCCTTCTCCTACTTGCGATAATGAAGAACCGTCAGGTCCAGACCTCCTGTTAAAATTTCCACGGTAAAGGTACGGACTACTTTTGTGCGTGGGGTCGAAACAGTAGTGCATTGCATTGCATGCATATTATAATAGTAATTAGCTCATTATAATAGCTTTGAATTCCGTTTTTGTTAGCTGCTACCATGACTGGAAAGTGGCTCTGAGAACCCTTTTGTGCATGTCCTGGTTTACTACTTGCACACTAAACCGGCTAGAACTAGTTTGAAAACCACGTTGCTGGCTCATTAAGTTTAGTGCATCTGGCCCTTAACGTGCACTGTGCCTTTGTAAACAGGGCCCAAAATTATTTTACTACTGAAATAACTCTTCCCCTTTCTCTTACAGTGTGTTGTATAAGGTAAATGTAACTTTTAATTCTTTCAAAATATATTAAGCAAGAATTCAGTTCCTTAAAAACTATTCCTTTCTTTGACAGTAGTCCCAATTTACCTGGGTATAAGTCTAATATAGGTAAATTGTGGTTTTGTAACTGCGTTCCTCTCTTTTTCAAAGTCCTGGTGTCATTAATGTCTGTGTCTTCTTTACTTATCTTTTCAAGCTTTCTTGAATAATTCAGTGCTTCATCTGACTTGGTTGTCTTTGTCTTGTATTCTGACAAAGGAAGAAATTCTCTCTCCCTATATCTGTGGTTTCTAATGTGTGCCTACCTGAAACAGGATACCTTTACTGAACAAGACTTGTGATAAAATAAAATTCCTTTCTTTAGGAAAACAATTCTGTCTGAATGCCATTATGCTAATCAATTCACTGTCCATAACTACAAAGAGAGTGCTTCAGCTTCTTCTGGATTCAAGCTCATGGAACTTTTTCAGTGAAGTTACTCACAAACTCACAACACATTCTCACTTTTTATAGGGTAAATATGGAATAAAATTCTCTTTAGGAGAACAAATACTCTCTTCAGTAATGAAAATTCCTCTTACTTAAGAAACCTTAGGATTTCTCTATTTTCTCAGAATTGTTTTAAATTGAACTAATTCTGAGTCAGAAGTAATATTTTTCTTCCCTTTATTGGCTTTCACTTTAATATGTATTTCAGAAGTGAATACCAAACGGCTGTTCAGCAGAGTTGATTTTTAAAACCTCTCTGACAAAATTTCTATCTTTAAATGAGACAATATTAAATAAATAATTTCTCTAACAATGCCTTTTGTCACACTATATATATATCTTACTTATCAATAAATTATTAAATCTGTCTGATAGGACTAATTTTCTCCCTTCATTCAAAATTTCTCTTTAAAATATTTTCAAACTGGGATATTTTCATTCATATCCAATTCAGGACCCTCTTATATTTATTATCTGGCAGCATACTCCAGCTTTCACACTCTGAAATTTTAGGATCTGAATTAGTGGCTCCCAACTTTATCCTATAAAAATAATTGGTGGCACAGTCTTTTCCAAGATCCTTGACACCTCTGGAGCTAACGGGTCCTTTTACTAATGTCACTGTGCATCCACAGCGCCATGCATATCTGTACAGCGATTCTCGGGCCAAAACCAGGCCCAACATCACCAGAGGTTTTCCTGCTTGCCCCAACTGGCTTCCATCATCTTCCTGGTGGCCTATAATCCCGCGGGCCACGAAAGCATGACTCCCACGTCGGGTCTGCCCCCAACAAGGGACCATCACCCCCAGCCTCCTGAGTCTCCCCAGGTCTTTCCTAGCCTCAGGGGCCAGGTAAAATTTCAAATAAAAAAAATTCATTCAACTGGTTACAGAAATAAGGAACTAGAAAGTGGTTGAAAGACAGGAATCAGAGACAAGTGGAAATGGAAGGACTAGAGAAGTAAGTATATGGAGGGAAAAAGGGAAATAAAGTCTAAAAGAAGATAAAAGGCCAGTTAAGAGAAATGGCAGGAAAAAGATGAAAGGGAAGGGTGTAAGTACAGAGAATGGAAATGAAGGACTAGAATAGGGAGTATGTTAAATAAAAAGGACTATAGGACAGAGAGAAACAGAGGACAATGGGAACTCTTTAGAAGGGGTGAGAGAAAGCTAGAAGGTGAGTGAAAACTGAAAAGCTGGCGATCAGGGTGAAAAACAAGAAAATGAGGGGTAAAATAGATATGAGTGAGTAGAGAGCAGTGGCATAGCCACAGGTGGGCCTGAGTAGGCCAGGTCCTACCCACTTAGGGCTCAAGCCCACCCAACAGTGGCACACCCTTAGCGGTAGCTGATGGGGATCCCAAGCTCTACCAGCTTAAAACCTCCCCTTGTTGGAGCTGAAAACGCTGCTCTACACTTCAGCAGTCTGAGCTTCATAAACTGTGGATACCAGCACCTGTGCATGCTCAGTATTCAGTGTATGCCTGCTACAGACCACTGAAGTAGAGAGCAGCATTTTCCTGTCAGCTGAGATATTTTTTTTAAGATGATGGGGGTGGGGGGTGGAGGAGGACACTAGGTGCCCACCTACTTCTTGTCTAGGCCTGCCCAAAATTCGCTGTCTGGCTATGCCCCTGGTAGGGAGGGAGATTAAAAAAAACAGAGAGAAAAAAAAAAGAAACAGTTTTAGAGACATGTAGAAGAGGAATGAAGACAACAGTAGGAGAGAAAAAATGAAAAGGAGACCCTGAAAATAGAACCTAGTAGGCTGACAAGAAAAATGGAGGAACAGAGAAGTAAGATGACGAGACAACAAAGGTAGAAAAGAAAATCATTTTTAGGGACTGTCAGCATGGGATTTGTGCACATCTGTTTTCTTTTATGTGTCTGCAAAATACAAGATGAAATGCATTTCAGTTCTTTTTGAAGTACTGTGCTTCTCATTCTAGCTTTTTGGTGCATTTCTATTTCAGTTTTTGTCTGCATTTTCTGTTTCTAATTTGTGAGCTCTTATTCTGTATTAGAAGAGGGTATAACCGTATTCTACATGTGTGCCTGAGATGAAGGATTCAGCTCATGTGTAGTTCCCTATGTAGGGATCTCTAGTAGTTGAATTTCCCCAGTAGGAGGTGTGTTGATTTTTCTAACGCCTGGTGCAATATTTGTAGTGTTGCCTTTTCACAGATAGGGTGCCGGGCCGTGCCAAGGGTCTGTGGCGCCCCCCTGCAAGGGATCGGGTGGCGCCCCCCCCCCCCCGCAGGGGATTGGGTGCCGCTCCCCCCCCCCCCGCAGACAAGCGGTTGGAGCGCACGCCCCCCCCCCCGTGAAGATGATCGCTGTCCTCTCTCCCCTGCCCTCCCGCATGTCCCAACTGCCCGCCCTCTTCTCCCCCCAACAAAATCTCTTTTAAATTTACCTCCGTCCGGCTGGCAGGGCAGCGAAGGCGCAGCATCAGTGAAGGAGGCGGTGCTCCCGACGTCTCTACTAGTCTTCCCTTCGCTCAATGTCCTGCCTTCTTCTGACGTCATTTCCCATGTTTTCTTCCTTTTGCTCCCAACAGTTAATATAGGTTTTGCACTATGGTAATGATTTAGTTATCCATTAACAGTAATGGAAAAATTGGCTTATCTCACAAAGAGCTTTTAAGTTATAATGATAATCAGTCACAAGAAATGTGAATCAGATTTCATCTAATACAAATTAAAAGCAGAGCTGAAAGTGACTGTCTGGAACTGACTTTTAGATACTAGATGCATTCTGGCACCCCTGTCGCTAATTTCAAATGGAAGAAGCAAAACTACAGACAACACGTTGCACTAGTTCAGGGGTGGGCATCCTAGGTGATCAAGGGTCACAACCCACTCAGGTTTTCAGGATTTCCCTAATGAATATGCATGAGATCTATTTACATTCACTGTCTCTATTGTATGCAAATAGATCTCATGCATTGCACAAGTCTATTAGCACAACTGTAACTTGTTGGAAAATCTTTATTTCATACTGCAAAATGTATGTTAAATACCTATAAAAATACAAAATCAACATGTATATAGTGCTGTTACCCACATCTCCTGAACAAATATTGGCATTGAACATATAGCACAAAAAGATAGTAAGAGATAAGCACACCGTTTTGTGTTAAGACTTTTATTTATCTTGTTGAGTGACGTGGAGGGGCATAATCGAATGGGGCGCCCAAGTTTTCATGAGGGTGTCCTTGCAGGACGGCGCCATGAAGGGAAAGGGAAACCCGTATTATCAAAACAAGATGGGCGTCCATCTTTCGTTTCAATAATACGGTTGGGGACGCCCAAATCTCAACATTCAGATCAACCTTAGAGATGGTCATCCCCAGTTTTCAGCCATAATGGAAACCGAGGACGCCCATCTAAAAAACTACCAAATCCAAGCCCTTTGGTCTTGGGAGGAGCCAGAATTCATAGTGCACTGGTCCCCCTGACATGCCAGGACACCAACTGGGCACCCTAGGGGGCACTACAGTGGACTTCACAAATTGCTCCCAGGTGCATAGCTCCCTTACATTGGGTGCTGAGCCCCCCAACCCCCCCCAACCCACTCCACACAACTGTACACCACTACCATAGCCCTAAGGGGTGAAGGGGGGCACCTACATGTGGGTACAGTGGGTTTTGGAGGGCTCACATTTACCACCACAAGTGTAACAGGTAGGGGGGTAGGTCTGGGTCTGCCTGCCTGAAGTGCACTGCACCCACTAAAACTGCTCCAGGGACCTGCATACTGCTGTCATGGAGTTGGGTATGACATTTGAGGCTGGCAAAAAAAATGTGGGGTGGATGGGCCTGGGTCCACCTGCCTGAAGTGCACTGCACCCACTAAAACTGCTCCAGGGACCTGCATACTGCTGCGATGGACCTGAGTATGACATTTGAGGCTGGCAAAAAATATTTTTTTAGGGTGGGAGGGGGTTGGTGACCATTGGGGGAGTAAGGGGAGGTCATCCTTGATTCCCTCTGGTGGTCATCTGGTCAGTTCAGGCACCTTTTTGAGGCTTGGTTGCAATAAAAAATGGACCAAGTAAAGTCGGCCAAGTGCTCGTCAGGGACGCCCTTCTTTTTTCCATTATCGGCCGAGGACGCCCATCTCTTAAGCACGCCCCAGTCCCGCCTTCGCTACTGTGCCGACACGCCCCTGTGAACTTTGGTTGTCCCGCGATGGAAAGCAGTTGAGGACGCCTAAAATCAGCTTTCGATTATGCCGATTTGGGCGACCCTGAGAGAAGGACAACCATCTCCCGATTTGTGTCGGAAGATGGGTGCCCTTCTCTTTCGAAAATAAGCCTGATAGTTGTGGGCTATATTTGTCTATTATACTTTTGGTGCTGTATGTTCAGTGGCAATATTTGTTTAGGAGATGTGGGTAACAGCACTATATATATATATATATATATATATATATATATATATATGTTGATTTTATATTTTTATAGGTATTTAGCATAAATTTTGCAGTATCAAATAAAGAGTTTGTAACAAGTTATAGTTGTGGTAATAGACTGTGTGGAATACATTTTATAACTACATTGAAAATAATTTACCCGTGTTTTGTAATTCTGCATATTCTTTGGGGAAATTCTGAAAACCTGACTGGGTTACAGCCCTCAAGGACCAAGGTTGACCACCCCTGCACTAGTATGTTAGTTCAAAATTCTGGCTTATTCACTAAAGTATGTTAATGTTAAATTTAACATGAGTTGATATGCATGAGTTAGTGAAAAAGCTCTGTTAGATACTGTATAATAAGACTAATATTCAAAAGGTTTTGGCTCCAAACTTTGGGACCCTTTCACTAAATCACTGTAAAATTTGCAATTACCCCAGCTTAATGCGGGACTTTACCCTTTGGTAACTGCAAATTTAACGCAACACCTATTGGGGGGCATTCCCAGTACTTTTGAAAAACTTTTTATTTATGCAACCTAGACACAAATACAAGAATAACTCTTAATAAAGAAAATGAGATTGAATATAAATCTAATAACCATAATAAAGCTGATCAATGATAATAAAAGTCCAACTTTATACACCACATAAAAGCATAAATAATTAAAAGCTTTAAGACTATGCATTTATTTAGATTTTTGCTCACACTGTTTTCACTAGTAGCTCAAGGTGAGTTATATTCACGCACTCTGGATATTTCTCTGTCCCAGGAGGGTTTACAATCTAAGTTTGTATGCAAGGTAAGGAACAGCAGTGGGATTTGAACCAGCCACCTCTGGATTACAAAACCAGTGCTCTAACCACAAGGCCACTGCTCCACTCTTCTACTGAGAGGCACAGTACCCACACTCTTAGTATATGACATGAATGTGGTATAAAATGTGCATACTTGATCCAAATGGTACTTCATGGAAGTGCTCAAAAGACGGGCAATTAATTTTTCCTCAGCTAACATACTTTTAATAGGACATAGATTATGCAAACCACAAAAGTATCTCCAAATGTGCATTTTCTTTCAGTCCCTCCCTATGTGCACTACCACTAGTGGTCAGCCCTGTCCTGGTAGACCACCATGGAAAACCCTCGAGTAAGTCCTGGAGGTAATGGCAGGTCCAGGGGTGATTGGGGGTGGAGTGGTCTATTTTGAACTTGTGGACGGGGCTTGAATATGGATGTAGGGGATAAGAAGGTGATTTCAGTGTGGGGGGGGGGAGGGGATCAAGATGGTGACAATGAGGGTGGGAATCTGAATGTTGTCATTGAGGCCCAGGGAGATTGGGGAAACTGGATTAGAGGAGGGGATCAGAGAGGATCAGATATAGGGGGGGGATGTGTGGGAAGGGTTTGACTTTTTTTTTTTGAGGAAGTGGGACCCTACCACAATACCTGCAATGGCAAACAATGCAGGCTATCTGGCACTAGAGGTAATGTGGTGCCATGCAATGTCTACACCTTGTGTAGTTCAGACTCTCAGCACACCTTGTATTTACCACAAACATTTTGCACTTATCCTGTGCAACTAACGCATGGTAAGTGCAAAATATAAGAGCC
The DNA here is from genome assembly GCF_901765095.1 of Microcaecilia unicolor. Classification (NCBI taxonomy): domain Eukaryota; kingdom Metazoa; phylum Chordata; class Amphibia; order Gymnophiona; family Siphonopidae; genus Microcaecilia; species Microcaecilia unicolor. The sequence continues at coordinate 396,751,569 of NC_044031.1, read as the reverse complement.
CCTAAATCAATGTGGATGCATATTTTCAAAGCACTTACACTTACAAAGTTCCGTATGGAATTTTGAAAAGTCTAAGTGCTCTGAAAATGAGCCCCTTAGTGTTTCCTTTTTTAGAACGCGCCAAGAAACTGGATTTGAGCTAATAAATAAATATCTACTATAATAAAACGTACCCTCAACGTTCTGAAGACACTGACGTGACTGCAGCCACTCAGACACCGGTTCATAAGTTCATGGTGGTGAAGCCAGAACACTCACCATGTCTCCATGCCCCGCCCTCGCGTCACACGTGATGACGTCGAGGGCGGAACAAGTACACAACAACACAAATGAACGAACGGGGAGGACTAGGGCTACTCCTCCCCTTCCAACAAATCACTGCACACAGCCTAACAAAAGCAAGCCGCCGCCGCCGCCGCCGTGCCCATCACCCCGCCCCTTTTGTGCCATTGCCCCGCCCCTTTTGCGCCATCACCCCGCACCCTGGTCGCTCCCTCTTCCCCATCACCTTCCCTCCTCCCTGTCACCTCCCCTCCCCTTACGCTACTATGCCTGGTGGCGAGAGTTGAAGCAGCCTCGCGAGACTTCAACTCTCGGCGGCCATTTTGAAACGCCGAGAGCCGGACTCGCACAGGATGCAGCAGGGCAGTTATCAGCAGCACTACGGGCAGGAAACAGGGGGCTCTTTCTTTCCTTCCCCGAGTGAACAGGTACCTCTACACCACCAGGGATAGTAGCGTAAGGGGAGGGGAAGGGAGTCCCGTGCCCGCTAGTGCCCGTTTCATTTCACGCAGAAACGGGCCTTTTTTTACTAGTCTCTACATAACTCAGATTACTGTGTTTTAGTGAGTAATCTTGTAAATATGCTGCTATCTTCCTCCAGAAATTTGGTCACTTGTCTGTACTCCAAATATAGACCATTCAACAGTTTATCAAAAGAATTCCAGGTGTACTGATGGACTGCGCTTTTGTACTTGAAATGTATTATGCTAAACAGCAGACCTTTTACTAATTAAATGACAGTTGTTTTCCTGGTCAGAAGTTGCTGCTTCCCAATTAGTAAGTACTGCTTCAGCATGTGCACAACTGAACAAAACAGGTCAATAAATATATAATAGTGCCTGTCTGAGATGCTGATAAAAGATAGTAGCATGTCTTAGCTGCCCGAAGACACTGCTCAAGAGTTAAATAGTTCATCTGATACAAAGCCTGTTCAACAGATGGTGGGAATAATATTAAAGATCTGAGTCAGATTTAGATGTGCAATACTTCACTAATCTAATCCAAAAGGGTGAAATGATCTAAGTTTTTGGACCAAGAATGTGACTTGTTTTTATCTTCATCCAATATCACTTGACAGCTTATTACTGTACCCACTTGGAAACATATAACATCCATTGGATCTCATGTTGGCAACTGGTCGATTTGGACACGTGCTTCAGTTATAATTTATACCTTGGTATGAATAAAAAAAACATCAGAAGCGCATGATTTCTCCTTAACTCAGCATTTTATGTGACTGACAAAATTCACATTCAAAATCCCGTTTTAAAGCACCAGCCAGTTTTTTTTCTATTTTCATAGAACGAGAGGACATGAAATGAGATTGAAGGGGGGCAGACTCAAAAAAGATGTCAGGAAGTATTTTTTCACGGAGAGGGTGGTGGATGCTTGGAATGCCCTCCCGCGGGAGGTGGTGGAGATGAAAACAGTAACGGAATTCAAACATGCGTGGGATGTGCATAAAGGAATCCTGTGCAGCAGGAATGGATCCTCAGAAGCTTAGCTGAAATTGGGTGGCGGAGCAGGTGGGGGGAAGAGGGGTTGGTGGTTGGGAGGCTAGGATAGGGGAGGGCAGACTTATACGGTCTGTACCAGAGCCGGTGATGGGAGACGGGACTGGTGGTTGGGAGGCGGGAAATACTGCTGGGCAGACTTATACGGTCTGCGCCCTGAAAAGACAGGTACAAATTCAAGATATGAGTTTATCTTGGGCAGACTAGATGGACCATGCAGGTCTTTTTCTGCCGTCATCTACTATGTTACTATGTTACTATGTATACAGTATTTTCAGTATTTAAGTTATAGAATTCTGCGCTCTTAATGTTTATCATCCCTGTACCCAATATTTTGTTTATCAGGGTACATATGCCACTTGAACTCTTTTTATTGATTTAGTCATAAAATAAGCATTCTGTCTACGTAACTTCTAGGTCCAGGGTTCAAGGTTAACTTTATTTGATGTACCGCCTACAGGACAAGCCATCCAAGCAGTTTACAATAAAACTAAACAAACAAAATAAAAGATCTTAACTCCACTGAAAACAGAAAAGGAAGGAAAAAGAAGGAAAATTTTAAATTAATTTAATTTGGGCATTTATATTCTGCTTAACCTATAAGTTGTATATGGGGCAAACAGTGGTCGGGCCACCGGACAGTAAAGGTCATTGGGGGTCCCCCAGGCCACTGCCCCCACCCCATCGCTGCACCACCGTCCCTCTCCCGCACATTATAGCCCTCCAATCTGCCGCAGTTGCAACCCCCCTCCCACACACTACAGACCCCTGCAAGTGGGTCCCTCCCTTGAAGGGCCCTGGTGGTTTAGTGACTTCTTTGGGGGCAAGAAAGAATTCCACTCTTTCCTGCCCACTGCCACTACTCTGCTTGTGCCTGGAGCCACAGTGTTTTCAAAATGGCTGCCGAGACTTCCCGTGGTAGTCTCACGGGTCTCAGCAGTCAGGAAGTCTTGGCCGCCATTTTTAAGATAACGCCAAAGGAATATGAGCATGATGTCATCTGTATAAGAAAAGTAATTGATTTTGACAGGTTTCAGTATATCCCCCTCCCTATGCCTCCGAGACAAAAGTTAAAGAGAACTGGGGATAGTGGGGAGCCTTGTGATGTTCCACAATTCATGTTCCAGGCATTTGTTAGTGACTGCCACCAGTTCATGTGTATCGACCTGTGCTGTAGAAAGCCTGTAAACCATGACCAAACTGTAAACCAAGTAAGTACCTTCCAAGTGATTCCCATTTCTGCTAACATTGTCAGTAAGGTCTTATAGTTCACCAAATCAAAGGCTGCTGATAGGTCTAGTTACATTATAAAGATTTGGAAGTTCTTTTCAAGTAACAGGTTGAGTTCTGACATCATCCCTGCTAGAACTGCCTCTGTGCTAAACTGAGGGATTTTTTAGGGTCCAAGAGCTGGTGTTGGTCCATGTATTCTTGAAGTTAGCTGGCTACTGTTGCGTCCATTATTTTTGCTAGTGTTGGGATGTTTGCCACTAGGTGGTAGTTATTGCTTGATTTGTCAAGTTTTTCTCCTTTTATTAGGGGCTTCACTATGATACCCCTAACTGTTTGGGGTAGAAGCCTTGGTTCAGCATGCCATCTACCAGTTCTTTTTATGTGTTCTAGTACAGTCAGTAGTGCTGATTTTAAGAGTTCCCCCTTGTACGGGTTGAGAGTGCAAGAACCCTTTGAGAATTTTTTGAAGATGTGTTTAAATTCGGGTAGAGTTGGTTTCTCAAACATGTTCCAGATGCTGTCTGCTGGGCAACTTATTTTTGTGTCATACTTATTCTTCTTCATTGGTTTAGCTATTTTGGGAATGGATTTCCTCAGTTTCTCTACTTTCGATTGGAAGTGATCAGCGAATATATTTGGAGAGTGCTTTGCTAAGGGTCCCAACAAGGCACCACCCCCCATTTCACAAACCCTAATGAAAGCTGAAAAGGGCTGAAAAAAAGCTCATGCTATGAAAGCTTTCTAAAACAAATGGGTTTTAAGTAGTGACTTATAACTTAAGAGAGAAGTCTCCAGCTTCAATTCCAAAGGGAGCCCATTCCACAAAGTAGGGCCTATAAAATTAAATATGGATTTACGAAATATATTCTGGGAAATTTGACAAAAAGTAAAAATTGTTGGAATGTATTGTATTTAACATGCATTGCCTGTCAGAAATGTTTTTTCTCTGTGATTACTCTGTGACCTCTGATGTGAATTACTTAGAGAGGTCACACCTATGCAACTTCCTGTGGGGGTTAGGCACAGCACATGGAGCTCATGTTCTCTCCTAACCTGAGAGAATCTATGGTGGTGTGAGCATCCATTACCATCTAAGCACATGGAAAGAGCTGATAATCCAAATGTATAGTATTATGTATATATAAGCCTGTCTGAATATAATCTAACAACAAACTGTGAGTAAACAGATGTTTTGTTACTTCAACTTTAAAGTGACTCAGCAGTGAATTATTCAGGGGTGTATGAGAGAGATGAAGAAAGAAATTAACATTTCTAAAGCTGAAGCTGTGTGTATAAAATCTGCTAATTATTTACTACAAATAATCCAACAAAAGGGTTATGGGCCCAGGGCCAGGAATTGAAAAAGAAGAGAAATATTACCAGGCAGTAAAAAAGCCACATTTTTCTCTTAAGTTTTAAAAGAAAGATTCAGTCTGTCTCTCTCTCCCCCCACACACCAAACAGCAGGCAAGGCTAAGAAAATGGCTGAGGGAGGAAATTCACCATTTTTCTACTCTCTCAAGGTGCCTAAATTAACTGAATTTAATTATCAGCAGTGGGAACTAAGATTCATATGTCTCCTTCAAGCAAAGAAACTAAATATATGCTTAGACCAAAACAGAACAGCTGAAAATATGGCTGAATGGGACAATGCAAACTATTATGTGAAGTGCATGTTTTTGGAAGCTCTCTCAGAGAAACAAGCCATATTAGTGGAGGGAAAAGATACACCAAAGGACATTTTATATAAACTGAGAACTATGTATGCAACTACATATGCAAAACAGCAACCAATTTGGTTAGCAGAGTTGAATGAAACCAAATTAAGGGATAAAAGTAAATGTAATGATCACATTATGCATCTTATGTCTTCATTTCAAAAGCTAGAACTTTCTGGAATTCCCATGTGTGATGCATTGAAAAGAGCATTTCTTTTTACCTCACTATCAAAGAAGTTTGATGTTTTTAGGTCTGTAAATGAAGCCATTGAAGGGCAATCTTTTGAACAGGCAGCATCAAAACTAAGGCAGGAATGCATAATAAATGATTCTGAGGAGATGTGTTCTCAAAGCAAGTCAGAGAGAAATGAAACAAATTTCTTGGCAAAGAACAGAGGAAGGCGGAGCTATGGGAAAACTCCACCCAAGGGCAAGCTGATTTGCTATTCATGTGGAAAGGAGGGACATGTATCTAAATGGTGTAAGGAAACACAAAACACTCCCTCTAGCTCACCTAAGCCAATGGAACTAAAGAATTTTCCAAGCAGAAAATGTATGAAAGACAATGATAAACATAAGGGCTTTCTAATGGCAGAAAAATCTTTGACTATGGTAAATAATAATTCAAATGAAAGTACTTGGATTTTGGATTCGGGGAGCACATGCCATTTAACCAATTCTAAGGATTTCTTTCAGGAAATGTGTCCAGAAGAAGGTATTCTTAATACTGCAAATGCAGGGACTGCTAAGATCCAAGCAAAAGGCATTGGATTCTTAAAATGCAAAGTGTCTAATGAAGTTAAAGAAATTCCTGTAAGTGATGTCTTGTATATTCCCCAAGCAGTTTGCAATATGCTTAGTGTATCTACATTAGATAAGAAGGGATTTGTGATTCATTTTGAAAACAGTAAGTGCACAATCTCTAAAAATGATGAAGTGTATGCTGAAGCTTTTATGCATAATGATGTTTATAAACTGAGCATTTCAGGTGAAGCCTCACATCTGGCGCAAGTAAGGAAGAATGATGGTAAATGTAGTCTGGAAATCTGGCACCGCCGCCTGGGACATCGTGATTTTAAGGTGATCCAGGATCTTCACAGTGGGCAACTAGCCACCGGCATTCAGATAAGTGCAGATGCTGGTAAAATGGAGAAATGCATAGACTGTGTTACTCAAAAAGGTGTGAGACCCTCATTTCCTGCATACACAGGAAATAGGAGTAATAAAGTGCTGGACTTAATACACAGTGACTTATGTGGACCGTTTAATATCCCATCATTGGGAAATAACAGATTTGTGCTAATATTCTTGGATGATTTCTCTAGATACTGTGTGGCCTATTTGCTGAAAGAAAAAAGTCAAGTCACAGACATGCTGAAGAAATATGTAGCCATGGTGAGCAATAAATTTGAAAGAAAACCAAAGGTTCTTCAGACCGACAATGGTGGTGAGTTCACTTCACAAAGCATGCGCACATTTCTAGAACAAGAAGGCATTCAGCATATCACAACAGTAGCTTATACACCAGAGCAAAATTCTGTTGCAGAGAGAAAATTTAGGTCACTTGTGGAAATGACCAGATGTATGCTGTCAGATAGCAATCTCCCTAAAAGACTATGGGGGGAAGCCATTCTCACAGCAGTGTACCTACAAAACAGAATGCCAACTAAAGGCGCTGAGCGCACACCACATGAGACATGGCATGGTAGGAAGCCAAACCTGTCACACATAAGAACATTTGGAAGTACAGCATATGCTCATGTACCAAAGCAAAGAAGGCATAAGCTGGATTCCACAACAGAAAGGGGCATTTTAGTTGGCTATGCTCCAGGACACAAAGGATATAGAATTTTGAATCTGAAAACTGGCATTGTTGGCATAAGACATGTTACATATTTTGATGAAAACAAAAGGGTTGATAAAGGCTGGATTATCCCAGATGAGCCTTATCATCCAGAATATGAAACTAGAACCATAATAGACATGCCAGTGCATATAAATGCCATACCAAGGCAGATGTCTGAAAGCAACTCATCTGTATCTAACGAGGAACAGGCAGAGGAAGCAGACACAGAAAGGATCATCGCAGGAGACAGTACAGTTGGAGAAGGGGAATCAATTGGAGAAGGACTCTCAGATTTAGAGGATGCGGAAAGGTCAGACCAACCTGTTGTCAGACGCTCATCCAGGGAAAACAAAGGTGTTCCACCCCCAAGACTGTCTTACCTAACAAAGTCAGCAGAAGCTCAAGAGCCCTTAACATGGGATGAGATTGAGAAAATGCCAGCAGAAGAAGCTGCTGAATGGCGTAAAGCTGCACAAGAAGAAATTGATGCATTGCATAAAAATAATACTTGGATTCTTACAAAATTACCTCCTGGCAAGGAAGCTATAGGATGCAAATGGGTATTCAAGTTAAAAAGGAATGCACAAGGAAAAGTGGAAAGGTATAAAGCCAGATTAGTCGCAAAGGGATATCTTCAAAAATATGGAGAAGATTTTGATGAAGTGTTTGCACCTGTAGTGAAACACACGACAATTAGAACACTTCTGAGCATTGCAGTCTCAAAAGGCATGCAAGTCAACCACATTGATGTGAAAACAGCATTTCTTCATGGAGATATAACTGAAGACTTGTACATGGAACAGCCAACAGGTTTCATAAATACAAAACAAAGACAGCTAGTGTGTAAATTAAACAAAGGTCTTTATGGATTAAAGCAAAGTGCAAAATGTTGGAATGACAAATTGCATGAAATATTGACAAATTTAGGATTTAAGCAAGGTGAAGCAGATAAATGTTTGTACACTAGGTGCAGAAATGGACAATATGCATACATTTTAGCTTTTGTTGATGATCTGCTCATTGCAAGCGAAAGTGAGCAAGAGTACAAGGACATTGTAAAATATTTAAACCTGAATGTTGAGATAAAAGAACTTGGTAATGTGTCATACTATCTTGGTATAGAAATTGAGAAACAAAATGATGGTTCTTATCTTCTAAGCCAGAAGCAGAAAATAAATGAGCTTATTGAAAGTTTAGGTATGCAAGATGCCCAAGTTGTAAGCACTCCCATGATCACTGATTTTCTGAAGGATGAAACAGTAAGAGAACCTTTACCAGATAACATCCAATATAGATCAGCCATAGGTAAGCTTTTATATCTAACTACCACATACAGGGCTGATATAGCAAATGCAGTAGGAATTTTGAGCAGAAGGGTCAGCTCACCTACCAAATCAGATTGGACTGCAGTTAAAAGGATGGTAAGGTATTTAAAGGGTACCATTGATTGTAAATTAAAGATTTCAGCCAATAGTAATCCAAAACTAATATGTTACTGTGATTCAGATTGGGCAGGGGATCATTCTGATTATAAATCCACAAGTGGATATGTGTTTATGTATGGAAATGTACAAATTTCATGGGCCAGTCATAAACAAAGTATTGTGAGTCTGTCTTCTACAGAAGCTGAATATGTGGCTGTGTCAGAAGCATGCAGAGAACTGATGTGGATTGAAAAACTTTTGCTGGATTTTGGAATAGCTGAACAGAGACCAATCCAGATAATGGAAGATAATCAGAGCTGCATCCGACTGTCACAGAATGACAAGGTTCAGTCACGCACCAAGCACATCGCAACGAAATACCACAACGTGCGAGAGTTGGCGAAAGAAGGGGTCATCAGTCTACACTATTGTCACACCAGTGAGATGACAGCTGACATCATGACCAAACCGTTACCCAGAGAACGTTTTGAGAATCTGCGTATAAAGCTTGGACTTTGTGTGAATTAATAATTGCATGACAGTTATGCATGAGAAGGGGTTTGTTGGAATGTATTGTATTTAACATGCATTGCCTGTCAGAAATGTTTTTTCTCTGTGATTACTCTGTGACCTCTGATGTGAATTACTTAGAGAGGTCACACCTATGCAACTTCCTGTGGGGGTTAGGCACAGCACATGGAGCTCATGTTCTCTCCTAACCTGAGAGAATCTATGGTGGTGTGAGCATCCATTACCATCTAAGCACATGGAAAGAGCTGATAATCCAAATGTATAGTATTATGTATATATAAGCCTGTCTGAATATAATCTAACAACAAACTGTGAGTAAACAGATGTTTTGTTACTTCAACTTTAAAGTGACTCAGCAGTGAATTATTCAGGGGTGTATGAGAGAGATGAAGAAAGAAATTAACATTTCTAAAGCTGAAGCTGTGTGTATAAAATCTGCTAATTATTTACTACAAATAATCCAACAAAAATAACTAACAAATATTGAGCAGAGGAGTAAAGGGTACGAGAGGCAACGTGGGGTACAAGATGATCTGAAAGAAACAGTGGGACATTGGTTTGGAGAATAACATATATCAACAGCAAGGTTTTGTACTTTAACCGAAAACACACAAGAAGCCAGTGTTCTGACTTTCAGAAGGGAGTGACATGACCAAACTTTCTTGCTCCTTTTAAGTGACTTAATAGCAACATTTTGTATCATTTGCAGATGGTTAACTTTGGAAGTAGACTTCTGAGGTAGCGCCTAACACTTATAGGAGAAACAAGCCTCTCTTCCACTGTAGGCATCAAAGATTTAGAAGAAAACACCAAGAGTACTCACGGAGAAAAGAACTTGGCAGGGACAAGGTTGTCTGCCTAGGTGTCAGAAATGTATGTAGTATATATCAGCAGTTCTCAGCCCAGTTCTTGGGACACACCCAGCAAGGCAGGTTTTTAAGATATCCACAATGAATATGCATGAAGTAGGTTTGCATAGAATGGAGGCAGTACTTTCAAATTTATCTCATGCATACTCATTGTGGCTGACTGGGTGTTTCCAAAGGACTGGGTTGAGATCCCCAAGTATGCAAAGAAGCTGATAGGAGACTGTTCTCTTGACGCAAAACAATAAGAAATTAGGGGCCCTTTTACTAAATTGTGGTAATATTTGGGCCTGGTGCATTTTAACGCGGAACTCCCATGTGCTAAGCCCAGATTTAACGTGGCACTGTTTAGGGCTTTTTTAAAATTATTATTATTATTTGCAGGTCATGAGCTAATGTTGTCAGTAGTGTGCGAAGTCTGCAAGAATTTTATGCAGAAGTACTTACTGCCTCCTTTTTGATGCCCAATTATAGAATTGCCCCTAATGCATCCACCATTTGATTTTTAAAAAATCTTTGCTTAAATAATTCATACCTCATTAATCTTATTCGAACTATTATTAACGTTTTATACCTTGGACTACTACCAAGGAAGATTATGAAGAAGATTGAGATGATTCAAAATTCTGTTGCCCTGTTGTTTATTGACTTGAATAGAGAGATGTTATCTCACCAACCTGCTAACAATTGAATGTAGCATTAAGTTACAACTTGGATAGTAACTTACAAAGATCTCTGAGTGAAACTGAAGATTATGTTCTAATTTGGGCTTTACATTCATAGGATAGGAATGATTTAGAGTTTCCTGTGATAAAGAGGTCAATAAAGTCCATTAATAGAGCTCTGAGTTATGCTGTCCTAAGGCAATGAACCAGATTGTACTTAGAGTTCAGATCTGCAGATATGTTGCTAAATTTCAGGCAAATGTTAAAAATCCTGGCAGTCAATATTCAGCTGGCAGCGGTCCACATTTTTTTAGCTGACAGTATCCTTGGATATTCAATGCTGGGCTATATCTGGATACTGGCATTGAATATCTGATTCTACATAGTTGGATAACACTTACCTTGTTAAGTGTGAAATTTAACACTTAACTGGATACGTTAAGGGGCTCATTTTCAAAAGAGCAAAAGAGCTAAAAAATGGTATAAAGTGGCATTTCGACATTTTTTCTCCAAAAAATATCCAAATTGTGATTTCCAAAACTCAGATTTGAGGTGCTTTTCTCTGCAATGTGTGCAAATCTCAAGGGGGCATGTTAGGGGCAGGATTTGGGCAGTCCCAGATGTTTTTCTGCAATAATGGAACAAAGCAGAAACATCCATGGCTAAAAGTTAGACCTTTTGTTCTAGACCTGATTCAATCACAACTAAGTCACAAAAAGGTGCCCTAAATGATCAGATGACCACTGGAGGGATTAACCAACACTACTTAGACTTAATCGTCAGAAGTAAGGTAGAGAAATAAATCTCCTGGACCTCAGCGGTGACTCGTTTCACACAGAATCGCAGTCTTGTGTCTCACGTTACTCTTCATCAGTCCAACTACTTTTTAACATTTATTTATTTATTATCTTTTAACATAAATATTCAAAATAGACTTATTGTAAATAATAGGACCTGCAACAAACATGCGCCATGTTTCACCGTGGGCTACTTCAGAGAAAGGTCCTCTCACTTGTCAATCTAACTACATCGCGTTCTCAAAGTTCTGAGTATAACTGGTGTGGTCATATACAACCCCAACTATTGAAAATGTTGGACTCTTAAAATGATCACTGGAGGGATTAAGGCATCTTATGTAATTACTAATTGTATCTTTTATTCTGGTATGGCAATAGCCATGACGGAACAATGTAAGCCACATTGAGCCTGCAAATGGGTGGGAAAATGTGGGATACAAATGCAACAAATAAATAAATAATCCCCCTTACTTTCCCAGTGGTCATTGAACCCCTCCCACCCCCCCAAAGAAGTGAAAGAAACAGTACACACCAGCCTCTATGACAGCTTCAGATGTTATGGCCAATCCTATTAGAGTGGCAAGCAGGTCCCTAGAGTACCCTAATGGATGGTGCAGTGTACTGTAGAGAAAGGGACCCAGGTCCATACCTCACTCTATTACACTTGTGGTGGAATATGTGAGCCCTCCAAAACTCACCAAACACCTACTGTACCTACATATAGGTGACACCTGCAGGTATAAGGGCTATTGTGTACAGTTGGGTACACTAGGTGGTTGGTGGGTTCTAGAGTGCTCTCAATACAATATAAGGGGGTAATGGTGAGATGTGTATCTGAGACCTTTTATGTGAAGTCCACTGCACTGCTCCCTTGGGTGTCACCCTGCTCTGCTGGGATGTCTGTGTGGCCAGTCTAGTAGAAATGCTGGCTGCCTCATACTTCCCAATGGCTTGTTTTGGTATGTTTTCTCCCTTGGACTTTTTTTTTTTAATGGTACTATAAGAGCACAAAAACATCTAGCAAACAGATATTTTTGAAACAAAAAGTTGGACACTTTACTGGTTTGAAAATGGCCATGTTTGCTACTGGATTTTTAGACATTTTCCCTAAAATGTCCAAAATCAAATTTAGAAGTCATATTGAAAATGCTCCTCATTACCGGATAAAAATAGGAATGAGTTTTATGTGGTTCTATTTATCTGATTAACCTATCAGGTTAAGTGCTGAATATTGGTGCTTAACCAGGTAAGTGCTGACTCCACCCCTGGACTGCCCTAAAAATAGCCAGTTAAGTGCCACAGAATATGGACAAGCTTTGAATATCAACCCCTTGTTATTTTTTTTCCAAATAACATTCCAAGAATTTTGAGAAATGGTGTTTCGTGTATTATATGACAGAATGTGATTTATTGTATAGAGATATTGATTGGAATCATAGGAGCCAACTTTTCAAAATGATTAGGGGTGCTGACATTTTTTTTTTACAGGTGGTGCATCCCCCTCCCCTCTCTCCTCCCTCTCCTCCGAGTTCCAGGCCCTCCCTCTCCATCTCTTCCGAGTTCCAGGCCCCCCCTCCTTCTCCTCCGAGTGCCAGTCCAACCCCAGCCCGACCTCTTCTCCCACAATAGTCCTCCACCCTCGTCTTCCTGTGTGCCGCCCAGAATTTAAAACTCATCTTACCTTGGGGTCCCAGCAGCAGCAGTGAAAGGCGAGTAGGCTTGGTGCTTCAGCCTTCCCTTAGTTCTGTCTCAGCTCTGGTCCCACCCTTGCGGAAACGGGAAATGAAGGCAAGACCAGAGCTGAGAGAGAGAACTAAGGGAAGGCTGAAGCGCTGAGCCTGCTTGCCTTTCACTGCTGCCACCGGGACCCTGAGGTAAGATGAGTTTTAAATTCTGGGCGGCACGCAGGAAGGCGAGGGCGGATTGATGGAGGATTGTTGAGGGAGAAGAGGGCGAGCACCGGGCAGATCGGGCTGGCTGGGAAGGGAACTTCCGGCGGGTCAAATATTGGGGGTGCTCGAGCACTCACAGCACCCACGGATTGGGAAGAATAATCCGAATCATAGTTACCTGATGCTTGGATCCACCTTAGGAGTCAGCACTCTAGAAAAAGATTTAGGTGTCATTGTAGATAATATGCTGAAATCTTCTGCCCAGTGTGCAGCGGCGGCCAAAAAAGCAAACAGGATGCTAGGAATTATTAGGAAAGAGAAGCAAAATAAGACCAAGTATATTATAATGCCTCCATATCGCTCTATGGTGTGACTTTACCTTGAGTATTGTTTTCAATTCTAGTCACCGTATCTCAAACAAGACATAGCGGAATTAGAAAAGGTTCAAAGAATAGCAACCAAAATGATAGATGGAACTGTTCCCATATTAGGAAAGGCTAAAGAGGTTAGGGCTGTTCAGAGTGGAAAAGAGATGGCTTGGGAGGGGGAGGGAGGTATGATTGAGATCTATAAAATCCTGAGTGCTGTAGAATGGGTAGAAGTGAATTGATTCTTCACTCTTAAAAAGTACAAAGTCTGGGGACACACAATGAAATTACATGGAAATACTTTTAAAGCAAATAGGAGGAAATATTAAGAATAGTTAAGCTCTGGAACTTGCTGCCAGAGGATGTGGTAACAGTGGTTAGTGTATCTGGATTTTAAAAAGTTTTGGACAAGTTCCTGTAGTAAAAGTCCGTAGTCTGTTATTGAGATGGACATGGAGGAAGCCACTGCTTGCCCTGGGATTGGTAGCAGAATGTTGTTACTATTTGGGTTTCTGCCAGGTACTTGTGACCTGGATTGACCACTGTTAGCAGGATACTGGGCTAGATGGACCATTGGTCTGACCCACTATGACTATTCTTATGTTCTTATCAATTCACATTTACCTGTTCTACTCTACTCAGGATTTTGTAGACCTCGATCATCTTCCCTCTCAGCCAAGACCTAACCTCTTAATCTGTTTTGTGCAATCCACGGCCCAACAACTTAATTATTCTGTCCTGAAGAAGTTCAATAGAAACACAGATTCCTCCAATGAGATTGCTGCTTCTCTGCTGCGACTCCTCCAATTGTGAACTTGAGCCACACGATACCAGAAATTTTGGTCCCGTGGTTTCAAGTCTCGCAAGGCTTGATACCGTGAAACCAATTCAAACTTCCGGTGCTGTGTGACTCAAGCTCACAATTGGTTGCCCTTTGTACCTTTTCTATTTCTGCTAGATCTTTTTTGAGATACGATGACCAGAATTGCACAAAATACTCAAGGTGTGGCCACACCATGGAGCGATACAGAGGCATTATAATTTTTGTTTTATTTTCTATTCCTATCCTAATAAATCCTAATCTGTTTACTTTTTTGGCTGCCACCACACACTGAGCAGAGGATTTCAACTTATTGTCCACAATGACACCTAGATGTTTTTCTTGGGCGGTGATTCCTAATGTGGTGTGACTACAGATGCTAGTTTTTACAGGATGAGAAGGTAGCATGGCAGTTCATAGTAATTCAGTGTTCTGTAATTAAAATTTCTTTGTGTCCTGAGTCTGAAAACTGTCATACAGTCTGACAGCAGTGCATGCAAAATTCTTCAGCTGTATCACAATAGAGAGAGATCAATCATTGTACTGTTTGCTAATTCGATCAATGCTGTCTGCGTGCTAGGTGGAGACTAACTAGAAAAAAAAGGAATGTTTCTCCAGGCTCATGTGTGTTTTGCATGTAGAAGCATGAATTTGCCAATAATGTACCTTAAGCTTGTGGTGTTGCAGCGGCAGTGGGGCAGACATAAAAATCACAGGCAATTGTAAATATTATTCTTCTGAATTGTAGTGCATGCCTATTCCAGCAGAAAATGGATTCCTATGAAGAAAAAAAAAAGTCTTTATTTTTCTATGAGGTATTGTGCCAAGTTGTGATGTATGACTTCTGCTTCTGGAAAACTTGTGAAAGCTGAAGGCTGGGATGCAGTACACAGAATCACACCATTTTATGCACCTGACGTGTACCAAAATATTCATGCTCTTTTTTTCATATGGGCTCTTTTCAGCTGACACCCCGCCCCCCCCCCCCCCCCCCCCAAAAAAACATATGTTACCTTTCTGTGCACTTCATTAGGTCAATTTTCAGCCTCAGTGCAGAGCTTTACAGACCCCCCCCCCCCCCCAAGTATGAAGTACTTTTGTGCTTATGTTTACGAAAGTGCACTATGGGCACGTTAGCGTTTTAGCGTACGTAAACGGTTTATGTGCGTTAAACGTTAAGGCGCCCATAGAAGTATATAGGCGTGTTAGTGTTTAATGCACCTTAAATTTAAGGGTGCATTAGAAACACTAACGTACCTTAGTAAACATATCCCTTGGTATCACTTACTAACCTTCCAGCATTGGTTTCTGAGGAGTAGTAGCCTTCTACTTCTAATCCAGGTGACCTATGACCTGCAGTCACTGCCCATTGCTTTCTTATCACCCTTCTCCTTATCTCTGCTATTTGCAATATTGGATGGTACCTACCCTATTCCAAGAATTGTCTTCTCTGCCTGTCCCGAACATGCTTGAATTCTGTTGTATGCTTGGTATAAACATAGAAGATAGTGATAGAAACACGTATTAGGAATGAGATATGTCATGGTGACTCGAGTAGTGGATATAAATCTTTAAAAATCCCAATTTTTATTTTAGTAACTCTGAACTTGTGATCATGGGAACTCTAGGGTCAATTCTTCAGAAATTTTAGTTTTGCTAAATAGCAAGTTTCATAGAATTATCTATTCAAAGAATATGTGGATTAGTTAAAAAAAAATAAAAACAAATTAAATATGGATATATTTTTCAATCTAGCACAGCTAAAGAAATTATTTATTTAATAAAAACATAATATATCACTGTGACCTTAACAAATAGGCATGAAGCAGTTTACAAAATAGAGAATCTAAAAAACAATAAACGACATACATAAAATTCAAACATTAAAACACAAGCTTAAAAAAATAGAGATGAATTATGTCATGAAGTAGAAGAAAAGGTCTGAGTAAAAAGATGGGTCTTCAGTGCTCGTTTGAAAGTCTGGAGAGAAGGCTGGTTACAAATGTTAGTGGAAAGATTGTTCCAGAGTTTGGGGTCCAGGTAACTGAAAGTAGAATCTCAGGTGATTGTTAAACAGAGTTGCATAGGGGAAGGGGAAGGGAGAGTAAGAAGGTTTTGGTCAGCTGAACGAAGAAAACACAATGGTATGTAAGGAAACTGAAAAGATAAGAAGGCGCGGTGAGAATTTTTGAATTGAATATGCGCAGATAATGGAAGCCAATGGTTAGCAACAAGAAGTGGAGTGACGAGGTTGAACCTATGTGCACTATAAAGAAATTTGGCAGCTAATTGTAAACATTTGAGAGAGTGCAAAGGAAGACTATCGTAAAGAGAGTTACAGTAGTCCAAATGAGAAATGACTAATGCAAAAATCAGAGGTTGCAAAGAAGAAGCTGGAATAAATGGATGTACTGCACAAATTCGATGAAGAAGAGCAAAGAATGATGACCGAAGAACTGCATCAATTTGTAGTTTGAATGTGAAATCAGAATCAAAAGTAACACTGTGTTCTGAAAGGGTAAAGAAAGATCACCACGTGTAGAAGGAGAAATGTGTAAATCACGACAATACGGGAAGAGGATAGACTCACATTTTGCTTCATTCAAGAAAAGAAGGTTGACTTTAAGCCAAAGAGATACCTGAGCCAGGCAAGAATTAAGATGAGTGATGGAAGCTGGGCTAGAAATTCTGCAGACAACCTGAATATGTAGCAAAAATGTGTGCATCTATTATCTTGAATAAGCGTGTTGCAAATAAGGTGCAGCTACCATAGATGCGTCATTAATGCATTCCATTCTGCCTGAACCCATAGTGTTAATTCATACTACACTGACGTCAAAATCATGATCCCCAAATATATTTTTTCCTGCTTAGAGCAGGAGTTTATTTTTATTTTATTTATTTATTGGGATTTATTAGCTGCCTTCATGAAGAGATTCATCCAAGGTGGTGTACAGCAGGTACAGTTTAACATAAAACTTACAATTTTGTTAACAGCATAACAATAGTAAAATAACCAAGAATAAACATAAATATAATAAAAAGGTAAACTTGAAAAAAGTAGATTGAAATCTAATAATAGAACTACCGTGAAACTGTATCAAATATATACACTTTTAACAGCACTGGAATTCAAATACCAGAGATATAATACAATGTTAGCATAATACTAATGATACACCTAATAAGCATGCTTTAGACTCATCTTTTCAATATATGGAGAGATTTCATAGCTGCCGTAGGTGATAGAGACAATTTTTGAATATTGTTTGAATTTGTGGGATCAGAGTGAGGGGGTCTAACAGTATTCCAAGATACCTGACCTGTGATTTTAGGGGGAGTTCATACTTCCCAAAAGGTATTTTGAGGTTGGGTATTTGTCCACTTATGTTTGGTACCCAAGGAATCTCTGTTTTATTTGGGTTCAGGCAAAGTTTAATGTTGTTTGCCCATTTCTGAGTTGTGGTTAGGCCGGCAGTCAGTCAGTTTACTCAGAGCTATCCATGTCCAGCAATTCTCCTCTCTCCCCTGCCCTCCCCTCCCATCCATATCTAGCAATTCTCTTTTCCCTGCCCTCCCATCAATGTCCAGCAATTCTCTCTTCCCTGCCCTCCCCTCCCATCTATGTCCAGCGATTCTCCTCTCTCCCCTCCATGTCCAGCAATTCTCTCATCCCTGCCTTCTCCTCCCATCCATGTCCAGCAATTCTCTCATCCCTGCCCTGCCCTCCCATCCCATCAATACCCAGCAATTCTCTCTTTCCTGCCCTCCCCTCCCATGATGTCCAGCAATTCTCCTCTCTCCCCTGCCCTCCCCTCCCATCTATGTCCAGTGAATCTCCTCTCTCTCCCCTGCCCTCCCATGTCCAACGATTCTCTTCTCTCCCCTCCATGTCCAGCAATTCTCTCATCCCTGCCCTCCCCTCCCATCGATGTCCAGCAATTCTCTCTTCCCTCCCCTCCCCTCCCATCGATGTTCAGCAATTCTTTCTCTGCCCTCCCCTCCCATCCCATCGATGTCCAGCAATACTCTCTTCCCTCCCCTTCCCTCTCATGATGTCCAGTGATTCTCCTCTCTCCTCTGCTGTCCCCTCCCATCGATGTCCAGCGATTCTCCTCTCTCCCCTGCCCCCCCATGTCCAGCGATTCTTCTTCCCCCAGCCCGTCCTCCTTCTCCACTTCCTGCCAGCGAAGCGATAGAAAGGCTGCTCGCATCTGACTCAGCAGCGCGAACAGTGCAGCGATTGAGAGAGGCTGGCAGCCTCGAAGCTTCCCTCTGCGAGTCCCACCTATGCGGAAACAGGAAGTTGAAACAATGTAGTCGGGACTCGCAGAGGGAAGCTCCGACGCCGCCAGCCAAGTCCGACGTAGTAGTAAGTAGGAGAGTGAGAGGAAGGGTGCAGGACTTGCCGGGGGGGGGGGGGGGGGGGGGGGGGAAGGTGCCGGAAAAAAAGCCCTGGCCCAAGGTAATGATGTACTGTTCCTGAACAGAACTGAGAGTTGTCTATCTGACAGGATTTGAATCAAGTAAATACTGTGCCACTGATACCTATTTCTGCCAGTCTTGTAAGCATGATATTATGATCCATGGTGTTGAAAGCTGCCGAGAAATCGAGCAACACTAGTAACAAGGCAGATCCCCTGTCACGGTGTATTCAGAAACTCCTTTGTCCCGGCTACCCTGTGATTCTGCCCCTTTTCTTTTTTCAATTTTGGAACTTTTCACTTACAGCAAGATAGAAAACTTAGGGCTCCTTCTACTAAGCTGTGGTAAGCCCTAGTGCATGCTTACTGCAGTTTAAAAGGGCTTGATGCGTCCCGCAGTTATTTCTCAATATGTGCATGCAAACCACTTGCTAAATTTTAAAAAAAATTTTCTGGTAATCAATAGAAATAAAACATGGAAAAGAAAATAAGATGATACCTTTTTTATTGGACATAACTTAATACATTTCTTGATTAGCTTTCGAAGGTTGCCCTTCTTCGTCAGATCGGAAATAAGCAAATGTTGGTAGATGACAGTATATATAAGTGAAACATCAAAGCATTCCAGTGACAGTCTAACAGGATGAGGGTGGATAGGTGGATGAGGGACAGGGAGATGTGCATGGAGACAGGAGGGTGACAAAGCAGTACAATTTTATGGTTTATAATGGGCTAGAAAACCCAGATCTTTGTTAAGTCCTGTCTGGTGGGTGTCAAAATATTTAATCATTCTGACTTCAAAGGTCTTACGTTCCTGTATTGTTTTAAAGTTCCCTTTTAGGATTCTTACCATGAAATCACTGGTACAGTGTTCTGGTTTTGTAAAGTGTTGCCCCACAGGCGTGACATCTTTATTGGTACTAGCATTTTTCATATGGTGTCTATGTAAATTAAATCTGCTCTTTAGCATCTGACTTGTTTCTCCAATGTAGCAGCCTTCGTTGCATTTTTTACACTGAATGATATATACCACATTGGAAGATAAGCACGTGAAAGATTCCTTAATATTGAATACTTTTCCTTTGTGAATGACAGTGGGGTCCTGTGAAATGTTTTGGCATAGTTTGCAGCTGGATATATTGCAAGGGTGTGTGCCATTCTTTTCTTTTTGAGTCTGTGTTGGGAGCTTACTTCTAATTAGCTTGTGTTTTAAGTTGGGTGGCTGTCGTAAGCAGTGGCGTAGCCAGAAGTCAATTTTGGGTGGGCCAACAGGTTGGATGGGTGGGCACTAGACAGTGGTGTGCTGGTAAATGTTTAACAACAGGCTCTCTCCCCGGTCCACCTCTGCACCCCCCACCCCCCCATCCACCTGTGCACCTCCCCTCAAAATTGCAGAGCTGGCTATAGCCGGGGAGAGAGCCTGGGGGGGGGGGGGCAATGCATTACTCTCTCCAGGAAAAAAAAATTAAATGATCCCAGGTTCCAATTTAATTCATGTTTAATGTGGGATAAAATGCCATAAATAAGTAAATAAATGTAAACTTTTAATGTTGATCACCTGATTCTCAAAGTGGACATATTCCAAACACTATAATGAAAATAAAATGATTTTTTTTCTACCTTTGTTGTCTGGTGACTGTTTTTCTGATCATGCTGGCCCAGTATCCGATTCTGCTGCTATCTGTCCTCTTAACTCCGTTTCCTGGGCTTCCTTTCCATTTATTTCTTTACTTTCCTCCTTTCTTCTTCATTTCTTGCTCTATATCCATAAGTAAAAGCTGGGTCCTCCGCAGACTTGACTGTCCAGTGGATCCAGCTTCTGCCTATTTTCTTCATCCATGGGCAGTTTTTCTCCTCTCTTCCTTTTCCCTCATCTCATCTCCTTCGTCACTCTTCCATCACCTCCATCCATGTCCAGCATTTCTTCTCTCTCCCTTCTCTCTCTTCCATCCATGTCCAGCAACCCTCCTGTCCCCTGTCCTTCCCTCCATCCATGTCCAGCAACCTTCCTCTCCCCTGCCCTCCCCTTCATACACCCATGTCCAGCAACCTTCCTATCTCCTCTTTCCTCCCCTCCATCCACGCATGTCCAGCAACTCTCCTCTCCCCTCCAGCCATCCATACCTAGCAATTCTTTTCTCTCCCCTGCCCCCCTCTATCCATCCATACCCAGCAATTCTCTTCTCTCTCCCCTTGTCCCCTCCAGCCATCCATCCTCAGCAATTCTCTTCCCTCCCCTGCCCCCTCCATTCATCCATACCCAGCAATTCTCCTCTCTGCCCTGCCCCTATCCAGCCATACCCAGCAATTCTGTTCTTGCCCCTGCCCCCCTCTATCCATCTATACCATACCCAGCATTTCTCCTCTCTGCCCTGCCCCTATCCAGCCATACCCAGCAATTCTGTTCTTGCCCCTGCCCCCCTCTATCCATCTATACCATACCCAGCAATTCTCCTCTCTGCCCTGCCCCTATCCAGCCATACCCAGCAATTCTGTTCTTGCCCCTGCCCCCCTCTATCCATCTATACCATACCCAGCAATTCTCTTTTCTCCCCTGTCCCCTCCCTCCAGCCATCAGCGATTCTCCTCTCGCCCCTCCCGCTCTCATCCATGTCCTGCGATTCCACCTGCCTGCCCGGAGCCCTCTTCTCCCCCCCAAAAAAATTTACAGTGCAGGCTGAGCTCCGTTCCCGCATCTGCCTCCTTCACTCTCACGGCAGCACTTCCCAAACGCTGCCCACCACCGCCACGATCGCAGGATTTACCTCCCTCCATCTCAGCACTCAGCAGCAGCGGTAGCGAATCATACATGCTGCCTCCTTCTAACCCGGAAGCGTCTCCTCTGCCGCTTCCGGGTTAGAAGGAGGCAGCATGTATGATTCGCTACCGCTGCTGCTGAGTGCTGAGACGGAGGGAGGTAAATCCTGCGATCGTGGCGGCGGTGGGCAGCGTTTGGGAAGCGCTGCCGTGAGAGAGAGGGAGGCAGATGCGGGATCGGAGCTCAGCCTGCTCCCTCCACTCCGCTGCCTCCACTTCTGGGTGGCCCTGAACCAAAACTGGGTGGGCCTGGGCCCACCCAGGCCCACCCGTGGCTACGCCCCTGGTCGTAAGACCAGCACTGGTGGGGATGAGAATATCTCTTTCAGTAATTCATCCTCCTGAATCAGAGGCTGCAGATCTTTTATGATTTTTATTAATTTTTCCAGCTGTGGGTTGTATGTCACTATAAGGGGGATTCTGTCTGTGGCTTTTTTTTCTTTGTACTGTAACAGATTTTCCCTGAGTGTTTTGAGGGAGGAGGCAATATTTTTGGAGATTATTTTGGGGTTGTAGCCTTTCTGTTCAAAGGATGCAGTCAGGATTTTAAGGTGTCTGTCTCTGTCCCCTGGATCAGAGCAGATACGGTTGTATCTTGTGGCTTGGATTTAAATAATGGATCTTTTTGTATGTGAAGGGTGGAAGCTGGAGTTGTGGAGGTAGCTGCATTTGTCTGTGGGTTTCTTGTATATGGTTGTTTGTATATATCCATCGCTGATTGAGACTGTGGTGTCCAAAAAATTGACATTTTCTACAGAGTAGTCAATTTTGAATCTGATTGTAGGATGGTATGTATTGAAGGAATTGTAAAATTGTTTCAGAGTTTCTTCCCCCTCAGTCCAAATCATAAAAATGTCATTGATGTACCGGTAGTATTTTCAGGGTTTGGTCTGGTATGTATTCAGAAATGTCTCTTCCAGCTCAGCCATAAAGAGGTTGACATATTGGGGTGCTGTCCTGTTGCCCATCGCAGTGCCCATTATTTGTAGATAGATATCATTGTTAAAGCGGAAATAGTTGTGAGTTAAAATTAATTTGATTAGTTTTGTAATGGTTTCTGGTGAGAATTGATGGTCCAGTGTGGATGTTTTTAGCAGTTTCTTACATGCAGCTATGCCATCCACATGGGGAATGTTACTGTATAGTGATTCTACATCCATCGTGACCAGAAGGGTACTTGGTGGTAATTGCTTGATATTTTTCAATTTATTCAGAAAGTCTGTGGTGTCTTGTATGAAGCTGTTTTGTGCACGAGAGGTTTCAGAATTCCCTCTATGAATCCAGATATTTCCTCCGTGAGTGTGCCAATACCCAATATGATTGGTCTGCCAGGGTTTCCAGGTTTGTGGATTTTGGGTAGCATGTAGAATGTGCCCACAGAAGGCTGGTTTGGTATGAGTTTCTTCAGATGTGGCTGTACTTGTTTAGGAAATGTTCTGATCAGGTCTTTCAGCTGCTTTGTATAATCCTGTGTGGGATCCTCAGTTAGTTTCCTGTAGTATGTATTGTCTAAGAGCTGTCTGTGCCCTTCTTCAATGATTTTTTTTTGTGTCCATAATCACCACTGAGCCTCCTTTGTCTGCGGGTTTGATGATAATGCATGGGTTAGTTTGTAGAGTTCTAATGGCCGCTCTTTCTGGTGGAGTAAGATTGTACAGAATTTTCTTTTGTTTGCTGGAAAGTTCTGATTTTACCCTATGTCTGAAGCTTTCTATGTAGTTGTCCAGCTTGTTGTTTTGTCCATCCTGTGGGGTGAAATAAGTGTTCTTTTGTTTAAAACTGTATTCCGGTCTGTTGGGATTTCCTTTGTTGTTCCTTTGATTGCTCTTACTGAATGGCCATGTGAGGGGGAGCACTTACCACGACTCATTAAGGTGGCGGCAAGGGCTCCCACGCTAACCTGCCAATAACCAGGTAGTGCGTGCTGCTGCCTGAATACCGCTAGGTAACTGCCGCACTAGAAAATACTGTCGTATTTTCCTTGGTATGGAAATGGCACGTGCTAGTGCTGGAACTACCACCGGCGCCCACGTTGGGCCAGTGGTAACTCTTTATTGGCGTGCGATAAACCCGCATTGGGCTTATCACCTAGAGTTACCATATGTCTGGATTTATCCGGACATGTCCTCTTTTTGAGGACATGTCCGGGCAACCGGGCGGATTTTGCCAATCTGCCCATTTGTCCAGATTTCTGGACAAATGGGCAGATTGATAGCCTCCCCTCCCCTTACTTACTACTGCACTGGTGGTCTAGTGACCTCTTCCGCCTTCGGGGCAGGAAAGAGCCCCCTCTTTCCTGCCCGGAGCGCTGCCCTGCATGCATCCTTCCTGTTGCTGTTCTCGGCGTTGATTCAAAATGGCCACCGAGAGTTGAAGAGACCTCGCAAGACTTCAACTCTCGGCGGCCATTTTGAATCAGCGCCGAGATCAGCAACAGGAAGGATGCATGCAGGGCAGCGCTCCGGGCAGGAAAGAGGGGGCTCTTTCCTGCCCCGAAGAGGTCACTAGATCACCAGGGCAGTAGAAAGGTAAGGGGAGGGGGGTGACGGGGAGGGGGGGTGACAGCGTTTGTGACAGGGGGAGGGGAAAATGTGACAGGGGGCGGAGCGAGGGCATGAAAGGGGGCAGGGTGGGGTGTGAAAGGGGGCAGGGTGGGGTGTGTGGTGGGGTGGGGCATGTGTCCTCCTTTTTGGCAGACAAAATATGGTAACCCTATTATCACCGCTTTGTAAAAGCGCGTCTAAGGCCACTTTCTACTGCAGCTTTATAAAAGGATCTCTTAGCAGAAACTTGCTGTGGATGGTTTGCCTTGAAAAAAAAACCCCACTGAATGCATTTTCCTGTGTCAAAACCCATTTCAAAGAAGACTGTTCTACTTTCACTAAAGCACAGGGGTTCTCAACCCAGCCAGTCAGGTTTTCAGGATACGTACGTGAATATGCATAAGATTAATTGTGTGCACGCCCAAAACCTGTGCCTACACTACTGCAAGACATTTTTCAGCGCACCTTAGTAAATGGACCTCAAAGTGACAGATATCTGTACCAAGGATAGAACTACCCAGGCACTACCTGAATAGCACTGGGGCAGTCCAGGGTGGAGCCAGAAACTACTCGGAGACTGGTGCTATTCAGCACTGGCATCCTAATAACTATCCTGTCCTAAGATATCAGATTGGTTATCTGATAATGGCACTGAATATCACTGTTACCTGGATATTCAGCGCCAATATTCAGATAGTGACCAGCGCTGAATATTTAGATATAACTTCCTACGCTTCGGTCAGAGTTAAAATGCAAGGTTTGAATATTGACCTGCCAAGAAACATCAATTACACTCTCAATGAACACCTGCCTGATCTCAGACTGGGAGTGCCAGCTCACAAAAGGCTGTATAAAGCTCTTGAATTTAGGCTGGAGGTGCCAGCCCACAAGATCCTGTGTGAAGCCCTTGATGTCTGGCCAGCAATGCCAACTCATAAGAATCTAGTGAAGTCCTTGGCAAGAAAAAGTTTCTGTTACAACAATCTATATTCTCCATCATACCACACAAAGAATCCTGTATCACCTTCTACTTTCCACTCTTCAGACTGACTTGGTAAGTAGATTTTTATCTGTGAGACTTTTTTTCTCTCTGTCTTTCCAGCATGTCAGCATTCTCAAAAGGGGTTATATTAACAAGTTGTTTGCTGATTGCTATTTTTTCCTTCCCTATTCCTGAAGGCTCTGTTTCAGATCCTTTTGCAGCTGCAATATAAAACCCTCAACTCTACCTGCAAAAGAGTAGACAGAGACACAGAAGCATCAGTGTTTGCTGCCAACCTGTCTCTGGTACATTAACAGGCTTATTTTCAAAAGAGAAGGACGCCCATCTTTCGGCACAAATCGGGAGATGGGCGTCCTTCTCTCAGGGTCGCCCAAATCGGCATAATCGAAAGCTGATTTTGGGTGTCCCCAACTGCTTCCCTTTGTGGGAACGACCAAAGTTCAGGGGGGGGGGGCGTGTTGGAGGCGCAGTGAAGGCGGGACTGGGCGTGCCTAACAGATGGGCGTCCTCGGCCGATAATGGAAAAAAGAAGGGTGTCCCTGATGAGCATTTGGCCGACTTTACTTGGTCCCTTTTTTCTTACGACCAAGCCTCAAAAAGGTGCCTGAACTGACCAGATGACCACCTGAGGGAATTAGGGATGACCTTCTCTTACTCCCCCAGTGGTCACCAACCCCCTCCCACCCAAAAAAAAATAAAAAAACATTTTTCCAGCCTCTATGCCAGCCTTAAATGTCATACCCAGCTCCATCACAACAGTATGCAGGTCCCTGGAACAGTTTTTAGTGGGTGCAGTGCACTTCAGGCAGGTGGACCCAGGCCCATCGACCGCCCCCCCCCCCCACCTGTTACACTTGTGGTGGTAAATGTGAGCCCTCCCAAACCCACCCGAAACCCAGTGTACCCACATGTAGGTGCCCCCGTTCATCCCTAAGGGCTATGGTAGTGGTGTACAGTTGTGGGGAGTGGGTTTTGGGGGGGGGGTTTGGGGGGCTCAGCACACAAGGTAAGGGAACTATGCACCTGGGAGCAATTTTGAAGTCCACTACAGTGCCCCCTAAGGTGCCCAGTTGATGTCCTGGCATGTGAGGGGGACCAGTGCACTATGAATTCTGGCTCCTCCCATGACCAAATGCCTTGGATTTGGCCGTTTTTGAGATGGGTGCCCTCGGTTTCCATTATTGGCGAAAACCGAGGTCACCCATCTCTAAGGTCGACCATCTCAACATTTAGATCAACCATCTCTAAGGTCGACCTAAATGTGGAGATTTGGGGTCCCCGACCGTATTATCGAACGAAAGATGGATGCCCATCTTGTTTCGATAATACGGGATGCCCCGTCCCTTCACCAGAACATCCTTAGAGATGGGCGTCCCCATTCAATTAGGCCCTTCTAGGTGTATTTTAAGGAAACACCCCTGGCCCGCGCATGCCCCCTTTGCACTTAGAAGCTATTCTATAAATGGGCATGTGCTTTTTCATGGGGATCTGTCATTTTTGCCCTGTTTTGGCACCTTGCATCCATTAGAATGTTTTCTCACACCAAAAATTCAGCAAAGTAGCACCTAATGTTTGGTTCCATATATAGAATTTCCCCCCCTTAGCACATTTACAACTGTAAAACATATGTTGTGCCTATGCTCTGCCCATATGTACTCCTCCCCTGCATTTGCATGGCTATTCACTTTTAACTTCATGACATAAGAACAGAAGAGCTGCTGTACTGGATCAGACCAAGGATCCATCTAGCCCAGTATCCTCTTTCCAACCATGGCCAGTGCAGGTCACACGTATCTGGCAGAAACCCATAAAGTCGCAACAATCTATGCTACTTCACCTCAGGGATAAGCAGTGGCTTTCCCCAGGTCTACCTTAATAACAGTTTATTAACTTTTCCTTTCGGAATTTGTCCAAACCTTTTTTTAAATCCAACTACATTAACTGCTTTTACCATTTGCTTCATCCCTATCCCTATCCCCATCCGTCATACACTGATTACCGATATGTCACAGAGCTGTAAAATAAGAAAGGTCAAGGGAAAATATATCAACAACATAAGCAGTTGGTGAATCAGCTGATTGGGGAGGCTAAAATGGGGTGGGAGTAGGGGTGGGGTGGAGTGTGGCACGATAAGGGGTTAAAATCCTTGGTGTGGAGGCAACACCTATGCCATCAGTAAAAGGACACTTTTTTTTTTTGCAAATCTTTTTTTTTATGTATTTGTAAACATCAGCAGTCCATCATATACTTAAAACAGCCCCATTAAGCAACTATACTTCACAAGGAGAGAGACAGAAATATATTTTACACAAAAAGGAAATGTAGCACTGGAGCAAATATAGTAATACAATGCCTCTGATACTTTAAACTTGTCTCCACCTTTTAAAGAAGTGCACATGAAGGACTTAACCACCGTATACCCTCTCATCCATTCTCACCCCCACAGTGGAGGCATTTTTGAATATAGCAGGGAAGAACCCCTTCATGGCCTGGTTCTGGTACTTGAGTCCACAGGAAAAAGCTGGGAGTGGAGAAGCATGAATGTAATAGAACAACACATAAGTCAGGAGAACAGTAAGTAAGTCTGTACAGTATAATGATTATAATAATTGGAAAAATAAAGTGGAAAGCACTGAAAATGGTTCACTACTATCCTGGCAAAATGAGTCTAGAGTACATGTGGCTAAGTGTGTGACTAAAATGGCTGCCTGGCAAGTCATCTAACCCTTGACAGCCATAGTAGACTTACTATGCCAGTACTACAATGCCCCTTATTTTGATTAATGTAACATAGGGATAGGAAAAAAAATAAAAAAAATACTTATCTGGCGTCCGATTCGGGGTTCTGGAGGATGGGTGGTAGGGGGCAAGTTGAGGTGCCTTTCAGAAGCACTGCGGGTGGCTCTGAGATCTTTGGGCCCGTTTTGGTGGGACGGAGAGAAGCTGGTGAAGCAGCGCTGAGAGGCCGTGATTTTTGGTGGCCCGGGGTTTTGGGAAGAAGCGCTACGGTGTTTGGGTCTGGAGGGAAAGTGCTGCGAGTTTCGGTGGCCTGGGGACGGTTGGGCACGTTCCTGGGCGTGGTGTGGCTAACCGGGGTTTCCCCGACATCTTCGGGCCGGTTGTGGCCAGTGTCCAGATTCCGCGGTGGCCGGGGAGGCATTTTGGGGCCTGGTTTGCAGGTCACGAGTGCGAGCGGAAGGCCCGCCAGTGAAGGAGCGGCAATGTTGGGAGTCCGCAATTGCGCGGAAACGTCGAAGACGACAAGGAAAAGCCGGGATTCAGAGGAAAGGGACGGTCGAGCAGGTTTTTGGCCGGGAAGAGAGAGGAAGACATTGCGGGTGCACGCGCGTGCATGAGGCGGCGAGCCTCATGCACGAATCGGGAACGCGCATTGGAAGAGGAGTTCCATTTAGGCAAAAGCCTGGGCCTAAATTTTGGACTCGAACTCGGAAGTTTTTATTTTTGGGCTCCGTTTTTGGCTACAGACGTCAGGGATCGGATTTGAGGGAAGGTGTCGCGTAAGGAGAAAATCAGCAATAAGGTAAAGGGGTTTTTAACCCAAAATTTTGATTAGTTTTTTTTTTAATTGTAAAAGTTGCGTTTTTTTATTTTTAAAAATTCAGTGGTTTAAGGTTTTGAAATTATTTTTGCATATTTGGGATCGGGGGATTTTTCATGTAGATTAGTTTTTAAATTTTAATATTTTTAATAGGAGTTTTGAAAGGGAGTTGTTTTGAAGGGGTTGGGAAAGGGTTAATTTTTTGAATTCGACGGGGTAGGTGTAGGATAGGATAACTTAATTTTGTAATAAGTTTAATTAAATTTTGGAATTTTAAAAAGGGATTTTTAGAAGTTTATTGTGGGGCGGAGGTTAAAAATAGGTAGTTTTAAATTTTAAGAACATAGGTTAATAGGGGACGGGAAGTTTGATTTTGGGGGAAAAACTGAGGTGGTTCGGTGGGAATTTGGAGGGATTTTATTTTAATTTTTTGATTTTTCCATTAATTTCTATGGGAAATCATGAATTAAAATGGAGAATTAGCAGTGCTGCTCAACATTCCGAATGTCAGCAGGAAAATTTGGAATGCTGAGAAAGCTTTGGGATTGGCTGGGTGAGTTTGGAACCCCAAGCCAAAGGGTCCATTTCTTAGGTAACAGTCAAGGAGGCAGTTGGCAGAGCGCTGGTGACTGTGAAGGTGAGAGGAGGTGTTCTTGGTTGTGTGGCAGTGGCAGTGATTAAGGAGTGGATTTTGTGGTACTGTAAAGATTGATAGTGGCTGTTTTGTTGAGATTGGTGGTAGAGGGGGGTGTTGCATGAAGAGTGAATGCTTGTGAAAGGTGATTTGTGAGGATTTTGGGATATTTGAATGGAATCTTGAGGTTGTGAATAGGTGGGTATCAATGGTTGAATTGGTGAGTGGCTAAATGAGTGGAATGAAATGGTGTGTACCTGGTAAGAGCTCATTAGTTTAGGGAAATACAAGTAAGACTAGGGGTTGTTAGTGAGGGCATAATTATTTTTATTTTATTAGTTAATTGAAGCCCAGTGTATTTAAACCAGAATATTAATGTCACTTAGTTTGGGGTGGGATATCATTAAGGAGCTAGGGTTTTCCTTCAAGTTTTTTTGGTTAAGTGTGAGGTGTAGGGTGAAGAAACGCCAAGGATAAGGAAGATCCTGAAAACATCTTGGGCCCTGACGCAAGACAGATTTCAAGTTAAAGCAACTTGAAGTGACAACAGCAGCTAAGTGGTGACTATATCAAACAAAAATAAACTCTAATACTTACCTGTCATGGCAGCGGATCCGTGGCTCCTGAAAAACATAAAGAGACAACACAAAGAATCATTCTCTTGTTGTATTAGGTCGAAGTTTACAGTTAGAAAAAGAGTATATTTAAAGTTTTGGTTTCAGGGAAAAAAGCATACTTATCTGATAAATGTATAGTTAGTTGAATTTCGGAACAGATCCTGCAAGAGAAAGAAATCAGACGGAATTATTCACGATAGATAAAGTTTGTAAAGAAAGCCATGTTTTAAAAAGGGAAAAAATATTTTTGTTAAGTATTACTCTTGTTGCATATGTAATAAATGTTGATTTTACTGAAACCAAAGAACTGAATTTGTGTCTTCCAACACAAGTCAAATCCAACTTTAGTTTTATTTTTCCCTGTTTATTCTTAATGAGTGAACAGCGAGGTTAGTGAACCTGTATCACTCCCTGTGTTCTGTGATGCAAGATTCCTACCTGGCTCGACTACAATTATCAGGGTTTGGAAATACACACCTACTTGCATGTGATGCATGTGGGAAAAAAGAACCCGAATTAAAGCTACGTCATGCAAGGTTCCACGTTAGGAGTTACGGACCAAGAAAGGGATCTGGGTGTCATCGTCGATAATACGCTGAAACCTTCTGCTCAGTGTGCTGCTGCAACTAGGAAAGCGAATAGAATGTTGGGTATTATTAGGAAAGGTATGGAAAACAGGTGTGAGGATGTTATAATGCCGTTGTATCACTCCATAGTGCGACCGCACCTTGAGTATTGTGTTCAATTCTGGTCGCAGCATCTCAAGAAAGATATAGTAGAATTGGAAAAGGTGCAGCAAAGGGCAACTAAAATGATAGCGGGGATGGGACGACTTCCCTATGAAGAAAGATTAAGGAGGCTAGGGCTATTCAGCTTGGAGAAGAGACGACTGAGGGGAGACATGATAGAGGCAGTGGCATAGCCACAGGTGGGCTTGGGTGGGCCAGGGCCCACCCACTTAGGGCTCAGGCCCATCCAGCAGTAGCACATGGTAATGAAAATGCTGCTCTCCACAATACTGGCACCCTCGCATGCTCCGTTTTCAGCGCATGCCTGCTGCAGACTACCAAGGTGGAGACTGGAGAGAAGCATTTTCCCACCAGCTGAGATATTTTTTTGATGTGGGGGTGGGGGAGAGAACATTTGGTGCCCACCCACTTCTTGCCTAGGCCCACCCAAAATCTGCTGTCTGGCTACGCCCCTGGATAGAGGTATATAAAATAATGAGTGGAGTGGAACAGGTGGATGTGAAGCG
Organism: Microcaecilia unicolor; assembly: GCF_901765095.1. NCBI lineage: Eukaryota > Metazoa > Chordata > Amphibia > Gymnophiona > Siphonopidae > Microcaecilia > Microcaecilia unicolor. The sequence goes on along the minus strand of NC_044031.1, from coordinate 396,720,761 downwards.
TCTGTTCACGCTTTCCAAAAATACTAGGACTAGGGGGCATGCGATGAAACTACAGTGTAGTAAATTTAAAACAAATCGGAGAAAATGTTTCTTCACCCAAAGTATAATTAAACTCTGGAATTCGTTGCCGGAGAAATTGGTGAAGGCGGTTAGCTTAGCAGAGTTTAAAAAGGGGTTGGATGGTTTCCTAAAGGACAAGTCCATAAACCGCTACTAAATGGACTGGGGAAAAATCCACAATTCCAGGAATAACATGTATAGAATGTTTGTAAGTTTGGGAAGCTTGCCAGGTGCCCTTGGCCTGGATTGGCCGCTGTCGTGGATAGGATGCTGGGCTCGATGGACCCTTGGTCTTTTCCCAGTGTGGCATTACTTATGTACTTAACGGAACACAGAGGGGTGATTACATTAATAGGGGATTTTCCAGCTGGGGTACATTCACTGTTCAATTTTTTTTTATATTCCACATATTCTAATGAAAACTGTAGTGATTATGTAAATGAAAAGTAAGGATAAAATATCTGGCAACACAACAACTTCTGACAAGATAAATCAGGAATATAAAGGAACAGTAAAAGCACAATAAACATTTCTAAATCTAGGAATATAATTAAAATTAGCTAATATTAAAAGGAAACATAACACGAGGGGGGGAGAGACTGTACAATTCTTGGATGCCATCCAGAGGACAGCATACACAAGAAAAAAGGATGCAATGGGAAAATGATTAGTGCAACAGAGACTCAAAAGCCTTCTCAAAGAATTATCTTTTAAGTTGGGCTTTAAATTTTAATACAAGAAGGCTCAAACTGAATATACTGAGGTAATGTGTTACACAAAATTAGAGCCATAACGGAAAAAGAAGAACTAATGGTATCAAAGCAAATTTTAGGATGTGATGGAATAATTGAACATTGTTTCTGTGAAAAGCAGAGGAATCTAGCAGGAACATAAGGAATCAAACAGCAAGAGAGAAAGGTCGGATAAAATTATTTGAGGAGACAGGAAAGTTGCCTTCATGTCTTCTCTTTCATCATGGATTTGAATCTACATTTTATTTCACATATTAATTTATATACCATATCCTCAATTACAGGAACTATTAAAATCATAGGCAAGGAACAACATTAAAATCATAATTTTTCATAATAAAAATTATCAAAAATAAAATTTGGCAATATTCTACACACATATATGCAGTCCGTATCCTCTAATACCAAATCCCCAACTTGGAATATACAGTTCATAAAGTCCTGGACGACAGAGTTATTCAATAGAATATCAATGTCTGTTAAACAGCAGAGGTCAAACATGGTACTATCGGTATTAGAATGTTTGTAGACAGTAAGTGACTACAACAATGTTGGAATGAATACAATATTGTATTAGAAGATCTAAGTTCATAGCAGTGCCCTAAAAATGGCTTCCCTGTTCCTCATGGCAACTTGAAATTGGGTTCAGGCAATATTAAGAGGAAGCTCTGAGCTGAGTGCTGTTGCAGAGCAGACCCAGGGAGCAGAGTTGCCAAGAGCACAAGTTCCCCACACAAATGGAGTGGAGGAGTGACCTAGTGGTCAAAGCACTGGTCTTGACATCCAGAGGTGCCTGGTTCAAATACCAGTGCTGTTCCTTGTGATCTTGGGCAAGTTACTTAGGGGCCTTTTTATGAAGTGGGGTAAGCCCAATGCAGGCTTACCGCTCACTAAAAGGGAAGTATTGCTGGGCTACTGCAGCAGTCCGGCAGCAGTACCTTCCCCCAGTGTGTGCCATTTCCGGCGCTGCAAAAATATTTCAATTTTTGTAGTGCTGGTGTGTACCCGGTAGTAATCAGGCAGTGCTGTGTGCTGCCCGGTTACTGCTGGGTTAGCACAGGAGCCCTTATCAGCACCTCAATGGGCAGCAGTAAGTGCTCCCCCCCCCCCCCCCCCAAAATGGCCATGCGGGAAGTGTTTCACTTGCCGCACAGTTATTTCTTGAAAAAAAACAGACAGGCCTTTTACCTGGTGCGGTGAAAGGGGGCCTCGGCATGCATCATAAAAATGAGCAGGCCCCCTTTTGCTGCAGCTTCGTAAAAGGACCCCTTAACCCTCCATTGCCCCAGGTACAAATGTAGACTGTGAGCCTTCCAGGGACAGGGAAATACTCAGCGTACCTGAATGTAACTCATCTTGAGCTGCTACTGAAAAAGGTGTGAGCAAAATCCAAATAAATAATGTGTGGTATGTGTTCAAGTAACCAGAAGGGAAGGCACAAAAAAAAAAATCAGTCTCTTTCCAGACCTAATTCCTTAGAATGCAGCATGTTCAATTGGGAGTAGTAGGTGAACAGTGAAAGGAAATTATGAAGACTGCCAGCCTTGCCCTGTCTGAAAACTCTCTGGAGTGAAGGCGCCTTTGAAGAAAGGAGGACCCAGAGCAGAATTAAATAAATTGGAAAGCAGACCTCTGATCTGGAGATTATCCTCACACTGCATACATATTCCTTACTGTTTGCTGTATATGGCTAGAAGGATGCTAGGCTGTATAGAGAGAGGCGTAACCAGCAGAGGAAAGGAGATGTTGATGCCCCTGTACAAATCATTGGTGAGGCCCCACTTGGAGTATTGTGTTCAGTTTTGGAAGCCGTATCTTCCTAAGGATGTTAAAAGACTTGAAGCAGTTCAGAAAAAAGTGACAAAAATGGTATGGGGTTTGAGTAGCAAGACGTACAAGGAGAGAATTGATGACCTGATCATGTATACCCTGGAGGAAAACAGAAACAGGGGTGATATGATACAGATGTTCAAATATTTGAAAGGTATTAATCTACAAACAAACAAACAAACCTTCTCCAGGGATGGGAAGGTGGTAAAAATAGAGGTCATGAACTGAGGTTGCAGGGGGGTTGAATCAGGAATGATGTCAGGAAGTACTTTTTCATAGAGATGGTGGTAGATACCTGGAATGGCCTCCTGCAGGGGGTGATGGAAATGAAAACAGTAATAGAATTAAGAAATGCATGAGATAAACACAGAGGAATCTCGTTTAGAAGGAATGGATCAATAGAAGCTTAGTGGTAATTAGATGGCAACACCAGCAAGTGGGAAGTAAAACCAGTGCTAGGCAGAGTTCTACGGTCTGGGTCCTGATTTTGGTTGGACAGATTTGAATGGGCTGGAGTGGGGCTTTGATAACAACTTTTTAGAACGAGAAAAGTGTCAGGCAGACTTCTATGGTCTATGCCCTGAAAATGGCAAGATCAGGTATACAGGTGAAGTATTACATCACACATTATGCTATGAGTTATCTTGTTGGGCAGACTGGATGGACTGTACAGGTCTTTTTTTTATCTGCTGTCATCTATTATGTTACTATGTTCCATTAATGGAGCTAGATGAAAGAAGCTAAGTGTAATTGCCAAAAGGAAAGAAGCACCTCATTCTGGACTCAATTTTTGTCTACAGGAAAGAGAAGTACGGGATGAAATCCAGTTACTGGAACCTGGGAAGTCATACACTTGCAATCTAGTAAGACATGCTAACTTGAAAGAATGGTTTGGCAGATAGTAAAGGAGTAATGAGGCTAGAAATACCATGACATGCCTGACTGGACTTTAGAATTATAGGGCTGACATAATAAGGTTGCGGTAACATTCAATGGTAAGTTTCCAATGCCGATTCTTATTACTGTGGTAAACCTTTTATTTTATTTTCAATGTAATATGTTAATGAGATACAGAATACATGCTAGTAAGAAAGTTTGAATATGTTAGGTCTGAACTGGAAAGTGTGGTGCAGTATTAAGCATTCTGGGAAGTATTATTTATTTATTTACTGATCTTTTCCTGATCCATTGCCAGCTGGGCTGATAAAAATTGATAAAGGATTCTAGCTGTACTTTAGTGACCATTGTCAATACTTAACACAAAACTGTTTTTTTTTTCTTCAACAGTGGTTAAAGGAATCTATAGTTCACCCTATTTTGAAAAAGAATCATTTGAATATTAATGATCCTTGCTCATAGAGTCCAATTTGCCATTTCAGGAAAAATAATTGAATGAGCAGTGACTGTTCAGTTGCAAGAACAGATGGAAGAACATGGGGTAAATATTCAGCTGGCTGTGGTCAGCAATTTTTTTGCCACCTCCAGCTTTATTTTATTAATGAATTTATCTATTTAAGCATTTACTGTATATACTACCTAGGCCTAAGCAGTTTACAGTTTTCTTTTTCAGGTACTGGTACTGCCCCTAATGGGCTTTAAGCTTAGATATTGAATGCCAGGCCATGTCCAGGCACTGCATTGAATGTCTGGGTATATTCAGCCTTAACCAGTTAAGGGGCCCTTTTACTTAGCTGCGCTAAAAAGTGGCCTGTGGTAATTGTAGTATGTGGCTTGCCCACGAACTAAGGCCTCTTTTAGTGTGGCATTAAAATAGCCGCCTTTTTACTTTTTTCCTTTATTGGCCACATGCTAATTTCCCAATTAATATGTGGCCATTATTGTGGGAATGTTTGTACGTTTACATAGTTACATAGTAACATAGTAGATGACGGCAGAAAAAGACCTGCACGGTCCATCCAGTCTGCCCAACAAGACAGACATATGTGTATACCTTACCTTGATTTGTACCTGCCTTATTCAGGGCACAGACCGTACAAGTCTGCCCAGCAGTACTTCCCGCCTCCCAACCACCAGTCCCGCCTCCCATCACCGGCTCTGGCACAGACCGTATAAGTCTGCCCTCCACTATCCTCGCCTCCCAACCACCCACCCCTCTTCCCCCCACCTGTTCCGCCACCCAATTTCGGCTAAGCTTCTGAGGATCCATTCCTTCTGCACAGGATTCCTTTATGCATATCCCACGCATGTTTGAATTCCATTACTGTTTTCAGCTCCACCACCTCCCGCGGGAGGGCATTCCAAGCATCCACCACCCTCTCTGTGAAAAAATACTTCCTGACATCTTTCCTGAGGCTGCCCCCCTTCAACCTCATTTCATGTCCTCTCGTTTTACCGCCTTCCCATCTCCGGAAAAGATTTGTTTGCGATCTTTTCCGGGAAGCTGCCAGGTGCCCTTGACCTGGATTGGTCGCTGTTGGGGACAGGATGCTGGGCTTGATGGACCTTTGGTCTTTTCCCAGTATGGCATTACTTATGTACTTATGGAGCCCATACCGACATCTATTTTGTAGGTGCTAGGGAATCCTGCACTAACCTAGTGCTAATCAGTTGGAGTGCAGCAGTGCACCTGTGCTGATTAGTGCGGGAAATGCCTACTTTCCGCTCATAAACATGCCCCTGTGCTAAAATATAAAACCTATTTTAGCATGGGATTGGCGCACAGTGATCGGCGAACTACTGATTGCTGCGTGTCCCCAGGAGCCATACAGATGTGTTGTTTTATAGAACAGTTGCTCCCCACTCCACCTGTATATTTCCAGCAGTTAATGTGTATTTTACAAAATGTTCCACTTTCACTGGCCTTTTATACAATAGGTTGGACATTGTAACATAGCAAGTGATGGCAGATAAAGACCTGAACGGTCCATCCAGTCTACCCAACTGTCACACTCATTATTAATTCATGATTAAATCAGCAATGAATGTGATATAAAATACTTGACCTGGTGTTTCTGGGACACAGCCCGCCTCTGTCCTTTCATTCCAACTACTGGAGTTGCTGTCGAAGATGTTGCTGTTTTACTATTATTGTTTTTTCCTTTTTATTCATTTGGTTGGTACCTTTTTAAACCAATACTTTTATTGGAGTCACCTACTGTATATACAAATGGCAGATACAAATCAAGACGAAACTCAAAAATCACAGTATCACACTAACTGTGTTAATTAGTAAGAAACAGAAATCCGTTGTCACCCACAGATCAATCCAAGTCTTCTACCATGTAAAGTGGAGAAAAAGAGGATTCAGTAACACCACCCAGCCAGCCCAAGATCGTCGGGCTATAAGGCATGGGCCCGGCGCAGCATCATCTAGCCCCCCCAAGACTCCAAAACTTGTGCTCATCTGCTAACGCACCTCGATAAACACACTCCCATATCTCTTGTGCTGCACTCCGAAGACAAGCCTGTAACTAACTCACATATGCCTTCCATTTATTCATTAATAGCATGAGGCTCCACCCAACCTCTGAACCAATCAGGGAAAATAAACCCAAAACCACGTCATGAATGCGCCAAGCATAAGCTTAAAAAACAATCAAAACTGGACCAGAAATCAACCGCAGTGGTGCTAAGCAAGAAACGCTGAGGCTTAGCACCACTGAGGCTTAGCACCATCTATCATTAGCCTTTCTAAAGGCTTGATTTGGTTGCCTTGCTAATGGTGTTCCATTCATTGGCTTACACAACAAACAGACTCCTGAAGCAGGCGGTTTTTTGCCGAAACATGGCTCCGTGTCAAGTCTTTTTAACTTTCATTTAATAAATTACTCACCTCCACGGTGTCTTGGAAGTGTCGTGTTGATCTCGCTACTTTTTTGCTGTTCTGATATTCCATGCTTCAAATCTCAGGGCAAGCAGTTGCTTCTCTATGTCTGTCTCAATAGCAGACTATGGACTTTTCCTCCAGGAACTTGTCTAAACCTTTTTTAAGCTCAGAAATGCTAGCCACTGTTACTACATCCACCAGCAAAGAGTTCCAGAGCTTAACTATTCATTGAGTGAAAAAATATTTCCTCCTGTTTTAAAAAATATTTCCATTTAACTTGAGTGTCCCCTAGTCTTTGTGCTTTTGAAACGAGTAAAAAAATTGATTTACTTCTACTCATTCTACACCACTCAGGAATTTTCAGACCTTAATTATATTTCTCCTCATCTATCTCTTTTTCAAGCTGAAGAGCCCTAACCTCTTTAGCCTTTCCTCATACGAGAGGAGTTCCATCCCCTTTATCATTTTTGTCGCTCTTCTTTGAACCTTTTCTAGTTCTGCTACATCTTTTTTGAGATATGTCGACCAGAACAGAATGCAATACTCAAGGTGTGGTTGCACCATGGAGCGAAACAGAGGCTCACTGTTGTCACAGGCTAGGTAGTAATATCAGATCATTGACTGAGGAGCAATTCAGTGAGTGTCAGAAGTTGTGGAAGTGTCCAATTCAAACCTTAAAGCACGCAAACATGCATAGAATCTTGTAAAACTTTCATATTATTGATTGAAACCTGAGTTCTAGTACTATACTGGTGATTGAAGGGTACCTGAGTCTGCAGTGAGATTTGAAGCTGAGAGACACACACAGAGTTAAGTAAACTCAAACATGTAATAAAATTCTGTTGGACCAAGAGTCAGTGGTGAGACACCATATGGAATATTGTGCTCAGTTCTGGAGGCTGTAACTTGCCAAGGCGTTCACATGAAAGTGACCAAAATGCTATGAGATTTGCACAGAAAAACATATGAGAAGAGACTTGAAGACTCTCCTGGAGGAGAGGAGGATCAGGAGAGATATGGTACAAATAGTTATATTGAATACCATTTCTGGCACTGGTATCTCTCCAACATCTTCCTTGGTGAAGATCGAAGCATATTCATTTAATCTATCTGCTATGGCTGAGTGCCCCTTTTACCCCTCGGTCATCTAACGGTTCAACTGATGCTTTTGCCTGATTCTTGCTTCTAATATACCTAAAAACGTTTTTATTTTTATTTTTTATTATTTAAATTTTCCAATATATCACCACATAAAGTGAATATGCAATCGGCATTATTTAACATTAGGAAACAAAAATGATAAATATATATCTTTACAGCCCATTTGTCCACAAGTTAAAGAAATTTGATTCCAAGATTAAGGAAATTAAAAAAGAAAAAAGATACAAAATTTAATAATCAATAGATGCTTCCTCTGGTTCAGGCCCCAGCCTGCTAAATTAGGGAAGGTTTACTATATTCACATCAACTCTTGCATCAATAAACTCTTTCAACTGTTTTGGATCTACAAACTGAAAATGTTTACCCTCAAGCATCACATTACAAAAACAAGGAAATCGCAAAACAAAATTTGCTCCCAATGCCACCACCCTGGGGCGAAGTTCCAAAAAGGCCCTTCGCCTCATCTGTGTAGGCCGTGAGAGATCTGGAAAGATACGGACCTTTGAGCCCAAAAACAGATTTTCTAATCTGTACGGCATTCCTATCAGGCTCCAACGTGAAAGTGGCAAGCACAGTTAACCTCTGAGTAACTATTTCTAATGAGCTTTCTAGGAATGAGGTAAGATTCATTCCCTCCCCTATTACGGGGGGATTTCCCACCACCACTCCAGTACTCCCGATGTAATAAGCCCGTGTAATGGGAGGGAGTGAGTCCTTGTCCATTCCCAGGATGTCCACCAAATATTTTTTAACCATCTCCAAAGGAGAAATTAACGGTGATTTGGGAAAATTAAGAAACCTAAGGTTAAGCCTTTTAGTCTGATTTTCAAGGTATTCAAGTCATTTATGTAGGAAATTATTGTCTTTAACCAAAGCTGTTTCTATAGATCCCATTTCTTGAATTTTGATATCCACACGTTCCAATTTCTGGGTTTGCTGTGCAGTCACTTGTGCTTGAAGCAGGGCAGCCTCAGAAAGAACTTCAATATCAGAAGAATTCTGCTTTAAAGTAGTTTGCATAGAGGTTTGGATATTGTAAACCCTATCCCATAGTGACTCCAGCGTCACAATTGCTGGTCTAATCACTCCACTAGCCACAGGAGGAGATTGAGGTAGACTATCAGCCCGAGCTAACTTGGAAACAATAGCTTGAGGCAATACCTTTGAAGCCTGTTGTAGTAATGTTTCCCGAAGTTGAGAATCTATCTCCGTTGCTGCAGTCACACCCTCAGACAGGACCAGCTGAGCCACTTTGGCGTCTGTCTCTGTTTGAACAGCCAGCAACTCTCTTCCAGGCTGGGGAGGTGCAATTCGCTCCACAGGGCTCAAGGAAGCCCCGTTTCCACTCTCAATCGACTCCGAAGGGCGGAGAGCTGCAGTGGGGGTCGAAGTTCCCTGAGGACCCGGTTGCTGCCTGGGAAATTGCAGGGTTGTTTGTTTCGTCGTCGAGGAGGTCACAGGAACCGAGGGAAATTCCTTTACCTTCCCCCTCCGCTTCCCCATGGTTAACGAGGCTACAGAGGCACCGAGAGAAACTCACAAACACAGCAGCCTCCAGGAGCAAACACAGGTGCGTCTATTCACAGCACCTTCTTGGAATCAGCAGCCTCTAAAAACGTTTTTACTATATGTTTTTGCCTCCAACATTATCTTCTTTTCAAAATCTCCCTTTGTCTTCCTTATCAGCTCTTTGCATTTGACTCGCCATTCCTAAGCAGGTTCCTGTTATTGTCAGTCGGATCCTTCTTCCATTTTCCGAAGAATTTTCTTTTAGCTATAATAGCTTCCCTTCACCTCACTTTTTAACCATGCTTATTTGACCTTTGCAGCTGCTCCTCTATGTTTTTTTTTTAACCATTTTCCTCATTTTCCTTTTTGAACACAGGCCTAGTCATGAGTATCTGTCCTTCACTTTTCATGTAGCATCATTTCATTCTATCCCCTCTGTTGTAAATATGCAAAGGCCTCCAGCTTATTTATGTCATTGACAATCCCAGCTCTTAGGCATTGAATCATATTTTCTAGAACAGATTCATGAAGGCCTCCTTCTGGACTTGAACATTTTAGGAAATGAAAAGATTCCTCCCCGCCCCCATATATATCTTGCTTATTATATACTAACAACAGGCTTTATTTTGAAGAATCAAAACAACACTGAACGGGAAAATTGTACCAGGTTTAAAGGTTAAAAAATGAAGTACAAGTGAAAACAACTAAAACAAATAAGCAAAACACTGTTGATTTCTAAATATGAGTGGGTCAAAGAAGGAAAAACAGAGAGTAATCATGCTTCTATTTGAACTGCCCTGTGGCAGTTGTTATTTAATACAGTACCCGTAACTCATTCTAAGTTGCAAGTGCTGTCTTGGCCTTTTATAAAGTTATATGAGTGACTAAATGGGATGATCCGATTACAGCATTACAGCTGTGTAACCTCAGCAATACAAGCTTATCACATTCTGCATGGAGGAAGATATATTCTATTTTAAAGGAAAAGCAGAATAGGAATAGAATTTTATTGCCCTCAGCAACTACATGACAGAACCATGCCCATATTGAATATCGATGTTTCATGCTATTCATGCCCTTAGAGCACTTATCTGTGACAAATTACTATTATATACCACAAAGTGTAATGTGTCTGAAAATAGTCAATATCCTTTGTAATATTCAATGTATGATAGCATGGATAGCTGTAAGATTCATCATCATAAAATGTGCTATTAATGTCTGAGTTTCAAAGAATATATTTCATGTAGAGGGTAATTTTATACCTAGTTGTTAGACAGATTAGGCAAGAAGGCACCTATTTGCCACCTGTTTTATAAAAGATACACACAGGGCACTTCTATAAGAGGGCACCTGGTAGGAGGCTAATCTATAAAGGAAAATAGGTGCCTACTCTTTGTTACAGAATATTAACTGAGTACATATGTGCATACAGTTCAAACTCCTCTTATTCACTTATAAGTTCATTCACTCTGCAGCTCCTCAGTACCTCTCCATTCTCATCTCTCCCTACATTCCTCCCCGGGAACTCCGTTCACTGGGTAAATCTCTCTTATCTGCACCCTTCTCCTCCACTGCTAACTCCAGACTCTGTTCCTTTTATCTTGCTGCACCATATGCCTGGAATAGACTTCCTGAGCCAGTACGTCAAGCTCCATCTCTGGCCGTCTTCAAATCTAACCTAAAAGCCCACCTTTTTGATGCTGCTTTTAACTCCTAACCCTTATTCACTTGTTCAGAACCCTTATTTTATCATCCTCACTTTAATATTCCCTTATCTCTTGTTTGTTCTGTCTGTCTGTCCTAATTAGATTGTAAGCTTTGTCGAGCAGGGACTGTCTCTTCATGTTCAAGTGTACAGTGCTGCGTAAGTCTAGTAGCGCTTTAGAAATTATAAGTAGTAGATATGCAGCCTGTGGAGGTAAATGGTATCTGAACTGCTCCTAGCCATGAGCTGAACTGACCTCAGATATTTAAGGCCAGAGCATGCCACTTTTCCCTCTAAGCTGAGTGAGAGCCATCCACATACAGCCCTATCAATGGAGGGTACTGTTTTATTATCACATTTTCAATAGTGAGGGACACGGAAGCTTTGTAGGACTACTGGGAACCTGCCTGTCCTTAGCAACTGAAAACACAATATTGAAGCACCACCTCCTAATCCTAATCTTCTCTAGTGCCAATATTTAGTGAATTTCACTGACTCAGTGCTGCTGAATCAGAGTTCAGCCTATCACTCGGGCTATTACAGATGTTAAAGCCTGTTCTTAGTGATGCCTGCTAAACGTGGGAATGCTGTCTGGGCTGTTACCTTTTCACAGGGAGAGACGACTTGCAGACAGCAGACATCAAACTAGAGTAAAAGACTTTAAATCAGAAAATGATTTCCAGCAATGGCAGATTCACTGATATCCAAGGGAAAGACATATGAGCGAATCAAATCAAATTGAAAAGGTTTTCACTGAATTGGACAGCACTGGTATGTAACATGGTGCCCGTAGATTAACATGCAACATTACACATACCTGCAGTGGCATCAGTCATTCCCAGGTCCTCTTCCCCGATCATGTCTCCCTCTTGATCCCCTTGATGACAAATGCCAATGCCTCCAATACATTAATGACATACCAGTGCCCCCTCCCCAAAACCCTTCAGACATTTGCCTCACCCCCTTTCACCAAACCCCAGATCAGCATCAGAATCCACATCCACCTCCATGACACCCAGAGGCAAGGCCTAGTGGTCCAATGGCAAGGAATGGAAGCGGTTCTCCTCCACTTCTGCTGTATTGGGCTTTGGGTTAAAAATGGTGTCACCCCTAGTGAAAGCCAAGACTACCACGAAGGGCAGTGATGCCATTTTGAACACAGGGTCTGACAGAGTGGAATAGAGGAGAACTGCTCCCACTTCTTGCCGTTAGACCACCAGGCCATGCATCCGATTAAGTCGCAGAGGTAAATAGGGGTTGGGGGGAGGGTTGGTTTGGGGACAGCTAGGAGGGGCGGGTTGTAGTGATAGAATCTTAGTGGGGGCCATCAGCACATCATTGATGTGTTGGTGGGCATTGGCACTTGTCATCAGGGTGCTGGGGGGAGCTGAATTTGTCATCAGGGTTCATGCCATGGCCATGCTACTGGATTGCTTATAGTGCAACTGCATTTATTGCCTCCTCTTGAGGTGGCGGTAAATGCAACATTTTATCCCCAGTCATGACAACTAACACAATACCTTGGTTTTGCGGTGCACTAGCTGTCACAGCCAACCACTCCTCCACCAGCGTATGTCACCCTAGCTCCATTCCTGTGTTAAGCAGCTATGGGATTTTTACTATGCTGGCTGCTTTTTCAGGACAGAAGACATTATAATGGGCCATACAGAACATTTAATAAATAATGTTCGAAAGCAATTGAAAGCTTTCCTTTTAAAGTAAGCCTTTTCTTGAGTACTAATTTAGAGAAGATGAAGCACCTGGACAGTGGAATTCTTTTTTTAAATAATTTTATGTTTTTGACTTTTGTTTTTGAAGGATTGTGCATGTTGGTTGCAAGCCAGAAGGCTTTTTTTTGTTTGTTTTCTTTTTGTTTTTTAATAAATAAATGGTAAACTCCTAAAAGGGCCCTATACAGGTGCATTTATAAAATGTACACATACATTTCAATTCTTCCCAATCTCTGCCGAAACTCTTCCCCTGAGCATGCCTGCTCTATGCTTGGAGGCCTTTTATGCCTGAAATCCAGTGTTCTACACACACACACGTTTATACAATTATCTCTTAAAAAGGAACCTTAATATCCAAAAAAATGTGATTGATAGATGATTGTGGAGCATCCACCCTACAGAAGTATTTACAGTTAGGAATGAAGAAATAAACATCTCCATTTCAGATTTTGACCTAGATTACTTGGGTCACAGTCAACAAGGCCTAACAATCTTGAAAGGTTTTATCTCCAAAGAAATTCTTTGTCACACAAAGCATAGTACAGATATCAGAACTCTGTGGTGAACAAATTGATAACGTAAGAGCAAATTATTTGTTAATGAGTTACAAATTAGAGGAACAACTGGTTGACTCTAGTTTGTAATGGGTTGTATGGGGTCATGAAATCCTTCATTACATATCCATAATCATATTCTAATTTAGGGGTCCCTTTACCAAGCTGTGGGAAAAAGGGCCCTGTGCTAGCGGCGGGGGCTGTTTTTCCCACACACCAGGGCCCTTTTACTGCAGCGGATAAAAAGCCCCCAGACAAACATGGCCACGCGGTAAGAGAACTCTTACTGTGTGGTCATGTGGCAGGCAGCCCTTACTGTCACTCATTGAGGTGGCGATAAGGGCTTCTGCGGTAACCGTGCAGCATGCGGCGATGCCCGATTACCGCCAGGTTACCACTGTGCAAGCCATTTCCGGGAGGGGGGGTTCTTTTTCCCTCAGAAATGGTGTACGCTCAGGGCGGAACTACCACCAGCGGTCGCGTTCAGCCGGCGGTAATCCTGATTTAGTGTTCGGTAAGCCTGCATTGGACTTACCAACGGTTTGTAAAAGACTCCCTTAGTTAAGGACACTACCTTGCTAAGAAGGTTAACATGTGACATATAATAAGCTAATAATTAGTGGTGTTAGTGAAGTACATGACCCCATATTCCTCCACTGAGAAGTCAATTTAGTCATAAAAGTTCAAAGAATCTGATTCACTAAGGGGGTCTTTTCCAAAGGCGCATTAGCTGTTTTAGTAACGCTAGAAACGCCCATAGGAATATATGGGCATCTCTGGCGTTTAGTGCAAGGTTATTTTTAGCATGCCTTTTTAAAAAGACTCCTAAGTTTTTTGTTGCACACTAACTTTGCTCAAATAACAAACAAAAAAAAAAAGAAAGGGACTACATTAGAATACAAATATACTGTACTTGATTCTATTCATCCAAAATAGAGTAACACTGAGGAGCAAAGTGCTTAGCAAAGACCTGATATTCTGTTTGCTGGGGAGAGATGGAGGGTGTCAATAAATCATGCTTAGCAGACACTTGTCCTGACTCTGATCTATTTTCAACTGCAAAGAAGGCCTTTTTTTTTTATTACCTACCCATGTTTTTGAAAAGTTAGGCAGGCTAAAATATGTCACAGCTGCTTTTATGTATAAGCTAGACAAGCTACAGCTTACAGCCTCACATTATGGGAGGCCTCATACGTCACTAAAACATAAAAATACAATTTTTTAATTAAAAAAATTAAATGCTTTTGTAAATATTGAAAATTGCGACATAAAATCATCATAATTATGTATTGCTTTTATTAATTAACTAATATTATATATTTTTTATTTCTTGTCTATTAAACCTCATATTTACTTCCTACTTAACAGCTGAAGAGCATAACACTAACACCTATATTTACTAAGGTGTGCTATAGGTGAGTTAGCATTGTTAACACGCATTAATGCTCAACACGTGTTAAACGCTAATGCGCCCATAGAAATGTATAGGCGTGTTTGCGTTTAACGCGCCTTAACTTTAAAGGTGCGTTAAAAACGCTAATACACCTTAGTAAACATAACCCTTTTGTCCTTTTGCTTATATTTTAACAGAGGGGCATGTTTGAGGTGTCCCATGTAATGACATTTTGGACACATATACATGGGATAATTATAAAGGAATCCTGTTCAGAATAAATGGATCCTCAGAAGCTTTACAGAGATTGTGTTGTGGGGCTAGTGGTTGGGAGGCAGGGCTAGTGCTGGGCAGACTTCTACGGTCTGTGCCCTGAAAATAGCAGATTCAAATCAAGGTCAGGTATACATATAAAGTAGCACATATGAGTTTATCTTGTTGGGCAGACTGGATGGACCGTACAGGTCTTTTTCTGCCGTCATTTACTATGTTACTATGTATGTATGTATGTATGTTAAGTTTCAGTTAGAACACTTCCTGAAAAGTGAGTACAAGAAAAATGGCCAAAGTGCATAATCAAAAGGCCCTCTTTTCTACACATTAATGCATAATACACCTTACATTAAGTATAAAAGACCATTAGAATAGTAGAGCTTGCATTGTTTAAAGTGTGTCAAATCACACTAATGCACATTAACGACTAAGGGGTCCTTTTACTAAGGTATACTAACAGATTTAGCGTATAACACACTCATTATAATCCTATGGGCATCTTATCATTTAGTGCACGCTAATCAGCATGTGCTAAATCTGTTAGCACACCTTAGTAAAAGGACCCCTAAATTCTCTAAATGGTGCCTACAAAATTAGTGCAAAAAAGTGCTTAACGTTACTCTATAAATGGTGCTTAAAGTTAGGCAACTAACTAACAAAAAACTATTGCTTTGCCCAAATGTACATCGGGAAAGGGCACCACGTGATGAAACAGAACAACTCTTAAACAAATGAGCCTCATCTGCCCTGAGCCGGCAACAACCACTAATGGGACACGGTTAAAAGAGCATCATGTTTTTTGAATTGTTTTTGATAGATGACCAACTGGATGACTAGATAGAAAAAAAAAACACTAATGAAAAAAAGCTAAGTATTAGCTTTTTTTCATTAGTGTTTTTTTTTCTATCTAGTATTGAGAGTTGTTTTTCACTGATGTTTTTGCAAGTGTACCTGTCAGAGCCTGCGTTAGAAGCCCATATTTGAGCTGTGTGTTTGTGTACAAGTTTTGGCTTGTTGCCGGCTCAGGGCAGTTGAGACTCATTTGTTTAAGAGTTGTTCTATTTCATCACGTGGTGTCCTTTTCCCGATGTACATTTAGGCAAAGCAATAGTTTGTTTAGTATCATATTTGCCTTCCAGTAGGTTAGTTTTGCTTGCACTTAAAGTTAGGCACCATTTATAGAATAACACTTGGCACCAGGAACTGTGACTACATTTAGGCACAACCATTTACACCAAGAAAACCTTGGTGTAAACTCTGCGCCTAAATTAGGCTCAGATCCCCATTATTCTATAACAACGTGCATAAATTCAACATGATGTGGATATTGAAATGCATTAAACCTTATTTCCCCCTGAAAACATTTCGCAACTTGGCACAATCTACCGTACTTACCCATGTGGAGTCCTGCAACAGTATTTTTATAGGCTGTAAGACCCAAATCTTGAAAAATTTCCAGACTGCCCAAAACACTGCAGCCAGACTCATTTTTGGTAAATCACGATTTGAGAGTGCATCACTCCTTCGTGAAAAGCTTCATTGGCTCCCTATTAAAGAACGAATAAACTTCAAGGTTCATACACTGATTCACAAGATCATCCATGAAGAATCTCTGAGTTACATGACCAACTTGATCGACCTACCCACCAGAAACACTTCTGAATCCTCTCGGAATTACCTCATCCTGCACTACCCTAGCTGCAAAAGGCTCAAGTACAAATCCTTGTATGATTCCAACTTCTTCTTCAAAGGCAGTCAACTCTGGAACGCCCAACCCAGACCCATTCGCTCTATTAAAAACCATCTATCCTTTAGAAAATCGCTGAAAACCCATCTATTCAACAAAGCTTATCCAAACGCCATAGCTTAACCCTACAAATCCATCTATTCATCACCTGATCCTACGACAACGGCAATGATTCAGACTACTCTTCCTCCAATTTTTTTCCTTATGTTCACCCTGACCCAGTGGCGTAGCCAGAAGACAATTTTTGGGTGGGCCAGCAGGTTGGATGGGTGGGCACTACAACCCCAACCCCCCCCCCCCCACGCAGCGCACAGCACCTTTACAGTTATCGACGCTGCCTCCACTCATCTTCTCCCACCGTGGCGCTGACTCGTCTCCTGCACTTCATGGTCTCCGTCTCCCACTGCCACGGCAGTGCTCTATGGGTGCTGCCTGCCTGACAGCTGACAGACGCGGCGCGACGACGTCCTGCTCCGGGACCTTCCCTCTGCCGCGTGCAATCCACCCTGCGTTAACAGGAAGTTGAATCAACGCGGCAGAAGGAAGGCCCCGGAGCAGGAGGACGTCACGTCGCGTCTGTCAGCTGTCAGGCAGGCAGCGCTGATAGCAAATTGAAAGCGCTGCCGTGAGGGTGGGAGACAGACACCGCGAAGTGCAGGAGAGGAGGCAGCGCTACGGCGGGGGTGGGAGAAGGTGAGGATGGGCCTGAGACGAAACTGGGTGGGCCTGGGCCCATCCAGGCCCACCCGTAGCTATGCCCCTGCCCTGACCCTATCCCTTGATTATCTCAATCTAACCTAAAACCAGCACCTCTTTCTACCTCCTCTACTCCCTCTCCCTTATGATATTACCTATCCACACTTCCCCATTACTATGCTAAGCTTAGCCTGTTTTTCTCTGCACTATACTTTGTATTCCTATTACTATGTAAGCCGCATTGAACCTGCTATGAGTGGGAAAGTGCAGGGTACAAGTGTAGCAAATAAATAAATTGTGGGAATTCCCCCGATCCGCCCATGACTCTCCCATGACTGCACCCCCTTTTTGGACCTGTGTGTACAATTTACATGTGCAAATTTTAATTAAATCCAATTAGCACAATTGCTTGTAGAAGCCAATTATCGGTGTTAATTGGTTCATTATTCAATTAAATTGCACGCGCAAATCTTAGCGACAGAGAATTTGGGGTAACTGGTTAACATACATTAGTAAATGATACCTAAAGTGAATATAAAACTGAAATAACTTTCTGAAGTGTACTTTGGAAAGAAATGGGTTTGTGACACTTCTTCTTGCACAAGATTATAAAATTGGTAATGGATTGATTTGCATATTTCTTAGGTTCATTAGCAATTTTGAATAATTTTTGTGAATGCTAAACTTTGGGGCCCTTTTACTAAGCTGCAGTAAGCACTAATGCATGCTTTACCGCAGGTTAAAATGGACAACCGTGGGGTGCACTCAAATGCCCTGCAGTAGTTTTTGCATGCATGTGTGCTAACCACACACTAAAAAAATAAAATGCATTTTTTTAGCACTGGAGCATGTTTGGGGGCAGAGACTGAGTCCAGCTATGCTAACTGGTTAGCGCATAGGCATTGTCGTACTCTGATTAGCTCCGGATTAGTGCGTGAGCCCTTACCGCCTGCAAAATAGGTGTCAAAAAGTGCTCACATGGTAATGGCCATGCGCTAATGGGAAAATTAGCACATGGCCATTATTGCAGAAATAGTATACCGACTGGGCTAAAAGCGGCCTTAACATGTGGGAAGGAACCACACTGGGGATAGTGCAAGCTACCTTTTAGCACTGCTTAGTAAAAGGGCCTCTATGTATGGTAAAACAGCAGAGTAGGTGAAACAATACGCATGCTCTTTGTCATTTTTCTCTGTCTAAGCATGATGGCAAAGCTGTTCACACTTCTCGACCGCATAAAAAGTAGAAAGCAAGAGCTGAACTAGATAGCACTGTGAACAGATTCTGTTATCCCTTGCTCCAAACAGCCTTTTCCCCTCACCTAAAGCAGACATCTGCTGTGTTACAGACCTGATGATTTATTCACATTGGATTCAGCCAAGTCACATCTTCTTGTGTGTTGTATCTTTCTCTGATGGGTCTTACTACTATTAAACAAGTTTATGTGTCAAATGCTAATTATATAAATGCCATTTCAACTCTAATACTCTGTGTCAAGACTGATAAATTACACAGCTTTGATCTTACTGTGAAGTGTTTTTAACTGTACCTAACCTGATATCAATTACACTTTCCTGCTTCTTCCATTAGAAAAGTACATAAAACTAATCTTTTTTTTTTAATCGGTTCCTTGTGTCAAAATTACATTTCTGAACACGAGACCCTAAATGTTTCACAGTCGTAAAAGCTACTGACTTCTTGTAATGAATTGTGCTTAAAAACACCATTCAAGTCTGTGCAAATGTAAGAGGGTCAGGCCTCCCATACCTCAAAGTCATAAACTGAGGCTTTGATGGAATAGAGAGCAAAGCTGAATTAAATGCCCTTAAGTCCCATGGTTCTTCAGTCATGGATCATCTGTTCAAGCATACACCATGCAAAATAAGCAGCTTACAGTAGAAGAGACACTTTTCGGCTAGGTTGCAGCTGAAATTAGACTTAAATGTTTTCTACCATTTGCATACTCAGGGTTAACTGGCTAAAAATCAGTGTGGAACATGTTTTGAGCAACCAAATCTAGATGTGGAGAGGCATTTTGAAAACACATCCGAGTCAGAACTACTACTACTAATACTACTACTTATCATTTCTATAGCGCTACTAGACGTACACAGCACTGTACACTTGAACATGAAGAGACAGTCCCTGCTCGACAGAGCTTACAATCTAATTAGGACAGACAAACAGGACAAACAAGAGATAAGGGAATATTAAAGCGAGGATGATAAAATAAGGGTTCTGAACAAGTGAATAAGGGTTAGGAGTTAAAAGCAGCATCAAAAAGGTGGGCTTGTAGCTTAGATTTGAAGACAGACAGAGATGGAGCTTGACGTACTGGCTCAGGAAGTCTATTCCAGGCATATGGTGCAGCAAGATAAATGGAACGGAGTCTGGAGTTAACGTCCCAACAGTCATCCATCTCACATGTATTTTCAAACAAGATATATCCTGTTCAAAAATACATGAGATGGACGCCCATGTGCTGGAAACATCCAGCATGAACGTCCATTTTACAAACTGAAACGTCCACATTTTGAATGGGGAAAAAGAAGGGACATGAACAACTATATAGCAGCATTCTTAGAAAATGACCACATAGACCCTGGAGGTCTATTCTAGTGGTTAGAGCAAGGGAAAGTAAGCCAATGGACCCAGGTTCAAATCCCACTTTAACTCTTTGTGTTTGTAAATGTGAGCTCTCAGGGTTCAAGGTTATGTTTATTTGATGAATCGCCTAAGGCAATGCCGTCAAAATGATTTGCATATAATAAAACCATTATCACGCTCTACAATACAGTGTGTCTTACAAATTTACAGTAAAAGCAAAATAAGCAGAAAACAATAAGAATAAAACAATAGAAAGAATAGAAAACAAGACCAAATAGACCACAAATAAGCAAACCTGCTGTATCCCACAGGACCACAAAGGCTAATGCAGACCCACAGTTAGGGAAAACAAGTTTAATTGGCGAAGGCTAACCAAAAAAGATGCAAGGCCTTAAATGAGGGAAGAGAAGTCTCCGAACGTAAAAGTATGGACAGGTTTTTCCACAGTGTAGGCGCCACTATGCTAAATGTCACTTTCCAAATGGTGTGCAGCGAAGGTACAGATAGCAATAGCTGTTGGCAAAAGCGGAGGGCTCGTCCAGGGATATAAGATTGTAGACAAGATGACAAATGCAGGTAGCCCTGCATGAAAAAAGTTTAACACCAAAAGCAGTATTTTATATTTAATGCAATATTCCACTGGCAGCCAGTGTTCAGTTTTCAACAGTGGAGTCACACGATCGTATTTGGAAGCAAGAAAAAGTAGCTTTACAGCTATGGTTTGTATCAGCTGCAGTCGTTTGATCTCCCTCTGACCAATACCCCTGAAAAGAACATTACAATAATGAAGTTGGTGTGTGGTCCTTTTACTAAGGTGTGCTGAAAAATGGCCTGTGGTAGTGTAGGCACGGGTTTTGGGCGTGCGCAGAACCATTTTTCAGTGCACCCTTTAAAAACTTTTTTTTGCAAAAAATGGACGTGTGGCAAAATGAAAATTGCCACGCGTTCATTTTGGGTCTGAGACCTTACCGCCAGCCATTGACCTAGCAGTAAAGTCTCACGCAATAATAGGGCGCTAATGACCTATGCACGCCAAATGCCACTTGACACAACACGTGTCCAATACGCGTGGCAGAAAAAATATATTTTTCATCTGCGCATCTCGGATGTGCGGCAAAAATGAAATTATTGCAAGAGCCACATGGTAGCCTTGTGGTAACTCCATTTTGACGCCCGTTGGGCGCATGTAGATGCTTGCATGGCTTAGTAAAAGGGCCCCTGTATTATTAAGGCATGAATTATAATATATAAAGCCTTTTTATCAAACAGATGCTGGACTCAATGTATCTGAAGTAACCTAAAAAAACATGTTTTGACCGTTGTAGAAATATGTGCCTTAAAAAAGAGGGTAAAATCCAGCAGCACATCCAAGACTCTAACCGTGTCACTAGGCTGTCAGGATATACCATCAAATTTCAAAGTAAATGATGGAAGTGCTGAAAGAGATTTACCAAAAATTTGTAAATGAGTTTTTTGCAGGTTGAGAGCCTGTTTGCTCTTTTTGAGCTAAGACCCGATCTGTTGAATCTTGTCTACAATGTCTATCATGAAGGAGTCATCAAGCATATCCAAAGGCACAAGAATCAGCATACAAATATGGTATAAATCCTAACTTTTGTATCAAGAGAACCAGAGGTGCCAAGAAAACATTAAATAGGACAGGTGTAAGAAGAGAACCTTGTGGTACCCCACACGGCAATATAAAAGGAGCAAATAATTCATCTTACCAGAAAACCTGATAGTACCAGTCTGAAAGATATGAATGAAACCATTGCAAGACCAAACCAGGCAGTCCTATTTCTGCCAAACAAGATAGAAACAATGAGTGGTCTACCATGTTGAATGCAGCAGTCAAATCGAAAGAAAGCAAGAAAATTGTTTTGTTAGTGGCCAATGCCAGCTGAATGTCAGTAAGCATGCCTAGTAGAGAATGACACAGGGATGGGGACGGGAACAGAGCTTGCGGGGATGGGGCAGGGGCAGGGACAGATCCCACAGGGGCGGGAACAGGAACAGAGCCCACGGGGACGGGGACAAACTTTGTCCCTGTGTCATTTTCTACTTTGAAGCCTGTTAATAAACTGGACTGTTATTTATGTTTGAGTGATGCAGACAAAGATATTTTGATTTGTTGGAAAAACAAGCAAACATGCTGGCCACAAGTAGCAAAATTTGCTGCTATTAGCACATCTTCTATTGCAGGAAGGGGCTGTGGAAGACAGGAGAGCTAGACTGAATCCTGAGATTGTTGATGACTTCTTATTCATCCACAGATTTAAAAAATCTTAAAAGTGCTTCATAGGGCATGTATCTCCCATCTAAGGCATATAGAACAGGTTGCATTTTGTACCCCTGGACATTTTAACAGGGTGGATTAGGATTCCTTGGGGTAGTAGAAATCAGCTATTGTTGGGGTTGGAAGGGTAGAGGGTGGGGGGGAGGGGTATTTTAGATGCTAGGGCTCTTCAGCTTGGAGAAATGCGGCTGAGGGGAGATATGATAGAGGTCTATAAAATAATGAGTGGAGTTGAATGGGTAGATGTGAAGCGTCTGTTTACGCTTTCTAAAAATACTAGGACTAGGGGGCATGCGATGAAGCTACAATGTAGTAAATTTAAAACGAATCGGAGAAAAGTTTTATTCACACAATGTGAAATTAAACTCTGGAATTCGTTGCCAGAGAATGTGGTAAAGGCAGTTAGCTTAGCGGAGTTTAAAAAAAAGGTTTGGACGACTTCCTAAAGGAAAAGTCCATAGACCATTATTAAATGAACTTGGGGAAAATCCACTATTTCTGGGATAAGCAGTATAAAATGTTTTGTACTTTTTTGAGATCTTGCCAGGTATTTGTGACCTGGATTGGCCACTGTTGGAAATAGGATGCTAGGCTTGATGGACCTTTGGTCTTTCCCAGTATGGCAATACTTATGTACTTATGTAAAGAATAACAGCATTCTATCATGCACTTGGACACCATAAAACCATTCAGACATGTTTGATGGAAAAGCAGAGTCCTTCAGGACATTATTTTTATAATGACAAATTTCTTATGCATATGAAATGTTTCCACAAAGTCATTCATACAATGAATACTTTGTCTAGAGAAATAAACAGAGGAAAGAAGACTTTGATCTTCTTTCTTTGCTGAAAGTAAAATATTATTTGTGACACTCAAATGTGAAAGCTAAGTTTACTTTTTAGTATTTGATGATTAAGTGTCAAGATAGTGTTAACCTAGTCTCTTCTGACTGGCAGTGACTCATAGCCCAGAAAAAAGATTCAATTGCACTGCTTGCTATAAAGAAGTTATCTTCCTTGCTTTGATATTGATAAGCTCAATGGAGTTTAGGGATTTAAAAACGGTTACCCGCCCTTTGTCCTTCAGACTGCTTTCTCAGAGCTGATATATATATTCTTGTGTAAAATCTATGAAAACCCTGGTTCTGATACAGACTTATAAAGAATCTCCTTCAATTTTCATCCAATATAAAAGCCTTTTTATCTGGGAAATTCTATAAATGGCGCCTAAAGTGAGGCATTGAAATGAGGCTGAAATGGCAGATTGGCACAGAAAAACACTTACGTACCCAGCTATAGGATACCACCTAAGTGTATCTGCAAAGGGGGTGTTGGACATGGGCGTGTCAGGGGCATTCCAGAATACTACATGCAGTATTACACTATATCGCAGATGCATTCCCAACTTACATGCCAGGATTGACACCTGGTTTCAGTTGATGTAAGTCCTAATGCTCAAAGTTGGCGTGGAATTCGGTGACCAATTCTACTCTATAAAGAGTGTTCATCTTGTAGTGTCCTTTATAGAACAGCATTCTATAAATTCTCGGAGTTACCATCGATCGACACCTAACACTCGAGAGTCACACGAAAAACACAACCAAGAAAATGTTCCACTCAATGTGGAAATTAAAAAGAGTAAGACCTTTCTTCCCAAGGACTGTTTTCCGTAACCTGGTACAATCAATGGTGCTCAGTCATCTAGACTACTGCAACGCACTATACGCCAGATGTAAAGAGCAAATAATCAAGAAACATCAGACAGCCCAGAACACTGCAGTTAGACTCATATTCGGTAAAACAAAATATAAAAGTGCTAAACCCCTACGAGAAAAACTACACTGGCTCCCACTTAAAGAATGCATCACGTTCAAAATATGCTCTCTAGTTCACAAAATCATTCAAGAAGATGCACCAGCCTACATGTCAGACCTGATAGACCTACCACCCAGGAATGCCAAAAGATCATCCCGCACATTCCTTAACCTGCACTTCCCTAACTGCAAAGGTCTGAAATACAAAGTAATGCACGCATCAAACTTTACCTACTTGAGCACACAGTTATGGAATGCATTGCCGCGCAACTTAAAAACAATTTACGAACTAACAAACTTTCGCAAACTACTGAAGACCCATCTCTTTAAAAATGCATACCACAAAGATCAACCAATGTGAATATACACAACTCCTACACATATACTCAGAACTGCCCTACTATATCTGCTTGTTATACTACCATCATGTTTTATCATTATCATGTTGCCCAAGATCCTTCTGTAACACTAAATGTCTATTTCTATTGTATTCCCACTATTCATGATGTATTGTAAGCCACATTGAGCCTGCAAAGAGGTGGGAAAATGTGGGATACAAGTACAATAAATAAATGGGGTGCTGAAAAAAATTGGCACAGATATTTAGACACCATTTACTTTACTGCATCCGGCCCTTTATGTATAAGGGCAGTCTGCCACAAGAAACATTGATCTATGATACTGTGTAGAAGATTATGGTGCTCATTTTCAAAGCAGACACAGGAAAAGGCAGGAAAAGAAAGTCTATGATGTGTCAAAGGAAATAAAGAAGAAGTAGGGAATGACACAATGACTTCCAGTGGGCAAACTTGATGTCAAAACAAATTTTTGTTGAACAAACATCACTACAGCTCCTGTAGTGGTGCTTATTCTAAAGATTTGTCTTGACATCAAATTTGCCTACCAGAAGTTATTATGTCATTCCCTACTTCTTACTTGCCTCATTTTCAAAACACATAGCCCCCTCCCCTGATATTCAGCACTATTTAACTGCCAGGAACAGCTCCTGACCGGTTAAATAGCACTTAACTAGGTATCCGCAAATATTCAATAGGAGATAGCCAGTTACCTCCTGCTGAATGTTTCTGGTCGGCACTCAGTGGCTAACTGCTTATATCACATGATAAAACCAGCTATCTGCTAACATTCAGTGCATCACTAGCTGTTTGGCAGCCAAATCAGGTCCAACTTTCCAAAATGAATATGTTATATATTTTTTAAATTTTATATTGCAGTGCTCAGTAATGCTGTTCATTACTTATCTTGATCAATCAGGCAAATGCGCGGTCTGTAATCTCCAGAACACCCTAGTTGAGTGCATGGTGTTTTAAAACCTCATTCTCTGTCTTTATCCCCAACGCGGAGCCACGTTTCACTATATTTTAGTTTTTTTCAAGGGGATGTAGCTTAAATTCTGTGGAACAAACTACAGACATATACCAATAAATCATACTAAACTTCTGTTTTTTTCTTTTAATGCTTCTCAATATCTGCTGTAAACTGTAAACTTTCAAATTGTTCTAGGCTTACTGGGAGAGATTACTCAGCTCACTCCTCCCCGCTGCTCTGACCCAGGACAAGGGAAACTCAATTTTATACATCATCCATGTTGGACACTCCCACCAAGTTTTCAATTAACTTAAAGAGTCAGCCACTCTATTTCTTTATTTAATCCGTGAGGATAAACTATATTCCAAGTGTATATAAATTTCTGTTCTTGATGCAACAATATGGATGTAATGTCACCCCCCCCCCCCCCCAACGCAATAAGACTTGCGTTAGCACAACATATTTTAAATCTGCTTCCGCATGACCACTGGCTTGCCAATGATTGACTAGATTTGAATATTACTGAGATGTTCTCCGATTCTTAATTTCACTTAATTTAACATCTCAGTGGTCATGCGGAAGCAGAATTAAATATGTTGTGCTAACGCGAGTCTTACTGCGTTGGAGGTTTTAAAACACCATGCATTACAGACCACGCATTTGCCTGATTGATCAAGATAAGTAATGAACAGATGCCTATAAAAGCTTATATACTTTAATGATGGACGTTGAGTTTTATGTTCAAGAAATAAGGAAGCGAATATCTAAAGATCAATAATAGCTTATCTCTTTATGTTGACCCTGAAGTATATATTTGAACAAAAGGCAGGCAGGCAGGAAGGGCAAGTGCTGTGATGTATGGCGGCTGTAAGCTATTCCAGTAATTTATTGGTTTAAAGGGCTCTACAGCATTACTGAGCACTGCAATATAAAATTTAAAAAAATATAACATATTCATTTTGGAAAGTTGAGTCTGGTGTAATTGTTAGAAAATAATTTCCAACACCAGTTACCCTTGATTTGATCCCACACGGTATTACTGAAGCCAAATCAGGTCGCCAAAATAGCAGGCCTATCTTTGGCTACTATAAACTTACCGGCCATCACTGAATATTAGCTTGGCTGGTTACGTTTAAACCAGCCAAAAATAAACCTGATATTCAATGCCAGTCACCGGAAATGGCCCAGCACTGAATATCCAGCCTCACCGCTGACTGCAGGAGTTAGCTGGGCTACCTCCCGCAGTCTAAATATTGGCCCCATAGACTTACAAACTTACACAGAAACATATATTTAACTTTGTAGGTCTGTGTGCTTTGAAAATGAGCCTCTATATCCACAAAGATAGCTTTCGAAGCAGAGAAAGAAGAATTTGCCTAAAACAATGAGATTATTGGAGTAATTTTATGACTCCCCATATTAGTGAAAAAATGAATATTTTTCACTATATGGATTTTCAGTGCAAAAGTGTGCACGTACTAAAAAAATTACGTGCCCTCATTTGTACTCATTATTTGGTGCATGTGATAGTTATTTAGAGGGAAAATAAATTCAAACCTCCCCCCACCCCTGGGAATAGCTTTCGGACAGCACATATAAATTATATAAAGAACCACTCATACGCTAAGCAGTTTTATCAAAGTTGATTGCTGTGGGCTATGCACTTTGAAAAGTACCCTCCCTAGGAGGATAAAACCTTGAAACAGCAGCAAAGAATTGGCAGCTGATGTGATACATAAATGGTGGCAGTTTAAGAGAGTGTGTGAGACTGGAGCTAGTTCAGCAGTAGCCTTTCTGTTAGTGACATTGAGGGAGAGAAGATGAGGGCGGTAAGTAGCAGTCTGACAGAAAAAAAAAAGCTGAGTAGTAAGATAGTATGTCCTGAGTCCCTACTACTACTACTAATCATTTCTATAGCACTACTAGATGTAGTCAGTGCTGTACACATTATATGCAGGTACTTTCTCTGTTGCTAGTGGGCTCACAATCTGTTTTTGAACTTGGGGCAATGAAGGGTTAGGTAACTTGCCCAAGGTCACAAAGAACTGCAGTAAGACTTGAACCCACGTTGCCAGGATCAAAGCCTGCTGCACTAACCATTAGGCCATTCCTCCTTATGCTGCTGCTGCTGCTTGCACAGCCTGATCATTGTCTCTCTCCCAACAGGATCTACTGCTACAGATGTAAAACCAGAAAAAGATGATGCCTGCAGCTGGTAGTTGTATCAATGCCTTCTACCAACCTGCAAACCTTATCTAAAAGTAATCTAGACCAGTGGCACAGGGCCCTCCAAATTGTCTCTGGGGCTCCTGGTTTGCTTATCCTCAGTTTCATTAAAATGAGCATGCATGGCACGACTGAGAAGAACAGGGCAGGCAATGCGGCAAGACCAGTGTGAGGGCAAACACTTCAGCTGGTGGGGGTCAGGGACCCCCGCCTGCCAAACCAGGGGCCCCAGAACCAGAGGGACCACAGAACCAAGGGGACCCCCTGTCAGCCAAGGTATGATGATGCAGCATGGCGGTGGAGGTGGGTCAAAATGTGCCCCCCTCCACTTTGGGCTCTGCCCCCCCCCCCCAACCACTGATCTACACTGCATCTGAACAGAATCCAGCTCCACACCTAGCAAAGTAAGCACTGTACTTTTCCTTGGCTGAAGGAATTCCTAACTCCATTGCCTCTTTCTCAAAAAGAAGCCATCAAATGATGACAAATTCTGTTCTCAGCCAACCCAAACACGGCTCTCAGCCAGCCCACAATCATCCAAATAATGAACAATATTCAAGACCCCAGCAAGCGGTTACACAACCCATTGAACATATGCAGAAAACATCTCAAAATGAGAACATGCCACTCAGCATCCCACATGCATGCATGTATTGAAAAAATACTGGGATTCAAACTTAAATCCCAACAAATAAACTTATTCTGCATGAAGGGAGCCAGGTGTCTTTGGCTGCGGAGAAGGCGGATGAGACCATGAGAGTTGAGCACAGCAGGACCAGAATAGGACAGGGCTTCCTGATGTTAGCAGAGGTACTCATCGGACCAGCATATCAGAGAGCAGTACCTGGGAGATTTGGAGCCATGTGTCTGTGGCTGTGGAGAGAGGCAGAGGAGACAACGAGAGTTGTTCACAGCAGGACCAGCCTGGGTTAGCGCCTCTGACATCAGGAAGGGTCCTTGCTGGACCAGCATATCAGAGGCCAATTCCTAAGGCACACAGCCACAGAGGTGTGGCTCAAAGTGGTGTGCCCAAAGGGGGATGCCCCTCCAGAGCCTGCAGGAGGTTGGAAAGTCCGGCTTTTTGAACCCATGGACCCTCTCCTTGTCTTCACATTTCTGAGTACTTTCTCTTTTGAGTAATGAGGAAGAAAAGGAAAAATAAGGAGGGTTCCGTGGCCTCGGCCTCTAAAGTAATTGTTGTCCCTATGGACAGACCTATTCAACCTGCAATTGCTACAAGAAGCTCTGAGTTTTTAGTGTCAACAACGACTTTACTCTCGGGTGCGTCCCTAAGCCCTGGGGGTTCCTAACCCCACCCTTACCTATGACTTCCTTCAGTGACAGGTCTCCTAAGATGGTTTCTGGAACTAGGTGTAAGATACCTGTGCCAGTCCCCATCCAGTGGCTGAACTGGACAGTGCTGGACAAGTTCCAACTGATTTATCTTTGACTCACATCAGGAAACCAGTTTCTAGACTAAAGTCCATGCTTAAAAACTATTTCTCAATCAAATGGTTACACTGAGCAGGTTTTGCAGTCTTTGCAAAATCTTGATCTCAGAACTGTTGTGATAAATGACTGGGGTCCTTGGAGCCTAAAGTTAATACACTGCAGGCAACAAGTACAACAGCCATTAAGGATAGGTTATTTCTTCATCATAAATGTGAACAGTTAGAAAATTATCACAGGTCTAGGAATGTTACTAGAATGTTATCACCTGAGATATTGCTCTGGAAATATCTGAAGGAAGTTTTGTTAATTGCTAACATGAATTCAATGGGTTTTTTTTTTAAATTTGTATCATTTATTTCGTTGAAGGGGTGAACAACATGTGGATAAAGGTGAGCCGGTTGATATTGATTTCTTTTTATTTGTTTACTATAATCACAATGTCATTATTGAATGTTACACATTACCCTTGTCCTCTTATACCTGAAATGATCTGTATATTTATTTACTTCTAATTTATTTTATATCTTCTGTACTTTAAATGCAATAATATTCTGTATTTCTCCTTCCGGAAATGGCGATCGCCATTATGGCATAATGTAAGCCACATTGAGCCTGCAAAGAGGTGGGAAAATGTGGGACACAAATGCAGTAAATAAATAAATATTGTGTACGTGGATTTTCAAAAGGCATTTGACAAAGTACCTCATGAAAGACTCCAGAAGAAATTGGAGAGTCATGGGATAGGAGGTAGTGTCCTATTGTGGATTAAAAACTGGTTAAAAGATAGAAAAAAGAGAGTAGAGTTAAATGGTCAGTATTCTCAATGGAGAAGGATAGATAGTGGGGTTCCCCAGGGGTCTGTGCTGGGACCGCTGCTTTTTATTATATTTATAAATGATCTAGAGATGGAAGTAACTAGTGAGGTAATTAAATTTGCTGATGACACAAAGTTATTCAAAGCATTTAAATCGCAACAGGATTGTGAAAAATTATGAGACTGGGCATCCAAACTATTAAAAAAATAAAACATAGATTAGCGCAGCACTTGAGCAACATTAAGTTACAAAAAATTGATACGCCACTTGTAGAACACTGGATTAAAGAAAATCATTCCATGAAAGATTTAAAATTTGTGGTGTTGGCTGAATTTGCGAACAATCAAGGAGGCGACACTTTACGTAAGATGATGCAGTTTGAACAAAGATTGATTTTTGAGTGGCGGACGGTGGCTCCGCTGGGGTTAAACAAAGAGGTGGAATGGGCAGGCTTATTGACATGACGTATTTCCTCCAGAGTTTATAGTTTGAGCAACAGGAAGTTAATCGGCAAGGTGTCAGGCGGAGCTAAGGCACCATTTCCTCCTGCAGCCAGTGAAGGTTCCTCTAGGGTCTGGCCAAAAGATTAAGAATCTCATGTTGTTAAAGGTAAGAAGTAATATTAGAATGAGATGAGTTGGTAAGATAGTGTAGAGGGTGTGTATTATCACTAAGTCCTCATTTACTTGCTGTGTTATAGTCATTACCCCTGAAGACGTGGACAGCGAAACACAAATTTGTGTACGGTGTGACAGTTGATTGGAACTATACTTTCAGCGAGAGGCCTGGACAGTGAACTGAGGAGAGAATTAAGAGAGAACTATCTGAAGAACAGATAAGAGATAGAATACTCTTAATTGGAATTGATGAAAGCTTTGAACACGGTGACACTGATATGGTTACTGAGGTTAAGATGAGAAGAAAAAAATCACTTTTACAAATAATTGAAAAAGAAAGAAGTAAAACTGGACAGTGATCATCTGGTTGTTGCATCAATTGTGCATAATAGAACAATGCTGAGGATTCCTAATATAAGATCATGAGAATGCTCTATTTTATGATCTATCATCTGTATGAAAAAAATGAATATGTCATTTTGGTTGCAAACAACATAAGATGTAGCCATAGACTACACAGCTGTATGATTAGAGATGTGTTTGAAGTGTGCGAGTGGATGTGAGGGTTAGGGTCATTTTAAACAATTTTGTAGGTATTAAAATTTTTTTTGTAAGACTAAAGAAACATTTTGATGATTAATATGAGTGGTTACTGGAGAGTCAATGCATATAGTAACCAGGTACCTCTAAGTGCAGCCAAGGATAGAACAATCTCCTCCAGCCACAGGCTCCTGGTACAATCAAAAAATAAATGTCCATCCACAACTTCAATCTTAAAGACTTTATTCCATGCAGGTTTCTAGTAGACCTGATACACAGTTCCAACAGCAGCATTCACCTTCAATCTTAAGCACATGTAAGCCACCTGAAAGTGTGTGGCACATAGTTCCCTTTAAGCAGTAGGCTATCAGCACATACCAGGATTCAATACAGGCTCACAGTCAGCTCCAGTCTGGGCTCTTTATCCAGTGCACAATAAACAGTAGTTCAATTCCAAATAGAAGCAGTTCTTTCAATTCATCATCCCAGTTAAATCACAAAGCAGCAGTTTCTACCTTCTACTCTCTTTACCTTCAGGAGAGTTCAATACTTTAGGGACTCCTTATACCCCAGGGATTTCACCCTGCATCAGCTTCACTGGTAAATTCAATACTTTAGGGACCTCCCTTACCCAAGGATTTTCAGCCTGCAAATACTTTTTGGACTTCCTCACACCCAAGGGATTCCAGCCTGCTTCAGTACTTTAGGGACCTCTCTTACCCAAGGGCTTTCAGCCTGCAACTGCTTCTCTCCCTTCCCTGGGACTCCTTCCCACCTGCCTAATCAAATCCCTAGCTTCTGCTCTCACAACCAATCATTCTTCTTCCATTAGCTTCCCCCACACCCATACCAGCTGAGTTAAGCATTAGACTAATGATGAGCTCCTGCACACAGGGTTTCCTAACTCTCTTTCCCCCTAGTGGCAGTCCATCTACACGTCCTGCCAGCTTACACCCATGTCTTCCCCTATTGCAGCTAGGAGTCCAGTCCGGGTTCCTCATCTCACCCCCTGGCTCTACTACTACTACTACTACTACTACTGGCTCCTTGCCTGCAATGCCTTCTGGAACTTGTATTTCAGACTGAAACTGCCTTAACCCAACTATCCTGGATGTGACTTTATCACAATATTCATTAGGGATATCCTGAAAACCTGGCCAGTTTGCAGCCCTTGAGGACTAAACTTGGACAAGCCTGGTCTAGAGTCATATCAAACAGAGTGCTGAATCACAATTTATGGTACAACTGCTGCTGGGACTAAAAACATAACATCATTGATCCAACCCATGGAACAAGAACTGATAGTCACATTCAAGGTCTATTACCTGCAGGAATCTTTTGTTAACTAATAAGAAGATCAAAGAAAAAGATAAATCAACAATTAGGGATTTCTGGTGAAACAAGACATTGAGAAAACTGCGGTGTCCCAGGAGCACTGCATACTCAATTTAAATGCGATGTTCTGGAATAATAATCTTGGGTTTATACTACTCAAGACCATAAGAAATTAAACTAATTCACAAATCCAATTAAATGCTACAAATTATATGAAATGTTAAGATGTTCTAGAATCGATGTGGTTGAATAGCTGTGGGGAGAACTGGTCCAATTAGGACTTTAAAACAAGAACAAACTATAGTGGAGGAGAAGAACATAGAAGCACCACTGTACTGTCCTTACAAAGTGTTCCTCATATGCTTGACAGTTAAACCAAGTATAGGACTACCAGGAGTGAACTCAAAATTCTTAATACAAGGAGAAACAAGACTTACAGTTCAGATGCACTGGATAAGAGTTGCTGCCCTCTGCAAACGAAAAGTAATGTTGATTATACTTATTGGTGAAAACTCGATGGAATCACAGGGGACTTAAAAAGTTCATGCAGCAAGAACACAGCATGGGCAGTTACAACTCACAGAAGCATGCTGCAGACTAACTTTTTACAGACCTGAACGGAGGGGGGCTCCTTGCCCAGCATGCTTAGAGACAAGGCAAGCCAATAGAAAAGGACACAAGGAGCTGGATCTTGTAGGTCCTTGCAGGGACCTACAAGACTACAGGAACTTGTAGTCCTAGTAAAAAGCACTGTCCACCATATAGACGTAATCTGTCACAGTGCTTAACATATATACATAAACAACAAGCAGCCTGCCTCCATGCAAATGGGGATAGAACAACTATCTACCCTATGTCTCTTGAACACAAAGCAACTGTACGAAGCCTTAGCCTACTTTCATGCTGATTTTTCAAATCCTCACAGATAACAATCAGGTGTGAACAATATACTGATGGGGGATGACATTTTTATGTTTTTTAACTGAGGGGGTTGGAGGTAATGGAATGCAGGAGGGGATTTCAGGCATTCTTAGGGTTTTATGGGACTGGAGTGATAGAGGGTGATTTGGTTTCCTTCTGTGATTATTTTAACATATAAAATGTTTTGGGTTTGATGACAGAAGTGATTAAAAAAATCAAAATAATAAAATGGGCCTAGTATTCAGCTGACGGTGATCAGCATTTTGCTGACCACCACCGGCACTATACCCAGAAATTCAATGACGGGCCATGTCCACCTTTCTCCTTCCAGCCCTTACTTTGTATCTTCCCCCCCTCCTCCCCCACCCTCCCCAGTGTGACAGGCACAGGACCTATCATGCCAGGAAAGGGGTACATAACTGCTATAGGGCCTGTCCTGCCAGGAATAAAAAGGGTGTTTTCCTTTAAGAAACTAAAAAAAAAAATGCCTGACCCATAATGCCTTGCTCTAGGGCAGACAAATCAAAAAACCTAGGAAAGGAGAGGTCTCTTTACGAATGGGTTAGTCCAACCTGAAGGATCAAATGGGAGGAGTATCCCAGAAGGGTGGAGCAGGGCAGCTTACACCCAACAGGAAGCTGTGTCCATATTAAGAAAGGCTGGGAGGGACTTTTCCAATAAGACTAATTAGGAGAGAAATGAGTCAAGCTCTCTGATAGGTAAAAGGTAATAAAATTGGGTGGAGAAGAGAGGAAGGGGTCGATATTAAATGTGATTTAATTAGCCAGAGATGGCTGAAAATAACCAGTTAGCACATAACCGCAAACTGGCTATTTTGGGGGGTACTTCAAGGACAAAGTCGGCAATTGGTTGGTTAAGTGATAATATTCAGTACTTATCCAGCCAGGTTAACCACATAAATGGGACAGCACAAAAGACTGTCCTATCTTTATGTGGTAACACATAGCCAGTTACGTGCTGAATATCTGGCTTAACCAGTTATGTGTTAGCTGGTTCCGCAAAATCGGATATTCAGTACTGGAGCCCAGACATGGTCCAAGATTGAATATCTGGGTATAACCACCGGTGGTGAACTGCAAAATGGTGATCACCACCAGCTGAAAATCAGCCCCAAAGTGCCCACAGCCCACTGTAGTGAGACTTGAAGAAGACCTGACCAAGGAAGCCCTGAGGAGGAAGGATGGCCAGGATGAGCCATAGATGGACAGAGAAGGAAAACTATGAAATGCACTAACCTTTAATTGAACTATGGAGTTTTGAAGTTTTGGACTAAGAACAACAGCCAGGATGGAGGATAGGACGATAGAGTCATATTGAGTTTTGTCCTATCCTGGATGAGGAAAATGTTAAACTGAGCTCCTTATACTAACTCAGGAGGTGTCAGTCATGTGTTTTGGACACTGTTTTATGGAAAGCAGGAAAAAGAAAAATCCCCAGAGCATGCTGGAGGAAAACTAATTTGCATATAAGGCTGCAATGTGTGAGAGCGATCAAGACCAAATTCCCATAATCAGGGAACTCTAGTATGCTATTTTCTTGTTTTTCCTCTGTCAGAAGGAGTCTCATAGGTACAGAATAATAAAGGAATTATTCTATCTCACTGAAGGAGTAATATAGAACTTGGGGAAGCAACTGTTTGACTTGTGGTGGGAATTCACCATGAGTGTATAAGTTAACAGGAATATGGACACTGTTACTGATGGACTGCGGAGCCTTTTTACAAAGGTGCGTTGCGCGCTACACGCATGCAGTGCATGCCTAAATGAGACTACCACCAGGCTACCATGCCCCCCTGGCAGTAATTTCAGATTTGGTGCATGCCCATTCCACCTGGATGATTTATTTATTTATTTCCTACCACAGGGCGGCACCGGGCATGAGTCAACCGGTCACCGCTTGTGTAGCGCGTGAACCCTTACCGCTAGATCAGTGGGTGGTGTTAAGGGCTCAGGACAGTTTTAGGCACCCGCTGGTTTCAGTTTTACTGCATGCCCTTTTCCCATCCCATTTTTAAAAAAGCCCTTTTTTGCAGATGCGGTAAAAACTGACCCAGCGCGTACCCAATAGATGCACCTACACTACCGCAGGCCACTTTTCACCTCGGCTTAGTAAAAGGACTCCTATATGCAGTGTGAGAAGGGGGTTAGTGCTGGGGTCTGGGTGTTGGGCTGGGAAAGGAATATGTAATAATCTGTGTGACCGCAATAATCTGTGTGACACACAGAGGAAAGACGCACAGGATTAGAAAGTAACAGTGTTTTTTTATTACTTTTGGTGGTGAGGGCTAATTTTTATTCAGCTTAGCATCCCTAAACATTTCAAGAAGGCTCCTAGACCATAATGATTCTTGTCCCTGTCATGAACATCTTCAGAATTGGAGTTTTTGCCAATCTATTCTTAACATATTTTTCTGATTTAATTCCAATGAAACAAAGTAAAAGGGGAAAGAATGCCGTGAACTTGCTTTCATGTTTTTATGGCTTTTTTTTTTAATTAGAGAAAAATAAAACAAAACAGGAGAGTATTTTTCAGTGGCAGCAGTCAATATTTTAATTTAAATACCAGCAATGACATTTAAATATATATATATATATATATATATATATATATATATATATATATATATATTCAGTACAGCTATACATATAGTCAATGGCACTTAATGTACATGGTAAACGCTGACCACCACAACAACAATATGCTATTCAGCAGGTCTAAACTATTCATATAGATTATCCATATAGGACTAGATTCTAAATATCATGCCTAAAAATTGAGCACCAAAATGAAATTTGCCTAAGCGCATTCTATAAAGTACGATGTAATTTAGGTATATTTTATAGAATAAGCCTGAAGTTCCACATAGTATATAGAATACGACGATGACCATGATGCCTAACTCAGGGGCCCTTTCACTAAGATGCATAGGCGCCTACGCACGACCAACACGCATCAATTTGGAGTTACTGCCCGGCTACTGTGTGGCTCGGGCAGTGATTTCATTTTTTATATGTGTCCACTACGCACGCCGGAAAATAATTTTTATTTTCTGGCGCATGGCAGAAACCGGACGGTAATCGTCATTCTACGTGCGTAGATGATTACCGTATGGTTACCACATGAGACCTTATTGCTAAGTCAATGGGTGGTGGTAAGGTCTCAGACTCAAAGTGGACGCACGGCAATTTTTATTTTGCCGCACGTCCATTTTCGGCAAAAAATTTAATAAGGCCTTTTTTACAGGCACGCTGAAAATGGATCTGCGCACACCCAACACATGCCTACACTAGCACAGCCCAAATTTCAGCACACCTTAGTAAAAGGACCTCTCTAGGCGTACCCATTTATGCCATGTAAAGCTTGTGTAAGTGTCCACGCCTAAGTTAGGTGCAGAACAGGCGTTTTCTACAACCCTGCTTGTAGTTTTCCAGAACGCCCATGGCCTGTCCATTCTACATTCATAGCCATGCCCCCTTGTTGACAGCATGCTTTAGAATCTATGCACATCGCTTTGCATAATATGCTTATTGGGTAGTGCATGTAAATTCTAATTAATGCCAATTAGTGGTGATAATTGCTTAACATTCAATTATCAGCGCTGAATAGCTTGTTAACTAATTATGTTATGCACATTGTTATGGAATACGCTTCAATTTCCGCACAGAAATCTCAGCACAATATATAGAATCTGGGGGATAGCAGCTGAATATCATTGATATAGGATAATTTTTCCATTCTGCCCTCCCTTAACCCCTCTACTCTACAGATAGTGTTGAAACAGATGAATTTTCAGCCTTATACTATCTTTATTGAAAGGCAATTCTATAACTGGTCGCCTGCATGTCAATGTACAGAATATTAGCGCTTTTGTGGGTAAGTATACACATATATGAGCATGTGCCAGCAGGGCTCCTAAGTGCTATTCTGTAAGGGAAAGGGAAATGGGACTTGATATACTGCCTTTCTGAGGTTTTTGCAACTACATTCAAAGCAGATTACATATACTCAGGTACTTATTTTGTACCAGGGGCAATGGAGGGTTAAGTGACTTGCCCAGAGTCACAAGGAGCTATAAATGCAAAGGGGTGTGTATGCAGGGGCAGACTAATTGTGGTCTGGGACTCTGAGCACTGAGGGTGGTCTGGGACCTCGAGCACTGAGGGTGGTCTGGGACCCCGAGCACTGAGGATGGTCTGGGACCCCCGCATGGCTGCTGCCCCCACTGTCTCGGTCCTACCTGAGGGGTCCTGATGGTCTGGTGGCCTCTGCGGGGAGGGGGGCATGTTCTTTCCTGCCCGCTGCACTGCAGCTATTCCGCCGCCTGCCATCACCACCGTGTTTTCAAAATGGCAGCTGATTCTTCCTCCGGTAGTCTCGCGGGTCTCGACAGTCTCGCGAGATTTCGGCAAGGAGTCTTGGCTGTCATTTTTAAAATACAGTGGTGCCAAGTGGGCCGGGCAGGAAAGAAAATGCTCCCCCCACATAGAGGCCACTAGATCACCAGTGGCGCGCCAGGCATCTGGGCAGAGCCTCTGGGCCCTTGGGCACTGCCCGGTAGCCCAAATGGTCAGTCCACCCCTGGGCCTATGCCTCGTATATATGGGTGGAGGTGAGCTGCAGTACCAAGGAGCGGCCGCTGCTGGCGGCAGAGCAGTGTATGGGGATCGCTGACGCCTCTGCCTTTTGAAAACAACAAAAGCAAAAAAAGAAGGTAGGCTCGGAGGGGGGGGGGGAGATGCTAGACTGTCATGGGGGGGTGGAAAGGAATTGGCTGGGGGGTGCAATGCTGGGGGGCTGGGGTGAAATTTCATCTTTACCTTAGGCAGCAGATTGTCTTGGGCTGCCCCTGGTCCTTGCGTTACCTAAATGGAGATGCCCAGTTATAGAATTGCCTTCAAAGAAACTGAAAATGCACGGATACTGGATTTACATATTTATTCACTGACAGTAACCCCCTAATTCTACAAAAGTCTCCAAAAATCGCACATATAATTTAATTAAATGAGCTAATTAGTGACAATAACTGGCTTTTTAACAAGCAATTATTGACACTAATGAGATTTAATTGGAATTTAAGCGCATAAATTTAGGCACGGGATCTGTGCTTAAATTTTACACGTGAGTAACAAAGGGGGTGCGGAAATGGGACGGTCATGGACCGAACAAGGATGTTCCTTACATTTACACACATTGTTATAGAATAATGGGGGGACGGGACATGTGCACCACATTTCAGGTGGTGCAAATGACTGCGTCTAAAGTTAGGCACAATTCCCGGGCATAAGTGCTGTTCTATAAACTGTGTCTAACTTTAAGCGTGGCTTAAAGAATAGTGATTGTTTCAGTGCCATATATAGAATTCACCCCAAATGTATAACTCTGTTTGAAAATTGAACCCCCACATTTTTTCTTCCCATCTATATAATACCTGGAGGTATGTGGGCAACTATGAATCCAGCAGAACCTCTGCTTTGAGCAGGACTAAGTGTTATGCTTAATCTTTAAAGCGCCACTACTACTATTGCTACTACTAGTATTAATGATCATTTCTATAGCGCTAGTAAACATACAGAGCTCTGTAGACAAACATGTCACAGGTAATCCCTGCTCTTTCTAGATAAGCTCTTCCAACAAGCTGGGCCATGATCACCTAAGTTAGTACAATGTACCTACCCCACCTCACGGTTCCATATGTAGCATGATAGCTTTTCTTGATCCAAACCTTTTTATGTTTTCATTTTTGTGGTAGAAATAGAAGCCTGTTTCATTAAGATTTTTCCTTGGAGAGTCACAGCTCAAGTGGAGAAGAATGCCTTGGTACTGCATACTAATCGTTTTCCACTCCACTTTGGTCCAGTGGGTCATATGTACTTAATTAAGCGTTTTTCCCATAGACACAAAATGGGAGAAAATCTTTGGCACATCTGGCCCAGTGAGAAGCCGAAAAGAATCTATGGCTGCCAAAGATCATTTTTCTGCTGTCCTTTCTTTTCCTCTCAAGCTACTGAGAACTCAAACGTTTTTTCCTAGCAGCACCAGGAAAGAGTGAGAGCTACACTCAGTACATTGACAGTTCCCATGGCTCTTTCCTCCTCCACATGCTTCCATTTTAAAATGAAGTTTGAGCCAGGATGCACAGCAGCCCCAAGTTCCAGAAGCAGAGCTCTCACCAGTGGCATGTGGTGACATTTGCAGACAGAAACAAAGAAAAATGAAGGCAGATAAAGACCATATGGCCTATCTAGTCTGCCCATCCATGCCATCCACTATCCCTTCCTCTCCCTTAGAGATTCAGTGTAGTTGTCCCAAGCTTGCTTGAATTCAAATACAGTTTTTGTCTCCACCACCTCCACCGAGAGGTCATTCTATGAATTTACCACCCTTTTCGTAAAAAATTATTTCCTGAGGTTACTTCTGAGTTTATCCTCTTTTCGCCTTCAAACTATGCCCCTCATTCCAGAGTTTCCTTTCAACTGAAAGAAACTCACCTCCTATGCATTTATGCTACATAGGTATTTAAATGTCTCTTTTGAAATCTGCCACACTCTACTCTCCCTTATCCTCTCACCTCTCATCTCTTCGGTGTCAATATTGACAGCAGATATTGCATTGGCATCAGGTGCAGCAGTCCATATGGCTTCAAGACCCTTGCACACTGGTAGTGACCATGCATCTAGTGGGTCTCCACCTGCCTCGATGCCAGCTAATATGCAGGTCTCCCTGGGAACCATCAGCATTGTACCTGATCCTGAAGCGACGTGAGGACTCAACATCATCCTCTTCGGTACCGGGGAGTGTTGAAACCAGGCATCAGAAAAAGCATCATCATCAATCCCCCTTAACCCATGGTGACAGCAGCTCAGGGGCACTAAGGATTTCCATGGTCCCCGAAAACCATTGGCACAGGGCGGACCAAAGCCCCTCCATACAGGAGGTACCAATGCGTAGCTCTCCAGACAGCCAGGACCAGGCACCTGCTTCGACCCCACAAATTCAGCAGCTTGCTTCTATACCAAAACCCCAGCCTTTCTCAATGCTGGCCCTTGATGAGTACCTCTGCTCCTTGCTCCCTGAGCTTTTGGTGGGGTTCTTGCAGAGTGTATCGACATCTGGGGTGCTCGCATCAGCCATTCCTCTTGCTTCAGTCCTGCATGGCCACTAGCCTGTGGTGAGGTCCCCAATGTCAATGCTGCTTGCGGTCTCAGCGTCAACTGCCACCTGTGTTGGCACACCCTCAATGACAGTGGAGGAAGTTTTGCCAGAGCCAAGACTGGAGACGACACCTCAACGCCCCTCTTGTAATCATGGTACCTCTTCATCGAGGCAAGCTCTATCTCAGCCCTCCCACGAGGAGTTCTTGTCTGACACCAACAAAGAGGGCTCATGGGACTCAAAATAAGATCCATGGTATATGTGCACAGTGGACCCTAGCTTCACAGTGGTGTCAGGCCACGAGGAACCTAGAGAATGTCATCTAAGTTCCGCCAGAAGTTCCTGATTCAGTCCCTGCTCTGGTCGACAATTCGATCCAATTTGATTCTGGGACTCCCATTCCTAATTCCACAGACCACGAAGGTGCTGACAATGGCTGCATCCCATTTATAGTGGGAAGCTTACTTAGATGGGCTTCACACTCAAGGTGCTTGGTCAGCTCAGAAAACAGATCTCCACATCAACCTTATGGAGCTCCGGGTGATCTTAAATGCCCTAAATGCTTTCAGGGATCGATTGAACAACCAAATTGTATTAATTCAAACAGACAATCCGGTTGCCATGTACTATACGAACACCCTCTGTATCAGGAGGCTGTCTGGATGTGGCATTGGACACACCAGAACAGGGTGGTCCTCAAGGCCACTAACTTGGCAGGCAAATCCAACAGCCTGGCCAACAGACTGAACAGGGTCGTGCAACCGCATGAGTGGTCACTCAGCATGGGTATTGCTCGTGAGATCTTCCGAGCAAGGGACACCCCCTCAGTGGATTTCTTTGTCACTCAGTCCAATTACAAAGTCCCTCAGTTCTGTTCCAGGCCCATGAAAGGCTAGCATTGGATGCCTTCCTCCTTCATTGGGGGAGAATTCTGTATGCATATCCTCCTGTTCCTCTTGTGGGGAAGACTTTGATGAAACTCAAACAAGATCATGGGACCATGATCCTGCTTGCTCCCTACTGGCCCCGGTAGATCTGACTCCCGCGTCTTCTGGAGTTATCCTCTAATGAACC
Source organism: Microcaecilia unicolor (assembly GCF_901765095.1). Lineage (NCBI taxonomy): Eukaryota > Metazoa > Chordata > Amphibia > Gymnophiona > Siphonopidae > Microcaecilia > Microcaecilia unicolor. Next base: position 396,679,360 of record NC_044031.1, on the reverse strand, counting down.
ATGAGGGATCTCTTCTGCATCCCAGTCTCCGGTCTCTGGCCCTCACAGCCTGGATGTTGAGAGCTTAGAAGTTTCTTTCTTGCATCTTCCTGAGGGCATCTCCAAAGTTTTGCTGGCTTCCAGCAAATATTCCACTAAGAGATGTTATTCTTTGAAATGGAGGAGGTTTTCAGTCTGGTGTAAGGGCAGGGCCCTAGATCCTGTTTCAAGCCCTACACAGACCCTGCAAGAAAACCTTATGCACCTCTTCGAGTCTGGTCTCAAGACCAACTTAAGAGTTAACCTCAGTGCAATTAGTGCTTATAATCAATCTGTAAAGGGTAAGCCCATCTTTGGACAGCCTTTACTTGTTCACTTCATGAGAGGTTTGCTGCTAACAAAGCCCCCTGTCAAACCTCCACCTGTGTCATGGGACCTCAAAGTCATTCTCACCCTGCTGATGAAAGCTCCTTTTGAGCCATTTGATTCCTGTCATCTGAAGTACTGCATCTGGAAGGTCATATTTTTGGTGGCTGTTACTTCAGCTCACAGGGTAAGTGAGCTTCAGCCCTTAGTTGCACCTTATACGAAGTTTCATCACAACAGAGTAGTCCTCCGCACACACCCTAAGTTCCTACCTAAGGTTGTGTTGGGGTTCCATCTGAACCAGTTGTCTTGCCAACATTCTTCCACTAACCTCATGCCCATCTTGGCGAAAGCACACTGCACACCTTGGACTGCAAGCGAAGATCCTTACCTGTAGCAATATTCTCTGTGGACAGTAGGCCTTATATTCTCACATGCCCTCCCACCTCCTCTTGGAGTTGTCTCCTTTTTTCTTATGCTTTATATTGTACTGCTGGTCCTGTGCTCTCGTGGCGGGTGGGAGGGCACTCACGCATGCACAGTGGAGCGTGTCTTGCACTCAAGGACCTGATTAAAGCTTGCTACAAGCTCCGGACCGGCAACATGGACATATGTTACCCACATGTGAAAATATAAAGCCTGCTGTCCTCGGAGAATACCTGCTATAGGTAAGTATCTTCACTTTATGGACTGAAAATAGAATGACCAATATTTCCACAAAAAGAGGATAAGGAGCAATCAACTCTTTAGCACACAGTGGAAGAAACAGTCTGATCAGTAAAAAAAATACAGTACTAAAGTCCTATAACCCCTTCCTCCTTCCCTTCTTTGTTAATATCCCAATCCCATAACACAGTCACCTCTCTCTGCTGCTTTTCTTCCAGGTGCTCTCTAAACTTTCTGCCTCCCACTAAACCCAAAAAATGTCCCTTCTCTTGCTACTTCCCTGCCAGCCACACATCATAGATGTGCTGCTACTGGATGAGCATGAGCCCAAAGTGGGTGGGCCTGGGCCCACCCTTGGCTACGCCACTGGGAAGGGGTAGGGGAGCAGCTATGGTGAACTGCAGCATTGTGGTTTGGGTGGTCCTGAGTCATTATTAAGACAGGGTAGGTATGGTGTTGCAGCAGTCAGCATAGAGCTGGTATGCTTGGATGGGATGGGGTAGGGGAGCCCAGAGTTGCCACAGCAGAGATGCCAAGTTACCCAGTTCCAGGCTGGAGATTACTGACCACCTAATCCAGGTGCATTATGGGACTTGCAGCACCGATTCCAATGGGCAGGATTAGGCACTACAAATCCCACACTCTGCAATAGTGGATTGCAGCACAGAACTCTGGTTCGGGCAGGCAGTGAAGGTGTAGCACTGAGGCAGTCAGCCCAGGCTTCTGCTTCCTGGCTTAATCTTGGGCAGCAGGCTGCAAAGCTCTACTTAACATGAGGCTATTGTAGCAGAGAACAGCACTAGGACAGAGGAAAGGCATCCAACATCTCCACCTGACCTACCATTGCCTTCTAGTTGCTGCACCTGCTTGTGGCTGTTCCACTTTAGCCAATCTGCTGCACCGCTCACCATTAAGGTTAAATACTACTACTAATAAAAGATATTACTCTGCAGTAGGGCTGAGGAGAAAACACTGAAGGACCTGATAAGGGAGAAAGCACTTTTTTCCCACTTCAGCCCCTGCAGATAGTTTTTGTTTCCCATCAAAACCACTTTCCATTATCTCAGATAACTAAAGAAAACAAAAAAGAAAAAAAGAAAAGAAAACCCTCTTTAATAGTTATACAGACTTTGTAAGTTAAAGACACACACTCTTTGATCTTTCCTTTTAGTAGAAAAAAAAAAGAAATCAGTCGTACTACTCACATGTGATAATACAGTCTGTGTGCCTATGTCTAGCTGCTGATTAATAGTCAAGATAATGTTACCTTTTGTCCCTTGTGACTGACATCAAAAGCTGAGTGCGGTGATTCATAATTGAACAAACCATTTCAGCTGATGATCTGTTCATGAACTTAACTGTTCTTTTTGTAGACAAGCGAGAGCTGTTTAGTTCCCCAAGGATTATTGTATGACCTCTAAGAAATATGTATTTTCAAAGTGTTATGAATATACAGTATAATGCACCATTCTCTGCTTTCCTTTATATAACTGATATCTAAAGAGAGCTCATAACAGACCCATTTTCTGTGAAACAGGATAGCTCATGGGACTTGTGATTCAAAAAAACCAAATTATCTAATATGTGGTATGTAAAATAGCAGATAAACATTACACTCAGCAGCCAGGATGATTGCAGAACCAGCCAAAGGAGAACACATTGGCTTCCTGTTAAATTTCAGTACAATTGAAGATCTTGTGCTTGGTTCACCAAATACTATATCTTGATGCCCCATGGCATTTAAAACAGTTGCTGTCAATTTATCAGCTGAGGCATAATTTAAGTTCTGAATCAGGTATGCGCCTGTCTGTCGATGGTTGTCATGACACACATTTCTCAAGTGCCATAATGTCTGCATTCTCTATTCTGTGCCATAGATATGCCCATCTTTGCAATAATTCAATCACTGGTCCCAAAAAATCCCTTTGAAAATTTTATATAGCCACACATCAATAGCGATATTTCATGTTCATATAACATTTTAAAATTTGTAACCCGCTATCAACTTAAAGAGGAATAAACAGTCTGGCACTTATCTTAAAAAGATCCTGATAGGTTGGTGCAGAAGGTGGTGCTGAGTGATTGGTGGCCTCACAGGGGCCAGTGGGAAGGCTCATCCTGACTCTCATGCTGCATGGCACGTAGCACCTGAAGGCTGCTTTCCTGGGTTTGCACCTTCCAGTCCTGAAGCTATAGGCCCTCCCACACGATCTGAAGTTTCTGTCATTGGTAGTCAACCATGTTGCAGTTTTGGCCCAGGAGTCTCATGGCCAAACAGAGAAATTGCCACCAGTGGTAGGAAGCTCCCTTATGGGATAGCTATGGCTCCCCATCTGGCTCCTCTGCCTCTTCATTGGCATCTGGCACATATGGTGGGGGGTGGGGTCTGCCACTAACTCCTGCTCTTCCTCCGCTGCAGGTGGTTTCACCCTTGCAGCCTCTACGTCCTTTGCTGCTGCTGCCATGGTGCCATCCCAGTACCCCACTGCAGCCACTGACTCACCCTCCTCTGGCCAAGATGACAGGCCTGGCTGCTGGAACCTTCACCCCCATTGGAGTCAGAGTCAACACCTGCCAAGGTAAGTCCAAAGAAATGTTGTTGCACCCTGATTATATCCCTTCATGTGCAATTGTATATCACAGGTGGTGAGGACTGCCATTGTATGCCACCACATCCCACAGTGGAGGAGAGGAGAAGTATAGTGCACTGTGAACCTCAGAACCCAGAATGCTGTACAGCCACACAGGCAAGTAAAGGAGAGGGGATAGTGGGAGTGCCCTGCAGGCCAGGGTGAGTGAGCAACATGTGGCTGGAAACCAAGAGAGCCAGTGGTTGGTGATGGATGGAAGGGGGGAATGGGACCGAAACAGCGGGACTTCACCCGGCAACCTAACTGTTCCCAGAGCAAGGCAATAACCATTATACAATGCTCCATGTTTAAAACATGGCCCCTGCAAACCTGCTTTTATGGTTGTAGTCTGGTGTGCCTTTTTCTCTCCCCTCCTCTGAAAATCTCTAGAACAGAAGGATTTCCTATCATCCCACCCCATAATAGTGTCCCAGCTTGAGTGACAGAGAATTAGATAGAGCTGCAGCACATCTTAATATCAAAGGCCCTAACTGGTCTCCAGCCTGTGCAGAGGTATCCTGGCCATGGATGAAGGCCCTGGGAAGCACTCAGTAGACAGCTTGCTTCACAGGGGTGAGGTTCTGGATGTCCGATGTCGGCCTTAGCCTTGGCCTTGATATCCCTCTTCAGCTGCCTCCGTTATTTTTACTGTAACCCAGTAAATTACCTGGTTCGGTCTTTGGGATATCAGAAGGGTGCCACGGTACCCACGGGTATTACAGGGCTGAAAGTGGCCCAGGTGCTGGGGAAGCTGCAGTGCCAGCATTAGAGTTTCCGCTGTTGCTGGGCGTTTGGGTCAGTGGTGAAAGTGTTAAGGTGGCAGTGTTTGCAGTGGCTGAGGAGGTTCAGTTGCAGGTGGGGTCTGTGATTGAGATGTTCTGGTGCAGCACTGGGAGGCCTGAGGCATGTGGACTGCGGGACCATGGCTGCTGTAGTTCAGCAAAGGCGGGAGGCAGAAGAAAGTCCTGTTTGGGTCTGAGGAGCATTTCCCGGTGGCGAATGACATCACCATGTTGGCACAGCAGTGACATCATTGCAGCCACATTTACATGGAAGAGGCTCAAAGCCTAACTGGAAAATGCTGTAAAGGTGCCAGGGTACCTCCAGAGCTTTAAGAAAAATGGAGGGCAAAGTAAGGCAGTGCTGTAAGGATCAGTTTTGGAATAATGTATGTGGAAAAAGGGAAAAGTAAAGTTGCGTTTTAAATTAATTAAATCTGGAAACTTTACTGAGAGACAAAGCTGTGTTTGGGGCATGTTTAGTGGCTCATGCTCGAGGCAGGGAGTTTCCAACAAGATTCTAAACTATCTGGTGTGGCAGTTGGGTGGGTATCTTTGAGAGAGAAAGATGTGTGTTCGGGGGCTGTGTGAATGGGCCCATTTAAAAAGAAATTTTTAAAGAATTTTGTGGCTGGAGTGTGTGAAGTGTACTTGTGTTAGTTAAATATTGAAGCCCGTGGTCATTTTTGGCTTCACATAAACAGTGAATGTTTATGTGACAAAAGGGTTAACTTGAAGAAAATAATTTTGCTTCTACTTTAGATGCCTGCTTAATAAGAGAGTCACCTGTGAGTTAAATTTGGTGGCTCATATTAACCCGTTTCCAATGTTCCCATAATAAGCCATATGGGAACAGACTGATAGGAACATTGGACACATTCCAGACAGAGTCAGGAAAGACTTGGCAGGTATTGTATTTGAATTGTTGTTAAAGAAATCAGTAATGCTGCCATTGGGGTAGAACTTAATTATCTGTCACAAAAGGAAAGCCATCTCACTAAAGTTCAACAGCTGTCTGTGACATTTAAAAAAGTGAGGTACTATACTTACTATTTTAAGGAAAAATTCCTGTCAAACTGAGAGGTAGCAATGCTGTTGCTGCGAGAGTGCCTGCCACTGAAGTAGATTTCTTTCCCAAGTCTGAAAAGTGACAAGGGAAAAATAAAAAGCTGCAATAGTTTTAAAACATTGCAGGACCTGGGCTGAGAATCAAAGGTCAGGGGCCTGGGAAGAAGGAATAGTTTCACAAGTTTAAGGAACCAAGATAATTATCTCAAAGAAATTCTCCTGTCATCATAATATAAAAGAAGGAGAAAAAGTGTTTCCTGAGAGAGGAAGAACCTTGGTAAGAGCCAAGAAAATTTACTTTAATGTTAGATTCACTGTGCCTAAAGCAAAGTGACTGAAGTCTGAATGTCTTGTTGCTGAAGGGAAAAGATTTTTGTGGGAGGGTTCCAGAAGGGATTCCAATTATCTTTTCCTTTTTTGAAATAGTAATAGGGACACAATAGAGGGACACCTGACTTACAGCAAGATTTTTTTAGATTAGTTAGAGTTTTGCCTACGTTGAGTTGTGTAAAGATAGGGAGCAGGTATTTGCAACAGACAGAAGAACACAAAGACGAGAATCCCAACATTAAAGAAAGGTGAAGGCAGAAGGCAATAAAGAAAAAAGAGGAGTGGTGAGACAGAATTTTATAGACTTTGAAGAAGAAAGACTTACCTGCATCCTGTGAGTCCGTAGTCCAGTTTTTCTGGGAAAAAAACAACAACACAAAGAATCAATTTCTTATTAAAGTATTAGGGAAAGTTTAAGTTATAGGCAGTTATCGTAAGTGAATGTTAAACTTATCCGATTTTTTTTTAGTTTTCTCATTAGATGTGTACAGTGGGATCCAGTTAGGGCCTAAAGAAATAAGATAAATAACTATTTAAAACATACATACACGCTGTTGCAGAGTATAGACCTGTGGTGAAGAGGTGCTGGAAGGAGAGCTGCTGTAACTTGTGGCTGCTGAACAATGCAGAGGGGAGGGGGACCCCCTGCAGGAGGGCCTTAGGCTGAAAGGCCTAGCAGACTTATAAGCAGATGATCAAAAGCCCTGCGCTGTTCTAAACAGCGCTCTAAAATAGCGCTGGAACACCGCTTTACCACACCTATGATCAGAGATAATTGCATGTAAATTTACACTGGGCAGTGCTGGGTGCCGCCATTTTGCGGCGTCGAACAAAGAGGAGGGAGGCAGGCTACCTCCCTCCTCCGACCCACAAAGTAGGGGAGTAGGGAGAGGAGGGACGGATTGGACCACCAGGGACCCTTTGCTGGGGGGTTGGGAAGGCTGGACACCCACCGGATCTCTAGCCCTCCCTGAACCTAGGGGGGGGATCGTCGGGGGAGGACCGGTGGTCCAATGGACCTCCAGCCCCCCTGTTGCTGGGGGGGGGGGGTTGGTCACCCACAGAGCCACCAGGGACTGGGTGCACATGTTTACAGGAATTAGGGGGGCTGGAGACCCACTGAATCTCCAGCCCTCCCTGAACCTGGGGGGGGGGGGCATTGTCAGGGGGACCAGAGGTCCGCCGGACCTCTAGCCCCCTGTCGCTGGAAGGTTTGCCTTGTTGGGGGGAATGGGGGCCCACCAGCATGCAAATGCATGCTGTACAGGGCTCACCATTCCTCTCCAATGATCTGCAAACCCTAACGCCAGCTCCAAGCTGGCATAGGGTTTGCCGCATCCAGTGACCCAATCTTTGGCGCACTGGTCGCTGATCATTGGGGATGAATATATTGTACCTGGGGAAATGGAGGGAGGAGTAGCCTAGTGGTTAGTGCAGTGGACTTTGATCCTGGGGAACTGAGCTCAATTCCCACTGCAACTCCTTGTGACTGTGGGCAAGTCACTTAACCCTCCATTGCCCCAGGTACAAAATAAGTACCTGTATATATGTAAACTGCTTTGAATGTAGTTGCAAAATACCACAGAAAGGCGGTATATCAAGTCCCATTTCCCTTTCCCTTTATCCTTTGCAGCAGTAGTATGGGGAGGAGGGGTGGAGACAGGGGGAGGGGAGGTAGGAGTTGGACATGGGGACAAGGGGAAATCCATTTTCTGTTCCATTGCGGGGTCCCAGGAGCCGCGTTACCCCAAAATGTCAAAATGTTGTCCAGCTGCTTTGGGTGGGCACAGGGGTAGCACCACCTAGGGAGGTTGTTTTAAGAATGATATTCTCCCTGGGCTTTACCCCTGAATATCTGTATGCATGTATCCACTCTATGGGAATCCCTGAATATGATATTAGTTTCTTAACAGGACGAGGATTAGACCTGTTTTGGGAAAAGTACACAGAGGTGCAGCATCAGGGTAGATGGGTGTATTTTAAGGAGATCCCCATCAGTAGACAGGACGCAGTCCAGATTACCATATTGGTACATATTGAGTCTCTCATGGCTGCAGATCTGTCCTACTGGTTGGGACAGTATGCCAAAATTAGGACCCCGTTAAGCAAAATACCAGACCCGAGCAGTGTGTGGGCAGGGAGATGGAGTGCCCTTGTAAAATTAAAACAGGCAGGCTGTGTCACCCAACACATACCTTCAGCCGCTTACATTGGAAGGGATCGAATTCAACACTTTTATGCAGGGCAGCCCAGACAGTGCTACAGGTGCGGATCTTTCCATCATTTAAGCATGTCTTGCACAGTTTTAAAGTGCTCTCAATGTGGCAGTACAGATTATGACACCAGTGACTGCACTACCATACGCTGTAACCTGTGTGGGGGCTTGGGGCACCCTTTTAGCAAGTGCCCACAAGCATCGCACAGTCAGGCAGAGGGAGAGAGGAGGGGGGAGGAATGGGCACAAGTAGAAGCTACAGGGAGACAAAGACAGAAGCAGGAAGCGTTAAAGGGACTAATGGAGAAATCAAATACCGCTATCCATACAGAGGCAGGCACTAAGGGAATGGGGGAGAAGAGGGCATCAGGATTGGATCAAATTCAAAGAACAGGCATTAGTGAAAGGATGAAAGAGGGAGGTGGGGAGAAGAAGGGGAAACATGGACCCTGGAAGGGAAACATGGAGGGAAGGGGGTTGTAGAAAGGAGGGGAGGGGGATATCCTGAGCGGGGAGAACAGAGATCTTGGAGAGCCAGAGTAATCGATATGCACTGTTGCAGGTATCAGGGGAAGGAGAGGATGATCTCGGGATGAATCCACCCCAAAGGGAGGTTTTGGAGGAGGAGGGGAGGGGAGAGAGGAATAAATCATCTGGAAGACTCAACAGGGAGGAGCCAGCAGTGTCACCCCCAAGTCTAGCATCACACCCTGCTAATTTAACGAAGGGCCTCATGCAGAAAATAGAGGAGGGTAAGGAAGGGGTGAAAGGGGAAAGTTCTGGTCCAGAGGAAACCAAGAAAAAGAAGGGTAGAAAGAAAGCCTGGGACGATGACTCAGAGTGGGAGGATTTGGAATTGGAAGAAATTATAGAGGATCCTGAAGAAATGATGGGGGGGGGGGGGGGGGGGGGGGTAGGAATATCTGTTTAGAGGGATTGTGGTGAAGAGATAAGGAGTGGTAAGAAATTTAAGAAATAAACCATGGCTGCCTTGTCCTTAATCTTTGCTACTCTGAATGTAGCTAGCATAAAGGCAGAGAGAACTAGATTTGTCGCCTTTAGCGATTTGACCCAGTGCAAGGTAGACTGTATCCTGTTGCAGGAGACTCATCTGGATTCCTTGCATCTCCTGCACCAGGCCAAGAGAGATTGGAAAGGAGGGCCCTCATTCTGGTGTCTGGCCAAAGAGAGATGCACAGGGGTGGCAATTGTTTTTGCCACCTGAGAGGTGGAAGTTACGAGGGAAATAGAGGTGGAGATGGGGAGGTGTGTCGTATTAGATGTTTTAATCAGAGAGGTAGCAGTGCGAATCATCAACTTTTATGGGCCTCAGATTAGATGGGAAGGCAAGCAGCTCTTGCTCCGGGTGAAACCGTATTTATATACAAGCAAATTGGTGGTATTCAGAGAAGATTTTAATATGGTTTAACAACAAGCGGATGGAAAGGGGTCCAGGCGTCAAGTGGGTTATGACAGCCTCCAGCTAGCAGCAATCGTAAAACAGGCAAGACTGGAGGTGGCAGGAGGGAAGGGATTTACTTTTAGAAGGGGAGACACGGAGATCCGTATTGATTGACTATTTATAGGCGGGTCGGCTAGGGTTCAGGAGCAGCCCAATAGATGGACGGAATATTCAGATCACTCCTTAGTTTCCACAGTCTTAACAATATGTGAAGGGGCGCAGAAAGGCCCAGGATTTTGGAAACTGAATGCAAAGTTATTAGAAGTAAAAGAGAACAGGCAAGTCTTTGAGGGCTTTTTAGCAGACCAAGAAACACTATGAGAGGTGATGGATGATAAAGGAGCCTGGTGGGACATGGTAAAGGAGCGAGTCAAAGCCCTTGTCCGGTCCCTAGCCAGGAAGCAGAGTCAGGGATTACAGGCATGGTGCTGTCGGCTTTGCAGGCAATTGGACCACTCAGTCTCCAACCAACTGGAGAAAGGAGAGATAGAAGCCTTGCAGGCCCAGTTGAGGATCTTGCAATATGATTGATACGCTTCTTTGCTTCTGGAAAGGGAATATGGGCATCGGTATTCCCCGAACTCTTTCCAGAATTGCACCAACCCCCTCCCACCCCCCCCAAAAAATTAAAAAACATTTTTTTACCAGCCTCTATGCCAGCCTGAAATGTCATACCCAGCTCCATGACAGCAGTATGCAGGTCCCTGGAGCAGTTTTAGTGGGTGCAGTGCACTTCAGGTAGGCGGACCCAGACCCATCCCCCCCCACCTGTTACACTTGTGGTGGTAAATGTGAGCCCTACAAAACCCACCCGAAACCCACTGTACCCACATGTAGGTGCCCCCCTTCACCATAAGGGCTATGGTAGTGGTGTACAGTTGTGGGGAATGGGTTTTGGGGGGGATTTGGGGGGCTCAGCACCCAAGGTAAGGGAGCTATGTACATGGGAGCAATTTCTGAAGTCCACTGCAGTGCCCCCTAGCAGTGGTGTACCAAGGGGAGCGGTGTGGGCGGTCCGCCCCGGGTGCACGCCGCTGGGGGGTGCCGCGGCACGCACCTGCTCTGAGTTCGCTGACTTCGCATGTTCGCTGCAGCTCCCCCTGCCCTGGAACAGGTTACTTCCTGTTCCGAGTCAGAGGGAGCTCCAGCGAACGCGCGAAGTCAGGGAACTCTGAGCAGGCGCGCGCTCCGGCACCCCCCCAGCGGCGTGCACCCGGGGGGGGGTTGCGCGCTGCATTGGGGGGGTGCTGCAACCGGGGGGGTTCCGTGCTGCATCCGGGGGGGGGGTGCTGCACCCGGGGCGGGGCGCCGCCCCGGGTGTCTGCCCCCCTAGGAACGCCATTGCCCCCTAGGGTGCCCGGTTGGTGTCCTGGCATGTGAGGGGGACCAGTGCACTACAAATGCTGGCTCTTCCCACGACCAAAGGGCTTGGATTTGGCAGGTTTTGAGATGGCTGGCCTCGGTTTCCATTATCGGCGAAAACCGAGGCTGGCCATCTCTAAGTCCGGCGATCTCAACATTTAGGTCGACCATCTCTAAGGTTGACCTAAATGTTGAGATTTGGCCGTCCCCGACCGTATTATCGAAAGAAAAGATGGATGCCCAACTTGTTCAATAATATGGTTGGCTCCTCCCCTTTCCGGGGCTGTCCCCGTTCGATTATGCCCCTCAAGGTCATCTATGCTATGAGAGATGGAGCAGGGCAGCGATTAACGGATCAATGTTCAATCGAGGCCAGGGTCATTCGTTATTACACCCAACTGAGGGGGAAAGAGAGCTTGGATTCTAACTTCATACTATCATACATGCAGAGTGCCCCAGGCTTGGAAACTGTTTCGGAGGGGTAGATGGAACAACTGCTCAGGCCCATTACCACAGGGGAGGTAGATGATGCTATTGATACGCTATCAACATGCACAGCTCAGGGTCCTGATGGGCTGACCCTGGAGTTCTCCAAAAAATTCTGGGCAGTCCTGTTTCCATTCTTAGCTTAATAATTGTTTACAGAACGGGCATTTAGGCCCTTCACAGCGGTATTCTATTTTGGTTCTCCTCGCGGGTGGGTGGGCAAGAGCTTTGCCATGAGGTCAGGGGTGCCCCCTCAGCTCCTTGCTGTACGTCCTTTCCTCAGATCCATTCCTCAGAAGGTTGAGTGGAGGGTTTAGCGGTCAACTAGTGGAGGAGTGGCCTAGTGGTTAGGGTGGTGAACCTTGGTCCTGGGGAACTGAGGAACTGAGTTCGATTCCCGGCACAGGCAGCTCCTTGTGACTCTGGGCAAGTCACTTAACCCTCCATTGCCCGCCGCATTGAGCCTGCCATGAGTGGGAAAGCGCGGGGTACAAATGCAACAAAAATAAAAAATAAACTAGAGGGTGTCTCGGGGGTTCACACACATGGTGATGCGTCGCTTACGCAGATGATATCACAATAGTGATCAGTAGCAAGGAGGAAGCAGAGCGATTGCTGGCCTGGATGGCAGATTACACACAGGCTGAGGGGGCCCGGATGAACCAGGATAAGAGCTCCAGAATTTGGGTAGGACAGGGCAGACCAACTTTCAAACTTCCCAGTCAGTACCCAGTAGCAAAGGATGAAGTACGGATCCTGGGTCTCTGGGTAGGCAGACAGGACTATGATATGGTCAAATGGGAGAAGGGGCTGGGGAGAGTGGAGGAAAGGGTGGCTCAGTGGACATCATATAAGTTGCAGTTTGTTGAAAAACTGCATGTCATTAAGACCTATCTGATACCCCTTCTCCTGTTCATATCCAAGGTCTGTTTACTGCCTATATTGTTACACACAAGAGTGTACAGCTTGTTTTTCCAACAGCTGTGGGGAGACAGGATGAATATTATCTAGAGGGAGGTGGACCTATTTGACCAAAAGGGAGGGGGGGGGGGTTGGGAATGGTCAACCCCGTGGTACATTTTAGTTGGTTTTTTTTCCAACAAAATTTGGGAGGTTTCTTGCAGGAAGGGAGGCCGGCTTGGGCAGACAGCATGACCTCCTGGCTTCAGCGGTACTTGAGGGATTGGGTGAGGGGAGGTCAGACAATACCCCTGCGAAGGAAGGCGGGATACTTGCCACAGTACATCTCACCTCTGTTGAATTGGTGAAGAGATGGGGTATCACAGTACAGGAAATAAAGAAGGAGGACAGGAGGCAGCTACAACGCCGCATTATTCAGACACACTTTTCAACACGTTTAGCCTTGAGGGACTGCCCAGGTCCAATACAGGAGGAAGGTCTGGGTTTCCTCAATTCGTCACTCCGGCTCCGGAGAATCGCAGACATGGCCTGGCTGACCTTCCACAGACGGCTTTATATTCGAGCTAACATGAAAAATAGGAAAAGCAATGATCGTAAGTGCCTGAGGGGGGAGTATGTGACAGAGGATGAAACAATGGACCACTTCCTCCTCAAGTGCCTGTTCAATCAATAAGTATGTCATACAGTAGCCCGCCAATTAGGGATCCCTTTCTTCCACAGCTATCCTATGCAGAATGGGCCTAAGGAGGGTTTCCCAAAGGACAAAAGGGGTGGTGTAGAGAGACACTGTATATCATCGCTGCAGCCCTCTGTTACTTCCTGTGGCAGGCACGTTGCCAAGCTTCATTACATCAGAAGTGGCTGTCTGTACAGGAGGTGGCACAGGATGTGGTACATTTTGTCCAGCAGCTGGCAGTGAGGGAGAGGAAGCATTGTTCTGGACTATGGTTTGCAAGGTATTGGAGGGGTTTTTCATTTCAGCCTCCCTGAGTGGAATGGTTTAGAGGGGGGGTGGTTTTTGGCCAGTAAGGTTTTCTTAGACGTGATAAGTCTTAGTAGTAGTAGTGGTAGTAGTTAGCAGGTTTTATGATTTGTTTGTATGCTTGTTTTGTCTTGTTGCAAGTTTCAAAAAAGACAATATGACATACACACACACACACACACACACTCACATTTTACTTTCTGAATTTGTTCCTTCTAAAGTAATGCTGGTACTTGACTGTGCGATTATTTCACTTCTCAAAGGAAAACTCACACCTGAGATATAAGTTTTCTCAAATTACAAACATTGGTAAAGTAGGTTGGTTAATCCTAAAGCAGTCAGGGTTTGTCTTTTTGGGAAGATTTTTCAAGCACCTGTTCAGATATTAAAAAAATAGATTACCTCATTCCTTTCCTGTGCTTCCAGTATTTCCTTCCCATTTTTTTCCCTTCCATTACCCCTTTTTCTTTAAGACCTCCATTCCCCTGAGGTATTGGCTACTGACTACAAGGGCAAGGGTAAAAGTAGGGTGTGGCTGGATCACAGGGGCGGGGCTTACATTACAGTCTTCCACATCTTCTAGTGGAAGAGTGTTTAGTTTCTGACATATAGCCACCCACCCACTCACTCACTATTGTTGTGGGTCTGGTGGTTGTGTGGGTATACTATGATGATGGTAGCTGCATACTGAGGCCTTACTAAAAAACATGGCTATTACGGAGATGCAATATTATCAGTGCTCACATTGGTCCCTGATGCGCGCTCTCATGTGCCGGATCAGGCCTGGGCGTTCAGCAATACCGGCACAGGAGTGCCTCCAGGTCCCGATGGATGCCAAAGCACCTGTAAAACACAATAGGATGGGGACAATGTTCAGGTGATGGCCCTTTTGGCCTTGACAGACTAACTTTCCAATACACATATTGTACATGGCTCTTTACATAGGCAGTGACAGGCTGGGACAGCAAGATGGGCAGTGCTTCCTGCAGGGGAGAGGAAGGGTATGGCTAGGGTTACCATATTTTGTCCCCCAAAAAGAAGGACACATGCCCCACCCCCTTTCACACCCCGCCCCGCCCCCTTTCATGCCCTCACTCTGCCCCCTGTCACATTTTTCCCTCCCCCCCTGTCACTCACCCCATCACTCCCCCTCCCCGTTACCCCCTCCCCTTACCTTACTACTGCCCTGATGGTCTAGTGACCTCTTCGGGGCAAGAAAGAGCCCCCTCTTTCCTGCCCGGAGCGCTGCCCTGCATGCATCTTTCCTGTTGTTGATCTCGGGGCCGATTCAAAATGGCTGCCAAGAGTTGAAGTCTCACGAGGTCACAGGAACAGGAAGGATGCATGCAGGGCAGCGTTCCGGGCAGGAAAGAGGGGGACTCTTTCCTGCCCTGAAGGCGGAAGAGGTCACTAGACCACCAGGGCAGTAGTAAGGGGAGGGGAGGCTAGCAATCTGCTCATTTGTCCGGATTACTGGACAAATGGGCAGGCTGGTGGGCGGGCCGTCCCGCCCACCAGCCTGCCCGTTTGTCCAGAAATCCGGACAAACGGGCAGATTGGCAAAACCTGCCCAGTTGCCCGGACATGTCCTCAAAAAGAGGACATGTCCGGGTAAATCCGAACATATGGTAACCCTAGGTATGGCCCCTTGTACCCGATCCCTTTGCTCCTGCGCCTGATCGGCTGAACGCCTCTGGAGGAAATCTTGCACCCATACTGATTTCATTCATTACAAATTCATGCTATCCTCCTTCCAGTCCTCCCTATTCCTCACCAAACAGGACTATTACACCCAGTTGACTAATTCCCTCAGCTCTAACCCTTGTCGTCTCTTTGCCACCCTTAACTCCCTCCTCAAAGTGCCCTCTGCTCCCCCCCCCCCTCACTCTCTCCTCAATCACTGGCTGATTACTTCCGCGACAAGGTGCAGAAGATCAACCTCGAATTCACCACCAAACCATCTCCTCCTCTTCACCCTTTAACCCACTCCCTCAACCAACCAACCCAGGCCTCCTTCTCCTCTTTTCCTCATAATATGATCAGTTTTGATATCAACCTTGAAGTAACTATACACAGGAAGTCAAATATGTTAGCATTTAACTTTAAAAAAGGAGACTATGATAAAATGAGAAGAACGGTGGAAAAAAAAACTTAGGGGGACAACTGAGAGGGTAAAAACTGTACAACAGGCGTGGACACTGTTCAAAAATACCATCCTGGAGGCCCAGGCCAAACATATTCCACAAATTAGAAAAGAAAGACGGAACTCCAAAAGACAGCCAACCTGGTTGAAAAGTGAGGTGAAGGAAGCTATTAGGGCTAAGAGAAATGCCTTCAGAAAATGGAAGAAGGAACCGTCTGAAAATAACAAGAAGCAGCATAAGGAGTGTCAAAGCAAATGCAAGGCGCAGCTAAAGAAGGCCAAGAGGGATTACGAAAAAAAGATAGCATTAGAGGCAAAAAAGCATAGTAAAAAAAATTTTCGGTATATTAAAAGCATGAAGCCGGCAAAAGAATCGGTTGGGCCGCTGGATGACCGAGGGGTAAAAGGGGCGATCAAGGAAGACAAAGACGTAGCGGAGAGATTGAATGAATTCTTTGCTTCGGTCTTCACCGAGGAAGATTTGGGTGGGATACCGGTGTCGGAAATGATATTTCAAGCGGACGAGTCGGAGAAACTTACTGACTTCACGGTAAACCTGGAGGACGTAATGGGGCAGTTCAGCAAACTGAAGAGTAGCAAATCTCCTGGACCAGATGGTATTCATCCTAGAGTACTGATAGAACTGAAAAATGAGCTTGCGGAGCTACTGCTAGGGATATGCAATTTATCCTTAAAATCGAGCGTGGTACCGGAAGATTAGAGGGTGGCCAATGTAACGCCCATTTTTAAAAAAGGTTCCAGGGGAGATCCGGGAAATTATAGACCGGTGAGTCTGACGTCGGTGCCGGGGAAAACGGTACAGGCTATTATTAAAAACAAAATTACAGAGCACATCCGAGGACATGGATTACTGAGACCGAGTCAGCACGGCTTTTGTGTGGGGAAATCTTGCCTGACCAATTTACTTCAATTCTTTGAAGGAGTAAACGAACATGTGGACAAAGGGGAGCCGGTTGATATCGTGTATCTGGATTTTCAAAAGGCGTTTGACAAGGTACCTCATGAAAAGCTACAGAGGAAATTGGAGGGTCATGGGATAGGAGGAAAAGTCCTATTGTGGATTAAAAACTGGTTGAAGGATAGGAAACAGAGAGTGGGGTTAAATGGAGAGTATTCACAATGGAGAAAGGTGGTTAGTGGGGTTCCTCAGGGGTCTGTGCTAGGACCACTGCTTTTTAATATATTTATAAATGATTTAGAGATGGGAGTAACTAGCGAGGTAATTAAATTTGCTGATGACACAAAGTTATTCAAAGTCGTTAACTTGCGACAGGATTGTGAACAATTACAGAAGGACCTTACGAGACTGGGAGACTGGGCGGCTAAATGGCAGATGACGTTTAATGTGAGCAAATGCAAGGTGATGCATGTGGGAAAAAAGAACCCGAATTATAGCTACGTCATGCAAGGTTCCACATTAGGAGTTACGGACCAAGAAAGGGATCTGGGTGTCGTCGTCGATAATACGCTGAAACCTTCTGCTCAGTGTGCTGCTGCGGCTCGGAAAGCGAATAGAATGTTGGGCATTATTAGGAAAGGTATGGAAAACAGGTGTGAGGATGTTATAATGCCATTATATCGCTCCATGGTGCGACTGCACCTTGAGTATTGTGTTCAATTCTGGTCGCCGCATCTCAAGAAAGATATAGTGGAATTGGAAAAGGTGCAGCGAAGGGCGACTAAAATGATAGCGGGGATGAGACAACTTCCCTATGAAGAAAGACTAAGGAGGCTAGGGCTTTTCAGCTTGGAGAAGAGACGGCTGAGGGGAGACATGATAGAGGTATATAAAATGAGTGGAGTGGAACAGGTGGATGTGAAGCGTCTGTTCACGCTTTCCAAAAATACTAGGACTAGGGGGCATGCGATGAAACTATAGTGTAGTAAATTTAAAACAAATCGGAGAAAATGTTTCTTCACCCAACGCGTAATTAAACTCTAGAATTCGTTGCCGGAGAACGTGGTGAAGGCGGTTAGCTTGGCAGAGTTTAAAAAGGGGTTAGGCGGTTTCCTAAAGGACAAGTCCATAAACCGCTACTAAATGGACTTGGGAAAAATCCACAATTCCGGGATTAACATGTGTAGAATGTTTGTATGTTTGGGAAGCTTGCCAGGTGCCCTTGGCCTGGATTGGCCGCTGTCATGGACAGGATGCTGGGCTCGATGGACCCTTGGTCTTTTCCCAGTGTGGCGTTACTTATGTACTTATGTACTTACTTATGCACCGAAGAGGAAACCGCCCATCTTCTCTCCTCCTCGAAATGCACCACCTGTTCCTCTGACCCCATCCCCACCAACTTACTCAACACCATCTCTCCTACTGTCACCCCCCTCCCCCCATTTGTCATATCCTCAACCTCTCTCTCTCCACTGCAACTGTCCCTGACACCTTCAAGCATGCTGTAGTCACACCACTCCTCAAAAAACCATCACTTGACTCTACCTGTCGCTCCAACTACCGCCCAATTTCCCTCCTACCCTTCCTCTCCAAGATACTTGAACGCGCCGTTCATAGCCGTTGCCTTGATTTTCTCAACTCTCATGCCATCCTCGATCCGCTTCAATCCAGCTTTCGCCCCCTACACTCGACAGAAACGGCACTATCTAAAGTCTGCAATGACCTGTTCCTTGCCAAATCCAAAGGCCATTACTCCATCCTCATCCTCCTCGACCTATCCGCCGCTTTTGTCACTGTCAATCACAATTTACTTCTTGCCACACTGTCCTTATTTGGGTTCCAGGGCTCTGTCCTCTCCTGGTTCTTCTCTTATCTCTCCCACCGTACCTTCAGAGTACATTCTCATGGTTCTTCCTCCACCCGCATCCCGCTCTCTGTTGGAGTTCCTCAGGGATCTGTCCTTGGTCCCCTTCTTTTTTCAATCTACACCTCTTCCCTGGGCTCCCTGATCTCATCTCATGGTTTCCAATATCAACTTTATGCCGACGACACCCAGCTTTATTTCTCCACACCAGACATCACTGTGGAAACCCAGGCCAAGGTATCGGCCTGCTTATCCGACATTGCTGCATGGATGTCCAACTGCCACCTGAAACTGAACATGGCCAAGACCGAGCTTATTATCTTCCCACCCAAACCCACTTCTCCTCTCCCTCCACTCTCTATCTCAGTTGATAACACCCTCATCCTCCCCGTCTCATCTGCCCGCAACCTCAGAGTCATCTTCAACTCCTCCCTCTCCTTCTCTGCGCATATCCAGCAGATAGCCACGACCTGTCGCTTCTTCCTCTATAACATTAGCAAAATTCGCCCTTTCCTCTCTGAGCACACCACCCAAACTCTCATCCACTCTCTCATTACCTCTCACCTTGACTACTGCAACCTACTCCTCAATGGCCTCCCACTTAGCCATCTATCCCCCTTCAGTCCGTTCAGAACTCTGCTGCATATCTTATCTTTCGCCTGGACCGATATACTCATATCACCCCTCTCCTCAAGTCACTGCACTGGCTTCCGATTAGTTACCGCATACAGTTCAAGCTTCTCCTACTAACCTACAAATGCACTCGATCTGCAGCCCCTCCCTACCTCTCTACCCTCATCTCCCCCTTCGTTCCTACCCGTAACCTCCGCTCTCAAGACAAATCCCTCCTTTCAGTACCCTTCTCCACCACCACCATCTCCAGGCTCCGCCCTTTCTGCCTCGCCTCACCCCATGCTTGGAATAAACTCCCTGAGCCCATTCGCCAGGCCCCCTCCCTGCCCATCTTCAAATCCTTGCTCAAAGCCCACCTCTTCAATGTCGCCTTCAGCACCTAACCACCATACCTCTATTCAGGAAATCTAGACTGCCCCAACTTGACATTTCGTCCTTTAGATTGTAAGCTCCTTTGAGCAGGGACTGTCCTTCTTTGTTAAACTGTACAGCGCTGCATAACCCTAGTAGCGCTCTAGAAATGTTAAGTAGTAGTAGTAGTATGGCCACTGGGACATGATAGGTGTCACTTCATTTTCAACACCTCTAAATTGGAGAGCTGCTGCTAACACTCCCCTCGCTATCATATACTGGTGCTGCAGGTGGGGGTGGGGGGTTTTACATGTGCATCTCACCATTTCTGTATGGTATGGTTGGGGGGGGTCAAGAGAGGGGGTGCATGTTTAGGGCTGTTCAGCTGATGTGGCACATAGGCACAGGGGAGGGATCCTGATGATCTTCCCCCCAGCAGTTACTGTATCTGCCTCTGCCTATGTATGGTGCTTGCACATGCCTGACGCAGAGCTCCTTGGGACACTGCTTCACACTCACCTTTCCAGGGACCTCTTTATAATTCTCCATGCCCTCATGGAGACACTGTGCAGTGGCAAGTGGTGGTGATGTTTGAAAATTTCCCACCTGTGCCTGAGGCACAGTAGGACCAAGTGCTCTGACTCCTCAGTAGAGTCATCTCTGGGCAGACTGAGAAACACCCTTCCACATGCAGCACTATATATAGTCGTTTTGTACGCTGAGGAGCAATGGCGTAGCTACGGGGGGCCTTGGGGCCCAGGCCCCCATCCTTCTCTCAGGCCCCCCATGCTGGTGGCCAAAGAGGTGCCTGATCAGAGGCACCTCCAATTTTAAAGTCGGCAGCAAATAAAAACCCAGCCTACCTGCTGTTACTGCAGCGATCGGTCTCCCCCTTCCCCTCATGACCTTCAGGTTCTGTCCCAGGTTGTTAGCTTCAGGAGTGGGCACCTCTCCTCAGTGTGATCAATGGTGCTGCTAATTTGCCTTGATCACTGTCAGTAGTGACACCACAGCGATTAAGGCAGGCTGCCTCTGTCTTCCCAGCGATGCCTCCCGCCCTCTTCTGACACAACTTCCTGTTCCGCGTGGGCGGGAGGCAGCGCTGGGAAGACAGAGGCAGCCTGCCTTACTTGCTACGGTGTTTGCTACCCTCAGTGATCAAATTCACAAATTAGTAGCATCTTCAGACCACAGGGAAGAGAAGAAGAATCAGAGTCGCCGGGAGTCAGGACCATGAGGCTGGGGTGAAAGGAAAGGGGAGAAACACTGGATTTGTGGAGGGAGGGAGAGAGAGGTGCTGGATCTGGGAAAGAGAGGATAGATGCAGGGGGGAGGGGGCGAGAGAGAGATAAAGATTAGATTGAAGGAGTGGAAGAGAGTGGGAGATTTATTGGAGACCCAAGAGAGAAAGATAGTGGACCATGATATGGGGGTGGGGGAAACAGAGAGAAAGACATACAGGCCCCAGCATAGGACTGCAGGAGGAAGGAAAGACAGATGGAGAGTGGAGGATCAGGGAGACACAGAAGAGATGCCGGGCATGGAGAAAGCATAGGAAAAGGGACACACAGGGGCAATGTTGGACACAATGAGGTGGAGTGGGGCGGAACAAACAGGATAAAATGCAGGAGAGGGCAAGACAAAGAAACACAGAGGGGAAATGCTGAATGTAATGGGAGGATAGAGACCCTGAGAGGGCAGATGATGAATGTGGATGGAGATGCTGGATGGGACCAATACGGACACAGAGGGAAGATTGATGGTGTACATGGATTGGAGACAGAAGAAATGTCAAACGGAGGGGGGATCCTGCAAAAACAGAAAATAGACACTGGACCAGCGTGACTAGGAAAATAAAATGCACAGACAATAAGGTAGAAAGAAATATTTTATTCTGAATTTACTAATTGAAATATATCAGCTTTTGGAAATATTTGTATATATAATTGAAGAAAAAGCCAAAAAAGCAAAATAATTTTAAAAATAACATAAAAACATCAAAATATTAAACGGAGGTTTTTGACCCATGAAAAATATCCACAGCTGATTTGTGACACTTAATCATGTGGGGCCTCTTTTACAAAGCCGCATTAACGATTCCTGCGCAGTAAATGAGAGGAAGCCCATTCAGTTCCTATAGGCTTCCTCTCATTTACTGCACAGGAATCACTAGCGCAGCTTTGTAAAATACCCCCAAAGTGTCCTCTTGCAACTGAGGTCTTTTTTCCCTCCATTTTAGATATTGAGGTTAATTATACTATTATCAGTAGAGTTCAAGTGTCTTTCCTTGCACAATTTTGGGAGCTTTTAGAAATGCCCATCGCTGATATCTTGCATTTTAGTGTCTATTTCTTTACTATTGCTGTCCATGCAAAACCTGACTTCTTGAGGTTTCCAGTTCACTGTTTTGCCTTCATGTCTCTATTACTGGTCTGTGGTTCCTTGTTTCATATTTGCTGAGGGTCTGTCTCTATTTTGTGCTAATTTGGAGATCTTGCAGCAGTCCTGTTGTTTGCTCACTAGGTGTGGCATTGGTGTTTTAGGGTCTGGTGTAATATTTACTGTGCTGCCTTTTCATGAATGAAGTCTTTAGAAGTTAGTGGTGGTATGGTATGTTAATGTTTTGAGTGTGTTTTTGCACATTTGTGTATAGTGTTTTGCAGTGGAGGGATTGTGACTTCAAAACTTTTACTTTGTCGAGGTGTAAGCATCATCTATGAACGCTTTTAAAAAAAATCAATCCACTTTAATTCAATTGCCTAAGAAACCTATATATATCTACCGAAGTTTGCACAGTTTAATATTCATATCACTTTTTTGCTGATTCTTCTTTCTGCAGGTTGGCAGCTGCGGGGGGAGGAGAGAGAGAGAAATTGAGATACAAGCTGAAAAGAAGGAAGAAAAATGGAGGAAACACTGGATGGAAATTATGGAAAGAGGGAACATACTGGATGTAAATGCTAGCTGGAAGGGGGCAAAAACAGAGGGAAACACTGAATAGGGGGATGGAGGGGATATGTTTGATATAAGAGGGAAGAAAGAATACATGCTGGCTGGAAAAGGAGAGATACTGGTTGGAAGGGGGAGAGGGGGTAAGACACTAACTGGAAAAGGTGGAGAGAGAGAGAGAGAGAGGGGAGGAAGGGGACATGCTGCATTGGGGTGTAGAAGGCAGATGCTGGATAGAGAGGAGCAATGCAGAATAGAAAGGGGAGAAAGAGAAGGCAGATGTTGGATAGAAGAGGCAAAGATAGAGAAGGGAGATGCTGAATGGAAGGGAGAGAGACAATCTGAATTGGAAGGGAGAGAGGAATGGTGGGTGAAAGAGGGAAGACAGGAGAAATTCTAGATGGAAGAGGTTAGAAAGAGAGAGAGAGCACAGATGCAGGATGGAAGATGACAAGATGCTGAGGGTGGATGTGGAGTGGAGAGAAGAGATGCTGGATGGAAGTGAGGTAGAGAGAAGAGGGGAGATGCTGAACAGAAGCGGGAGAGGATAGTGAAAGACTGTGAAATAAGAGGAAGAGGAAAAAGAATGGGAGTGCCAGAGTGAGGGAAAGAGATGAAAAGCTGTAGATAGATGTATTTAAAAAGGGGAAATTGAAGACTGGATAGTAAGAATAAATGAAATCTGTACTGAAAAGCACAAAAATAAATAGAAGAAAAGTGAAAGAATAAGATCAATGTTGCAATTGGATTTAGTGGAAGTGAAGAAGACTGGAAGGCACTGATAAAATGACAAAAGGACAGGAATCTCTGTTAAGAGAGTTAGGAAAGCAGAAATCAAGGACTGGGACCAACATAATTAGAAAAATTAAATGGCCAAACAACAAAGGTAGAAAAAGAATTGTATTTTAAATTTAGGATAAAGTAGTGCAGTAGCTGTTTTAGGGGATCTTTTACTAAAGTTTAACTTGAGTTATCTGCAGCAGGGCCCATTTTATTCCTATGGGTCCTGTTGCAGATAACTTGAGCTAAGCTATAGTAAAAGATCCCCTTAATCTACTCTAGAGGTTAATAAATGAAGGGCCCTGTTTTCTAAGCTGCACGAGAGGCGCGTTGGCGTTTTTAGTGCACACTAAGCATTAGCATGCGCTAACTGCATAGATGCCCATAATATTCCCATGGGCATCTACACAGTTAGTATGTGCTAAAAACGCTAGTGCACCTTAGTAAACAGGGCCCTAAAACAATAATATAAAAAATGGAAACTAGTGAAACCTTTTTATTGGACTAACTGAAAAACATTTTGGCTAGCTTTTAGAAGCCAAAACCTCCTTCTTTAAATTAATCCAATAAAAAGGTAGTACCTTATTTTCCTTTTCTTGTTTTGTTTCTGTTTCTTAATTTCAAATGTGATATATCAATTTTCAAAATGTACACCTGTTCTCTTTATACTTTGCACAGTATAGGAGGACATGAATCAATCACTTCTTCTCTTTATCTAGCTGTCTGGCTTCTTGGGAGTTTAATTTAATTTTTGTCTACATATTTCTATCTTAAGTTTGTGATTACTTAGACTTGATGAGGTTCTGTGTGTGTGAAAGCGATCAAGTATTCTTTTAGCGGTGAATATCTGTCTAGGATCAATGTATAGTTATTAGATTTGTTTAGTTTTCCAGTAGGTGCACTCATACTTTATTACCCACAGCAGTTATTACAGTATTTTTTCCAGCCTCTAGGCCAGCCTCAAATATCATACCCAGCTCCATGACAGTAGTATGCAGGTCCCTGGAGCAGTTTTAGTGGGTGCAGTGCACTTCAGGCAGGTGGACCAGGCCCATCCTCCCCCACCTGTTACACTTGTGGAAAATGTGAGCCCTTCAAAACCCACATCTAGGTGCCCCCCTTCACCCATAAGGGCTACGGTAGTGGTGTACAGTTGTGGGGAGTGGGTTGGGGGGGGGGGTTGGGGGGCTCAGCACACAAGCTATGCACCTGGGAGCAATTTCTGAAGTTCACTGTAGTGCCCCCTAGGGTGCCCAGTTGGTGTCTTGGCACATCAGGGGGACCAGTGCACTACGAATGCTGGCTCCTCCCATGACCAAATGGCTTGGATTTGGTTGTTTCTGAGATGGGCGTCCTTGGTTTCCATTATCGCCAAAAATTGGGGACGACCATCTCTAAGGACGACCATCTCTAAGGTCGACCTAATTTTCGCGATTTGGGCGTCCTCAACCATATTATCGAAACGAAAGATGGACAACCATCTTCTTTCGATAATACGGGTTTCCCCGCCCCCTTGCCGGGATGTCCTGCAAGGACGTCCTCATGAAAACTTGGGCACCCCTTACGATTATGCCCCTCCACGTATATCGGCCCATTCATGTCAGAGCTTAATTGGAGGGATCCATCTTCACAGCTTTACTAGTCATAATTTTCCTGTCTGCTAGTAACTTCCAGATCTCTTTAAACACAAGTGTCCATAGGTGATAAATTAATGAATGACCCTTTTCATCTTGAATAATTAACTTCTACAATTTTCTTGGACTGCTTCTTCTGTTTACTTTTCCATCGCTATGGTTTGTCCCTAAGCAACATCCTGCCACAAAAGTCCATGAGCTAATGTAGCAGAAAATATAATAATATAATGTTTGCTACTGGCAGCTTTATAACCCCACAAGAAAAATATAGTATTCGCTAGCCAAAAGTTCAAAAATATGAATAATATGGTTATGAAAGGTGACTTTGACATACTGATTGAACCATAAAGACTGTTGTATTTTCAACTTTCTTTATTTTCTCTACAGTGCAAGTATCATTTAACATTTCCTAAAGCACTGACAAAAAAAATAAATTATAGCATGCACAGCCTGTAAAGAAAACAAAACATGTGCCATATGCACAAACGTGTTTAGCATTAGGAGAAAAGGCACTTTGCCATGCTACCAGTGCAATGCAAAATATATTTCACCCAGAGAAGAGATACCAAAGAAGAGCTTAACTCTTGAACAGAGAAGAACAATTGAGCAATTTAGGGTAGGACCAAATTTTAGGGTTGTCAACTTTTCTGGATTATTTTCTGGATAGTAAATAATTTTGGAGTCATGTCCAGAAGATAAAAAGAGGGTTAAAATATTTGGATTTCATGCCCCCAGCTGGCAGTGCATCACAGACACTTCCCAAAGTTCCCAGTTGGCACAGATGCTCTTATCTTCCCTCGGTGAGACCATTGACCACCAGCCCAGTGAATGGCTTTGAGCCAGTCCAGCAGCCAGTAGCTGCATGGTCTTGCATACTGGGTTGTTGCTGGCCATCGTTGAGGTGCCCATCAAATCTATGGCTCTCTGGTGTCCTTTGTGTATCACCAACTGCTACTGCCATTAATGCAGAGGACATCCTTACTTATCCATCAAGCTTGCTAAATTACCAGTCAGTCATCAACCCCCCTCCCCACACACAAGCTGTTTAAAAGACATTTCCAAAGTCATTTCATGTTAGTTTTATGATGAAACAATAGGGAAAAGCCCCACTTTTCATTTTCTCAGTGTTGTATATGGCATGCCTTCTTTAGAAAAAGTGTGTACTCTTCGAAAAGCGCTTCCAAAACAAAAACAAAAATTGAAAACAAAACAAAAGTTCTCATAAATGACGTGGAAAACTACACAAAAAATTGGGGGGGGGGGGGGGGGGGGGAGGGGCTGCAAACACCTAATCTACAATCCAGGCACCTGTATCTCTTGACTCCAGCATCAGTGTCAGTGAGAGAATGAGGTGCTAGATAAGATTAAGTGCAATACATGATAGACATTTCCTGTTGGGATCTCTTAGACTCAAGTTTAACTGGCCACCCATATGATCCTTCAGATTCCTAGTTGGACACTTACCCTCCTGTTTACTAAGCTGCGCTGGCGGCTGCTGTGCACTAATGTCGACACAGCCCATTCACTTTGAATGGACTATGTCTGCATTGCCGTATGGCTTAGTAAACAGAGGGGTTAGTTATCCCCCCCCCCCCCAGACTCCACCATTATTTATTTGTTGTCTGCTGCTAGAATTTTAGGGTCTCCAAAGTAGTAGCTACATGATGCTAGTTCCACATTAGGAGTCATCACTGAGGAAAAGGATTTTAGTGTCATCGTGGATAATACATTAAAATCTTATACTCAGTGTGCAGCAGTTATCAGCAAAGCAAACAGAATGTTATGAATTATCAGAAAAGGAATAGAGAAACTGAAACAAATCTCTGTAAACCTGGAATTTGTAATGGGGCAATTTGACAAACTGAAGAGTAGCAAATTGTCTGGACCAGATGGTATATATCCCAGAGTATTGATAGAATTGAAAAATGAACTTGCAAAGCTATTGTTAGTAATATGTACTCTATCTTTAATATCAAGCATGGTACAGGAAGATTGGTTTCCAAAGGTGATCCAGGTAATTACATGCTACCGCTCAAAATACGGCAGATAGGCTCATATTTGGAAAAACGCGATTTGAATGTGCAAAACCCCTCTTTGAAAAATTACACTGGCTCCCAATCAAAGAACGGATTGCCTTAAAAATCTGCACCATGGTTCACAAAATCATCTACGGCGAAGCCCCTGGATACATGACAGACCTAATTGACTTACCAAACAGAAACGCATCCAAATTAACAAGAACACATATAAATCTACACTACCCAAGCTGCAAAGGACTTAAATACAAATCTACCTGCGCATCCAGCTTTTCCTACATAAGCACGCAATTGTGGAACGCACTACCAAAACTTTGAAAACGACGTACGACCACCTACATTTCCGAAAAATACTAAAAACCACCCTGTTTAAAAAGGCATACCCCATCGATCCAACTTAAATGCCTGATCTCGGCTACACAAGAAAATTAAAGAACATAATGAACACAACACAACTCTTCCGTTCTACAATTCCTAATGTGGCTTCTGCCACATGAACTTTATCTTACCACAAAATCACATTGTATTTGTTCATACCGGAATCGGCAAACGTCTCTCCGGTACTATGTAAG
Organism: Microcaecilia unicolor; assembly: GCF_901765095.1. Lineage (NCBI taxonomy): Eukaryota > Metazoa > Chordata > Amphibia > Gymnophiona > Siphonopidae > Microcaecilia > Microcaecilia unicolor. The sequence goes on along the minus strand of NC_044031.1, from coordinate 396,652,233 downwards.
CCACATTGAGCCTACAAATAGGTGGGAAAATGTGGGATACAAATGTAACAAATAAATAAATAGACCGGTGAGCCCGACGTCAGTGCCAGGCGAAATGGTAGAGAGTATTATAAAGAACAAATTTACAGAGCATATACATAAGCATGGATTAAAGACAAAATGGATTTAGTCAAGAGAAATCTTGCTTCACCAATCTATTACATTTCTTTGAAGGGGTGAATAGAGATGTGGATAAAGGTGAGACAGTCGATATTGTGCATCTGGATTTTCAAAAGGCATTTGACAAACTACCTCATGAAAGACTCCAGAGGAAATTAGAAAGTCATAGAATAGGAAATATGTTCTATTGTGGATTAAAAATTGGTTAAAAGATAGAAAACAGAGAGTAGAGTTAAATGGAGAAGGGTAGATAGTGGGGTTCCCCAAGGGTCTGTGCTGGGACTGCTGCTTTTTAACATATTTATAAATGATCTAGAGATGGGAATAACTAGTGAAGTAATTCAATTTGCTGATGACAGAAAGTTATTCAAAGTTGTTAAATTGCAAGACCTTATGAGAATGGGAGACTGGACAGAGAAGGGAATGAAAATGATAAAGGAGATGGGACGACTTGCTTTTGAGGAAAGGCTAAAGTGGCTAGGGATCTTCAGCTTGGAGAAGAAACTGATGAGGGGAGATATGATAGAGGTCTATAAAATACTGAGTGGAGTTGAACAGGTACACGTGAATCACTTGTTTACTCTTTCCAATAATACTAGGACTAGGGGATACGCAATGAATCTACTAAGTATTAAATTTAAAACAAAATCTGAGAAAATTTTTCTTCACTCAACGAGTGATTAAACTCTGGAATTTGTTGTCAGAGAATGTGGTAAAAGCAGTTAGCTTAGTAGGGTTTAAAAAAAGGTTTAGATAATTTTCTAAAAGAAAAGTCCCGTAAGCCATTAATAGGATGGACTTGGAAAAATCCACTGCTTATAAGCAGCATGAAATCTGTTTTACTGTTCTAGGATCTTGCCTGGTACTTGTGACCTGGAAAGGCCACTATTGGAAACAGGATACTGGACTATGGATCCTTGGTCTGATCCAGTATAGCAATTATGTTCTTAAGCACCCTCACCCAGTCTAGGTGTGTTATCCTATGTCTGGATTTTGTCAGTGAAGAAAGAAGTTTGGCTAGTCAGGGACATATCCAGATTTCCTTGAATATGAACTCTACAGGTTTCTTAAATTCAAATCCTTCTTGTAATTCAGAGTTGCACAGCAACAATCATCATCCCTGGCCACAGGGCAAAACAGCCAGATGTCTTCATTTACAAAACCCAGACCACTGCTATTAGATATCTCTCTATAAAGCTCCACTTCTATGGCTCAACCTGCTACCAAAATTACTGGACTTTCATCAGGCCATGCTGGGTCAGCAGAGACACAGGGCAGTCATCTCGCGGCCCAATGTGCTAGAGATTCCCTCTGTTCTGGCCTGAGCGAACTGGGGGTCCCTTTTACTAAGCTGCGGTGAAAGGGGCTACTTTTGCTGTGCGCTTAGGCCCTTTTTACTGCAGCAGGTAAAAAGGCCGAAAAAAGAAATGGCCATGTAGTAAGATTGCACTTAATGCTGGACCATGCAGGGGGGCGCACTTACTGCCATCCATTGAGGTGGCAGTAAGGGTTCCCGTGCTAAGCGTACGGTGCAGCCCAATTACCGTCCGGTAACCTCCTGTGGAAATATTTTTTGAATATTTCTGCTAGCACCGGAAATGCCACATGCTGGGGGTGGAACTACTGCCGGTGTCCACATTGGGCCAACAGTAGTTCCAGATTGTCGCATGGTAAGCCAGCAGTGAGCTTACCACCATTTAGTAAAAGTGCCCTTGGGGGAGGTAAGAGCACTTCCCTTTAACCCTCTGCATGGGCATAGATTGGGGGGGGCGAGGGGGGCATTGCCCCCCCCCAAACGACGACAAAAACTTAATGTTCTTGCCCGTAGCGGCGAACTGGCGGGCGGGGCGCCACTCCAGTAGTAAAAGCAACAAGCAGCCAGGCTGAACTCCGTCCTTCACTTCCTTCCCTCTCAGCATCCCACCCACTCGAAAGGAAATGACATCAGAGGAAGACAGGACGCAGAGAGGGCAGGAAGCGAAGGACGGAGTCGAGCCTGGGTGCTTGCTGCTTTTACATCCGCCCATTCGCCGCTGCAACTTCGGGAGTGGAGTGGAAGTGAGCCAGCCTATCTAGTCCACTGTAAGGAAGGACGCCATTTGGTAAATCTGTTTCCACTCCCCCGCGCAGCCGTCGCCGTTCACTCAAAACACAGCAAGCAAACCTGTGAGATGTTGCATCCATGCTCTCATTCTTTATTGAGAGAGAAAGAGGGGAGATGCTGTGAAGGGGGAGGGGGGAAGGAGATGCTAGATAGAATGGGGAAGGGGATGGAAAGAAACAGGATGGGCAGGGGAGAGAGGAGAATTGCTGGAGATGGATGGCGGAGAAGGCAGGGGAGAATGGAGAGTTGCTGGACATGGAGCGGAGGGCAGGGGAAGGAGGAGAATTGCTGGACATGGATGGATGGAGGAGAAAGGGGAGTGAGGAAATTTGCTGGATATGGATAGATGGAGGAGAGGGCAGGGCAGAATGGAGAGTTGCTGGACATGGAGCGGAGGGCAGGGGAAGGAGGAGAATTGCTAGACATGGATGGATGGAGGGGAAATGGGAGAGAAGAAATTTGCTGGATATGGATGGATGGAGGAGAGGGCAGGGGAGAATGGAGAGTTGCTGGACAAGGATGGATAGAGGAGAGGGCAGGGGAGAGAGGACATTTGCTGGATATGGGTGGATGGAGGAGAGGGCAGGGGAGAATGGGGAGTTGCTGGACATGGATGGATGGAGGGAGGGGAGAGAAGTCAGGGAGGAGATGCACATGGATGGAGGGGAGGGCAGGGAAGAGAGGAGAAATGCTGGACATGGATGGAGGGGAGGGCAGGGAAGAGAGGAGAAATGTTGGACAAGGATGGCGGGAAGGAAAGACAAAGGAAGGAGATGCACATGGATGGAGGGGAAGGGAGAGAGGAGAAATGCTGGACATGGATGGAGGGGAGAGAAGACAGAGGAAGTAGATGCACATGGATGGAGGGGAGTGAGGAGAAATGCTGGATATGGATGGAGGGAAAACTGCTGGGTTTAAGGGCTAGTTTGGAACACGTTGAGGGCAGATACTGAAACAGGGCTACAGATGGTAGACAGGACGCATAAGGACACAGGAGGATGGTGGACATGGTGAGAGAAAAAATATCAAATGGAAAGAAGACACTGCATAAAACAGAAGACACTGGGACCAAAGCGGATAGAAAAACTAAATGATCAGACAACAAAGGTAGAAAAAAGTATTTTATTCAGAATTTATTAATTGGAATATGTCAGCTTTTGGAAATGTGCATCTGTGATATTTTGCATGTAAGTTTCAATTTTTCTGGTATTGCTGCATGCAGAGTCTGACTTCTTGAGTTAATTTCCAGTTCAGTATTTTGCCTTCATATTTTTTGATTTCTAGTCCCTTGTGTCATGTCTGTTGTGTCATGTGTTTTTCATGTGTGATCAAGGTGCAGTATTCTTCTAGCTTGTAGTATTTGCAGCCCTTTTTGTTTTGCTTTTTTTTCACGAGGTAGTGTATTGGTGTTTTAGAGCCTGGTGTAATTACAGTTCTGCCTTTTCACACATAAGGTTGTAGCTCGTCCTGCCGTTGGAATTAGTGCTGTTATGGTTTAGTAAGGATATCATTGTGTTTTTGCACAAGTTTGTGTATAGCGTTTTGCAGTGGAGAGATTGTGTGTTGGCCTTACTGAGGTGGCACCAAAACATCAGAAAGGGTGTAGAGCCTAAATCATGATACACACTACCTCTTGAAGGATCTACATATAGAGCCTATACATTTCTAAGGTCAACACTGGCATGGTAAGGGAAAGAGGATAGGGAGGAAGAGGGAGTGCTGGGTAAGGAGGAAAGAAGGAAGGAAGGAAGGAAGGAAGGAAGGGAGGGAGAAAGAGCTGGCTTGATATCTCATACTTATTCATTATGGTTATTCCAAAAAAAAGCCAGCTCTTTTTCCCTTCCTTCCTTCCTCCATATTAACATATTCATTTGGAAAAAAAAAAAAATATATATATATATATATATATACATATATGCAAATGATATGCTAATATGCTCCGCCCCATCCTTTGCCCCCCCCCAAATGAAACAGTCAAACTACGCCCATGACCCTCTGTATTTCCCCAGCCCCTTTCACACATCCTTTTGTTCACTGGCTTCTCCCTAAGTTATATCGGTACAGGACTCCTATAAACACTTAGCACTAGATTCTGTAAATGGTGTCCATATTTTTGCACTGAAAAAAATGAGCAGTGAGTAAACTATTACAATCAATGGTACTAAGCCATGCAGACTACTGCAACAGAATCTAAGCGGGATGCAAAGAACAACTCAAAAAGAAACTCCAAACAGCCCAGAACACAGCAGCCAGGCTAATATGCGGTAAAACACGATTCGAAAGTGCCAAACCCCTCTGAGAAAAATTGCATTGGCTCCCAATTAAAGAACGCATTACCTTCAAAATCTGCACCCTGATCCATAAAATCATCTACGGCGTAGTCCCAGGATACTACTACTACTACTACTTATCACTTCTATAGCACTACAGGGCATACGCAGCGCTGTACACCATACATGAAAAGACAGTCCCTGCTCAAAGAGCTCACAATCTAAATAGGATACATGATAGACCTCATAGATCTGCCAAACAGAAACAGTACCGGATCATCGTGAACATACCTAAGCCTCCACTACCCAAACTGCAAAGGACTCAAATACAAAGCAACCTATTCTTCCAGCCATAGGCGCCGACTCCGTGGGTGCTGTGGGTGCTCAAGCACCCCCAATAATTTGCAGTGTCACGTGACATCGTCGTGGGCCTAAAGTCCTGCCCGCTCCCGCGGCGCTCCCTGGACCGTCCCAACGTGACTCCCTGCCCTGCTGGCTGCTGCAGTGCACCACTCACTGTCTGTGCTGTCCGCCCACCTCGCCTCCTACCTCCTGGAGTCTGGACTGACTCGCCTCGCCTACGCCGTCGGAAGCTTTCCCTCTCTGGCTCTGCTCTGTTTCCGGTCCTGCATAGGCGGGGGATGATGCATGCTGCATTGCAAGCCTGCAACAGAAGCAGAGCAGAGCACAGAGGAGCCGCCATCGCCGTTGCCGAAGTCTGCCCTGAACTTAGGCAGTGGTGGGCCAGTGAGTCTCGTCGGTCCTCCTGTCTGGTCCTGCGCAGCCGCTCCAGACCAGTCCCTGCAGGCTCGCCATGGCCCACCCTACACACAGCTTCATTTTTTCAACTTCCGGGCCCAGCAGTTTCCTGTCCCGCGTAGGCAGGGGAGCTCTGCCCAGGTAAAAAGAAAAAAACCTACAAAAACATTTTCAGAATTTTTGTAATATTTGGATTACTATGAGGGGGGGGGGGGCGGTGTTTGAGTGGGGGAGAGCTCAGCACTGGTTAGTTTTGTATAATGCTAAATTGCTGATGGGCTCTGCACAGCCCAGATTAAAAAAAAAAAAAAAAGTTTTATAATTTCATGTTGGGCATCTGGATGGGGGGTAGGCTCTGCAGCAGTGCCCAGGAAAAAAAAAGGTTTTATGTTTCATGCTGATCTGATGTGTTTCTGGGTGGGGGATTGGGAAGGGAAGGCTGATGCCAGACTATGGGGGGTGGGTAGGGCAGAGCTATTTATTTATTTATTGCATTTGCATCCCACCTTGTCCCACCTATTTGCAGGCTCAAAGTGGCTTACATAGTATTGATAACATAGTTATTCCAGTGTATCAAGTATAGTTAGTTTTGTGTAGAGATTAGTTAAGGGAAGGAAGGGATTTATTAGGGTATTTATACAAGGTGGGCTTTCATAATTGAATGGGTTGGTGAAGTGGGTTAGTGGGGCTATAGGTTCTCATTCTAGGCCTTGTTGAAGAGATATGTCTTCAGAAATTTGCAAAAGGTAGTTGTTTCGTCGATTGTTTTTAGGTCTGTGGGTAATGCATTCCATAACTGCGCGCTCATGTAGGAGAAGGTGGTGGCGTGCATCATCTTGTATTTTAGTCCTTTACAGCTGGGGAAGTGTAGGTTGAGAAATTTGCGAGATGATCTTGTGGCGTTTCTAGGAGGTAGGTCCACGAGATTTAGCATGTAATTTTTCACACCATTCATTTTCGATTTGGTATTTCTCCGTTGTTAATTGTTTTATTTGAATGTTGCAATAAAATATATTTAAAACAAAACAAAAGGTGAATGTAGTCTAAGATTATTTTTGGTGGTGGCAAGTAGAGGGGGAAAGAGAATATTTGGTTGCGTTCATTCAGCACCGAGGGGGGATGAGGGGGGAGGAGGAGGGAGGGGGACAAGGGGGAGGGGGAATGCACCACCTGTAAAAAAAAAAAATTTCAGCACCCCCAATCATTTTGAAAAGTTGGCTCCTATGCTTCCAGCTTCCCCTATACAAGTACACAACTATGGAACGCACTGCCAAAAACAGTGAAAACAATCTACGATCATCTAAACTTCAAGTAATCACTAAAAAACTACCTGTTCAATAGGGCATACCCTACTGACCCAACTTAGATGCCAACACTCTGCAATCACTGCAAACCCAACAATCGTATTGGACACAACCTTCCCTTTCTTGATCCCCCCATTGTGCCTGGAACAAACGCACCTTTATTCGACCACAGTATCACCTTACGGTACTATGTAAGTCACATTGAGCCTGCAAATAGGTGGGGAAATGTGGGATACAAATGTAACAAATAAAATAAATAAAAATAAAATATTCTATAAAGGACACTCCGAGTTGGGCGCTGTTTATAGATTAGCATGTAGCACCATAATCTGCACCCAACTTTGGGTGTGAGGATATACACCAACTGAAATCTGCTTCTTCCTGATCTGAACCTCTAGGGACCTTCACTGAATCCCTGGGCTTTGCTGGACTTCACAGACATCCAAGATAAGACTTTCTCCAGGCTCCAGCAACAACTCTGCAACAAAAATACTTCTTTTCCAGCAAGGACCTCCTTCATCACTCCAACCAGCAGCCTCCATCAAAGTGAACTACTATTAATCCAGCCTAACTAAAAATTCAGACTTTCTAACAATATCTATCTTGTGGCACATTTCCTTTGTGTAAAATCCCTAAAACTGCCTTTTGACATTTTTGCATTACCTGTATTGTATATAAACATTTTAAAGTTAAATATCTGGTCTTTATGTTCTGAGCACATGTCGTTAAACATTACAATGCAGGTTAATGTAATTCCCCAAATCAAATATATCCTTTCATTCCCCCTGTCCCTTTTTTTTTTTTTTTTACACTGTTAGACTGGCTCAGCAGCTGCCCATGGACCTTTTTTGGTATTTTGAAATCTGTACCAGAACAGTTACAAAAAATAGATGGATGAATGTAGCAAGCAGCCCTTCTAGCAGGAAATGTGAATTAATTTCCATTTACAAGAACTGTGTGTCATTGCAAATTCCAATTTTCTAGATATTCATAGTTTCCACTAGTTTTCTTATTAATATTCTATTTTAAGTTTGCATATGTAGCCAGAGGCTAGGAAATATTTAAGTTAAAAAACTAACTTTTGCTGAGGTCTAACAAAGTCCCCCATTATGCATGCTGGTTCTCATCTGGACTAACTAATAGTGCATGAATCTTAGCCAGGAGCAGCTAAGGCAGAATTTCAATTATGGCCCTATTTAATAAACTGCATTAACTGCTAATCAGACAATTAACACATGCGGATAGTTAACACAAGTGCTGTGTTCACCATTAATGTGGTTCCTTAGCCGTGAAAGAATAATTTTATAACTAGGCACCAGCTCTTACCCGTATGAATGCTGAGATGGATCCATGTTAAAGAAGACCCTATTATTCTGGACCTATGCCCACCAGGCTATAAAATCCTCCACTGGACCAGAAAAGGTAAAAGAGGTGGAGGAATTGCACTAATCTATAGATCCTTCCTAATGGTAGAAACCATAACAGAATCTACAACAGCACAATTGGAAATCGCCTCATTCAAAATCAAAGATCAGACGCTACACAATCAATTGTTCTGCATTCTATTCTATAGACCCCCAGGTACATAGGCGGTCGGTGGCCCAACTGTTTGGGGAGGCTAAAGGGGGGGTTAGGGGTGGGGCCAGGGGTGGAGCTTAAATCCATAATTGTCTGATAACACACAGAAAAAAATAAAAATAAAAGTCACAATTAATACCTTTTATTAAATTTAGATATTAGATATGTATCATATGTCAAAGAAGAAAGTGGTTGCTCAAAGCATATACTAACCACAATCGCTCAACTGCAAAACACTATGCACAACTTTGTGCAAAAACACACTCAGAACCTTACTGTACCATAAATATTACACTGGGCAGAACTTAATACACCAATATACCACCCATACGGAAAATGCAGACCGTCAACAATATGAAACAAGGGAATCATAATATCACAATTCTCATGTAGAGCCACAAAACACCCTAATTCATGTTTAATGTGGGATAAAATGCCATAAATAAGTAAATAAATATAAACTTTTAATGTTGAGCACCTGATTCTCAAAGTGGACATATTCCAAACACTATAATGAAAATAAAATTATCTTTTCTACCTTTGTTGTCTGGTGACTTTGTTTTTCTGATCATGTTGGCCCAGTATCTTATTCTGCTGCTATCTGTCCTCTTAACTCCATTTCCAGGGCTTCCTTTCCATTTATTTCTTTACTTTCCGCCTTTCTTCTTCATTTCTTGTCCTACATCTGTAAGTAAAAGCTGGGTCCTCCGCAGACTTGACTGTCCAGTGGATCCAGCTTCTGCCTATTTTCTCCATTCATGTGCAGTTTTTCTCCTCTTTTCCTTTTCCCTCATCTCCTTCCTCTCTCTTCCCTCCCCTCCCCTCTATGTCCAGCAATTTCTGCTCTCTCCCTGGGCCCAGGCCTCCCATCCATGTCCATCCATGCTCCTCTCTCCCCTGCCCCCTCCATTCATCCATATCCAGCAATTCCCCTCGTTCCCTGAGCCCTGCCATCCCATCCATGCTCCTCTCTCCCCTGCCCCCTCCATTCACCCATATTCAGCAATTCCCCTCTTTCCCTGAGCCCTGCCATCCCATCCCATCCATGCTCCTCTCTCCCCTGCCCCCCTCCATTCACCCATATTCAGCAATTCCCCTCTTTCCCTGAGCCCTGCCATCCCATTCATCTCACTCTCTCCCCTGCCCCAACTGCCCACCCTCTTCTTCCCCCAAGATCCCTTTACCTTTTTTTTTCTTTCAAATTTACCTCCGAGTCTGGCAGCGCAGCGTCAGTGAAAGCGCTCCCACTGAAAGCGCATCTTTTCGCTCAGTGCCCTGCCTTCTTCTGACGTCTTACTGGGAGCGCTTTCACTGACGCTGTCTGTCACTGCGCTGCCAGACTGGAGGTAAATTTATAAGAAAAAAAAGGAAACGGATCTTGGGGGAAAGAGGGCGGGCAGTTGAGACGAGCGTCATCATCATCAGGATCCGATCTTCGGCTGGGGAGCCTCCCCAAGCCTCCAATACCGGGCGCCTATGCCCAGGTACATGGAAAGTGGCTCAGACAATCCTCATGGATTTCATCTCAAACATATGTGTTGCCAACCCCAATACATTGTTAATAGGAGACATCAATCTACATCTCGATGACCAGAAGAATGCAACAAATTCTTGCAACTATGGGGTTTCCAGAGACCACCAATGACTACAACCCACATCAAAGGACATGCCCTAGACCTACTAGCCTACAGATTCACACAAAACAATAACTTCAAAATACAGAACATGAGATGGACAGAAATTCCCTAGTTGGATCACTACAAACTTAGCATGACCCTCTACTGGAAAGAACAAAAAACCCAGCCCATACTCACATAGAAATAATACAAGTCAGGAGGAAAAATTGATGCAACCAAATTTTGGGCAGCCATATATGAAGATTAATGGTTACCAACAACTAACACAGAAGAATTCTTATCAGAATGGGATGAAAGAAGCACTAAAATACTGGACAAAATAGCCCCTTTGAAAATTAAAACTGGACAAAGGTGCAAAGCAACTCCTTGGTTCAATGATGAACTAAAAGCAGATAAAACCTTCTGCAGAAGACTAGAATGAGCTTATGGAAAAAACAAAACTGAAACAAAGAAAGCCACATGGAGGGAAGCACGAAACAAGCACAAAATCAAAATCAGACAAGTCAAAATGAAATTCTACAAAGAACAAGTAGGTCCAGACTACAAACATACAAAGAACTTATACAAGTTCATAAACAACACCAAACCTTTGACAATAACGAACAAAGAACCCCCTTCAGCAAATGATCTCGCCAGATTTTTTGACGAGAAAATATGAAACCTAAGAAAGAACCTAACACACGACAACACAAATTTCGAAACCCTCATAGATGAACTCAATCACCCCACAGATGAAGCCCCAGCAGACAGGACACGGACCATCTTTACACAACCCACAGTCAAGATAGTTCCACAAGTGTTTAAAAAATTTTCCTCCGCCTACCAGTGGTGTAGCTAGGTGGGGCCATGGGAGCCTGGGCCCCCAAAAATTTGCTTTGGGACCCTGGTTGGCTGATGGGAGTCCCCAACCCCTGCCAGCTGAAGACTGTCCAGCGCTGTTCTGCGGCGGTGCCGCATTGCCTGCCCTGCTCTCTCTTCCCCTCACGTCGGGCACACTCCTTTTAAGGAAATTGAGCATGCTCAGTTTCACTAAAAGGAGCGTGCCCGACATGAGGAGCAGAGAGAGCAGGGCAGGCAATGGGGCAGCACTGGAGACCAGCGCTGGACAAAGTTTTCAGCTGGCAGGGGTTGGAGACCCTCACCAGCCAAGGTATTTGTTGCAGCGGTGCTTCAGCTGGTGGGGGTTGGGGGACCCCCACCAGCCAAGATGTTTACAGTGGTGGTAGTAGGCGGCGGAGGGGTGGCGACCAAAATGTGCCCCCACACCTTGGGCTCTGGCCCTCTCCCACCTCGAGGTCTGGCTACGCCTCTGCCACCTACTGCATGCAAGACACATGTCATCCATACCACTAATGATCAAAATAATACAAGGCATACTGGCCAACCAACTAACTGAATACATTAACAAATTTTTCATACTTCATGAATCCCAGTCAGGCTTTTGACCTGATCACAGCACTGAAACAGTGTTGGTTACAATCTTGGCTATCCTCAAAAAGGAAATCTCAAATGGAAAAAAACATCCTTCTACTACAATTTGACTTGTCAAGCGTGTTTGACATGGTCAACCATCTAATCCTCAACAAATACCTGATAAAATTGGCATTGGAGGGAAAGTGCTTGAATGGCTCCTAGGCTTCCTAACTACAAGATCTTACCAAGTGAAGACAACTTCCTCTGTCTTCCCCCCCCCCCATTGGAAACCAGAATGTGGGGTACCCCAGGGCTCAGCGCTCTCACCAATGTTATACAACTTGATGGCCCTCCTTGCCTGAACACTATCCAAACAAGACTTCATCCCCCTCATATACATCGATGACATTTCAATCTACATCCATTTCAATAAGAACATCCAGGAAATTGTGACCAAAATTGCGGATGGCATAAACACTATGGAATCCTGGGCATCATCTTTTAAGCTTAACCTGAACAAGGAAAAAACACACTGCCTGATACATCACTGCACACTTCCCAAACACCAACACCATAATCACATCCCTCCCAATATCCGACAATCTAAAAATCCTAGGAGTAACCATTGACCGCAATCTGTCCTTCGACAAACAAAATTTCAAACACTACAAAGAAAATGGTCCATACCATGTAGAAACTGACACACATAAAAAACTACTTCCCAAGGGACGTATTCCACATGCTAGTTCAATGCATGGTCCTCGCCCTTGCAGACTACTGCAACAGAATTTATGCTGGATGCAAGGAACAACTACTAAAGAAACTGCAAACAGCACAAAACAGAGCTGCAAGATTCATTTTTGGATTAAATCAATACAAAAGCACAAGCCCACTGCTGCAAAAACTACACTGGCTACCCATTAAAGCACGCATATCCTTCAAAATGTGCTCCGTGGCCTATAGAATAATTTTTGGACTTGCACCGGAACATATGACAAACTTAATAGAACTACCTATGTGCAACACAATCAAAGACGCAACAACATACCTCACCCTACACTTTCCTCGATGTCAAGGCCTAAAATACAAATCTTCATACTCAACCAACTTCACATACATATGTTCCAAGATATGGAACTCGATACCGAAAGCCCTAAAATGCACAAATGACTACATAACCTTTAGGAAACCCCTGAAGGCACACTTCTTCAGAAAATCTTTCCCTGGTGATCCCACACAGTCAAAATGAAAACGAACGGCAACACTATGAACCTCGACTGCTAACAGAAATTAAACAAGGCACGCGCCAAACCCAAACAAAAATGTAACATGTATGTCTGAAACAAACTCTAAACCACAGTGAACTGACAAATTGATTGGAAAATGTGGGGTAGAAAAGCAGAAATAAATAAATAAGAAAATTGGCATTAATAAATGCACTAAGCACTATCTATAACAGCCATTCCCAACCCAGTCCTCGGGGCACAACTAATCCCAACGGGTTTTCAGCATATCCACAATATAGCTGTAAAAAAAAGGCAAAAATATGTCTGCATATACACCTCATAACAAATGCACAGGAGAAATAAAAACGCATTTCTTACAAGGAGAATCGGCAGACGTTCTTTCCCTTTTCTTATACCTATATGCTGAACTGATCATATCTATAGAAGCTGGTACCATCTGAGAGAGAAAGAGCAGTGTTTTTAAGAGACTCCTGCTGCAGGCATGTAATTGCCGAAACACATCTTATTGGCCTCTCAATAAACCGCTGGTGCTTTGGAAGTCCATTGGTCTTTTGGTTTCTGGGACTTCCACTTACGCGTGTAAGTTAGAGAATACTGTAAGTTGTGATCATTCCTGCCACATTTATGTGCTCACAGTAACCCCAGGGCTATGGTTGGTGTAATAATGGGGGTGTAAATGTAAGGTGCAAAGATATTGGGTTATGCTAGTATTCTATAATGTAATACGGGCACCCAGTATCCATTATAGAATAGGCTTCCATTGTGGGTCCTGTGGGCACCTAAATGGAGGCACCCATTTGTAAAATTGCCTCCTTTGGAGGAGATTCTATATTTGGTGCCCTAAAAAATCTGCATAGAAAACATTTCTGACTATTAGATTGTAAGCTCTTTGAGCAGGGACTGTCTTTCTTCTATGTTTGTGCAGCGCTGCATATGCCTTGTAGCGCTATAGAAATGCTAAATAGTAGTAGTAGTAGTACTAAGTGTATTCTATAAGCAGCACCTTGATTTAGGCATGGTATATTGAATATACTTAGTCGATATCCCAGTGCCTAAAACTAGGCACCTCCATTTACACCAACGAAAACATGGTGTAAATCCCGACGCGTAGATTTAGGCACAGATGGCCATAATCTATAACTACACGTGTAAATTTTGGAATGCCCATTTTCCCCACCCATAACCATGTCCCTTTTTGCCTGGATGTGCTAGAAGTTAGGCACAGTGCATTACAGACTATGCTTAGCGGTTGTGCACGTAAACTCTAATTATTATTAATTAGTGCTTATTCTTGCATGTTAAGTGCTATTATCAATGTTGATTAGCTTGTTAAGCCAAATAAGTTACGCATGCCGTTATAGAATATATCTGGATTTTGGCTCGGATCTCTAGGCACGCTATATAGAATCTGGGAGTTTATGTTTCCCTGGGGAAAATAAAGCTGTTTTTTTTCTTTTCATTTTGTGTGATGGATGGTTGCAGTTTCTGTTATCATGCTGAGAGTCGCTTCTCTGCCTCTTTTCGGCCACGATCTTAGTACAGAATTTGAGCTATTTAAATAAAGATAGGCCTTTTTGACCTTTTGTCTAATGCTGAAAAATGGTATAATATGGAACACTACAAATCTGGCTACCTACCCCTTTCAGGGTCAATAATGTTGCAACCATTGCCAAGGGATTAAACTTCTTACTAAAAAAAAAAAAAACATGCTTAACATCACTATACATGCAAAAGGGATGAAGATCTTTAAAGTAAAATCTTAATGATAAATGGACTCCAACTCTGGAGAAAATGGGGAGAGGAAGGGTAGTAAATAGAGTGGATGGGCCATATGGAGGGGCATAATCGAACAGAAACGCCTATCTCCATGGGCGTTTATCTCCGAGAACGGGTCCGTGAAGGGGCGGACCGAATCGTATTTTCGAAAAAACATGGACGTTTATCTTTTTTTGAGCTGGGCGTTTTTGTTTTTCAGCGATAATGGAAACCGAAAACGCCCAGCTCAAAAACGAATAACTCCAAGACATTTATTCGTGGGAGGGGCCAGGATTCGTACTGCACCGGTCCACCTCACATGCCAGGACACCAACCGGGCACCCTAGGGGGCACTTTTACAAAAAAAAAAAGGTAAAACAGCTCCCAGGTGCATAGCACCCTTCCCTTGGGTGTTGAGCCCCCAAAATCCCCCTCAAAACCCACTGCCCACAAGTCTACACCATTACTATAGCCCTAAGGGGTGAAGGGGGGCACCTACACGTGGGTACAGTGGGTTTGGGGGGCGGTTTGGAGGGCTTCCATTTACCAGCACAAGTGTAACAGGTGGGGGGGGGGGGATGAGCCTGGGTCCACCTGCCTGAAGTCCACTGCTCCAGTGACCTGCATACTGCTGCCAGGGAGGTGGGTATGACATTTGAGGGTGAAAATAAAAAGTTGTGAAACGGCATATTTTGTGGTGGGAGGGGGTTCGTGACCACTGGGGGAGTCAGGGGAGGTCATCCCCGATTCCCTCCAGTGGTCATCTGGTCATTTAGGGCACTTTTTGGGGCCTTATTCGTGAAAAAACAGGGTCCAGGAAAAGTGCCCTAAATTCTCGCTAAAAACACATTTTTTTTTTCCATTATCGGCGAAAGGCGCCCATCTCTGATCGGCAGATAACCACGCCCCAGTTCCGCCTTCACCACGCCTTCGACACGCCCCCATCAACGTCCGCATCCGCGACGGAGTGCAGTTGAAAACGTCCAAATTCGGCTTTTGATTATACCACTTTATTCATTTTTGGGGGATAAACGTCTATCTCCCGATTTGGGTCACAATATAGGCGTTTTTCTCTTTCGATTATAAGCAGGATGGTCTTATCTAAAAAAACCAAACCAACTTTGCCTTATTCTTGTTGCAACAGTACCTTGCCTTATCAATAGTCCAGGCAGTGATACTTCCGCATCTGGACTATTGCAATTCTCTTTAAACGTTTGCAGTTTTTGCAAAATACGCCAGCTAGACTTATGTATGGATTGAACAGATTTGATAGAATCTCTCCAGTCTTACACAATCTGCATTGGTTGATGGTTAAACAGCGTATTCAGTTTACAATTATTAACATGATTTACAAAACTATGTATGGATTAAATTCTGAGGGCGTAGCTGATTTATTAGCTGACTCATTGCAAGGCTGACGGCTATGTTTTTCAAGGACATTATGTTTGGGATTTTCACACACTAAGAATATATGTTATAAAACTATACATGATATGCTATTTTCAGTCCAAGGAACTAGATTCTGAAATTTATTACCAACAAGTCTGACAAAAGTTATCACCTTAACAATTTTGGAAACTTTTAAAAACTTCCCTGTCTGAGTGGCCCTTTTACTATGGCGTGCCCAAGAGTGGCCTGCGCAGGTGTAGGCACGTGTTTTGGACGCGCGCCGGTCCATTTCCTGAGCGCACCTAGAAAAAAAAGGTGGGGTTAATGTGCTGGAAAACGGGCATGTGGCAAAATGAAAAGCAGCACACATCCATCTTTGGCCTGAGATCTTAACGCCACTCATTGACTTAGCGGTAAGGTCTTTCTCTGAAGTCTGTCCAAATCTAAGGGGCGTGTTCAAGGCAGGACTTGTGCGTTCCTAAGACATGGACGTCTTTCAGCCATAATGGAACAAAACAAAGACATCCAAGACATGTTGAGCTAGACCTGCTTTTATAGCAAATAGCTGCAATGGGAATTAAACCCACTCCCCCCAGGATCAAAGTCTGCTACACTAACCACTAGTCTACTCCTCTACTCCACACAAGAGATGCCCCAAATGACCAGATGACCACTGGAGGGACTCGGGGATCACCTTCCCTTACTCCCCCAAATCACAAAAGATTTTTCCAAACAGCATTTTCAAAAGGAAGAGACTTTTTTGTAGAAAATGACCTTTCCTATTCTGATTTTGGACGTTTTACAAAAAACGTCCAAATTCAGACTTAGATGTCATATCCAAAAACACCCTGTGTGCATTTGATTTGCTCAAAGTCACAAGGAACAGCAGTGGGAATTGAACCCGTGTTGCCAGGATCAAAGCCCGCTGCACTAACCATTAAGTTAGTCCTCCTCTGTTTTGGAAGTCTTGCATTTGGACATCTTTTGTTCGAAAATGGACCCCAAAAAAGGATGTCCAAATCGCAAAACATCCAAATCATAGTACCTCCAAAGCATTTTCAGACACAAAAGATAGAAGTCCATCTTTTTCAAAAATGACCTTCTTTCTTGTTCGGAATTTGGATGTCTTTGTAAAATGTCCAAATTCTGATTTAGACGTTTCTTTCGAAATGCCCCTCAATGTCAATTTGATGCACATTGGACACATGTAGGTGTCTACGCAGCTTAGTAAAAGGGCCCCTGGGTCTTCTTAGATTTTAAAGAAATGTTATTTTATTGTTATGTTGATACAAATTTGTTTTGTTCTTTCTTGATGAAAAAAGCTTTCCTTATTGTGAACTGCCTAGAAGTTCTTTTTTGGATAATTTGTGCGGTATACAAAACAGAATAGCATAGCATATATCACTGGGTTACATCTGCGGTCCTTTTTCCCCCTTATGTTGTGGATATGTAAGGTTCTTTACTTGGTAGAAGTTTCTTAAACATGATCCATCAAACCATCATGGACAGTGCAACTTATGTCTGGGAAAAATGCTTTTAAATGGGGGTTAGCTAGAGGGTAATAATGAAGTTTATGGGTATTGCACAGATGGGAAAAATGTACAGATGAACAATTCTCAAAGAATCTTGCATCAAGGTCACGGTAGCAGCATTTGCTGCTGTTTTATTCAGATCTTTGAAACCCAATAGTGCTTTACAAACATGTAATTTCCATCTTGAATAAGCTTAATTTATTTTCACAGTCCAGCCCTTTTCCTGATGGCTTGCGGTGCAATCCCGGTTTCCAGCTCTCTTCTATGCCCCACCACAGGCACATTCTCAAGCGTAATTGCAGGACTTGATACTCCAGTGGCAAAGTGAAAAAGATTGGAATTTCCCAGGTCATGCTCTGGAATTCAGCTGTCTGTAAGACATGTGGCAATATCTTTTGGGAAAGAGGATGTTTACAGCTGTTTTCTGTTTTTGGAGACATGTTTAATAACATCAGTGTAGAAGCCAATTCATTCCTGACAGACCAAAAAAAAAAAAACCTGAGTTAAAAAGAGCTGGATGATCCTCCATTCTTAAAGTAACGTACACTTCTTTTAGTATACCTTTCTCATCTCTTTTTAATTATAAAAGATAATGAAACAATCAGTGACCGATTTGAATCTTTGGGGTAGATAACTGCTGCCCATTCAAAAAGATCTTTAAAGCATCAGTAATTGCCTGAAGCCTCTAAGTGTCACTTTCAAAGGTCAATTTAATAATAAAGATTAGTGCTTATTTTGCAGGAATAGTCTTGTGACAGAGAATTAGAAAAAAAAAGCAACAGATTTGTCTACCTACCTCCCCTCCCCCCCCCCACACACACATTTAGGGGGTCTTTTACAAAGCCGCGCTAGCGTTTTTAGCTCGCAGTAAAAAGCAGCTGGCGGTAAATGCTATGACGCCCATTATATCCCTATGGGTATCTCAGCATTTACCACCAGCTGATTTTTACAGCGAGCTAAAAACGCTAGCGCGGCTTTGTAAAAGACCCCCTAAATTTATTTACAAAGTAAGAAATGAAATGGCACTAGTCACTTCTACCCAGTGCAGACTTGATCTGTCTCATAGCTCATGACATCATGGTTGAGGTTTAATGTCTGAAGGCAGCACCCTAGTCACTGGCCCCAGCATGTTGGTTTGTGGTTTAATGATGTTGTGGCATCACTGCTTGTGACACAGAAATTGGGAGTGGGGGGAGCTTAGAACACAAGCTTTTGTTCAGTGGGAGAAAATAAACAGAGAGCTTTGATGCCACAGAATCTAAGGACTAGAGAGAAAGAGCAGTAAACATAGGTAATGCTACTATCTCTCTACCTAAAGTTTATAATCCGGAAACTTCCAACAGAATTATGGGCCATATAGACTAAGGATTTATTCTCCTAGCATTGAATATTATGCCCTTAAACTGGCCTCCTTGAAACTTTGCTAGGGCTGAGTGCATAATTTAATACTCAAAATGTCTCTAAACACCTACATTTAGGACTGTAGAAAGTGGGTGGTAACGGGAGGATTTTATTGGGTTTTATTGAGAGGGGGGATTTAGGATCATAGAAACTGATTTTCAGGATTCAGTTCATAAATCAGTTTCTTAAAACAAGACAAATAAAATGGGATGTTGAAATTTATAGAATTCCAGTCATTCATCCAGAGGCAGTCAGCAGTTTTTTTTAAGTGCAGACCTCCAATGGCTAAGTTAGACCCTGTATATTCCATTCTGGTCCATGTTTGGGACCTGCACTGAATATTCGGATCTGACTGAATATATGCTGGCTGCCAGCACTTATATGGGTCCTATTCAATAGTCAGCTGGGACCCATCTAAGACACATGTGGGTCCTTGGCTGAATATCAGCCAGGGCCCACATAATGGGATTTGTCAGTTCCCTTCCGCCTGAATCCAACTCCCCCTCTCAACTTCCCCAACAAGATCCATCCCTCTGTCAAATCCCTCCAATATGAGACAGACTCCCTTCTCAAAAAGGATCAATCCCCCTTCCAACCCTCTCTCCCAACATGAGGCAGACCCCCTCCTATACCCCCCCCCCCCCAAAAGAAGCATCCTCGCCTGTCTCAATAGGCTGTAAAGTGCTAATCCGGAACTACCGCTGGGCTACCACAGGAACCCAGTGATGGCTCCCCCTCCCCCGTTGTGTGCCATTTCCAGTGCTTCAAAAATATTCTCTATTTTTGTAGCGCCAGTGCCCGGTTACCACTGGGTTAGCGCGGGAGCCCCTTCCACCACCTTATTGGGTAGTGGTAAGTGCCCCCCCCCCCCAAAAAAAAAATGGCTGTGCAGCATGTGGTTCACTTACCATGTGGCCATTTCTTTTTTAGAAAAAAAGACAGTCTCCTACCCACTGCGGTAAAAGGGGGCCTCCGTATGTGTCAAAAACAAGCACTGATGCTAGCCCCGTTACCAGTGGTGTACCAAGGGGGGAGTGGTGGGGGCGGTCTGCCCCGTGTGCACGCCGCTGGGGGGGGGTGCCGCGCGCCTGTCGGCTCTTTGTTTTCATGCTCCCTTTGCCCCGGAACAGGTTACTTCCTGTTCCAGGGCAGAGGGAGCATGAAAACACAGAGCCAGCAGGCGCGTGGCACCCCCCCCCCCCAGCGGCGTGCACCCTGGGGGGGGCTCTTTCGCCGGGGGATCGGGGGTTCTTTCGCCGGGGGGGGGGCGTCGCGCTGTTCTGGGGGGGTGCTGCACCCAGGGGCAGGGCGCATCGGCGATCCGCCCCGGGTGTCAACCCCCCTAGGAACGCCACTGCCCATTACCACAACTTAATAAAAGTGATTTCCCTGAATAATCTTCAATTATCATTGTGGGGAAATTCTATAAATGGCCTTCACAGATGGATGCCGAAAATAATTTGAGTTTATTCCGTAAAGGGCGCATGCCCGGCGATTAGTGCAGATTTCCACACCTAACTGTAGATGCCAGACTTACGCCTGCTGAAACCTGGTGTAAATGCTGGCATCCAATTTAGATGCCCTGAGACACTATTCTATAAGTATGCGTGCAACGTTTTGGAATGCCCATAGCTACGTCCCCTTTTGAGTGCCAAACCTTATAGAATAGCACACTGCCAATGTGTGTGCAAATTGGTTCTTAGCACTCAATTATTGGTAGTTAAGAGCTCATTACTCAATTAATTTGCATGTGCATCTTTGGCACGCAAATCTGGGTGCCATATTTAGAAGCCAGGGGCATGTATATTTTTTTCTAATTTGTAATTTTATCAACCTAATATTTTTATAAAGCTCATCTCCCCATGTCATTCCCATGCTTATGAATGTGTGGTCACGTCTGTTTATTTTTAATTTCATTCCTGGATTTTGGAACTTTCAAATCCACCTGCTATGTGTAACGAAAGGAGATTAAGTTAATCAATAAATGAAATGATATTCTTCCCTGAGATGAGCTGCAGCTCTTTTATATAAATGTGGATGTACTTACTTCACAGTGAATTACCTCTGCATGGGATCTTTTTGCAAACACCTGTATTCTGACCAAGTTTTCCAGCAAATAGTGCATGGAATGGATTGTAAACAATTAGTAAATATTCTACCTTCTCTAAAGATTTCCTCCTACAGAGAATCATTTGGGAACAGTTGCCTTATTCGCTGTGAATTATTCCAGGGCATTTGTAAGTGCCATGTAAGTAACTTTACCACTTGGGACTTGGGTGTATAAAATAGCCCAATAGGAAAATACTCCAATTTTTCCTATTTGTGGATAGGGTAGAGGAGGAATATGGCCTTACAGAGACCAGAATGAGTGATGCCAAAGTGTTATTTCTTATCTTCATTTAATCATGGATATTGAATGCCAGTGTTCAGACATGGCCTACCTTTGAATATTGGGGGCTAAATCTGCCCACAGTGATTAGCATTTTTTTTTAATGCTGACCGCTGCAGGTTGAATATCGGCCAGATTATATTGTCACATTCCCCCTAATTCTATAAAAAGCGCTAAAAATTGCGTGCCCAAATTTGGACGGGTACTCAAATTGCATGCGCAATTTGAGTAACAAGGTAATTAGTGCCAATTGGTGTTTTAATGAGCAATTATTGGCACTAATTAGAGGTAATTGATATGTACACTTATAAATTTAGGCGCGGGATCCGCATCTAAATTTTACACTTAGTCCAAAAAAAGGGAGTGTAAAAATGGGAAGATCATGGGTGTTTTGGGAGTATGGTTTTGAGTTAGGCATGTAATTACAGAATATGGGGTCCACATCTAAATTTGGGTGCGGGCATTTGTGCCACATTTTCAATGGTGCAAATGGCAGCACCTAAATTCACATGCAACCTCTGGGCGTAAGCGCTATTTTATAAATCATCCTGACCTCAACTGCATTTTTTGGCACTATATATAGAATTTCCTCCATTGTGCCTACTTACATGTAATGTGGGGGTTGCTGACCCCTCTTTTGACTGGGTACCCCAATTGAATGGGTTGTATTTAAACCATGGGATTTTCACCACAAGACAAACACTTTGTCTTGTGGTGAAAATCCCATGGTTTAAATATACTTTATTGTATTTAGTACTTGCCCATCTTTAGGCTTGTTTGCAATTTTTTTAATCAGTTTAATTATGAATGTGTCATGTCACCAAGCAGGTCTCTTAGACCTACTAGCACTGAATAAATATTTCAGTTTTTTCTCTGGCAGTTCCTTCATGCTTCTGAGGGGTTTCAGCAAATCAGAACCCTTTTCTTATGGGTTGCAGCCCCATGAACTTTCGCTAAGAGCTACTCAGGGAATTTTCCCCCCTAGTTTCTCTTCTCCCAGCTCATGCAGTCCAATCAGCACTTTGACAGACCTAGATGAAGGACCAGCCCTCAGGTACCCTTTCAGAACCCTGCAGTCATGGGACCTACGTTCAGCCATTAAGAAACATAGAAAAATGGAGGAGGATAAAGACCATATGGCCTATCCAGTCTGCCCATCCATACCACCTACTCTCCCTACACTCCTTTAGAGATCCTATATACTTGTCCCAAGCTCTCTTAAATTCAGATACTGTTTTCATCTCCACCACTTCCGCTGGGAAGCCATTTCATGAATTCACCACCCATTCCGAGAAGAAGTATTTCCTAAGGTTACTTCTAGCCCCTTTCACCTTCATCCTATGTCTCCCTCATTCCAGAGCTTCCTTTCAATTGAAAGAGACTTGTCTCCTGTGCATAGGATAATTCTATAAAAGGGCACCTATTTTTAGGCACCTATCTGAAGTCTATGCTATTAAGGAATGTGATGTCTACTCTCCTTTATAGAATACTAGCATTGCAGGGCAAATACATGCCTATAATTTAAGCATATCCACTTACACCAACCATACAGTTGGTGTAAAGGCTTGAGCCTAGACTGATAAAAAGAACACTTGTAAACTATCATATTCTATAATATACACATGTAACTGTGTGCCCCGCTTATGGTCTGCTCCACCCATGTGTATATCCCTCTTCAAGCTACACACCATCACATTTAGGCACCAACAACATGGAACCAAAATACTGGAATTTATATGCATGTGTGCACACATATGTGCATATACGTTGCTATTTGAGTTACTTACATGCATTCATGGCACCTAAAACGCCATTGTCTACTTCCTAGTTGTTGCTATTGTACAACAGCCGTGATAACTTCTTCATGGGCAACATTCCCTCAAAGCTGTGTGAGAGTCGTCCAACCACATTCCTGCCAGTGGTGGTGCTGTTTCAATATCACTTTTTCCATAGCGAGGGACAGGAAAGTTCTGCACGACTCTTGAAGACCTGCTTGTTCCTAATGATTGAAAATATGATGTTAAAGCATCACCCCCACATTGGCAGGAATAGGGTTGGAGGACTCCCACACAGCTTAGAAGGAACAGTGCTCCCAGTGGTTGAGAACGTTTCTTGATCAGCATCTGCAGATCCCACTGGAGCCAGGAATAGAAGATCTAACATAGACATCAAATCCAGTTCTTCTGAAAAGCAGTGGATCTCACTATCACTGAGTCACCTGGCTAAACTCTAGAAATAATTTACTTTTGCTATAATTAGACAAATCTATGACTGTGGTCAGTTTTCAAAAATAATGATTTGTAATAGTTTCTCTATGATGCAACTTTTTGCATCATCCTGAATTGGATCAAGGATCTGTGAAGAACTCTGTGAACTAAAAACATTGTTGAAGGTTAAAAAAAGAACTAAGGCTCAGAGGGCTGGAATAATTACATTTTCTAGTCAAAGGTCAAAGTCAGTAGGGGGTAAATAAACTTCCTGTAATTCCAAATGGAATCTGGCAACCATACTGTGAAAAAAAACAGAACTGGTTCACCCAAGTCTGCTTGAAATTGAAAGTCAGAGAAGTCAGTTATGCAATGATTAATTCATTTACACAATTCATGTTTATATATATCCATGTTCCAGAAAAAAAAATCCAGAGCTTTTAAATGTGTTACTTTAAACCAGGAGAGATGTTTCTGATAAAATAAGCTTCCAATTTGCCGTCTCTGGTGGAGAAAGTAACATAAGACAAGAACTGCACAGCAATCCATATGGGCATTTTCTTCTGGAAAATAAACTTCTATGAATGTGAAACATGCTATGAAGTTGCGTATAAAACTTTGGATTTGTATTAAAGATAATTTGTATTACAGATAATTTATTTAAAAATCAAGTGTTACACCAATAAAAGTTTTATTCCCTCTCTCCCCTTCCTTTTTTTCTCTTTTTTGTTATTTTAGGGGGCCTTTTACAAAGGTGCGCTGAAATTTTTTTATTTTATTTTATTTATGTTAATTTATATACCGTATCTTATTGCGGCTGCAAAACAGAACGGTTTACATATGTATAAAAACAACTAGTGTATACAAATAAACAAACATGGGAATTCCATTCATGACAGGAAAGCACAGCAAACCAGAATAAACTACACAATAAAATCAATACAAATTAAAAATCTAACATACAGTTAAGCTACCCTTTTTTTCTTTTTCTTTTTGATCTTATCTCATTATGCTAAGTTCTGTTCTACATAGCTTATAGAGAAAAAGGTTTTCAATGGTTTGTGGTAGTGTAGGTGTGGGTTTTGGGCTCGTCTTGATCCATTTTGTTATGTAAAAAAGGCCTCTTTTTTGGCGAAAATGGACATGCGGCAAAATCAAAATTGTCGCGCATCCATATTGGGTCTGAGAGCTTACCACCAGCCACTGACCTAGCGGTATAGAATCCGGGCAGTAATGACCTACGCGCATCAAATGCCACTTGGTGCGTGTCCGTTACATGACTCCGAAAAAATATTTTTTTCAGACACGCATATTGGATGCGCGCCGAAAATGAAATTACCGCAAGAGCCACACGGTAGTCGGGCGGTGACTCCATTTTGGTGCACGTTGGGCGTGTGCATAGACACGCAGCTTAGTAAAAGGGCCCCTTAGTTTTCTCTCTTCTTCTTTGTCTTTTCTACTCCTTTCATTCTTTTTTATATTCCATACCTTCCCTTTCTAGCCATCCCCACCACCAGGGAATATCAAAGTTCTTGGGAACATATCTTGCCCAAAGCTCACCAATTCTTCATGCGCAAGTCCTTATCCCCCGGATTCTATACAGTGTGCTTAGATTTAGGTGCAGAAATCGGCGTGGATTCTGTAACACGACATGTAATTTAATTGGCTTAACAAGCTAATGAATGCTGATAACAGCACTTATCAAGCAATAATGAGCACTAATTGGCACTGATTAGAATTTAGGCGCACAACTCGCTATCGTATTCTGTAACGATGTGTGCCAAACTTCTAAAGTGCACAGGCCAAATCGGCACTACCGCAGGGGTAGTGTGGGCACCCTGCGGTAGTTTTGAAGTTGCGTGTGCTGTTTCCCACGGTAGAAAATATTTTTATATTTTCTACCACGGGCTGTGTTCCTGGCGATAATCGGCAGCACTGCCACATCAACGTGCACTACCTGATTACTTCATGAGTAGCGTGTGAGCCCTTACCGCTAGGTCAATGGGTGGCGGTAAGGATTCGGGCAGTAAATAGCCATATGCTACTTTTAATTTTACTGCACGGCTATTTACTGCCCCATTTTTTAAAAAAGCCCTTTTTTCCAGCTGCGGTAAAAAAAAATGGCCCGACATGCACCAATTTCACGCGTCCAACCTACTGGAAGCCACGTTTTGCCACTGCTTAGTAAAAGAGTCCCTAAATTGTTTATAATCTAATAAAACTCTTCAAATTCCAAACTTTTGCTGCTTGATAACCCATCATCTGAACCCAACTAGATCCATATCTTACCCCTTTGGGATTTGGAAAACTATGTATTTGCTGTCTAGTTAATCTCTGATTAAGTGACATTGGAAATGCCATTTGTTCCATCAGATATAATGAAGCTTGACCATCATCATATTTTATGACCAGTTATTAATTTATTGAACCCGAAGAACATTCGTGATTCCCAGATATTCAATGCCAGGCCATGTCCAGGCTCAAGCATTGAATATCTGGGTATGTGAAGTCACCTAGAATTTGACTGGAGCCCAGTTAGCTTGGAAGATAAAAGATAGGACAGCCTTTTTGCTGCCCTAACTTTGGGGCTCTTTTACAAAGCCGCAGGAGAGCTAACACGGGGGTGGTGTGTGCCAAATTGGCACTACCGCCGGGGTAGCGCATGCACCCGGCGGTAATTCTGAATTTGGCATGTGCTGAATCCCGCATTAGAAAAGATTTTACCACGGGGGGAGTTTCCAGCAGTAATTGTCAGCACGGCTACGCTGGCATTTGCTGCATGGTTACCACGCCGGTAGCACGTGAGCCCTTACCACTAAGTCAATGGCTGGTGGCTTCGCTATGTACCCTAGCATATGCATATATTATAACATGCTTGGATTACTGCAATACCATCTATGCAGGACTTACCAAGATTAATATAAAACGGTTACAAATGATACAGAATACTGCGGCTCGTATAATCTGTAGGGCTTTAAAATATGATAGGATTACACCACTTCTATATCAGCTTCACTGGCTTCCAGCTGAAGCCAGAATAAAATTTAAAATTCTTACGCTGACACATAAAGCCATCATATTTAGCTAATCTTACCCTGCCATACTCACCTACACGAACACTTCGATCGCTTCCAGATAATAGATTAGTAATTCCACCACCACAAAAGGCTAGATGGAAATCTACTAGGAACTCAGCTTTTTTCTTTCTAGCTCCCTCTCATTGGAATTGTCTTCCTAAAATTATTAGATTGGAAGAGTCCTATGTCCAGTTTCGTAAACTTTTGAAAACATATCTGTTTCAAAATACTTTTGATAATAATCTGGGATAAAAAAGGGGACAAATAGGCAGAATGAATACGCAGTAAAAATAATACGTTTGCTTATATAGTATGTTATGAATGGTTGTCCATTGTCTACTGGTGTTAGTATCTTTTAGAATGGTTGTTTTAGTTTTTGCTGTGCTTTTCTATCGAATCAATGGATTTCTTATATGTTTTTAAAAAGTGATATTTTATTTTAAGATGTAAACCGTTCTGTTTTGTGAATGCAATTAGAAACGGTATAGTAAATAAATAAACGATAAGCGATAAATAGGCACACGTTAGATTTAATTTTTGCGCACGCCCATTTCCCGGCCCATTAAAAAGATGGCCTTTTTCCTAGCCGTGGTAAAAAGTGTCCCAGCATGTGCCAAAAAGATGCGCCCATACTACCGCAAACCACTTTTTACTGCGACTTTGTAAGTGGCCTTAGTGCACCCATATGCGGGGTTTTCCTACATGCTAAAGCCATCTTTACTGCAGCAGGAAGTTAACCATTTTTCCTATTAATGGCTGTGCACTAATGTTAACAGAGCTATTTAAGTGCCAAACTTGTACAGTGACTAGATGATTGCAGTCAGTAATGCTGGTAATGAAATAGGATTTCTTGTGGACATATTGGCTAAACTCGTCTTGAGGAAGCCATTGCAAAACAGCAGTGCTCTGTTGAGCCAAGCAGGACCAATCAGCTAGATAAGTTGCTATTCTTCAGCCAAGTTTGTTGCAATATAATCAAGCTTTTAAAGCAAAACAGCCAAAATAAATTAAGAGGAATGTATATATAAATAAGAAATTTTGTTAAAACAGTAAAATTGCTATATTAAAATGATAAATGAGGAGGAAGTTTTTTTTTTACACCCGTGACGATAGTATTCAACATAACTACTGCCAATGAGTCGGTTATTTGATTTCAAAATACAAACTCTTCATTTCTGATATGGAGCGACTGAGGTCTTTTCCTCCTACCTCTTTGCTTTATTTCAGACTCGATGCAAGAGTCTGTTAATCTAATCACTGTTAGTGATTAGTTCTAAACGCAAGTGAGTAGCCAGATTTGGAATTAGTTTTGTGCTCTAATGTTTCAATTAGCACAGAGTCAGTTATAAAAAGTACCGTGTGACACCTATTTTGTAGGCAGTAAGAGCTCACAGGGTAAGCCTGCACTAATTAGCACGCAGTAATGTGGACATGATGATTAGCGCAGAACACCCACTCTCTGCTCTTTTTAGGTGCCTCTCCGACAAAAATAAAAAAATATTTTTTAACGGGCACCGATTTGGAACTTACCATTTAAAGCTGCAGTAAACACATGCTAGCACTCACTGCAGCTTAGTAAAAGGATCCCTTAGCCGGTTAGTAGGCTGAATATCGCTGGTTAACTGTTTAAGTACTGGCTCAGCCCAAACTCCGCCCACAAAGTGCCCCTGCACTATCTGGACAGTGCAAGCGTAGTTTGTGCCGACATTCAGTGTCATGATCATTGTGAGGTTTATTCCTGTCATTTTTCTTAGCAATTATTTTTATTTATTTATTTATTACATTTGTATCAAACATTTTCCCGCATAGCATTAGGCTCAATGTAGCTTACAGGTTCCTGAGAGGACAGTACCAACTCCGGGAATATATACAGAGTGGAAAATAGAGTAACAGTAGGTGCAAGGAAGCTGATAAGGTTCCGGAAAAGAGAATATAACTCTGGGACGAATATATAGTAGCATATAGAGAGAAGTAATCTCAATGAGGCTGATATGTCTCCGGGGATGGGACTACAGCTTCTAGTGAGCAATACAGAGTAGGATAAGGGTAGAAGTACCCTTAATTTTAACTGGAGTGGTAAAATTTGTACAGTTTGAAGTAATAGGATTATGTGGAAGGGGTATTGTTCATTTCTTAGATCGAAAGATGTGAGGCATTGTTCATGAATTAGTTCGGGTCTGGTGGGTAGGCTTTCCAGAATAGGTGAGTCTTGAGGTCTTTTCAGAATTTTAGATGGGTGTTCACAGTTCTAATGTTTCTAGGTAATGCATTCCAGAGCTGGGTGCAAATGTAGGAAAAGTTGGATGCATATGTTGATTTGTATTTTAGTCCTTTACAGTTTGGGTAATGCAGGTTTAGAAACATTCTTCATGATATGAAACCAATAAACATCCCTGTGAGTTTTAGCATATTTTATAAACATACACAAGCACCTATGTATCTGTATAAGACCGGTAGTAACTGTATGCATAAAGTAAGCATGGAACTCCTGACTCTACCCATGCTATACCAAAATCTGTGTCCCTGAATCTGTCTACACGCAAATTCGAGTGAAAGTACGTACCTTCTTGGCTATGCATATACTTTTATGTACAAACCACCTGTGGTAATTTTGTAAAAGCCTTTATATGTGCATGAAAAAGCGTTTTACATGCATAAAAGTACAGAATAATTTTCAAAGTAACTGAGTCAGGTAAAAAAGGATTTACATTCAATGCTAAGTTTCTGTTAAGGATGCAGCCATGGGTGGGTCTGGGCTCCTCTACATTTGCCTCAGTACCTGGATGCACTATTTGTGTAGAAGGTAGGGGTCCGCAAACTGCACTAGCTTAAGACATCCTGAGACACCCCAGTCAGGAAAGCCACACTTATGAGCCACTGATGTTGGCACTGCAAACATGCTGAATTCTTATGCATGCTCAGTTCTTGCAGTGCCAGCGTCAGGGATTCAATTGGCTGACACTGACTGCCACACTTTCTCGACGGGGGGGTGGACTTCAGATGTCTTCAGCTGGCTGGGTTTGAGGATCTCCATTAGCTGTTACTTTTCATTTTAATTTTGGCGGGGAATGGGGGCAGGTAGAGTAAATGGGAAACCTAATCCCCCCCCCCCCCCCCGCCATGTCTAGCTATGCTACTGGTTCCTGTGAATGGGCATTGGTTGATGTTTTGTGTTTCATCAATACAAAGAGTTGAGCATAAAAAGGATTTATGTGCTAGACTGCCATTTTTGAAAATTATTTGCATAGAACTATACAGACACATAATAGAAAGTCCTGCTTTTTCAAGTTTACAGTTGAATAAGACAGACAAACCAGAAACAAAGAGAAGTCAAAATGGACCTTTAAGTTAAATTGTTGTACCACCTACAAGGAACAAGGCTCATGAGTGACATCTAAAGGAGCAGCCTGTGGGCAAGAAGTGAGGCCTAGAGAACATTCATTTAGAAGAGCAGCCTGTGGGCAAGGAGTGAGGTTTAGTGAGCATCCCTTTAGGAAATGGGGAAGGAAAGAAAGCCATGTTCGGGATGAATAGTATCAATCTTTTAAAATGGCTTCAATGAGATGCATTTCTTACTAAATTTGAATCTGGCAATAGAGAGGCTTTCATGTTCAGGGAGGTTAATCCAGGCACTTGGCACAACAAGCTGGAAGGCCAGAAACTGACATTTAGTAATGGTGGCATTTGCTTGTGTCTTAATCCTGCCCTGCACATGAATAGCAGCAGCCTGGCTGCTGAATGGGCCCTCCTCAATGCAAATAACAGTACACATGTTGCTTCATAACACAGTGTCATGTCCCAATGTGTTTCAGGAATCAGGAAAAAGGCTTGAGGCTGATCTTAGCACATTTATCAAAACATCTAACCTACAAGCAGTGAAGATTGGCGGGCATGTCTCATCTCTATGTTATACTTGGGTATGTCTAGATGCATTTAAAGATGATGTTCCCAAGAACAGGGAGAGGGTGGAACAAGAAAAAACCAATGTTCTTTCTATGTACTTTGTTTTCTAGCCAAACTTTTCCAACAGGTGAACAGTTAACAGGTAGATTTGCAGGCAGATTTCAAAGGGAAAGAACTGACATAGTTTTCCTTCCACGATTTGCAGAAGATCTGCACCCATGGACTGTTCAGCTAGGTGGATTTGTTAAACACTAACCCTGTTGCCTTGTGTGACTTGATCATTACTATGAAATAAATTGTCAGGGAAAAAAATCCACAATGGAAAACTATGTAAAGGCACAAGATAGGCAGTGCTAGAAGGAAGAATTTGGCCATTTGTTCTTCAAAAAAATAATCAAAAGACATATGTTGTTTCACTCTCTGAAAATAGTAGAGTGTCTCCTATTACAACCAAGCAACCATGTCTGCTATTTGCAAAACAGAAAGCCGATCATTCATGTTATATATTTAGAAGTACTTGAAAGTGGTTAATGTTTCTCTTCCTGAATGGCCTTCTGTTCTCTTTTGCATTTTCACACTTTAGCTTCTGTTCTGCTTTTGCCTCTCTCTGTACAGTAAATCTTAGCTGTCTCCTCTGCTTTAAGTCTGGATATGCTTTAGGATTTACTGTTCTTGTTTTCCTCCTAGCTAGGATATTCTCTCTGATTGGTATGCTGAATGCTGTTGACAGCGAGGTTCTCTTGTGCTACTGACTGAATGTTGAACTCTGACTCTGTCCTGAGGAGTGTGGGTCACAGAAGGGTACTGGGTAACTCATATCAAACAGAAGCAAGACAGCAGGAGCTGTTAATAGGAAGGACAGGGAGGAGAAAGGAAGGGCAGTGAATAATACCTTCTGTGAGAGAAAGTGAGCAAGAAAGAAGCCCAGGCACATTTAAAGCTTAGGTTTCTTTCAAACATATGGAAAAAATGTTTTTACCTGGTGAACCTCATAAAATACTATGATTACTTTACTTGGAAGACCAAACATTTGCAGTAAGGATATTTAATTATATCTACTAGACCATTTGGGGGGGGGGGGGAGTTTTTCTTTGTAGTGATATCAAATTCTGCTTTTAACATTACCCCATGGGCAGGGTACCTCACTGGTGGCTGTAAAAAATAATATCTGAAGTACATGGATGTTGTTTAGTTCAGATAGGGATTTCTTTCCTCTGTGTCCAAGGTAATTGCTATTATAAGCTGACCCCCCAATTCTATATATGGCGCCTTAAGTTGTGCGCTCTAATTTGGTCACACGGACAAATTGTGCACAAAACTTAATTAACAAGCCAATCAGCGCTGATAAGTAGTACTTAAGTGGCACTAATTGGCTTTAATTAGAATTTACATGCACAACTTTCTAGGTGTATTCTAAATTGTAATATGCACAGTCAAAAAGGGGGCCTGGGAATGGAATGGGCGGGTTCTGGGTGTTTAAAAAAACTGCTTTCTAGCCTTCAATTGGTTCAAGGGCCTATAAATCAGATATCAGGCCAGGGGTGGGTGAGAGGGAATTAAACTCTAAACTGAGTTTTCCTGTGACTATCAGCTCTGCTCTACACTGATGCTATGGTAAAGTCTAGAGTAGTCCCTCAACTGCTAGCCTATGAAACTGTAATAGAGACTTTAAATGCTAAACAAAAAACAACCTATTCCTTAAATGTCTTTGCTAAATAAACAGAGTAACTTAAAAATAAAGACACTGAGATTACTTATTTAACTCTAAGTCCACCTTTCCCCCAAGCTTAAAAGCAATTTCCCAGCAAATAACTTATCAATGAAGTTGTCCTGCTATGGAAGTCCTCTCAGTACCTTTTCTGGGCAAAGAACAACTGAAAGTCTGGCTTACTTATGTAGTTGTGCTGTTTGACTCATAGTGCAATCAGCGTGACAATAGGGTCCTTTTCAACTTTGAAGGTATGAATAAACATGTGGATAAAGGTGAGCCAGCTGATGTTATCTAGATTTTCAGAAAGCTTACAAAGTTCCTCATGATAAAAATAAAAAGTCATGGGGTAGGAGGTAATGTTCTGTTGTGGATTAGGAATTGATTACTGGACATATCTATAAATGATCTGGAAATTGGAACACGTGAGTCCCCCAAATTGGCACTGGAGTCCCTGGTTTGGTGGGGGTTGGGGACCCCCACCAGCTGAAATGTTTGTCCAGTGCTGGTCTCTGCTGCATTGCCTGCCCTGCTCTTCCTCTCACGTGTGTGCATGCTCATTTTAATGAAATTGAGTACGTGCACAGTGTCGTGCATGCTCAGTTTCACTAAAATGAGTATACATGCGACGTGAGGGGAACAGCAGAGCAGGCAATGCGGTTGAGACCAGTGCTGGACAAACTTCAGCTGGTGGGGGTTGAAGATCCCCACCAGCCAAGATATGTGGGGAGGCGGCGGGGGATGTGGTGGTGGCGGCGGGGGGGGGGGGAGCAAAATGTGCTCCTCCACTTTGGGATCTGGCCCCCCCCTCCACATCAAGGTCTGGCTATGCCACTGGCGATTAGCGTTTTTAGTGCATGCTAAAAATTAGCACGCACTAACGCTAAGGACACCCATAGGAATATATGGATGTATCTAGCATTAGTGCATGCTAATTTTTTTCATGCAGAAAAACACTAGCACACCTTAGTAAACAGGGCCCTATGATTATTAATTCATTACTAACTACTTTGCTTAGGGTGATTAATTTGTTTAGGGTTTTTTTTTTATTATTTTGATGGTCTTATATGTGTCTGGGCTTGTAGGAGAGAATTTATGTGGGTAATTGGTTTTAACTTGAATGTTATTTTATGTTTGAAATATCATTTTAAATTGTAACTTGCTTAGTTGTTCTTGTGGCTATACCCCCTAATTCTATAAATGGTGCTTTAAATCGCATGCGCAAATTTGGGCACACTCCCAATTTAAATTGATTGAGTCAATTAGCGCCAGTGATTGGAAGCTATCAATTTTTAAATGCTAATTGGCAATAATTAATAATTGCGTGCCCAGATCCTCACATGGGCAGCAGTGACCATCAAACAGTTTGGTTTGATATGACAGCTTAAGTGGAGGGCGGCCACTCAAAACTTAGTCCTGGATTTTAAGCATGCTGACTTTAGTAAAATGGGGGAATACCTGAGGAAAGAGCTGATGGACTGGGAGGGCAAACGAGAAGTGGAAGGACAGTGGTCCAGGCTGAAAGAAACTATAAATAGGGCCACAAACCTTTATGTAAGGAAAGTACATAAAAGCAAGAGAAAAAAAGGAAACCGATATGGCTCTCCAAGCAAGTGGCCGAGAAAATAAAGGCTAAAGAGTTGGCGTTCCTGAAATACAGTAAAATTCAAGAAGAGGAACATGGAGAGGAATACCAGATGAAACTGAAAGAAGCCAAGAGAGATACGCCTGACGAAAGCGCAAGCGGAAGAACAAATGGCTAGAAATGTAAGGAGGGGTGACAAAAATTTCTTCAGGTATATTAGTGAAAGGAGGAAGACTAAAAAGGGAATTATGAGTGATGCTGCAAACCGCTATGTAGATAATGATGAAGGAAAAGCAAATTTGCTAAACAGATACTTTTGTTCTGTTTTCACAGAAGAAAATCCTGGAGAAGGACCGCGATTGACTGGCAAAAGCAATAATGAGAATGGAGTGGACAGAGCACCATTCACGGAAGAGAGTGTGTATGAACAACTTGAAAATCTAAAGGTGGACAAAGCCATGGGACCGGACGGGATCCACCCCAGGATATTGAGGGAGCTCAGAGAAGTTCTGGCGGGTCCTCTTAAAGATTTGTTTAATTAATCTTTGGAGACGGGAGAGGTTTCCTTGGGATTGGAGAACGGCGGAGGTGGTCCCTCTTCACAAAAGTGGTGATAGGGAAGAAGCTGGAAACTACAGGCTGGTAAGCCTTACTTCAGTTATTGGAAAAGTAATGGAAGTGATGCTGAAGGAAAGGATAGTGAATTTCTTGGAAGCCAATAAGTTGCAAGATCAGAGACAACATGGTTTTACCAAAGGTAAATCATGCCAAATGAATCTCATTGAATTCTTTGACTGGGTGACCGGAGAATTGAATCAGGGACGTGCTATAGACGTAATCTACTTAGATTTCAGCAAAACTTTTGGCACGGTTCCCCACAGGAGGCTCTTGAATAAACCTGACAGGCTGAAAATAGAACCCGACGTGGTGAACTGGATTAGGAACTGGTTGACGGTCAGACGCCAGAGGGTGGTGGTTAATGGAATTCACTCAGATGAGAGAAAGGTGAGTAGTGGAGTGCCTCAGGGATCAGTGCTGGGGCCGATTCTGTTCAGTATATTTGTGAGTGACATTGCCAAAGGGTTAGAAGGTAAAGTTTGCCTTTTTGCGGATGATACTATGATTTGTAACAATAGAGAGAGGTGTGACCAACAGAAGAAAAGAGGTTTTAATGCCCCTGTATAAGACGTTGGTGAGGCCCCACCTGGAGTATTGTGTTCAGTTTTGGAGGCTGTATCTTGCTAAGGATGTAAAAAAAATTGAAGCGGTGCAAAGAAAAGTTACAAGAATGGTATGGGATTTGCGTTACAAGACGTATGAGGAGAGACTTGCTGACCTGAACATGTATACCCTGGAGGAAAGGAGAAACAGGGGTGATATGATACAGACGTTCAAATATTTGAAAGGTATTAATCCGCAAACAAACCTTTTCCGTAGATGGGAAGGCGGTAGAACTAGAGGACATGAAATGAGATTGAAGGGGGGCAGACTCAAGAAAAATGTCAGGAAGTATTTTTTCACAGAGAGAGTGGTGGATATTTGGAATGCCCTCCCGAGGGAGGTGGTGGAGACAAAAACGGTAACGGAATTCAAACATGCGTGGGATAAACATAAAGGAATCCTATTCAGAAGGAATGGATCCTCAGAAGCTTAGCGGAGATTGGGTGGCAGAGCCGGTGGTGGGAGGCGTGGCTAGTGCTGGACAGACTTCTACGGTCTGTGCCCTGAAAATGGCAGATACAAGTCAAGGTCAGGTATGCACAGAAAGTAGCACATATGAGTTTATCTTGTTGGGCAGACTGGATGGACTGTGCAGGTCTTTTTCTGTCGTCATCTACTATGTTACTACTGTATGTAAATATTACCTGCAACTCCAAAAAGGGGGCATGGCTATGGGAGGGATATAGGCAGATCAGGGCATTTTGACAACCTTTGAACCCTCTAATAGAATACGGGGGATCAGCGCCTAATTCTGGCACGGGTATTTACACCAAGGATTTATTGGTGTAAATGGTCACACTTAAATGTAGTTGTGGTTCTCGGCGCTAAACAATATTCTATAAACAGTGCCTACCTTTGAACGTCGTTTATAGAATAGCGCTAATCTATTTATTGAAATTACCCCATGGTGTGGAACATAAATGTTAAGCTATTTTAATTAAGGGGCCCTATGTAGTAAAAGTTTGCTGTTACTGTGTGTTAATTGCCAAAGTAACTTCTGCATTAAAAGAGGCCTCAGTGTGCAGGAAAGATACATGCTCTGGCCACTTAATTATTGTTTATTTATATTTTGCTCACACTTTTTTCAGTAGTAGCTCAAGGTGAGTTACATTCAGGTATTGTGGATATTTCTCTGTCCCAGGAGGGCTCACAATGTAAGTTTGTACCTGAGGCAATGGAGGGTTAAGTGACTTGCCCAAGATCACAAGGAGCAGCAGTGGGATTTGAACTGGCCACCCCTAGATTGCAAGGCTGGTGCTCTAACCACTAGGCAACTCCTCCACTCCACTTGTTAGTGCAGCTTAGTAAATGAACCCCTATGAAACCTCAGTATTAACTGTTTGGTGGTGTTCCTAGCAGATTCCTATTTAGTTAACTCTGAGACAGTTTCCTTACCACATGTTAACTGCATTGCAGAGAAAGTGGTACAGTCAGTTGTGTCATGTTATCTACCATTTTAACAGTTAATGTGCCATATCTACCTCTTACTTAACTGTAGGACACAGTCCCTGCTCATTCTTAGCCCTATTCCGCATGTGATAATTGCGCACAAATTAATCACAGAAGCCAACAGCAGCAGGGGTGATGGAAACAGCACACCAGTGATGCTCAGTTCAAAAACTTTAGGACGTCAATAAAAGCGGTAAGGTTTGGGCATAGCACATTTTAAGATGGGAATTTCCCACCTGTTAAACCTAACATGGCACTTGTTAGGCCCTTTTCTTTCTTTACTTTTTCTTTTTGCAGGTGATGTGTTAATGTTCCTATTAGTGAGGGAGGCCTGCAAAAAGTTAATGTGGGAGTGCTTACTGTCTCCTAAATTCTCCTGTATTAACCAGTTAGCATAATGTGCTAGTCGGATAACATAAGAATCTCCGCCCCTGACACTTTCCCTCAAAAAATATTTTTTATGTTGAAATATGTTTTTATTAAGAACAAGAAATCAAATTTCACAAAGATAATATAAAACAGCAGTAAAATATATATTTTTTAAATAGATACTGCACGCTTAGTGTATGATAACAGGAAAAATGCTGCACAATGTTTCAACACGTTTTGCAGTAAGCCTTATTTCATGCGTTAACCACATGTTAGTGCTTAATGCCCTTTAGGGGAGAAATTATCATTGTGGGATACAGTTAAGTTGGGTTAATTTACCACAAGATAGGTTATTTTTATGTAAGGCTACCCCTATGCTGCAATAACCTAACTTCAGTAGCTCATGCTGACAACTTTCCCCTTAGTAAAAGGGGCCCTAAATTTGAATGAGAGGCAGTGGAGTGTTAAGTGGCTTGCCCTAGGTCACAAGGAACATTAGTGAGATTTGAACCCTGGCTGTCAGCCCATTGCTCTACCCACAAGTTTACACTCTATACTGTACAGTTTTCATTACATCCAATAAGGTTAGAAACTAGTTTAAAAATGTGTTTTTTTTCCCTTAATGCAAAATGAGTTGTCTCTAAGAACAAATATCATCCATCTAACTTGTTTTGTGTGTGTGTGTTGTTTTTAGTCATAGATTTCATTAAGTTGAAGTCAATCTTTTCACCCCTTTGCTAGATTTCAGAAAGCTTCAGGTTACATACAAGCATTATTTCTCAGACAGGCTCCTAAACTGTTTTACAGAGCTGTGATAATCAAACTGTGTTAAGGGTAATTGATCTGTGCATCTGATAAGGCAGTGTCAGTCTTAAAAACTGACTTCAGCATCTGTGTATAAACGAAAAAAAAAAAAAGTGAGACAGGATTAGAAATAAATGGTCTCCAGCAAGATCTTTAAGTAAATTATGATTATAAACTATGTTTGAGTCAGACAAAAGGTGGTCAAGTCTCAAGCATTTGAATGCTCCATCGATGACTACTACAAAGCTGTGAAACTCCAAATGACTTAATAGTTTTGATTATAATGTGTCACACTAAGTACTGTGGGAGTAAAATAAGCATGGCTGTACTCATTGACGTTTGATGTATTACATAACGTCAACATTCCCATCCATTTTCAGTTTCATTAAATGATACTGCACTGAATCATACAGATCTCCTATTGTGTTGTGCATTCATCTATAACTGGACTCCAGGTAAACCCTCTTGGATGGTGGTGCATGCACCTTGTGGTTGTGGTTCAGTATATCTCCCTCTCTCTTCCAATCTCCTCCTGCCCCCCCCCCCTCAACCACAGTCCTGCATCTCTCCCCCTCTCTCAGTTCCTCCACCCCTTACCTTTAAGTTCATCTTCTAAAGGTCATCGCTAGTGGCAGTGTTTCACAAACTTTATTAGGTGCAAAGTAAAAAGAAGAAGGGTGACATAGAGGATGAAAATTTGATTGGACAGACATACAGAAAAGAAAGAGAGGAAAAAGCTGAAAGGGGAAGATCAATATGTCAGAGACAGGTGTAGTGAGGGACTGGTGAGTTGAGTTACACTTATACAAATATATAAGTACATAAGTATTGCCATACTGGGACAGACCAAAGGTCCATCAAGCCCAGCATCCTGTTTCCAACAATGGCCAATCCAGGTCACAAATACCTGGCAAAATCCCCCCCAAAAAGTGCAAAACATTTTATGCTGCTTATCCCAGAAATACTTTCATCAAGTCCAATTTAATAATGGTCTATGGACTTTTCCTTTAGGAAGCTGTTCAAACCTTTTTAAAACTCTGCTAAGTTAACTGCCTTTACCACATTTTCTGGCAACAAATTCCAGAGTTGAATTACATGTTGAGTGAAGAAAAAATGTTCTCCGATTCGTTTTACATTTACTACTTTGTAGCTTCTTCACATGCCCCCTAGTCCTAGTATTTTTGGAAAGCATAAACAGACGCTTCATGTCTACCCGTTCCACTCCACTCATTATTTTATAGACCTCTATTATATCTCCCCTCAGCCGTCTTTTCTCCAAGATGAAGAGCCCTAGCCGCTTTAGCCTTTCCTCATAGGGAAGTCATCCCATCCCCTTTATCATTTTCGTTGCCCTTCTCTGTACCTTTTCTAATTCCACTATATCTTGAGATGCAGCGACCAGAATTGAACATAATATTCGAGGTGCGGTCGTACCATGGAGCAATACAAAGACATTTTAACGTCCTCATTTTTGTTTTCCATTCCTTTCCTAATAATACCTAACATTCTATTTGCTTTCTTAGCTGCCGCAGTACACTGCGCAGAAGGTTTCAACGTATCATCACACTGCATAAATAAGATTGAAAGTTGGGCTTCAACTCATTTACTAAGGCTGAATGCAAATGAAAGAAATGTTTTGTGGTTTAGCAGCTCTATGGCAAACTTACCAACTGCTGTTCCAATAGGACAGGGTGAGTATTTACCAGTGGAGAGCACCTCCACAGTCTTTTGAATTATTTTAGACTCCTCACTGTCATTTGAACCTCATATCAATAACCTGTTTAAGAAAGTTATTTTTTTTAAGCTTAGACAACTTAGATTAGTTCAATTGTGTGTTTATGAAAATCACGTTGCACTGTTGGTCCAGTTGTTGATATTCTGTCAGCTGGACTATTGTAATTCACTCTATACTGGGATTTCTAGTAAGTTACAGAAGAGGCTTTAACTTTTACAAAATACAACTGAGAGGATGATATTCAGTTGTAAGAGATATGATAGGGCTTCACCTTCATTAACTTCCAATCCAAGCTCACATCTTTAAAGTTGCTTCCCTGGTTTTTAAAGTTTTGCAAGATTTAGCTTTTGAGAATGTGATCAGCTTGTTGGAAAAGCCAATGTTTATTCAAACTCTTCTTTCATTAGATTGAGGCCTGTTGAATTTTCCTGCAGTTAAGATATGCACTTAAAACAGTTCCTGGAGATTTTTTTTTTTTTAACCTATGAAGCTACTTCAATTTTGAATGGTCTACCTTTGTATATCAAATAGCAGCAGTCTTATTTGTCTTTTTGTAAATAATTGAAAACATAATTATTTGATTAATCAGAACTGTTAATTTTGGAAAGTTGTTTTAATTGTAGTTCCCAATGATTGTATTAACGTTTTGGGAATAAGTGGGCAATAAACACAAAAGATTAGAGTAGAGGAGAAATGACAAATGGACAGCAGCCATTGGAAAGAGTTAGCAGAAGACAGACAGGAATGTAGAAAGAAGAAACTGGGGCCAAAATAATGGAAAAATAAAATATCCAGATCAGAGTAGAAAGAAGTGTTTTATTAAGAATTTATTAACTGGAATATGTTAGGTTTGAGAAATGTGCATCACGGATGTCTTTGTATTATATTCGGTGTAAAAGGAAATGCATTTCTGTTTTTATTTCTCCAATGTTGCAGTACATGCCGAGTTTGACTTCTTGGGGTTGCCAGATCAAGTTTTGTCTTCATATTTCGATTTCCAACTTGTGATCCCTTCTTCTACATTGGTGAGGGCTGTCTGTGTTTGCGTGTGACTGAGGTGTGGCATTCTGTTTGCATGTAGTTTCTTTGTAGAAATTTATAGCAGTCGCACTTGTTCTGTTTTACCTATAGAAGATGTACTGGTGTTTTAGGGCCCAATGTAATATTTGTAGTGCTGCCTATTCATAGGTTGAAGTTTTGCTGTTTCAACCATAGGATACTATTATTGTATGACATATTTGCTATATGTATACTTAGAATTTTTTTTCAGGTCTTGTTCATATTTCACAGTTTCCGGTAGTAGAGAGATTTTTGTTGCTATTGCTCAGATGACGCGATAAATCAGAATTATTTTTTTGAAAATGTGCCGGTTCTGATTTGTACCTGTTGTTAGAGGGAGGTTCCGAATGCAGAATATGTTTGCTTTTAACTCATAAGAGCTGCTATAGTTTACTGTGAGGATCATGTATGCACTGTTACATTTGCAAACATGATCCTTCAGGCATGCCTCAACTGAAAAAAAAAACCAGTGCCTTAGAAACTCCGTAGCATTTAGAAAGCTACCATAGGCACTGACTTGTAGGGTACCAGAAGGATGGATACTGTCACCTATTCTGTTCAATATCTTCCACAAGCTACTAGCCAAGCTGACAAAGTCAATGGACACTCGGTTCTACATCTACACGGATGATGTTCAGCTACTCATACCCATTGACCCTGACTTACCCACAACCCTGAATAAACTTCTGCTCAGTGTGCTGCTGCGGCTAGGAAAGCGAATAGAATGTTGGGTGTTATTAGGAAGGGTATGGAGTCCAGGTGTGCGGATATTATAATGCCGTTGTATCGCTCCATGGTGCGACCGCACCTGGAGTATTGTGTTCAGTACTGGTCTCCGTATCTCAAAAAAGATATAGTAGAATTGGAAAAGGTACAGCGAAGGGCGACGAAAATGATAGTGGGGATGGGACGACTTTCCTATGAAGAGAGGCTGAGAAGGCTAGGGCTTTTCAGCTTGGAGAAGAGACGGCTGAGGGGAGATATGATAGAAGTGTATAAAATAATGAGTGGAATGGATCGGGTGGATGTGAAGCGACTGTTCACGCTATCCAAAAATACTAGGACTAGAGGGCATGAGTTGAAGCTACAGTGTGGTAAATTTAAAACGAATCGGAGAAAATTTTTCTTCACCCAACGTGTAATTAGACTCTGGAATTCGTTGCCGGAGAACGTGGTACGGGCGGTTAGCTTGACGGAGTTTAAAAAGGGGTTAGATAGATTCCTAAAGGACAAGTCCATAGACCGCTATTAAATGGACTTGGAAAAATTCCGCATTTTTAGGTATAACTTGTCTGGAATGTTTTTACGTTTGGGGAGCGTGCCAGGTGCCCTTGACCTGGATTGGCCACTGTCGGTGACAGGATGCTGGGCTAGATGGACCTTTGGTCTTTCCCAGTATGGCACTACTTATGTACTTATGTACTTAACTGTCTACCTGTCTAGCATCAATTAAAGAATGGACTAAAAACAAACTTTGCCTGAACCCAAATAAAACCGAGCTGCTATGGGTCCCTAACACAAATGGGCACATACTTGACATCGAAATCTCTTTTGGGAAATACGAACTCCACCTCAAATTACAGTTAGGAGCCTTGTAATATAGCTACATTTAACACTTACACTGATCCCCCAAATCCAAGCAACCTTAAACTGCTGCATTTATCATATGCAACAACTACGCTGCCTGTCTCACAGGAGCAAATGGACTCAACTATCCACCAGAAGGAAAGTCACAGGAACAAAGAACACATTCCTCCATGGCATTTGTCTCCCTGCATCACCCATTGTCCATACAGTTTTACAAAGGAGTCCTGTATCTGCATAGAATTTAAAATTAGATTCCATCTAGATTCTGTGACTCCTGAAGCAGGCATTTAACGTCAAAACACAGATCTGTGTCAAATCCAATTGTACTGTATGTTCCTGTGATTGTTTCCTATTGGTGGATATTTGAGTCCATTTGTTTGTTCCTGTGACTTTTCACCTTTGGATGGATGCTTTTTGTAGTTCATTATTGGTTTATGTGGATTTCTAATAAACAGATTTTTTAGCCACGATTTTAGACCCTTTTACCCCAGATATTCAAAACCATTTACCTGACCAGGAACTGCATATGTCCAGTTACTACTACTACTTAACTTTTCTAAAGCGCTACTAGGGTTACGCAGCGCTGTACAATTTCACAAAGAAGGACAGTCCCTGCTCAAAGGAGCTTACAATCTAAAGGACAAAATGTGGTACTTAGCTGGCTAACCGGCAATATTCAGTGGGAGATAGCCAGCAGTCTCCTGCTGAATACCACTGGTTAGTGCCTAGCAGAAAGCTGGTTATATCACATGATATAACCGGTTATCCATTGCTTTCCAGCACATCACCGGCCAAATTTGGCCACGTCAATTCCTGAAATATGTTTGGCCAGTTCCAACTTAACCAGCTAGTGTTGAATATAGGCTTGGCTGGTTAACTTGGAACTGGCCAAAAATAAACAAGATATTCAATGCAGGTCACCAGAAATGGCCCAGCATTTAATATCCAGGCTTAGCACTGACCACGGGAGGCAGCCCATCTACCTCCCATATTCTGAATATTGGGCCGCTTTGGGTTTTCTTTTTTGTGGAAGGTTCCTGGTCCGCCCCTTCTCCTTTGTTCTTTCACTAGATAAAGTTATGATTGCCAGTTATCAGACTAAAAATCACCACTAACTGGCTACTCCGCCAGGCTCTGCCCCTGGACCTCCTTTTCACGACCTGCTGAGGTACTGGACAATACTGCTGAAAATCCAGAACGAACCCAATGAGCCATCCCTACCCAGATAAGTCCCATTGAATATCAGTGCCTATGTTTTTAAAACCTTTTCAGACTTATATATTAATGTACTTGTATTTTACTGAATCCGGCCCATAATGTCACTACCTGCATAATTTTACAGAGAGAAAGGCGTATCAGGGGTCAGCGGTGGGGCGCAGTTAGTACTTCTGCACGTACTTTTGTGTTTTTAAAAGTAGATGCATAAATTCTCCTGGGGAAAAACAAACTGCAGGAACAGCAGGTGTAAACATGTGTATATACTTTCTCTTTGTCAATTTTCAAAGGGAAACTTTTCCCTTTGAAAAGTGGTATAAAAATTGTGGATAAAAAGTATCTACAGACTTTACACGTTTGCACACGGTTTAAAAGTTGCCCCCTTTAAGTGTTAATTGTATTGCTGCCCTCATGGGAATTTTGTTTGTTTTCCCTTATCTTGTAGGATAATGATCTCTAAGAGAAAAAAAATTCTACTGCTACAGGCAAAAATATTTGTGGTTTAGCAGATCTGAACCTCCCTGGTACTAAAAATCCATTTGTACACACGGCAGTGTGTTTTCTATCCTGAGGGTTCAATGTTTCAGTGTGAATAGACATGTGGCACGGGACCTTACATGCCTCAAGCTACCTGACTCGTTACAGCATGTTCTGGTGAAAGAGCCTTTATCTTCAATAAGAGAGAGAGGGCTTACAGATAAGGCTTCAAGTGGTTAACTCAAAAATGTGTTAAGTGATAAAACCTAAACCATTTATCTTCTTAAGGACACAACAGCTGTTTCATTTAAAACTGTAAAACTGAAATATTAACAAAGAGCATTAAAATAATTGGATTTTCTTAACTTAATGTCTGATTTTGGAATAAAAAAATTTTTTCAGTCTCTGCTGCCTTTGTATAGAAACTTGGTCTACATGTTTGCTCGTGACTGGGTTTGGGAAGAACTGACTTTTGGAAATAATATATTAATAATGCTGGCAGCTGGTGCACTCCACCTGTTTCCCCACCAACTGAAACTACCACAAGAATGGACTCACAAATAGTGGTGAGATAAAACAACATGCAGGAGGAGGTAAACAAAGGGTAAAAGGAGAATACTGAGCAAGGGAGGTTTCTCCAGGAAAGAAACCAGCAACAGAGGAGTCAGTGGTACTAAGGGAAGAAGTAATCATCTAAACCATTTGTTGGGCAAAGAGAAAAGAACAGACTCAGGGTTGTGAGGGGGACCCAGTACCTAAGGATGTGCATTTGTTTGAAACAACATAGTAACATAGTAACATAGTAGATGACGGCAGAAAAAGACCTGCACGGTCCATCTAGTCTGCCCACGATAAACTCATGTGTATACCTTACCTTGATATATACCTGTCTTTTTCAGGGCACAGACCATATAAGTCTGTGCAGCAGTATTTCCCGCCTCCCAACCACCAGTCCCG
The DNA here is from genome assembly GCF_901765095.1 of Microcaecilia unicolor. Taxonomy (NCBI): domain Eukaryota; kingdom Metazoa; phylum Chordata; class Amphibia; order Gymnophiona; family Siphonopidae; genus Microcaecilia; species Microcaecilia unicolor. Next base: position 396,607,943 of record NC_044031.1, on the reverse strand, counting down.
CCTCCCATCACCGGCTCCGGCACAGACCCCGTATAAGTCTGCCCTCCCCCATCCTAGCCTCTCAACCACCAACCCCTCTTCCCCCCGCCATAGAAAATATCAATGACAAATGTCAATAAACAGATGAAAAAGCATAAAATTCTATGGTTTTATGTGCCATCAATAATGCAAACATTCTTTCAAAAGAGTGTGCAGTGATAGTGCACACATGTATGAACCACAGAATTAGAAAAGGTACATAGAAGGGCAACAAAAATGATAAAGGGGATGGGACGACTTCCCTATGAGGAAAGGCTGAAGCGGCTAGGGCTCTTTAGCTTGGGGAAAAGACGGCTGAGGGGAGATATGATAGAGGTCTGTCAAATAATGAGTGAAGTGGAACAGGTAGACATGAATTGCTTGTTTACTCTTTCCAAAAATACTAGGACTAGGGGGTACGTCATGAAGCTACAAAGTAGTAAATTTAAAACCGGAGAAAATATTTCTTCACTCAACATATAATTATACAACTCTGGAATTCATTGCCAGAGAATGTAGTAAAAGCAGTTAGCTTAGCAGGGTTTAGAAAAAGGTTTGGACAGCTCCGAAAGGAAAAGTCCATAGACCATTATTAAAATGGACTTGGGGAAAATTTCACTGCGTATTTCTAGGATAAGCAGTAGAAAATATATTGTACTTTTTTGGGATCTTGCCAGGTACTTGTGACCTGGATTGGCCACTGTTGGAAACAGGATGTTGGGCTTGATGGACCTTCAGTCTGTCCCAGTATGGCAATACTTAGCACTATTGGAAAAAAGTGTACACTCTTTGTGAATACCATGCACTCATTATAACCACTTCACACTCTTTCAAAAGATTGTGCACTCTTTCTGAAAGAATGCAAGTCTTAACAATATTGCTCCCATCAGGACAAAATGAACCCACCATCAAAGAAAACATTCCCAAACATGACACAGGAAACAGCACGACCTAAAAACTTTCAGGTTGCTACCCAGGTATATCCCTACTTTAAACCTGAAATAACTCATTACTGGAGTGGAAAGGGACTTCTCCCAAGGTACATCCTTCACCTCTCAGTCAAAGGGTCATAAAAAAGTGAACCCTAGTGGCTGTACTAGAGTACTGCATGATTGACTTTACTTTCACTCCTTAGTTTCTAGAAAAGAGGAGTTTCCCTTTGTACAATATTATAATCAGGGGAGGAGATTATTTTTGTGGAAGCTTGCCAGGAGTACAGAGTCCTGAGCACCATCCTAGTCTTTGACTTCTGCCTCCCTGGCCACTGTAAAGGGAGAACCCATCCAGCCAAGATGCCCTAGCCTATTAGCCACAGTATAAATTGATAAGAGAATTCTAATTACTCAAATCAGATCATCTAATTAAGTACATAAGTACATAAGTAGTGCCATACTGGGAAAGACCAAAAGTCCATCTAGCCCAGCATCCTGTCACCGACAGTGGCCAATCCAGGTCAAGGGCACCTGGCACGCTCCCCAAACGTAAAAACATTCCAGACAAGTTATACCTAAAAATGCGGAATTTTTCCAAGTCCATTTAATAGCGGTCTATGGACTTGTCCTTTAGGAATCTATCTAACCCCTTTTTAAACTCCGTCAAGCTAACCGCCCGTACCACGTTCTCCGGCAATGAATTCCAGAGTCTAATTACACGTTGGGTGAAGAAAAATTTTCTCCGATTCGTTTTAAATTTACCACACTGTAGCTTCAACTCATGCCCTCTAGTCCTAGTATTTTTGGATAGCGTGAACAGTCGCTTCACATCCACCTGATCCATTCCACTCATTATTTTATACACTTCTATCATATCTCCCCTCAGCCGTCTCTTCTCCAAGCTGAAAAGCCCTAGCCTTCTCAGCCTCTCTTCATAGGAAAGTCGTCCCATCCCCACTATCATTTTCGTCGCCCTTCGCTGTACCTTTTCCAATTCTACTATATCTTTTTTGAGATACGGAGACCAGTACTGAACACAATACTCCAGGTGCGGTCGCACCATGGAGCGATACAACGGCATTATAACATCCGCACACCTGGACTCCATACCCTTCCTAATAACACCCAACATTCTATTCGCTTTCCTAGCCGCAGCAGCACACTGAGCAGAAGGTTTCAGCGTATCATCGACGACGACACCCAGATCCCTTTCTTGATCCGTAACTCCTAACGTGGAACCTTGCAAGACGTAGCTATAATTCGGGTTCCTCTTACCCACATGCATCACTTTGCACTTGTCAACATTGAACTTCATCTGCCACTTGCACGCCCATTCTCCCAGTCTCGCAAGGTCCTCCTGTAATCGTTCACATTCCTCCTGCGACTTGACGACCCTGAATAATTTTGTGTCATCGGCGAATTTAATTACCTCACTAGTTATTCCCATCTCTAGGTCATTTATAAATACATTAAAAAGCAACGGACCCAGCACAGACCCCTGCGGGACCCCACTAACTACCCTCCTCCACTGAGAATACTGGCCACGCAATCCTACTCTCTGCTTCCTATCTTTCAACCAGTTCTTAATCCATAATAATACCCTACCTCCGATTCCATGACTCTGCAATTTCTTCAGGAGTCTTTCGTGCGGCACTTTGTCAAACGCCTTCTGAAAATCCAGATATACAATATCAACCGGCTCCCCATTGTCCACATGTTTGCTTACCCCCTCAAAAAAATGCATTAGATTGGTGAAGCAAGACTTCCCTTCACTAAATCCGTGCTGACTTTGTCTCATCAGTCCATGTTTTTGTATATGCTCTGCAATTTTATTCTTAATAATAGCCTCCACCATCTTGCCCGGCACCGACGTCAGACTCACCTAAAAGCAGTTACTTAAGCTCCATACTATGACAGGGACAGTGGAACAGAGAACCTGCTGCGGGACAGTGGACATAGTTGTATACTTCCCGCAGGGCGCCCAGGACCCTTATCATTTATACTGGATCCTAGAGCAGCTCCAGAGGCTGAGTACATGACAACCATTTATAGTCACAGGTCTCCTGGGGACCTTCTCACATCTGACAAAGGCCAATTGACTTGAGGCAAAGCTATGAAGCATCAATATCCTTGAGTCAGCACCTCTAACAAAACTGTAAGTGATAACCTTTTTGAAACTGAGTATATCCACAGCTGCACCATTTGCCAGGGGCAGTGAAGGATAGAACTGAGGAATATAAGGTGAGCAGGAGATAAAATGACTGAACAAAACTGTTTGCATGCTGCCTCTGCCTAAATTACTGTCTCTACTGTTATTGATTCATTTACTGTTAAAGTAAACTTCTTCGTTCAAAACCCCAATCCTGGTGTGGTCTGGTTTAATGACTGAAAGGAATGTGCAGCGTATGTAGTGAAACTACCTTTGGTCTCTCAGCTTTTGTCAGTCCCAGCTCTGGTCCTGAACCAATAAATACTTTAGTGAATGGGCCCCCAGGGACTTGCTTTTACAGGATTAACTCAAGATATTTTTGCTATTTTTACATTTGCAACCAACCAGTAGGTGCAAATGTTTAATCAATGTACATAAAGAGAAAAATTTGAGGGAAAACAGTACTATTAATGTTTGCCTGCTATTTGCCTTGATTGTGCTGTCTATGCTGTTTTTCAGGTATCTGTGCCGAATCTGCTCCAGTTCTCCTCGTTCCAGGCTCAGTGTTGGTCCTGCCCTCCTGCTCTTGTCACTGTTAGTACCTCTTTAATTTTCCACTCCCTAGTGGCGCACACTGTGTAGGTACGCGCCAAAGGAGCACATAAAGGAGCAGGCGTGCTTCTTGGGCGCACTCCTTCATGCACTTCCTGTCTTAACTATGGGCACTTCTTTTCCACATTTATGCAACCTATTTTTTTCTGCTTCTCCCACTCTTTTTCACTGTGTGCCTAGGGCAAAATATTCCGGTACTCTGGGGACACCACCCCCCTACGCCTCAAATCTATTTCTTACTCTTTAACCAAGTGTTTAGTCCCCATTCCCCCTACAGCCTTCTGCTCTTCCCCCTCTTCCTTAATTGCTCCTTGCTCGTCCTGTAAAGGCAGGCCTTCTTAACTGCCGTTCACTTCAAAACAAATGCTTTCTTATTTGTGAGCTGATTACTGCACATCACCTAGTCACCATTTGCCTGACCGAAACTTGGCTCACAGATTCTGACGCTTCTTATTTAAATCAAGCTATTCCCATAGGCTACTCATACCTATATCTAAATTGTTCAGATCGACAAGGAGGAGGCCTTGCAGTCATTTTCTCCTCCAAATTAGGTTCTCTCAACATCCAACTATCTCTTCACCCTCTCTAGAGGCTTTATACTTTCACTTACACATGACTACCTTACTAGATTTCTTCCTTGTCTATCATCCTCCTCCCCCTACTGCATCTTCTTTTAATTTTCTCCATTCTCTACTGGTCAATTTCTGTATTCAGCATATTCACCCCATAGCACTGGGAGATTTCAACATTCATTTTGATAATAGTAGTTCTCCATTTGCCACTGACTTCCTAAATACTGTATCAGACCTCAATCTGACCCAACATGTGAAGTCTCCCACTCACCAGTCTGTCCATATTTTGAACTTTTGTCACTATCCTCGGACGCTGACACCATCTCTGTGTCCTCTGTACAACCACTTCCCTGGTCAGATCACTGTCTCCTACTTTTTCACTTTACTAGTCCCATCCTAGCCAGCCATCACTCCCTCCTCAAACATTTCCTCTTCTAGAGACCTCTGTCATATCACGGCTTCTTCTCTCTCCAGCAATCTTCAACTAAATATTTCCTCCTTCACCACTCTAGCCTTGGAAGAATAAATCACTCAGTGGAATTTTGATCTAGCCAGGATTTACAACTCACTTTCTCCCTTAACCACCAGTAATAGTTCAAATTCTAAGCGTCGCCATGAACCTTTGTGTTCTCCCAAATTATGCCTCCTAAGACATTAACTTTGCCAAAAGGAATAGAAATGGGTTAATACCCCCTACCACTTTTTTCTTCTCAGTCTTAAATCCACAGCTCATGCATACAAAAATGCGATTCTGGAAGCCAAAATAATCATACTACTCCACTAAAATTATTAAAGCCCCGAATACAGTTATTTTGTATCATACTCTCAAGTCTGTAACAACCTATAAGGGCTCTGTTAACCACCCAGTGAAATTCCTTCCCCCAGCTCAACATTTAGCAAATTACTTTCAATCCAAAGTTAAGAAACTGTCTAATGCTCTTATTCCCAATCAAACTCAATCTTCACATTTGCTGCTATTTCAGCATTCAATTCCAGTTTACTCTGTCAAATTTTACAGTACCATCTGAGCCAGAGCTAGCTAGGACCCTCTCCCAACTGCAACCAGCTGCCACCACTTTAAATCCTCTACCCTCTTTCCTGATCAAAAAACATCAGACATTATTGCTCCCCTTTCTAAAGTCCATGATTTCTTTATCTCCGATAACAGGATTCATATCCTAGAAATGGAAGCATTCCATCATTTACCTGAAAATTTAAAGATCACAAACTTTCCTCAGCTGGCCCATCAAATTACAGGCCCATCACTAATTTGCCTTTCCTTGTAAAGATGGTGGAATCCATCATCCATTCACAACTCTCTGCCTTCACTTCCAAATCAAACACCCTGCGCCCGAACCAAACTGGTTTCCGCCAACACCATAGCACTGAAACTTATTTTTTGGCACTGGTGAATGTTATTTGCTATTTCCTAGACAAGTCTCATTCTATAATTCTATCATCTCTAGATCTTTCTGCAGCCTTTGACCTTATCAATCATTCATTTCTGCTTTCTCATCTAGCCTCTATCAGTGTAACTGGTCAAGCTCTCCAAAGGTTTGAGTCATATTTAGCAAATAAGCAATATTCTGTTCACTCTGATGATACGAAATCTCTACCATTTCATCTCTGCATTGGTGTCCCACAATGATCAATACTTTCCCCCTTACTTTTCAACATCTTCCTTGCAACCCTTGTCACTCTGGTACAATCTATAGACTTAACCATATTTGTTTATGCTGATGACATCCAAATCCTTTGCCCTATTAATTCCTCAGATCCCTCTGATCTTTCCTCACTTAACATATGACTCAAAACTATTACAACATGGTTTTCTGACAACAAATTGATCCTTAGTGCAAAGAAATCAAAAACTATCCTATTTTCCACCATTGATTCTATATCATTAGTCTCTCCAATTTTACTAAATGATTTTCCAGTTTTATTAGTCCATGCGCATTCTAGGATTTATTTTTGACTTTACTCATTTTGTGATCAAATTTCTAAAGTTATTCAATGTTTCTTCTATTAGCTTTGTGTTATTAGATCTATCCAAACACTATTACATCCCCCTACTATTAATATATTAATTCATTCATTGGTTATCTTGCAATTCGATTTCTGTAACTCCCTCTTTTTAGGTCTTCGTCTTCAACTATTGCAAAATACTGCCATAAAAGTCCTCTATCACCTTAAAAAATTTGACCATATTACTTCGCATCTCACATCTTTGTACTGGCTCCCCTTTCTCACTGTATTACTTATAAAATTATCCCGTTTGTTTACAAAACTCTTGCCACCACTGAACCTTTTTACCTTTTCAGATACGTCACCACATATATTCAAACTCGTGCTCTAAGATCATTGTAACTTTCTCCTCTCCATTCCATCACACAGAGAAATTTTTCATGAGCACAGCAGACACTCAACATTTGCCTTTCAAGGTGTCAAGTTATGGAACACCCTACCATCTCACTCACCAAATCACCTCGCTATCACTCTTTAAAACATTGCAAGAAGTATACCATGCCATACTTTGTATTGTTAGTTGAATATTTTTACTGCTCTAATTGCCTATTGCTCATGTTTCATCTATTCTTACTGTATACCACCTTGAGTGAATTCCTTCAAAAAGGCGGTAAATAAATCCTAATAAATAAATAAACTTTTTTGTGATGCATATTCGTAATTTTTGTTTTCCAAATATAGTCACTTTACCTGGTTGCAGTCATCCCCCCTCCCTCATCCTTCTCATTTTTCCCCCTTCTCCCTCATCGTTCCTATTAATATTGTAGTTCTACCCAGGTTCCTTTTGTTTCATGTAATTTGTGTATGTCAATCACATCTCCTATTTTCCTTCTCCTACTCATTGTTCTTTTTAGATTGTATAACATCTAGATGGTTTGCTCTGTTTGGCGGGATAGAAAGTTTGTAATAAACTTGAAACTGGATAATGAAATTATATAAAAATTAAATGTATAATAATGTTAATAATTGTGTGAAAATCATGAGAGGAACCCAGTACTTATATTCGGATAGAATATGTCAGAAACCTTTCTTTAACTGAAGGAGTACACAAAACCACACGTATGGCCCCCAGAACTGCAGAAGCTAGTATTCCATTGTTTGCTAAGTTTTGAGAAGCCTATGTGGCAGTTTTATTGTCTGATTTCCTAAGTTTAATTGTTTACATCATCTACAGTTTGGGTTTAAGGCCCTTACCAACAATATTGCTTCAGTTGAATGGAATCACGACCGAAGTGAAAGCACTGTTTGCTCGGGGTAAGTCATATATTCTGCTACAGTTTGATCTCACAACTGCATTTTACACAATAGCATAGGCGCCAGCTCTGTGAGTGCTTGAACATCCGCCAATATTTTGGGGCCTGACATAGGTGGCATGGCAAGTGCAATGCTCCATAAGAGGACTCCCCCCCCTCCCAATTCTCAGTTAATGCGATGTTCCACTGCTGGCAGCTTTCCCAATCCCTGTGGCTCACTGGTGCTGCTAACTACCTTGATCGCTGCAGGTAGAGGATTCTTTATATGTTGCCCAGATTTGTGTGCCCAAATTTGTGCATGCACCCAAGATGTACATGCAAATTAACTGAGTAACAAGCCCTTAACTGTCAATAATTGGGTGCTAACAACCAATTATTGAAGTTAATTTGGCACTCATTAAAATGTATGTGCACACCTGGCTGTGCACTATTCTATAAGGCATGGCACCTAACTCTACTAGCACATAACTCATGGGCATCTCAAAAGTATTCTGAAAAATTACGCACATAGAGGCCCTTTAGGTATTAATCCGCAAACGAACCTTTTCCAGAGACGGGAAGGCGGTAGAAATAGAGATCATGAATTGAGGTTGAAGGGGGGAAGATTCAGGACTAATGTCAGGAAGTATTTTTTCACAGAGAGGGTGGTGGATATGTGGAATGCCCTCCCACGGGAGATGAAAACGGTAATGGAATTCAAACATGCTTGGGATAAACACAAAGGAATCCTGTTCAGAAGGAATGGTTCCATGGAATCTCAGCGGAGATTGGGTGGCGACGCCGGTAATTGGAAACAAAACGGGAGCTGGGCAGACTTCTACGGTCTACACCCTGCTTGTGACTGCTTGTGACGGAGTGGCCTAGTAGTTAGGGTGGTGGACTTTGGTCCTGGGGAACTGAGGAACTGAGTTTGATTCCCACTTCAGGCACAGGCAGCGCCTTGTAACTCTGGGCAAGTCACTTAACCCTCCATTGCCCCATGTAAGCCGCATTGAGCCTGCCATGAGTGGGAAAGCGTGGGGTACAAATTTAACAAAAAAAATAAAATAAGGGATGGTCTGGAGTGTAAATGTAAGGGGCTTCGATGTTAGCTTCAGAACTTAGTACAAGAACAGTACTGGGCAGACTTCTACGGTCTGTGCCCTGAGAAAGGCAAGGACAAATCAAACTCGGGTATACATATAAAGTATCACATACCATGTAAAATGAGTTTATCTTGTTGGGCAGACTGGATGGACCGTACAGGTCTTTATTTGCCATCATTAACTATGCTACTATGTAACTAAGCGGCGGTAAGCCCACTGCGGGCTGTGTGCCAATTTGGAGCTAGCACTGGTCCATTGTGGGCACTGGCAGTAGTTCCTCTCCAGCAAGCGGCATTTCCAGCTCTAGTGGAAATATTCAAAAAACATTTCCGCAGGGGGTTACCCAACGATAATCGGGCAGCACCGCACACTACCTGGTAATGGCTGGGCTAGCGTGGGGGCCCTTATCACCACCTTATTGGGTGGCAGTAAGTGCTCCCCTTCGCATGGCCATGCATTAAGAGCAATCTTACCACATGGCCCAGTCTTTTTTCGGCCTTTTTACCCACTGTGGTAAAAAGGGCCTCAGCGCGTGGCAAAAACGGCCCCCGCCGCTAGAACGGGGCTCTTTTTACTACAGTTTAGTAAAAGGGTCCCAGAATTATAAAAGAAATCCTCAGCATGCCTAACTTGGATGCCAACATTTACACCAGGTTTCAGCAGGTCTAAGTGCAATTCTATAAAGGGTGTACACCCTTTAGAAAATCGCGTTTAGCACCAAATTTTTCCAGCATGGAATTTTGACCACCATTTATACAGTTCCCTCTTATACGTTCAGGGCCATCAAAAATCCAGCTAACATACGCTGTACTTCACACAAAATTAGTGGATGTTACTGGATGTCCCATTTGAAAACCTGCCCATATGTTTTTTTAAGGTGCACAGGTGAAGCAAATGTGTTCTAACAAATCATTTCCCTACAAAATACTGCAGACATGATTGAATCTAGGAAATGTGCCAAGCCTTCATTCCTTAAAATCATGAGTTTCAGTACTATTAGTAACATGATAATAAGAAAAAGAAGATCAGAAGCAACTGGTACTAAATGAATACATTTTCTTTCCTAGAATTTAGGATGAATCATAATAAGTATACAATCACCCGACTTGTTGATATTGGTTGATTGCAGACACTGGAGGACCATGAAGATATTAAATTTCATATTTCTGGATAAGGTATCTATCCTTGCCATTAGACCAGCATAGTCAAACAAATATAATACTATCTTATAACAAATATCAGAATGAATGGAGGAATGGAGGTTATTTACTGAACACAGAGAACAATAAACAAGGCATTTGAGAGGTTTCTTCCTATTCCAGTAGTCCATACCTATATATTTACTAAAGCCAATATGGAAAATGAACAGAGCAGATCGTTATCAAACAAAAAAGTTTATTATTGGAAAACAAATTGCACAATATGTATACACACAAACAGCCCGACACAGGCCGTGTTTCGCCCAACAGGGCTGCTTCAGGGACTATAAAAAATAATAAAACAACATATATATGTTATATTATCAAACCACATATATATACATGACATATATATCCATATTATATATAAAAAATGGATAAAATAAATTAAAATACATTAAAATACATTAAAATACACTAAAATACACCAGAGTATTTCAATGTATTTTAATGTATTTTAATTTATTTTATCCATTTTTTTATATATAATATGGATATATATGTCATGTATATATATGTGGTTTGATAATATAACATATATATGTTGTTTTATTATTTTTTATAGCCCCTGAAGCAGCCCTGTTGGGCGAAACACGGCCTGTGTCGGGCTGTTTGTGTGTATACATATTGTGCAATTTGTTTTCCAATAATAAACTTTTTTGTTTGATAACGATCTGCTCTGTTCATTTTCCATATTGGAGTTTGCAGACCGTCTGCCTTTGTGCTTCCATAAAGCCAATATGACCTTAAGCCTTTGTCTTCACCAGGTATGTCAAGCTCATGACTAATGATGGATCACTACGGCAGCTGAACATTCATCAATGGGCCACACTAAAATATTTGTCCTCCCCATTCTCCCCATTACAATTATTTAGGAGCCCAATTTGCATTATGTCTTTAACCAAACGTTAAATTTATAGAATGCACATTAGAAACAATGACACTGGCTGCATAGAACTTTCCTGCGGGTCGCATGTTTGACATGCCTGGTCTTTACTCCAGTCCTGGAGAACCACCAACAGATTAGGTTTTCAGGATATCTATAATAAATATGCATGAGAGAGATTTGCATATCAACTGACTATTGTATGCAGATTTCTTTTCTGTCATGCTGACCTACTAAGCAGTAATTCTGTTGAGTTATTAAGATATACTAACAGCTGAGTAATTTTTGTGTTGCAAAAAATGTTTTGATTGTGTCATTATGCAATTCTTCAGTTATTTATACGATTGTGTTATTAGTGATCATATTTGTTTATTGTTTATTTGTTTTTTAAATTTAGACTCCTAAGGCAGGCCAGTTGGACAAAAAACAGCCGTGTCGAGCCTGTAGTGCTATACAATAAGCTTATAGACTCAAGAGCATTGTCAAGATATTTCTTTGAGTCACCTTCGCTGTTTCCTGTGTGACCTACTGAGCTGTACATCTATGAATTAGAAAGAGATATAGGATCCAATCATTTCTGTGCAATGAGCAGCACAGCTAAACCACTATCACCAAGAAATCCAACAGATATAAAGCTATTATGGGTCTTTCTGTGTAAAATACCATCTGCCTCTGAATTTTATTGATAAATAGTTCTCACTTCTGGTAAATGTTTCCTGTGTATAGTTAGATATCCTTTATTCAAATAGATTGGCTCACAAAAGTTGTATTAGACACCACTTAGATTAGCTACCACTTGTGCATGCCTTGGAACAGGTGCAAAAATCATCATAGAAATTTCTTAAGGTACACATTTCCATATTTCCATAGCTTAGCCATGTTTTCTTCTGCAATGAGAGACATACTGTATATACAAGCCTTTGGTACTAAGCTTGCATCGTCTTGCATACAATGCTTTTGCTTAGAAAGAGAGATGAGGAAGCAGTGGATATATACTGTCACTGTCACACCCCTGCAAAGAAAGATTGAATCCTTGTCAGCTGGCCAACCCAGTGGCTCAGTGGTATTATACACTGCTGTGTGGAACAGTGTCTCTTCATTTTTCAGGTCAAGTTTCCCCACACTCTAGGCTGGCTGGATCTGAAGGTGCTGCAAAGGTTATTTTGACAGTCCAGGGGAAAGAGGTGGTGTTAAGGGCACAAAACCTTAGTGGCAGGACTCAGAGCAGTTTACACTGTAAACCTTTTCAAAAGCATTTAAAAGGCTCATGCCTCCAAGATTATTTATGCAGTGATCAACTAGAAGCAATAGAAATGAGAATCTATTAAAATAGGGGGAATGATGGCTCGTGACACCAGTATACCAGCTCGGGCTCCAAGTGTGCTAAAAGCAAAAAGGAAAAAGAAGAAACTAGCAGGCCAATGAATAACAAAAACAAACCTTAGCACCTGGCATGAGGTGCCAAAGAAAGAGAAAAGGGCAAGTAATATGTACTCGCCACATTTGTAATGAAGAGGTATGAGAGCTTGCAAAATATTTCATTGGAGCAAGTTCCCAAGAGCAGGAAAGCAGCTCACAAATGGTCTACAGCAGTTTCAAAGGATCACAGCCCCAGCTTTTTCCATGACCGAATAGAGCCCTGATGTCCTGTTCTTGGGAAATTAATATATGAACTAAAGAACAGACTGATGACAGGATGGATTTTAAGTGGATGTTGCGCTCATGCATGAATTCAAGTCTGCAATATGTATTTTTGCAAGATCCTGACTGAACAAATTAGCTCTGGATTTTTTTTTTTAATATAATTGGATTGAGCCCATCCTCAAAGCAACTCTTCATGTGGAAATGTTAATGGGGCCCAGCAACTGTTGCTTGTCCAGTATAACACATTATTAATGATAACTATTGAACCATAAGGAGCCTGGGGATCATCTACAGCTGCACACAGGCAAAGACACTATTTTCGAGGTTTCAGATGTCAATTACTTCTGTAAGTACTTCCATCTTTCTCAGGAATTCTCTGTAACAATGTTTTTCCTGTCTGTAAGGAAAAGGAAAGAGCACTAAAGGGAGAACTGAACATGATTTAAAGTTCATGGGTGACAAGTCAGGTGTGTGCTGAAATCTTCTTTTCCATCATAAAATTTTATGGACTCAGAAATGAAGATTGGATAACTTCATTTGGCCTGTAAACAACATTTCATTCAAGCTGTCCACTACAGTTTATCTACTGAACATATTGTAGAAGCCATTTTGACTGCAAATTATTTTAGCCCACATACGTCTTTCCTGTCAGTGAATATGAATCCTTAATAGGACCAAATAAAATGCAATAAATCTAAGAAATCCTATTGCAAAATCCTACATCATGGCAGTGATTGACTGTAGAATCTCAACCGCTCTCTCTTCAAATAGGAAACTTCCTTTTGGTCAAAAAGTGTTGGAATGTAATTGTATTTTACATGCATTGCCTGTCACCTATTATTTCTCTGTGATTACTCTGTGACCTCTGATGTGAATTACTTAGAGAGGTCACACAGCTATGTAACTTCCTGTGGGGGTTAGATGCAGCAGATGCAGCACATGGAGCACATGGAGCTCATGATCTCTCCTAACCTGAGAGGATCTATGGTGGTGTGAGCATCCATTACCATCTAAGCACATGGAAGGAGCTGATAATACAAATGTATAGTAATATGTAAATATAAGCCTGTCTGATTATAATCTAACTGCAAACTGTGAGTAAACAGATGTTTTGTTACTTCAACTTTAAAGTGACTCAGCAGTGAATTATTCAGGGGTGAATGAGAGAGAGATGAAGAAAGAAATTAACATTTCTAAAGCTGAAGCTGTGTGTACTAAAATCTGCTAATTATTTACTACAAATAATCCAACAAAAGGGTTATGGGCCCAGGGCCAGGAATTGAAAAAGAAGAGAAATATTACCAGGCAGAAAAAAAGGCCACATTTTTCTCTTAAGTCTTAAAGGAAAGATTCAGTCTGTCTCTCTCTCCCCCCACACAGCAGACAGAAGGCTAAGAAAATGGCTGAGGGAAGAAATTCACCATTTTTCTATTCTCTCAAGGTGCCTAAATTAACTGAGTTTAATTATCAGCAGTGGGAACTAAGATTCATATGTCTCCTTCGAGCAAAAGGATTAAATATATGCTTAGACCAAGACAGAACAGCTGAAAATATGGCTGAATGGGACAATGCAAACTATTATGTGAAGTGCATGCTTTTGGAAGCTCTCTCAGAGAAACAAGCCATATTAGTGGAGGGAAAAGATACACCAAAGGACATTTTATATAAACTGAGAACTATGTATGCAACTACATATGCAAAGCAGCAACCAATTTGGCTGGCAGAGTTGAATGAAACCAAATTAAGGGATAAAAGTAAATGTAATGATCACATTATGCATCTTATGTCTTCATTTCAAAAGCTAGAACTTTCTGGAATTCCCATGTGTGATGCATTGAAAAGAGCATTTCTTTTTACCTCACTATCAAAGAAGTTTGATGTTTTTAGGTCTGTAAATGAGGCCATTGAAGGGCAATCTTTTGAACAGGCAACATCAAAACTAAGGCAGGAATGCATAATAAATGATTCTGAGGAGAAGTGTTCTCAAAGCAAGTCAGAGAGAAATGAAACAAATTTCTTGGCAAAGAACAGAGGAAGGCGGAGCTATGGGAAAACTCCACCCAAGGGCAAGCTGATTTGCTACTCATGTGGAAAGGAGGGACATGTATCTAAATGGTGTAAGGAAACACAAAACACTCCCTCTAGCTCACCTAAGCCAATGGAACTAAAGAATTTTCAAACCAGGAAATGTATGAAGGACAAAGATAAACACAAGGGCTTTCTAATGGCAGAAAAATCTTTGACTATGGTAAATAATAATTCAAATGAAAGTACTTGGATTTTGGATTCAGGGAGCACATGCCATTTAACCAATTGTAAGGATTTCTTTCAGGAAATGTGTCCAGAGGAAGGTATTCTTAAAACTGCAAACGCAGGGACTGCTAAGATCCAAGCAAAAGGTATTGGATTCTTAAAATGCAAAGTGTCTAATGAAGTTAAAGAAATTCCTGTAAGTGATGTCTTGTATATTCCCCAAGCAGTTTGCAATATGCTTAGTGTATCTACATTAGATAAGAAGGGATTTGTGATTCATTTTGAAAACAGTAAGTGCACAATCTCTAAAAATGATGAAGTGTATGCTGAAGCTTTTATGCATAATGATGTTTATAAGCTGAACATTTCAGGTGAAGCCTCACATCTGGCGCAAGTAAGGAAGAATGATGGTAAATGTAGTCTGGAAATCTGGCACCGCCGCCTGGGACATCGTGATTCTAAGGTGATCCAGGATCTTTACAGTAAGCAACTGGCCACCGGCATTCAGATAAGTGCAGATGCTGGTAAAATGGAGAAATGCATAGACTGTGTTACTCAAAAGGGTGTGAGACCCTCATTTCCTGCATACACAGGAAATAGGAGTAATAAAGTGCTGGACTTAATACACAGTGACTTATGTGGACCGTTTAATATCCCATCATTGGGAAATAACAGATTTGTGCTAATATTCTTGGATGATTTCTCTAGATACTGTGTGGCCTATTTGCTGAAAGAGAAAAGTCAAGTCACAGACATGCTGAAGAAATACGTAGCCATGGTGAGCAATAAATTTGAAAGAAAACCAAAGGTTCTTCAGACCGACAATGGTGGTGAGTTCACTTCACAAAGCATGCGCACATTTCTAGAACAAGAAGGCATTCAACATATCACAACAGTAGCTTATACACCAGAGCAAAATTCTGTTGCAGAGAGAAAATTTAGGTCACTTGTGGAAATGACCAGATGTATGCTGTCAGATAGCAATCTCCCTAAAAGACTATGGGGGGAAGCCATTCTCACAGCAGTGTACCTACAAAACAGAATGCCAACTAAAGGCGCTGAGCGCACACCACATGAGACATGGCATGGTAGGAAGCCAAACCTGTCACACATAAGAACATTTGGAAGTACAGCATATGCTCATGTACCAAAGCAAAGAAGGCATAAGCTGGATTCCACAACAGAAAGGGGCATTTTAGTTGGCTATGCTCCAGGACACAAAGGATATAGAATTTTGAATCTGAAAACTGGCATTGTTGGCATAAGACATGTTACATATTTTGATGAAAACAAAAGGGTTGATAAAGGCTGGATTATCCCAGATGAGCCTTATCATCCAGAATATGAAACTAGAACCATAATAGACATGCCAGTGTATATAAATGCCATACCAAGGCAGATGTCTGAAAGCAACTCACCTGTATCTAACGAGGAACAGGCAGACACAGAAAGGATCATTGAAGAAGACAGTACAGTTGGAGAAGGGGAATCAATTGGAGAAGAACTCTCAGATTTAGAGGATGCGGAAAGGTCAGACCAACCTGTTGTCAGACGCTCATCCAGGGAAAACAAAGGTGTTCCACCCCCAAGACTGTCTTACCTAACAAAGTCAGCAGAAGCTCAAGAGCCCTTAACATGGGATGAGATTGAGAAAATGCCAGCAGAAGAAGCTGCTGAATGGCATAAAGCTGCACAAGAAGAAATTGATGCATTGGATAAAAATAATACTTGGATTCTTACAAAATTACCTCCTGGCAAGAAAGCTATAGGATGCAAATGGGTATTCAAGTTAAAAAGGAATGCACAAGGAAAAGTGGAAAGGTATAAAGCAAGATTAGTGGCAAAGGGATATCTTCAAAAATATGGAGAAGATTTTGATGAAGTGTTTGCACCTGTAGTGAAACACACGACAATCAGAACACTTCTGAGCATTGCAGTCTCAAAAGGCATGCAAGTCAAACACATTGATGTGAAAACAGCATTTCTTCACGGAGATATAACTGAAGACTTGTACATGGAACAGCCAACAGGTTTCATAAATACAAAACAAAGACAGCTAGTGTGTAAATTAAACAAAGGTCTTTATGGATTAAAGCAAAGTGCAAAATGTTGGAATGATAAATTGCATGAAATATTGACAAATTTAGGATTTAAGCAAGGTGAAGCAGATAAATGTTTGTACACTAGGTGCAGAAATGGACAATATGCATACATTTTAGCTTTTGTTGATGATCTGCTCATTGCAAGCAAAAGTGAGCAAGAGTACAAGGACATTGTAAAGTGTTTAAACCACAATGTTGAGATAAAAGAACTTGGAAATGTGTCATACTATCTTGGTATAGAAATTGAGAAACAAAATGATGGTTCTTATCTTCTAAGCCAGAAGCAGAAAATAAATGAGCTTATTGAAAGTTTAGGTATGCAAGATGCCCAAGTTGTAAGCACTCCCATGATCACTGATTTTCTGAAGGATGAAACAGTAAGAGAACCTTTACCAGATAACATCCAATATAGATCAGCCATAGGTAAGCTTTTATATCTAGCTACCACATACAGGGCTGATATAGCAAATGCAGTAGGAATTTTGAGCAGAAGGGTCAGCTCACCTACCAAATCAGATTGGACTGCAGTTAAAAGGATGGTAAGGTATTTAAAGGGTACCATTGATTGTAAATTAAAGATTTCAGCCAATAGTAATCCAAAACTAATATGTTACTGTGATTCAGATTGGGCAGGGGATCATTCTAATTATAAATCCACAAGTGGATATGTGTTTATGTATGGAAATGTACAAATTTCATGGGCCAGTCATAAACAAAGTATTATGAGTTTGTCTTCTACAGAAGCTGAATATGTGGCAGTATCGGAAGCGTGCAGAGAACTGATGTGGATTGAAAAACTTTTGCTGGATTTCGGAATAGCTGAAAAGAGACCAATCCAGATAATGGAAGATAATCAGAGCTGCATCCGACTGTCACAGAATGACAAGGTTCAGTCACGCACCAAGCACATCGCAACGAAATACCACAACGTGCGAGAGTTGGCGAAAGAAGGGGTCATCAGTCTACACTATTGTCACACCAGTGAGATGACAGCTGACATCATGACCAAACCGTTACCCAGAGAACATTTTGTGAATCTGCGTATAAAGCTTGGACTTTGTATGAATAAATAATTGCATGACAGTTATGCATGAGAAGGGGTTTGTTGGAATGTAATTGTATTTTACATGCATTGCCTGTCACCTATTATTTCTCTGTGATTACTCTGTGACCTCTGATGTGAATTACTTAGAGAGGTCACACAGCTATGTAACTTCCTGTGGGGGTTAGATGCAGCAGATGCAGCACATGGAGCACATGGAGCTCATGATCTCTCCTAACCTGAGAGGATCTATGGTGGTGTGAGCATCCATTACCATCTAAGCACATGGAAGGAGCTGATAATACAAATGTATAGTAATATGTAAATATAAGCCTGTCTGATTATAATCTAACTGCAAACTGTGAGTAAACAGATGTTTTGTTACTTCAACTTTAAAGTGACTCAGCAGTGAATTATTCAGGGGTGAATGAGAGAGAGATGAAGAAAGAAATTAACATTTCTAAAGCTGAAGCTGTGTGTACTAAAATCTGCTAATTATTTACTACAAATAATCCAACAAAAAGGTCATCATTTTTTCAATGCCTTCCCCTCAACAATTTATAACAGACCTAACGAACCACGTGAACTATATGTTACGAAATGGACTCTTCCCGAAGGAGAAAGGAAACATTCTACTCACCCCCATACCAAAAGACGCAAAGAAAAGTGCTACTGAAATAACCAACTATAGGCCAGTAGCATCCATTCCCTTAATAACCAAACTAATGGAAGGGATGGTGACCAAACAACTCACAAACTATTTAAACAAATTCTCAATATTACACGACTCCCAGACAGGATTTCGGTCTAACCACAGTACTGAAACAGTACTAGTTACTCTCATGAATAAATTCAAACAAATGATTGCAACCGGCAAGAACATACTACTTCTACAATTTGATATGTCAAGCGCCTTCGACATGGTTGATCATGGAATACTACTACATATCCTCGAGTACTTCGGAATTGGAGGCAACGTTCTCAATTGGTTCAAAGGGTTCCTAACCACACGATCATACCAAGTGACAACTAATTCGACTACATCAGCCACTTGGATACCTGAATGCGGAGTTCCACAGGGATCCCCTCTCTCACTGACCTTATTCAACTTAATGATGATACCCTTGGCCAAACTACTATCAAACCAAAACCTCAACCCATACATATACGCAGACGGTGTAACGATCTACATCCCATTTAAACAAGATTTAACGGAAATTTCCAATGACATCAACCAAAGCCTACATATCATGCATACATGGGCTGATGCATTTCAGATGAAACTCAATGCAGAAAAACCCAATGCCTAATACTCACCTCTCAACATAACACGAACAAATTCACCACCATTAACACACCAAAACTGAATCTTCCAATTTCGGACACCCTAAAAATTCTTGGAGTTACCATTGATCGACACCTAACACTTGAGAGTCACGCGAAAAACACAATCAAGAAAATGTTCCACTCAATGTGGAAATTAAAAAGAGTAAGACCTTTCTTCCCAAGGACAGTCTTCCACAACCTAGTACAATCAATGGTACTCAGTCATCTAGACTACTGCAATGCACTCTATGCTGGCTGCAAAGAGCAAATAATCAAGAAACTTCAGACAGCTCAGAACACTGCAGCTAGACTCATATTCGGTAAAACAAAATATGAAAGCGCTAAACCCCTACGAGAAAAGCTACATGGGCTCCCACTCAAAGAATGCATCACATTTAAAATATGTACCCTAGTTCACAAAATCATTCATGGAGATGCTGCAGCCTACACGTCAGACCTGATAGACCTACCACCCAGGAATGCTAAAAAATCATCCCATACATTCCTTAATCTTCACTTCCCCAACTGTAAAGGTCTAAAATACAAGCTAACACATGCGTCAACCTTTTCCTACTTGAGCACACAATTCTGGAACGCGCTGCCATGCAACCTAAAAACGATCTATGAACTAACTAACTTCCGCAAACTACTGAAGACCCATCTCTTTAACAAGGCATACCACAAAGATCAACAAATGTGAACTCCTACACATATATCCAGAATTGTCTTGCAAATGTTTGCTTGTTACACTACCACCATGTTTTCATTATTATGCTACCCAATATCCTTCTGTAATACTAAATGTCTATTTTCTTATATATTTCCACCATTCATGATGTATTGTAAGCCACATTGAGCCTGCAAAGAGGTGGGGAAATGTGAAATACAAATGCAATAAATAATAAATAATAATAAATTTCCTGACTAGTGAATTATAGGTGTAGGCTAGGAAAGCTCCTTTCCTACTAAATTTGTCTTATTAGCAATGTAATGTATTGACAGCTATATCTAGGATATATCAATTAATATTTGAAAATTTCTTGCCCTCAGAGCTGCTGCAAAGATATTAGGGGCCTTAGGAAAACCTTCATCCTTTCATTTCACTAATTAAACTTTCAGGTGTTCCCACTTCTAAACATTTTGATAATTAAATACTACAGTTATGATCACCTCAACACCACCCCTCCCAAAACAATACTAGATCATTACTCTGAAAAGCATCTAGGAAATAATTTGAAATGAATAGTCCAGACATTTCAAATTATTCCTATATTTAGCGGTTTATATGTATAGCTAGTTCACCCATATGAAGTTTGGTGAGGCTAAGCCTCTTAAGCTCCAACCAAGATCTTCCCTCTCAACTCCCAGTCAAACTGACAGCACTGCTATTTACCCTGGCTGTCTGTACACCTTCCCCCAGTTCAGCATATTCCTTTCCCTTCTGGATTTTATCCTTTCCCTTCTGGATTTTGAGGATGAGAAAATAAAGTACTCGACTTGGGGGGGGGGGGGGGGTCAGGGTGAAGAAAAAGGAGATGCTAGATTTGGAGGAGTGGACACAGGTGGGGTAGGGCAACAGAGGGGAAATGGCTCAGGGAGGAGAAAGTAAGGGTAGGACAGAGACAAAAAGGAGGGATGTTGGGGTAAGACCAGAATGACAGAGGGAATATGTGGGCTCAGGAGTGAAGAATGAAAGGCTAGATTGGGACACAATGGGTAAATATTGAAGGTGAAACTAGGGTGTAAGCAAGGTACAGTTTGTGCCCTTTCATGAAGATGTCACAGAGGAAGCTCTGGCTCCATGATTACATGTTAAAGTTAAGAAAGGCAAAAGAAATGGTAATTTCCTTTTAAGGGGCAATAAACTACAACTTCCATAAGGCTTGGGGGGAAGGAGCTAGTGTTGGTAGGTTCAAGAACCCAGGAAGGGGAGGAGGAATTAGGGATATACTAGCTCAACTAGAAGATAAATGAAGGAAGAACTTAGAAGGCTGGGGGTGGGGGGTGGAGGCGGCATTGAAGCCTAAGAGGAAATTGCCCATATTTGGAAAGCCTAAAGCAAAGCCTATTATCTTAATTGGCCCAGATAGGAAGTGCTGCTCATATTAGGAGAGGCTAGTGAGGAGCCAAGAATCCTAATTCAAGTAGTAAAGACTAAGGCCAACCTGTAAATTGTGAGCTGAGAAGAAAGGAGGTGGGTGATACTTTCTAGGGAGCCCAGGGTGTCTCCCAAGAGGCAAAAGGAGAAGGGGATTACAGCCTATAGCCACAACCCATAGGACAGATCAGGTTAAGAACCCCAAGCAAAGTGCTAAAGATGGATAGAGAAGGACAAGGTACTTACCTTTAATTGCTTGAATACTGGATTTTTTAAGTGTTCTTTGAACTGAGATTAACAGCCGGAAATGGAGGATAGGACGGTAAAGTTATATTGAGTGTTGGTCCTATCCAGAGTGAGGAGGCTATTGTTGTTGTTGAAACTTATTTTGAAGAAAGTTGGCAAAAGAAATCCTCACATGAAGTGCCAGTATTTTCAAAGAGAGGAAGCTAATTTGCATAAGAGGCAAAAGTCTATGAAAGAGTCTGAGCTAATTTCCATATCCCAGGAATTCAAGTACTGCGTTTACATGTTTGCCTATGCCAGAAGGAGTATCAGTTATACAGAATAACAAAGTTGTCTTTTTTTCCAACTAGTACACACTACTGGGAGAGGCTGTTTGACCAGTGGTAAGAAACTCTCCCTGATTGAATAAGCAACAGTGAACAGGGTCTACTGATGCTGAAAGGTGCTATATCTACAGGCTGTCTCAAGGCCTTATTCTAGGCACAGGATTAGTGACCAGTTCTGTTTTCTAAACTAAGAGCAGTACGCCCTGAAACTGATCCCTGAAGTACTGAGGATTCAGGGCCTTGTGACAGAGTGGGAATGCTGGCCTGGGGGTAGAGAAAAGAAAGCTAGGGATACAAAGAGAGTATGCTGGACAGGGATTAGGATGGCATGGAATATGCTAGTCATGCGAGAATAGAGAGACAACAGGGGAGATGATGGACACATGGAGAGTAGAGAAAGAGGGATATATTGGTTCAGACTGAGGAAAAGAAGGCTAGGAACACAAAGGGAAGAAGCTGGGAGTGGAAATAGGGTGAAAGAAGGAGATATACTAGCTCAGGAGATTGGACAGGAAAGCTAGAGGAGGTACACAAAGGAGTATGTGAATATGTGCAGAGAAGGAAAGAGAGCAGTCAAAGATGACCCCAAGGATACAAGGATATGGAGCATGTTTAAAGGTTGTGCACTTCTTTAAGGGATTTGGAGACATGTTTAAAGTGCCAGCTGCATTGTGTTGCAATATTACTGTATTCTTTTATTTATTTATTTATTTATTTAGTGCTATGCTTCCTGTTTGTAGAATATTTTTATGTCTCCCTCCTTGTGAACTATGGTTGCTTAGTTTTATGGATACAATGGACTGTAGATATTTGTGGTATACAAACTTAATTTTAAAAAAGATTTTCAAAGTGCCCCCATTGTTTCTTTACTGCCGACAGCTCCCCTCCCCCATACCAAGGATATTAACTTGCCTCAGCTCTGCCCCAATTTAGCCTTCCAAACCAGCTGAGTCACCGACCAGCTATGCTCCACTGAAGTTACACACATATCTCAGACATAATAGGTGCTCATGCCTAAACTATACATGTGTATTTCATCTGCTACTCTAGGCCTTTATAAAGGAAAGCAGATGTCTTTTTTTCCTTTAGGAATAGGTGCCACATAGGAATTGCCACTCAGACTCTGCCTATGTGTGTGCCTACCAGAAAACACTATGAAAGGTGTCTTTTTATTTATAGAATACTAATATGAAAAAGCTCACCGCTATAAATATCTCCTATAAAGTGTCATGCTGTATTATTAGACAATGACCTCAGCGGCAACTTCTTTCACATGAACCCCTCAGTTCATGATTCTTGAAATCCAGAGGTGGCCAGTTCAAATCCCACTGCTGCTTCTTGTGATCTTGGTCAAGTCACTTAACCCTTCATTGCCTCAAGTACAAACTTAGATTGTGAGCCCTCCTGGGACAGAGAAATATCCAGAGTACCTGAATGTGACTCACCTTGAGCTACTACTGAAAAAGGTGTGAGCAAAAATCCAAATAAATTTTTATCAGGCTTACAAATGTTTGTGTATTCTCTTTATTTCCTAATTGTTATAATAAAACAATTATTTATATGTAACTTTTGTTTTTTCTTCTTCTTCTTCGAAAATAAGGTACTAGCACACTTATCTTAACTCAAGTGTATTGTTCCAACAAAAAGGACCCCATAGCTAACCTGGGCCTTATTTTGAATGATCTGCTTCCAGGGCTGGTCCTTTACTGCAATGAAGAACAAAATATGTCAAGCATGGACCACTTCTCATTATAAAAGAAAACTGTCTGTCTGTTCACAACACAGGAACTTCCTTTTAAATCAAACAGATGGCTCGGCTAACTAATCAGTGTAAATTTCAAAATAATGAAGACCGAGCCAGATCTAGGTTCAGACCCCTCGGAGCCACCATAATCAAAGTGAAAATCCATCGTTACTCCTTAAAATTCAATAGCCAGTCCACGTTACCACCCTCCACTCCCAATTCGATAGCATCAATAATTCTCCATTTGAAGTCATTGATGGTATGGTTCTAATCTATCCAATGAGACACTAAAGGAGCCATCAATACCTTGTTTCAAATCTAGATTTATGTTCATTCAAATGTATTTTCAGCAGTCTGGATGAGTGGCCCACATATAGCAAGTCACAAGGGCATAAGATGACATACATAGCATGAGTGGTATCACAGGTAGTATTAATACGTGCTACAATAGGTTGAGCTTGACTAGGGGCAAACCATTGAAGACCTTGAATAGTAATTTGGCACCATTGACAGCGACCACATTGTGCATGTCCCATCAAAAGACTATTTATTTATTTTATTGCATTTGTATCCCACATTTCCCACCTCTTTGCAGGCTCAATGTGGCTTACAATACATCATGAATGGTTGAAGTGTGTAGAGAATTGACATACAGTATGGTATTACAGAAGGATCTTGAGTTACATGATAATGATAAAACATGATAGTAACATTACAAATAAACATTATAAGACTTGATAGTTGTATAGCAAGTAAATATTGTAAGACAGTTCTGGTTACATGTGGGAGGAGTTCAAATGTGTTGATCTTTGTGGTATGTCTTGATATAGAGATGGGTCTTCAATAATTTCCGGAAGTTAGTTAGTTCATATATCGTTTTTAAGTTGTGCGGAAGTGCGTTCCAGAAATGTGTGCTCATGTAGGAAAAGGTTGACGCGTGCATTAGTTTGTATTTTAGACCTTTACAGTTGGGGAAGTGAAGATTAAGGAACGTGCGAGATGATTTTTTAGCATTTCTGGGTGGTAAGTCTATCAGGTCTGTCATGTAGGCTGGGGCATCACCATGAATGATTTTGTGAACTAGGGTACATATTTTGAACGTGATGCATTCTTTGAGTGGGAGCCAATGTAGCTTTTCTCATAGAGGTTTAGCACATTCATATTTTGATTTTCCAAATATGAGTCTAGCTGCAGTGTTCTGAGCTGTCTGAAGTTTCTTGATTATTTGCTTTTTGCAGCCAGCGTACAGTGCATTACAATAGTCTAGATGACTGAGTACCATTGATTGTACCAGGTTACGGAAGACGGTTCTTGGGAAGAATGGTCTTACTCTGATCCTTGTAGTCAACCCACTTGTAAGAAAGAATGCCACCTAATGTTTTACTCCATTGATAAGCTATTAAAGGATGTTCTTGGAAACGATCAAAAATCAAAGAAGTCACTTCTGCAATATGTGTAGTGCAAGGCAAAACTGCTACAATCTTGTCATGTTGTTTCTGTTGTGTATATTGTAACAGTAGATCTCTCTGAGCATATTTAGCTCTTAAATGGGCTGCTAGAATTACTTTCCTTGGATATCCACGTTCTGAAAATCTTTGATAAAATTGATAATCCTGATGTTGAAATTCTGACTCATTAGAACAAATTCTTCTTATGCGTAAAAATTGACTGAGGGGTAAACTAGCTCAAATTGTGCAGATGAAAACTCCTATAATATAGAAACCTATTTCTTGCAGAGGATTTGCAGTAAACAGTGGTTTGAATAGTGCACCCATTCCGATATAAATGAACAACTAAAAAAAAATGAAGTTAGGATTAGCAGTCATGGTAAATTGTAAAGCAGGATGTAGCCAGCTGAGCTTGCGTCCCTTCCCAAAGGAAAAAGATGTCATCCAAAAAGTAACATCAAATTCAGATATATTGAAACCAAGCAGATGTGTATACATGGTGTTCCTCAAATAAGTGGCAACATATAAAGTAGCAACTGAAGGGGCTAAATAAGCTTCCATAGCTATGCCTCGAACCTACTGGTAAAATTTCCGTGGAAACCAAAAATAATTGCATCCGATTACTAGCGCAGACAACTTCATCAGTAATGGAGTAGAAATTTGCTGAGGATCTTATCTTTCAAACACTGTTCTATAACCATAAGCACCTCATCCTAAAGAATACTAGTATATAATGATGTTACGTCTAAAGAAACAAAAGTTGACAATTTTGAATTTCTTTCAAAAAGTGGGTGGTATCTTTAATAAAAGATTTTATCTGCATCGCACACAGTTTCAAAAATATAGCAACAAATTTACCCAAGGGTTCAAGAACAGTATTTTTCAAAAGGCAATAGGGGGATTTTATTGGCTTTTGTGAACTTTGGGCACAAAATAAATCCTGGGTGTCTTAGGATGAGCAGTACATAAAAATACAATTTTTTTAGCAGTCAGCATGTTATTCAAAAAAGCCTGACCCATAATGTCTTGTATGATGTCTTAATTGTTGAGTCGAGTCTACAATAAGTACAAAATACGTATCTTGATTGCTTAGTTGTCACATAACTTCTAAATATGTCTGAATAGATGAACAGCATAACAATAGTACAATGACCAAATACAAGAATAAATACACTCAAACAAACTGAAACCCAGTAATATGAATAATGTGAAATGGTGTCAGAAATCTACACATTTAACAGCACTGTAGAGCAATCATAACAAATATGAAAAATATCAGTACAATACAAATGATACCATAATAACATGGAAGAAAATTCAAATAACAGATATAATACAAAGCCAGCACAATAAAGACCTAATAAGCACACATTAGAGCATTCAAATAACAAATTTGATGCTAATGCTGTTCCTAAGATACAATATCTTACGTAGCTGAGGGACCAAGTGCCAATAGGAACAAGATGGGTAATGAAGAGTCAACTAGGATAAATAGACAGGTGGCTAAACTGAAGGCAAATTATATGTACAGTTGAGTAAGATATAAGGGGGTGGCCTAAGTTATAGGGTGTGCATCAAAATAAGTCATCACTCTTGTGGGGTCTTTTACTAAGCTGCAGTAGCATATGCTAGAAGCTAGAAAATCCCATAGGCTTAGTAAAAGACCCCCCTCAATGAAGTTACATGGAAATCATTTTGAAACAAATAGGAAGAAATATTTTTTCACTCAATGAATGGTTAAGCTCTGGAACTCATTGCCGGAGGATGTGGTAACAGCGGTTAGATTATCTGGGTTTAAAAAAAGGTTTGGACAAATTCCAGGAGGAAAAGTCCATAGTTTGTTATTGAGATGGACATGGGGAAGCCACTGCTTGCCCTGGGATTGATAGCATGGCATGTTGCTACCAGGTACTTGTGACCTGGATTGACCACTGTTGGAAGCAGAATACTGGGCTAGATGGACCATTGGTCTGACCCAGTATGGCTATTCTTATGTTATTAAAGGCTTGGGAGAAGAGTCAGGCTTTCATATATAGCCTATTTTATAAAGAAAAGTAGATGCCTACTATTCATTATGAAACATTAGCACATTAGATCAAACACGAGCCTATATTTAAGACGTTCAGCTGTGGATCAGACTTAAACCCCCCTGATCTTCTAAACTGAAGGACATGAAATTAAACTCTAAGGAGATAAGCTTAAAAGCATCATCAAGAAATATTTTTTTCACTGAAGGGGTGGTGGATGCCTGGAATGCCCTCCAGTGACAGAATTCAAAAAGGCATGAGATAAAGACAAAAGATTCCTATCTATCAAGAGGATGGAATCAAAGCAAAACAAATGACAGAGGTGTAACCTACACAGAGCAGCACGTTCTGCACAGAGTGGCAGATATGACCTTACTGAGCAGACTAGATGGACCAAGCTACTGTTTATCTACTGTCTGTTTCTATGTTCTCTACTCCACATTTATGGGGGAACAGGCCTCATTCCTGGCCTTTCCCTTCTCCTCTTCCTTTGCCTTGGGTCAGAGGGTCTGATGGGCCCCTGGAAGAGAAATCCACCACTTGTCCCCTGCATAGTTACTGGACTCTCTCTGTGAGAAGGAAGGAAAACCCCAGACACACCCACACCCAGTTTTTATACTTCCCTCAAATTCTTAAAAAAAAAACAACCCAAAAACACCTATCATGGAGCTTTCCACAACTAGCCCACTCCTCCATTAGTCTGAGTGGCACTACTCTGGAGCAAGGATCCAGAAGGTTCCTCAAGTTACTGCAAGAAAGGCACATGATGGTGTCCTGCTACACTAGTAGGCAAAGGGTAGTAGTGGTTGGTGACTCTTTTCTGAGGGGTACGGAGACATCTATCTGATGATCAAATGTGAGGTCTGCTGGGTGCCAAGATATAAGACATTATGGAGAGACTGCACAGATTCTTCAAGTCTACTGACTTATTTAATACTGCTTATTCATGTTGGCACAAATGATACTGTCAGCTATTATACCGAACATATAAAAAGTAACTTTGTGGCTCTGGGAGAGAGGGTGAAGCAAATAGATGCACAGGTGATGTTCTTCTCAATCCTTCCAGCGAAGGGTAAAGACTGATGCAGAGAAACTCATTCTGGAGATAAATGCATAGATGTTGTCAATGAGAGCACTTCAGCTTTCTAGACTATGGGTTGGTTTTCCAAAGCCTGATAAGCAGAGATGATGTCCATTTATCAAAGAAGGGGCAAAATGTCTTCCAAAGAAGACTAGCTAACCTCCTGAATATGACTTTAAACTAGAATTGATGTGGATGGCCGGAGAAAACCTTCAGATAAACAAAACATTAAACACTTGTATAGAAATAGAAAAAAAAAAGGCCATATCTAATCGAATACAGTTTTTGTATTCCACAATAAGCCTCTCAAGTTCTACATGGATCACACAAAGAAAGACAGGCATGCCTGAGAAACTACATAAAAATTGTATCTACTAAATACCAGTTTACAAACCAATCGTCCATAACCAAGGCTTAAGTCAAATATTTCTTAAACTGCCACAATTTTAAAGCTTTCCGAAATAAAAAGGTAGCTGTTAAATTGCCTAATAGTTAAAAGTAATACATTCCATATTTTAACTCCTGCAAAGGAGAAAGCCGACTGAAAGAACTTCATAAACCTAATGGCTTTAACAGAAGGCAAGTGCAGTTATCAAAAGATCTCTCAATTTCCTAATACTATCATAAGTTGGAAAATTTATAAAGGAAAGCACGTATTGAGGAGCTACACCATGCAGTATCTTAACGACCATGACACAAAATTTAAATTCTATTCTAGCCCGGTGTGCAAAACCATGGGGATCAGTGCTCCTCAGACCTTTGGGCTGCTGCAAGTACTCCCAGTTTAGCAATTCCCTTTAATTCCAAGTCAAGGCCACAAACAGTCTGGGTTTTCCTCTTTTATTCGTGCCTCATAAGCACATAACCAAATCCAGCAAACAAAAAATTAATACCACCACAGCTCTAATAAAAGTCCATAACCATGGTCTTTTCACCTTGACCGTTCCCTCAAGGAGTATACAGCTCTGGTTTTATAATTCAGAACAGTCTTTGCTTCTGTTGATTGCCCTGCTACTGTGGAATAGGCAACTTACCTCCCATTATACAATCATACTTCTTTCTGAGAGGCCGTCACAGCTGATTTCCCAGTACCTCAGGGTTCTCGCTTAGCAAGCTTCCCCTTCCATATCTCCTTCACCTCCAGCAGGGCTGAGTGCTCCTCCGTTCTTACAGTCCATGGCTATAGGCTCAGGGAGATGCTCCCTCTCCCTCTTGGGCTTCTCTTGGTTGCTCAGCTTGCTTTCAGCTGGGCTGGGGATGGCCATACCCCATCCCTCTTCAGTGAGGAGACCTCCCATATAGTTCTTTTACCTAAGGGAACTGGGCTTCATCCCTTGGACTCCCCCCTGGCTGCCAAATAGGGTAGCTTCACCACAGTCATAGTCCTGACTCCCTTTCTGAGGGTGTTCTGGTACTTCCTTCTTTCCCTTTAGTTCCACAGTGGGGGAGTCTTGATCCTAGGGACCTATGGTTCCCAAACCCACAATGAATATTCATGAGAGAGATTTGCTTGCACTGTTTCCACTGCATGCAAATCTATCTTATGAATATTCATTGTGGATATACTGAAAACCTGACTGGCTGAGGGGACTCCAGGACCAGATTTGGGAACCACTGCCTAGGGACTGTTCTACTGAGCTCCTGACCTCTAGTGGAAGATCTGGTAGGTACACATAAACTAAAATTAAGTTTGGACAAAATGAAAAATTTCATGGCTTCTAATCCAAGTCAATCAATAGAAATAAAACAAAATAAAACATGGAAAAGAAAATAAGATGATACCTTTTTTAGTGGACATAACTTAATACATTTCTTGATTAGCTTTCGAAGGTTGCCCTTCTTCGTCAAATCGGAAATAAGCAAATGTTGGTAGATGACAGTATATATAAGTGAAACATCAAAGCATTTCAGTGACAGTCTAACAGGATGGGGGTGGATAGGTGAGAGACAGGAAGAGTCTGGTTGATGAGGGACAGGGAAATATGCGTGGAAATAGGAGGGTGACAAAGCATCCTGTTAGACTGTCACTGAAATGCTTTGATGTTTCACTTATATATACCGTCATCTACCAACATTTGCTTATTTCCGATCTGCCGAAGAAGGGCAACCTTCGAAAGCTAATCAAGAAATGTATTAAGTTATGTCCAATAAAAAAGGTATCATCTTATTTTCTTTTCCATGTTTTATTTTGTTTTATTTCTATTGATTACCTTTAAAAGTGGACTAACACGGCTACCACACCTCTCTAATCCAAGGCAGAATATGTCACATCATATGATTACTGTAAACAGTATTTCTTTTCCAATTGAATCAGAGTTTATTTATTTGTATTTTGCTCACACTTTGTTCAGTAGTAGCTCAAGGTAAATTACATTCAGGTATACTGGATATATTTCCCTGTTGCTGGAGAGCTCATAATCTAATTTTGTACAGGAGGCAATGGAGAGTTTAAGTGACTTGCCCAGGATCATAAGCAGCAACAGTGGGATTTGAGCCTGGCATCCCTCGGTGTAAAGGCTAGTGCTTTAACCATTAGGCTACTCCTCCATTCTGGCACATTGTTTGGAAGCCTGTCAAAGACTGTGGACATTGATTTTCCGGATAAGCCATTTTGGTTACCATGCACAATGTTGTTAATTCAAGGTGTTGGGATTTTTGGTCTTATATTTTTGATTGACTGTTGTGACAATCAGTCACTCTGTGATCGTTTTTGCCCATTTTGTTTGGGGGGGGGGGCAGCTAAGGTTTTTTTTCTCCTGGTGGAGTTGTTTTCCATTGCTCTTGGGTTCTGGGCATTTTTTTATTGGAACCTATGATAATAGTCTGATTAGGAGGAAAGGCATTGTAGTCCCTCCTGGGCAGTTGATGTTCATTTTGTAATTTAACATTTTTGTTGGTCAGGTGATTTGATTGTTCATGGTCAATATAAGCAAAAATTTAGTATAGTGTATTAGTATTTAGAGTTTTGCTTTCCAGTTATTAAAATTTGTGATATAGTTATACCATCCTATAATCTATTCAGAAAAGACAGGGAGAGGGGATGATGCTATATGTAAAAAATAATATTAAAGTGACACATTTGCAGGGCACTGAGGAGGCACTGCGGCAGTGGTTCCCAAACCTGATTCCCATCCAGTCAGGTTTTTCGGGATATCCACAATGAATATTCATCACTCTCACTCGTGAGAAACTATCTTCAATTAGTTACTTTTAATCAATCACTTTCCCCAGTAACTTGTCATACACTTTTTCAACATATAACTCTGTTTTTATTTATATATGTATAGTTGAATCTAATACATACAATTTATTGTTCTTACATTATCCTAAATTATCCTATCCTCTCACCTTCACTCTTACTCCACTCATACCACCTTCTCCACATCACAGTGAAATTGTTTGAACACACTCTCTTAAAGCAGATTAAATGAATGTCCTGTATAATATATTGATGAAAAAGTCAATTCTAAACCTTCTTATTCGATCGTTTTACACCACTTATGACCTCTGAAAAACTGCAAATGCTCCAAAAGGTTCCTTCAAGTCTCCACTAGAGTGCTGCCGCTGCTGCGACCCCTCCTTCACAATTTTGCCTCTGCTGAACTCTACAATCCTTTCTTCCTGGACCTCTCTCTTCATCAATATGTCCACCAATTACACTGTGCACCTATGGCAATTCTTTCCCGCTGTATCAATAGCCTCATTGGGATTACTTCTCTCTATATGCTACTATATATTCGTCCCACAGTTGTATTCTCTTTTCCGGAACCTTATCAGCTTCCTTGCACCTACTGTTACTCTATTTTCCACTCTGTATATATTCCTGGAGTTGGTACTCTCCTCTCCGGAACCTGTAAGCCACATTGAGCCTACTGCTATGCGGGAAAATGTGGGATACAAATGTAATAAATAAATAAATTACATGAGATAGATTAGCATGCAATGGAAGCAGTGCATATAAATCTCTCTCATTGACTATTCATTGTGGAAATCCTGAAAACCTGATTGGTTGGGGTGCCTTCAGGACCAGATTTAGGAACCACTGCACTGTGGGTTAATTTGGAAAGAGAGAATAAAACATCTATTTATAATGGCATGATATACAGACATCTGTTTCAAGCAGCAGAAAGAAGTGGAGGAGTGGCCTAGTGGTTACAGCTTCCAGAGGTAGCTGGTTCAAATCCCACTGCTGCTCCTTGTGATCTTGGGCAAGTTACTTAACCCTCCATTGCCTCAGGTACAAACTTAGATTGTGAGCCCTCCTGGGGCAGAGAAATATCCAGAGTACCTGAATGTAACTCACCTTGAGCTACTACTGAAAAAGGTGTGAGCAAAATCCAAATAAATAAATAAATTAAAGGTATTCACAGTATTGCTGTGAAAGAAATAAAGCTATTACCAGGAAACTCCAATTTTTCAGGCACTGGGATATCCTATTTGCAGTGTTGTCTAGAAGTAGGGAGATCCTTGTTTCTTTGTAGGTAAAACTGTCCTAGAAACTGGTAACAGCCTCCACACAGGAGAAGGCAATACCGGATCTGCTACTTACACTTAGGGAGAGTGTTTCTGATCATCTGGCATTCAGCAATCACCAAATGCTGTGCTTCAGTATTAGAACACAAATGGGTATGGCTCACTCACAATGAAGGTCCTAGACTTCAGGAAAGCTAACTTTTTCAAGATAGTGAATACCTCAGGGAACATTAGCTTCATGAACCCGTCCAAAGAAAGTAGAAAAGCAGTGAGTAAAACTGAAAGAAAATATCTTAAGGGCAACAGACTTTTCTGTTAGAAATGTAAGGGGGTAATGCTAATGCTTAACCTGTCGCAGTCGGCAATTTTTAAGTCACTGACTGCCATGGGCAGAACTGAGCCCAGATATTCAACTCCACGCTCTGGCATTGAATATCTGGGTAAATGGGGTCACCCACATTTTTTACTGTCCTAACTTCATCTGTTTACTTAGCCGGTTAGAAGACTGAATATAGCCACTAAGGACTAGATGCAGTAAATGGCACTATTCCATAAAGGGCACTCTGGGATGAACGCTCTTTATAGATTAGTGTTGGGTGCCAAATTCCGCACCCAACTTTGGCCATGAGGACTTACACCAACTGAAATCAGGTGTGAATCCTGGAGCACGTTGGGTGTGTATCCAAGGTATTCTCTGAAACTGCATGCAATTTTCTGGAATGCACCTGACCCGCCCATGCCCCTCCAATGTGAATGTTCCCTTTGTAGTTCCACTTGGATGTACTTAGGTGCTATGCTATAACTAGGCAGGTAAGTGTATTTCCATACTAATCTGCCATTTTAGCCATGGTTCGGTACCTTCCTTGGCGCCAAACTTTGGATGCAGAATTAGCAACTAACATTAGTAATATTATAATAGGGATTACTTCAGAACATACAAGAACTCTTTAGAATTACTAGTGCTGTTGGAGGTGGGGGTGAATTAATAGGGTGGATAAAGATCCAGCACATGGGGTGTATTTGTTGAGGAAGGTGCAGAGGAAAATGTTTCTGGTTACTGAATGACAGTAGGGGAGGAGTTTGGAAGTTAATAAATATTGTTGTTGGGGTTTGCACGAGATCTTTGGTTGCCTCTACCCCCACCAGGACCCGTGAGGAAAGGGGGTGTCCTGGAAAGGCCAAATAACCCTAGGCTGAGTCAAGGGGAGAGTTATTGTCAGCTAAAAACAGTAAGTGGAAGAGTGAGGTGCTGTGGGGACCTGATGCTCAAAACTCTGGGGCTGTACAAAACAGTACCAGAAAATAACACTGCAACAATGCCAGAAAAGAACTCCCCAATTCTCAACGTTAATGACATGCGAATTTTATGCAATTTATACACCAAATTTATACAATTCCCCTATAACCGGTTAAATACCAGCTCTGCCCAAGCTCCACCCATGGACTGCCCCTGCACTAACCGGACAGTTCAGGAGTAGTTAGTGCTGGTATTCAGCAGCACTGTTTGGTGAAGCGTTATTAAATATCAGCAGATAGGCAGGAGGCTCTCCAGCCCAGTTAAATCACTTGGAATACTGACCCCTAAATAAAAGAAAAAGGAAAAAGAAGCCACTATAGTTTTCATAACAAGAAACTGAAAAAGGTAAATTACTGAAAAACACTTTAACTCGTTCTGTGCAGTGGCGTAGTTAGGTGGGGTCATGGGGGCTTGGACCCCTCCCTAATTTCCTCTGGGCTCCTGGTTTTGCTGGTGGGGGTCCCCAACCTCCGCCAGCTGAAGTGTTGTCCAGCACCGGTCTCTGGCGCCACTGGGTTACCTGCCCTGCTCTGTCTTCCCCTCACGTCCGGCACGCTCCTTTTCAATTTCACTAAAAGGAGCATACAGGATGTGAGGGGAAGACAGAGCAGGGCAGGCAACCCTGCAGTGCTGGAGACCGACGCTGGACAACGCTTCAGCTGGTGGGGGCTGGGGACCCCAGCCAGACAAGGTATTTGCTGCAGCAGTGGGTGGGGAGCAGCAGGGTGGTGTGGGGGTGCAGCAGGGTGGTGGGGGGCAGTGAGGCGGCAGGGGGAGGCAATGGGTCAGTCCACCCAGGGTGCATGCTGCAGGGGGGTGCAGGGAGCAGCCACGCAGCTGTTGGCTCCATGGGTTCTCTGCTCCCTCTGATGTTACTTCCTGTTCTGGGGCAGAGGAAGCAGGGAACTGGCAGAGCTGACAGCCGCATGGCTGCTCCCAGCACCCCAGGAGGTAGGAACAATTCACCGGGGGGGGGGGGGGGGTGTTTCGAGGCAATGTGCCGGGGGGGGGGGGACGAGGCTAAACCCAGTGGGGGGTGCGTAGCGGCGATCCGCCCTGGGTGGCAGCTGACCAAGGAACATCACTGTTCTTATGTCCTTTAGTAAAATGACCCCTCAATTGTACTACTCAGATCATTCTTGTCCAATATATTTAAAGATATTAACCTCATTTAAGTTTTACCACCCCCCCCCCCCTTCCCCGAGATATAGATATAGCAAATCAGGTCTATATCATTAGCAAACTGCAAGTTCATGCTCAAGAGCTTGACAGTCCAATGAAATTAAAGATGCAACAGGGAAAAGTGATCCACATGCTGACAAGCAAAACAGGCCTCCTCTCCTCCTTTGTGCATCTTCTGAAGGTGAAGTTCATCTGATCACAATAGAGGCCTCCAGAGAGAAAGCTACAGTGAAAGAAAACACTTTACCCTGTTAGCAACATGACACTACCCAAAACGGAAGGAAATCGCTTGTGGTTTATCTTTGGGGGGAAAAAAATAAACATCTTCCTCCTTACAGAGGCTCTCTGGTTTGTTTTGTTCTTTAAAGCTGCAAACAAGCGACTTCTATCCTGTCATGTTAAACTGATGAACGACTGCAGAAGTGAAAAGATTTTTTTTAAAAATGGAAGAAAAGACAGTGAAGAAAAAGTTCAAAGATTAGCTTAAAAAATGAAGCAGTCATGGTAAGTGGGAGTTTCCCCCCCCCCCCCCCCTCCTTTTTCTTCAACACCCATGGCAGATGCTACCTTTCCTTCTCTGGTTAATGGGACAGTTTCCTAAGCCTGCTATTTGAACGGCAGACTGCTGTGCTGTGAGGTAAGCCTTCACACCGAGCAGCCAGTAGGACTGATAATGTTTCCATTTAAAGACTGAGAGCAAGATGCACTAACTCCACAGAAACAGCCCTTCCCTTCCCGAAAAAAACAGGCATGCATGAAGGAAATCAAATGCAAATGAGCTGCTCGCTGTTAGCTCATTTGCATGTGATTTCCTTCCTAAGGAGGGGAAGCCAGTTGGCCAGCTGAGCATGGGCAGAGCAGCCAGTCGTTATGCTGGCTGCTCTTCACATGCCAAAGACGGCTTCATACACGTCCTTCACTCAAAAAAAAAAAGGAAGTCCCTGACGAGCACTTGGACATTTTTCCCTTCAAATTTTGTGATGGGTGTCCTTCTCTTGGACGTGTTTTTCTTACGTGCCTGAAATGACCACGCCGGAGAGAATCGGGGATCGGGACATTCGAGGACGTCCAAATCAAAACTATTTGGACGTCCCTTTCGATTATGTCCCTCCAGGTCCCTCTCAGCCAATCACAGCGTATTTAGTTGACACCAGTGACAGCTAAACACTCTGTGATTGGCTAAGAGAGACCTGGAGGGGCATAATCGAAAGGGACGTCCAAATAGTTTTGATTTGGACGTCCTCACACGTCCCGATCCCCGATTCTCTCTGGCGGTTTTCGGGCACGTAAGAAAAACACGTCCAAGAGAAGGACGCCCATCACAAAATCTGAAGAAAAAAAACGTCCAAGTGTTCGTCAGGGACGTCCTTTTTTTTTTTTTTTTTGAGTGAAGGATGTCCAAGTGTTAGGCACTTGAAAGGACGTCCCTGACGTGCATTTGGACGTTTTTTTTCTTCCGATTTTTGTGATGGGCATCCTCCTCTGCATGGGTCCCACTCACAGCAGCCCCAACGAGAGGTGCAGACCTCCCGTTAGGTTTTCCACAGTGCATGGGGTCGGAAACGGTAGTGCATCGCATCGCATTCACATTATAATGGTAATTAGCTCATGTGCATTCCGTTTTCGTTAGCTGCTACCGTGACAGGAAAATGGCTTGGAGAACCCTTTTGTGCATGTCCCGGTTTACTATTTGCACGCTAAACTGGCTAGAACCAGTTTAAAAACCACGTTGCTGGCTCGTTAAGTTTAGTGCATCTGGACCTGAATCATATACTGTCCCACAGCCTGAAGATATCGAATGGATGATCTGAGTCTAAACTTCTGGTGAAGCTTAATAGCAAGAAAGTGGAAACTGTAGGTGTTCTGTTAATGGCTCTGGGTCCAATGGATTGCTCTTGAAATACTGGTGTTGAGTGTTTAGGGTTGCAATGTAGGATCAATAGGACAAGGATTCACATTCTCCATCTCAGCTGTTGATATGCACTAGTCACTGTATATCAGATATAGCTGATGTCATAGAAGTTGCAAAATGTTAGGTGCTAAGTTGAAGTCAGGCATATAGCAGTACGTTGTAAAAGCTTAGAAGAGATCCGGTGTTTGTTTCCAGGTGTTCATTTTCTAGTTAGACAGAGTGTCCACAATAGCCTGCAACAAGAATATTTTAATAAGGTGCAGGGCCACCAAGAGGGGGGGCAGGGGAGACAAAATTCCCCGGGCCTGGGCCTCCAAGGGAGGCCCGGCGCCGCAGTCCCCTCCACCCGCCCCCCTCCGTCCACCACCGGGCTGGGCCCCCCTGAATTCAAATCATAGCACCTCACCTCGACCTCGCTCCGTATGAAAGAAGCACAGCAGCGGCAGTCTGCAGATCGCCTCCCTTCGGGCCTTCCCTCCCTGTGTCCCGCCCTCGCGCAAGTTACGTCAGACGAGGGCAGGACACAGGGAGGGAAGGCCTGAAGGGAGGTGATCTGCAGACTGCCGCTGCTGTGCTTCTTTCACATGGAGCGAGGTTGAGGTGAGGCGCTATGATTTGAATTCAGGGGGGCCCGGCCTGTGGTGGACGGAGGGGGGCGGTGACGACGACCTCGGGGGGCCTGGCTCAGTCTCTCGGTGGCCCTGATAAGGTGGTTCTTGCTTTCTCAGTGGTGGTTGAATATGGGAGGGAAGAATCTTAACAAAGACTTTAGGGCTTCCCTTCTAAAGTGCAGTAAGCTTTGCACTCAGCATAATTTAGACACAAAAATGAAGTAAGCTCAAAGCCTGTGGGCTAACTGCTGGGGGGAGGGGGGGGGGATGTTTCCAGCCTGTTCCCATAAATTAGGCACAGAAAATGTGTTTCACCTTTCTTTTTATTTTGTTTGTTTCTGCTGTGCATGTGAAGGCACTCAGAGGACCCCTGATTGGTGTATAGTGTAACATCATGAGAATTTTAACAGCTGTTTGTGCTGTTTTGAATTCTCTATGCTGCACACAGTTCATTCAGTCCATTAAGTTACTGCTTCCTTTGCTGGCCAATGGCAGCGCTGACAGCCAATAGGAAGACACTGACAGAATTATTTTTTCCAGCTCTCATTTCTAGGCTTCTGTAATCCCCCATTATAATGAGGATTAATAAAGAACATGCATGAACTCCTTAGAGTTACTGGTGGTGATGGTGGTGGTGGAGGGGGGGGGGGGGGGGGGGATAAATTAATAGGGTGGATAGAGATCCAGCTCAGGGGTGTGTTTGTTAGGGAAGTTGCAGAGGAAAATGTTTCTGGTTACTGAATGACAGTAGGGGAGGAGTTTGGAAGTTAATAAATATTGTAGTTGGTGTTGGCACGAGGTCTTTGGTTGCTTCTACCCCTGCCAGAACCCTTGAGGAAAGGGGGTGTCCTGGAAAGGCCAAATAACCCTAGGCTGAGTCGAGGGGAGAGTTATTGTCAGCCAAAGACAGTATGTGGAAGAGCGAAGTGCTGTGGGGGCCTGATGCTCAAAACTCTGGCGCCGTACAAAACAGCACCAGAAAATAACACTGCAACAACGCTGAAAAGGAACTCATTAATTCTTAATGCTAATGGCATGCAAATCTTATGCACGCTGTTAGCGCTGAGTATTGGGAACTAAGGAGGGGGGAATGCTCCCAGCACGTGTGCACAAGAGGGAGCCCTGCATGGCCAGGGGAGAGGCTCCAGCTCTGCAGTTTTGCACAAGGGGAGGAAGAGTTATCAAGTAGAAAAAACCATAACCATGGGGCTAGGTCTGCATCTTGGAAAAGAAAAGTCCAGATTTTTTTTTTGTGCCATGCAATGCACTGCTTTTTTCTTTATGAAATCTCATAAAAAAATCAGCTTGTGCAAAGTTTGTTTGGGGGGCAGACTGCTTTAATAAGTTCAGCAGTTGGCAATAGAATAAAATCCCCTGTTGCCATCTAAAAATGGCTTTTCTGGGCATAGAATCACCGTTATCTTCATGGGACATAAGTATCCCCATTCCTCTCCACGGCTCGGCACAACACTAACATCAGTTCCGAGCTGGAATAGGGTTGGCAGCAGGAGGAGCGCCCTTGTTTGGCACGCTGCCTGCTGAGCATTGGGAAGGAATACGGGTTGACCTGTTTAGCATGCAGTTGCATGCATCATTGTGGTCAGAGCCAGCAAGCTTGTTGTTTCAAGGAAACATAGAAATATGATGGCAGATAAGGGCTAAATGGCCCATCCACTCTGCTCATCCTCAGTAACCACTAACTCCTCCTTTTCCTAAGAGATCCCATGTGCCTGTCCCACATTTTCTTAAATTCTGACACAGTCCTCATCTCCACAACCTCCACAGGGAGGCCATTCCACGCATCCTCTACCCTTTCCGTGAAAGAGTATTTTCTTAGATTAAACCTAAGCCTATTTCCTCTTAGCTTCTTCATTCCAGAGTTTTTCTTCATTTGAAAAAGGCTCACATCCTGTGCATTAATGCCACTGAGGTATTTAAATGTCTCTATCATATCCCTTCTCTCCTGCCTCTCTTCCAGTGTATACATGTTGAAGTTCATAAGCCTGTCCCTATATATTTTATGAGAGACCACCAACCAATTTTGTAGCCGCCCTCTGGATCGACTCCATCCTGTTTATACCTTTCTGTAGGTGTGGTCTCCAGAACTGCACACAGTACTCTAAATGGGACCTTACCAGAAACTTATACAAGGGCACTATCACCTCTTTTTTCTGGTCGTCTCTCTCCTTATGCACCCGAGCATCTTCTGGCTTTGACTGTCACCTTTTTCACCTATTTGGCCACCTTAAGATCCTCAGACACAATTATCCCCCAAGTGCTGCTCTTCTTTCATACATAGAAGCACTTCACCCCCTATACTGTACCGTTCCCTTGGATTCTTGTAACCCAAGTGCATGAACCACTCGTCGGCTCTGAGATTCAGCACTAGCAAAGGCGGGCACTAATCCAACACCAATGACCTCTAGCGCCCGCATTTGCTTCTGAGCATCAGGTAAGGGGAACCCAGTCCGGGAGTAGGAACAGGGAAGAGCCTGTTCAAGGCAAGATGGTATGGCTCAGGGAACTGTAGCTCTGGAAGTGAGAACAGACAGGGAGATGGCAACCAACGCTACAAGCACAGCCTTTGATTATTTCGCCCAAAAGGATGGGTAATGGACAGGAGGAGCTGTAAATATGTACATACTGTAGTGTAACCCATCAGGGTTAAAAATTTGTAAAAAAAAAAAAAAATAATAATTAAAAATACCTGATGGGGTCCATGGAACAGAAGACAGGAACAGGGCTGTTGGAAAGTCAGGGCCCGAGCCAGAATGTTGCCGCAGGTGCCGCATTCGTGGATACCATGGGGCTGGAAGGTTCGGTGCTGTTCCAAGCTGCAGGTGAGAGAGTCGCAGCAGAGGACTGAAGTGCCATGATTGGGAGCCAGACAGCCACTATTTTATTCTGACGCTGGGAGGCTGAGAAGCATGAAGGTAGGGGTGGCTGGAGTCAGGCGGCAGCAGTAGGAAGTATAAGGAAAGTCTGGGGACAGCCCTGGATAGGCTGCGTTAGCATCTGACATCACTGTGCTATGGGGCAGTGATGGCAGTGAGCCATGCACACATGGAAGTGCTGAAAAATGGGCCTGTACAGAACCGGCCCAATTTTGGAGAGCAGGGTCGGTTCAGGACTGCTAGCAGCTGGAGGACTGTTGGGGAGATCTCCAGAGAGCCTCCCAGATATTTTTGTTTTGGGGTAGGGACATTTTGGCTGCACATGTGTGCAGAAATAAGAGGGAGCTGGTATGAGAAAAGAAGCCGTGATTGGAAGCTGGCTCGTGGTAGAGCTGTGTAGCAGGCGCGTGCTGTTCCCAAATAAAGGTAATTAACCTTTTTTTTTAAAAGGAAAAGTATGCGATATGGGAAATTAAGGTTGAGCTGTCATTTACTTGGTAATGGAAAGTTTTGGATTATGCTCAGAAGTGTATTATTATGGTTTCTGAGGTTAAGGAAGTCTTGTGGCAGGGAATGGTCAAAGGATACTAAACTGTACAAGTTGACAGTTGGGTGGGTATTGTTACAGGTGATGGATGTATGTGGTGGTGCCGTGTGGAAAGTTCCTGATTTTAAGTTAATTTTAGAAAGTTTGGGATGCTAATGTGTACTGAGTGACTGATCTAGTTAAGTTTTGAAGCCCACAGGAAACTTTTGGCTTCAGGATTCAGATTGAGTGTACATGGTGTGATTGACGTATTCTGCTATTCTTTAAATTTAACAAAAATTGGTTGCTGTGGGGTTAAGTAAGGATATAAGGACAAACTGAATTAAATATTCTAAGTGTCAGGCTAGAAGCTGACAGCTATATATAGTTGGAATCTGTTCCACTTGATTGAGTGTCGGTGAACAGTATGGCAAGCACTTGTGCTGGTACTGCTTATCAATAAACCATAAGAACTGAGGCAGCTTATAAAGTTTAAAGGCTGTGTGTATTGAGAATTGGGTTAGTGCCCTGAAACTTTCTCAATGAATATTTAATGAGCTGACTGTTAATTTGGAAAAATAATGTGTCTATATATCTGAATTACTACAGTACAATCGGGAAAGTGGCACTGTGTTAATATTTGTTTTTAAAAAAATAGATCTTTTTTTTAAAAAACAGAGCAAAGGAACTGGTAGCAAATGCTTATATTAATACCCTTAAAGCTGAAAATAAGAGAAGGGCTAGATTAATTTACAGGGGAAATTTTCCTTCTTTGGTGAACCTGGCTGCTGCTCGCTGTTACTGAGGGGGTGACTGGAGGACCGGGGACGAGCTCAGAAGGGTATAAAAGGGAAGCCCTGTAGTGCATTTTATGCTTTTGTTAGTGGCTTGTTTTAGAGGTTTTGTAAAGAGATGACATCATCTAATTAAATATGCATGGTTTTGTATATGATATAGTTTTGATGATTCTTTTGGTTTTTCAAGCTTATGCTAAATTGTTTTAGGTTTTAGAGGTTTTTTTTTTTTTTTTTTTAACCCTTTTAGAAGTCTTTTTTAGTGGGAGTTTGTGAGTGAACTCTGACCTGCAACAGGAAGTTAAATTCAGCCTCTTGGCACAACTTCACTCTGTATTGTATTGAGAAAGCAGGAGACACACTGTCTTTATCCTGCTGCTAGCTGTATTTTGTGTTTCCACATTTGTCTTTTGACATGGCTCTCTTATTTGATTTCTTACATTGATGTCCTTTTTTACTGTTCTTAGGCTGAGTTGTTTTCATTGTTACACCTATCAACTATTAGGTGTTTGTGCCCTTTGGGACCCTAATAGGTATGTGTTCCTTTT
The DNA here is from genome assembly GCF_901765095.1 of Microcaecilia unicolor. NCBI lineage: Eukaryota > Metazoa > Chordata > Amphibia > Gymnophiona > Siphonopidae > Microcaecilia > Microcaecilia unicolor. Next base: position 396,565,638 of record NC_044031.1, on the reverse strand, counting down.
TTTTTTTAATTTTTATTTATAATTTCAACATTTTATACAAGCATTCAATCTTGTTCAAGAAAAACAGAATATATATGGTAATTAATAGGAAATAAAACTCTCCCCTCGTACTCTAAGGGAGGTATAAAGAACATAATATTTTCAATTCTTTCCTAGACCACCAAAGGAAAGGGGGCATAACATTAATGATGGAATTTACATGTGGTAAACAAATTTTAAATGAATATGGCCTGGATAGACTCCACACTTTTATATATTAATACTGATCTTATATTTTTTTTCGGACACTATCTGGTTATCTTTTTCATATCTAAAAAGACTCTCAGTTGTTCCGGTTCAAAGAACACATATTTTTTATCTAAGTAATTTATCATACATTTACAGGGATATGACAGAATGAATCTTGCCCCAAGCAATCGAGTTTCTTCTCTATAAGCTAAAAAAGCTTTCCTTCTATCTTGTGTGGTTTTCACCACATCTGGATATATCCATATCTTTTCTCCAAGAAACATTTTAGTTGAGTTTTTAAAGTACATTTTCAATATGGCATTCACATCCTGTTCAAAGACTAATGAAACAAGCATAGTTTTTCTAATTTGAATTTCAGTAACTGATTGTTCCAAGAAGGCTGTTAGATTTTGTAAATCTCCTGGAGTCTTCAATTTTTCTCCCCTTTTCAAATCTGGTAAGTAATATATTTTATTAATTGGGGGAATCAATTCTGGGGAGTATAGAAGATTTTCCATAAGAAATTTTTTAAACAATTCCTTCGCATTAAATTCAGAGGAAACAGGAAAATTCAAAAACCTTAAATTTAAACGTCTATTATAGTTTTCAAAGTATTCTATCTTTCGATGAATTGCCATCTTATCCTTAATAAGCATATCAGATTTCTCTTTCAAAGTACTTATGTCTTGTTGAACAGCTATATTAGTCTTTTCAGATTCTTTTTTAAAGGTATCCAACGCCGAAGTTACCAAGTCTAATTTACTCACGATTGGGGTTACAACGGACGTTAATGTCTGTATCGCTATCCAGATAGTGTCCAAAGTTACCGCCTCGGGGGTCTTAAACTCCACTTTATTCTGTTGTTGTCCCAGGGCCTCATTTTGAGCTCCGGTGTACAGGTCTTCTGTTTCGCCGTCTTCCGACGTTTCTAGAAGTCCTAACCCGCTTCTGAGGCCTGCTGGGCAAGGCGGGGGGTTAATTTCCGGCGAGGATAGTGAGGTCTCAACTCCCCGTGGAAAAGACGATCCACCTTCGTCCTCCACTGCGGGGAAACTCAAGCCGGTTCTTCGTGGAGTGCTGGCGGCAAACCTCTCCATCGTCGTCTGCACTAGGGCGGCATCGGGAATTTTCACCGGTAAGCCCTTTACCACCCCTTTCCGTTTGGTGTGAGGCATTTTTAGGAAACTTTGCTATTGCAATCGTGCACCTAGGGAAAGTCAGCGTCGGTGTTGAGCGTCTGCCAATCCGTCCGCCATCTTGGAACGCCCCCGTATGTGTTCCTTTTAATGTTTTAAATCTCAAAACTGACTTTGAGTTTTATTTAGATATCATTTTGATTTTAATGTTCATATGTCTAGGATTTAATTAACATATTTTTGTGTATTGTTTTTATTTTGTGCCTTTGAAATTATGTGTTGAGAATCTGTGCTTTTTTAATATTAATTATATATGTATTAACATTTTTGAATTATATCAATTATTATATCTCTATTGGAAATTGTTAATCTTGTCTTTAGTGTGTATGTTAATTTTAAAGACAGTATTTTATTTTATGATTTAGTTATTATTCATTTTTAATAAATGTATGTTTTTTAATTTTTTGCCACGCAGTTGATAATCCCTGACACAGCCCCTAGAGAGGCGAAACGTGGCCAAGTCGGGTTGTGTTTTAAAGTGGCAAAAATAACAGCCTTTTTAACTATTAGAAGGTGTGTATTCTGCTTTTGTGGACTGCAGTGGCGTAGCAAGGGCGGGGCGGTGGGGGCGGTCCGCCCCGGGTGTCATCGGGTGGGGGGGTGCTCCGCTCCCGCTGCTCCGCCTTTAACATTTTTTTTCGAAGCGCCGGAGAGTGGCAGGCAGCGTGCCTCGCGTCTGCCCTGCTAGTAAAGAAGATCTCGCTGACGTCGTCATCCTTCCCTGAGTCCCGCCCGCCCTTGCAGTAATAGGAAGTTGCCTCAGAGGGGGGCGGGACTCAATGTGGGAAGGGAGACGACGTCAGCGAGATCTTCTTTACTAGCAGGGCAGACGCGAGGCGCGCTGCCTGCCACTCTCCGGCGCTTCGAAAAAAAATGTTAAAGGCAGGACAGGGTAGGAGCAGCAGGAGAATGGATCTCGGGGGGGGGACTCAGAGGGGAGAAGGGGATTGGGGAGGGGTGGGGGCGCTCAGAGGGGTGCTTAAAGGGGATTAGGGAGGGTGGGAGAGCATCGAGGGGAGAAGGGGATTGGGGAGGGGTGGGGGCGCTCAGAGGGGTGCTTAAAGGGGATTAGGGAGGGTGGGGGAGCTCAGAGAGGGGAGAAGGGGATTGAGGAAGGGTGGGGGAGCTCAGAGGGGTGCTTAAAGGGGGTTAGGGAGGGTGGGGGAGCTCAGAGAGGGGAGAAGGGGATTGGGGAAGGGTGGGGGAGCTCAGAGGGGTGCTTAAAGGGGATTAGGGAGGGTGGGGGAGCTCAGAGAGGGGATTGGGGAAGGGTGGGGGAGCTCAGAGGGGTGCTTAAAGGGGATTAGGGAGGGTGGGGAGCTCAGAGAGGGGAGAAGGGGATTGGGGAGGGGTGGGGGAGCTCAGAGGGCTGCTTAAAGGGGATTAGGGAGGGTGGGGGAGCTCAGATGGGTGCTCAGAGAGGGGAGAAGGGGATTGGGGAGGGTGGGGGTGCTCAGAGGGGGGAGGGGAGTGCTCAGATGGGAGAAGGGGTCTGAAGCTGGAACTGGGGTCTGACATGGGGCAGGAGGGAAAATGGGTCCATGCCTGGGGCAGGTGGGAGAATGGGTCTGGGGCTGAAAGGGGGGGATGCAAGGCATGTGGTGGATGAAGGGGACTGGAACTGGGGGCTGAAAAGAGGGGGCAGAGAGAGAGGGGACAGATCCTGGATGGAAGGGGGGCACGTGAGGGAGGGCAGACCCTGGACGGATGGGAGAGGGAGGGCAGACGGATTGAAGGGGCAGAGAGAAAGGGCAGATGGTGGGTGGAAGGGGAAAGAGAAAGAGGGCAGATTGGGGCAAATGGTGGATGGAAGGGGCAGAGATAGAGGGCAGATGTTGATGGAAGGAGGAGAGAGTGATGGCAGACTGGGGCAGATGGTGCATGGAAGGGGCAGAAGTGGATGGAAGGGAGAGAGGGCAGACAGTGGATGGAAGGGGCAGAGAGAGAGCGAAGACAGATGCTGGATAGAAGGAAGACAGTGAAAAGATGAGGAAAGCAGAAACCAGAGACAACTGTAAATATATATTTTTATTTTTTTGCTTTAGGATAAAGTAGTATTGTAGCTGTGTTAATAAATGTTTATAATAGAACATGTAAATAAGGTAATCTTTTTATTGGACTAATTTTAATACATTTTACTTTCGGAGAACAAAACCCCCTTCCTCAGGTCAGGATAGGACACTGTAACAGTACTATACTGAATTGACCTGAGGAAGGAGGTTTTGGCCTCTGAAAGCTAAATGTATTAGTCCAATAAAATGATATTATTTGTTTTATTTCTATTTGTTAATTTGTAAAGTGGTGATTGGTATTTGTTAGTTTTTTCAAATTTACATCTGCTGTCTTTATATGTTGCACAGTACTAGAGGACATTTTCTGTTTCTGTGGTGTTGCATTGTATGCAGAGTCTGGCATCTTGGGGGTTCAGTTTAATTTTTGTCTAAATAGAAAGTTTATGATTACTTATTCTATAGTGGATTAGGGTGTATCTATTTGTGAAAAGGACATGGCTTTCGGTTGGCATTGACTGTGCAGGATCGACGATCTGTACTAATCTGTCTGTTTTCATTTTACAATAGGTGAATTGATGTTCTAGTACTCACTGTAGTGTTTAAGATGCTTTCCTTTTCCTTGTGTGACTCGTGCAAATTACTGCTTATGGTATGGTAGAATTGCTCTATAGGTCCTGAGTGTTTTGTATTCTCGGTATGCCTAGTACTGGATTTCGGGGGGGAGGGGGTGTTAAAAAATGACCGGCCCCGGGTGTCAACCACCCTAGCTATGCCACTGGTGGACTGTATTGCAATGTACAATGTCATGACCTCCCTCTCTCCCACCCTGGCGAGCTCCGATCCCCTTCCACCCCCTCCCCTACACAAGCTGCAATTCCCCTTCCACCCTCAACACAAGCTGTGATTCCCCTCCCCCTCCCAGTGGGGTGATGGGTGCAAGAGCGAATCCAGTCTCCCACTTATGAAGATCCCAGCTTAATATTGTTTGAGAACCATAGAAGTAGAGTGTGCATGTTTCCCCCACCCACCTCCTGCAAACACAAGGACCAACCCTCATCTCCCCTCTCAGTGAGAGGAGGACTCCCTAGACCTACCTTACTCCGCTGTGGTCCACTCGGTGGATGGGGAAGAAGCAAACTCCACTTGCTCTTGTCTTTAGCGGCTCCATAGTAAAAATGGCTTCCACGACCTCTAGCAGGAATATCGTGATACTAGCAATAGTACCATGATACACCCCGTAGAGGTCATAGCAGCCATATTTACTATGAAATGAGTGAGGTTCACTCCTGCCCCATCACCCTACTGGACCACCAGGGAGCAAGGTAGGCTCAGGGGGCCTTCTCTTCTTACTGGTCGAGGGGTTGGTCCTTGTGTTGGGAGGTTTAGGAAGGGGATCTTAGCTTGATTGGGGGAGTGGGAGGAGGGATATGCACAATACATTTATACGGATCCCAGCTGATACTCAGCTGAGACCTGCATAAGTTTCTTATGCGGTTTCTGACTGAATTTCAGCTGGGACCTACAAAAGAGCCAGTGGCCTGTCCACGACAGGTCAGGCATTGGTATTCAATGCTGGTGCCCAGACATGGACTGGCATTGAATTTTGAGGCCTCATTCTGCAAACAGTGGTCAGAGTTTAAAAAACCTTCAGTAGGTGAGTTGCATATGTAACAGAGGGATAAATTAACAAAGTCACTTGTCCAATAATGTCTTTGAATTTTATTGGTGTTGCCTGGAATGCAGCACAAGGCGTTCTTGCCCTCATACCCTAATGATCGAAAGCCCTGCGCTGTTCCAAACAGTGCTCTAAAAATAGCGCTGGAACAGTGCGAGGCTTTACCGCCCCTATGATCAGAGATAATAGCAAGCAAATTTATATGCACTATTATCTCTGATCATAGGGTAAAGTGCAAGAGGATTGAATCGTCCAGTACATGTTTGACAGGCTGTCAAAAGCCCAGACCTCTGAAACGCAGGGGCTGGAGATCCGTGGGACCACTAGACCCCAAACAGCATGGCCCTGGTGGCCTAGTACCACCACCCCGACAACACGAGGGCTTTATATGGGGGGATGCTAGGGGGTTTGGGGGGGGGGGGGGGGGATACAGACCCACTGGATCTCCAGCTCTGCCAAACTTGTGTCGGGGGGGGGGGGGTTCAGGGGGAATCAAGCCCCCCAAACCTGGTGATCTAGTGGCCAGCCCTGTCCAGTGCATACTGGGAGTTGGATGGGGCTTCACACCATATAAAAGAGCATACAAAGTGTGAAACTTTATTATATGTTGTGGGTTTTGTACATTTGGGCTAGGTTGCCAAAGGAGATTTCTGCCTCCTAAGACAGGAGGATATCATAGGTTTATGCAGCTTTTTTAAAATATTGGTCACTGGAACATGAAGAGGACATTTTTATGTAGGTTTTGCAGCATGTTCTCATGGTCAGGAACAAGCAAATTTCCCTTCTTGGAGCATGCATTAAATTTCACTCAAGTTTTCTATGATGAGCCAGGAGCTAATTTGCATCTGTGCAAAATTGTACAAGAAATGGTCACGAATCCACTGTAAACTACAGGAAAGTACATCAGCGCCCTATTTATTAGGATTTATTTATCACCTTTTTGAAGGAATTCACTCAAGGCAGTGTACAGCAATAATAAGTAAAACATAAGCAATAGACAAATTATAGCAGTAAAAATATTCAACTAACAATACAAAGTATGGCATAGGATATTACTTACAATGTCAACACAATATGTAATAGAACATTTTAATAGACAGCGTAGGGTATAAGCAAAGATAGAACATATAGATAGATAAGATAGAGTAATAGGAGTAAGAAAATAAAGGAATAAGTTAAAGAAAGTTGCAAATGAGGTCAGAAAGGTGCTTGAACATTATCTTAAGTAGGGCAGGAGTGAATAAACATGTTCTGCTATAATGTGTGTAGCCACTGTCGTTTACTTCTTCCATTAAAGGCCTGGTTGAAGAGACAAGCTTTCACCTGTTTCCTGAATATAGATAGTCGTGTGTTAAGCGAAGTCTTTCAAAAAGAGACAGTGGGGATATGATAGAGATGTCAAAAGTATAAATATACAAGAAGCAAACCTTTTTGCAGAAGACTCTGTATTACATAAGAACATAAGCATTGCATACTGAGACAGACCGAAGGTCCATCAAGTACCCTGTTTCCAACAGTGGCCAATCCTGGGATCTTGACAGGTACTTGTGACCTGAACAGTAAAACAGATTTTATGCTGCATATCCCAAAAATAAGCAGTCCATCTTAATAATGGCTTATGGATGTTTAGGAAATTATCTAAATTTTTATAAACCCTGCTAAGCTAACTGCTTTTACCACATTCTCTGGTAACAAATTCTAGAGTTTAATTACAGAGTGAAGAAATATTTTCTCCAGTTTGTTTTAAATTTACTACTTTGTAGCTTTATTGTGTGCCTGTCGGTCCTAGTATTGTTGGAAAGGGTAAACCAGCAATTCACATTTACTCATTCCACTCCACTCATTATTTTATAGACCTCTATCATATCTCCCATCAGCTGTCTCTTTTCCAAGCTGAAGGTCCCTAGCAGCGTTAGTCTTTCCTCATAGGGAAATTGACCCATCCCCTTTATCATTTTTGTCACCCTTCTCTGTACCTATTCTAATTCCACTATATCTTTTTGAGATGCGGTGACCAGAATTGCACACAGTATTCAAGGTGCAGTTACACCATGGAGCAGTACAAAGGCATTATAACATTCTCAATTTTGTTTTCCATTCCTTTCCTTATAAATACATAAGTATTGCCATACTGGAACAGACCAAAGTTCCATCAATCCTAGCATCCTGTTTTCAACAGTGGCCAATCCAAGTCACAAATACCTGGCAATCTCCCAAAAAAGTTCAATACATTTTATGCTGCTTATCCCAGAAATGAGCAATGGATTTTCCCCAAGTCAATTTAATAATGGTCTATGGACTTTTCCTTTAGGAAGTCGTCCTAGACCTTTTGTAAACCCCGCTAAGCTAACTGCCTCTACCACATTCTCTGGCAATGAATTCCACAGTTTTTCTCTGATTCGTATTCAATTTACTACTTTGTAGCTTCATCGCATGCCCCTAGTCCTAGTATTTTTGGAAACAGTAAACAAATTATTCACGTCCACCTATTCCACTCCACTCATTATTTTATAGACCTCTATCATATCTCCCCTCAGCCGTCTTTTCTCCAAACTGAAGGTCCCTAGACGCTTCAGCGTTTCCTCATAGGGAAGTCATCCCATTACCTTTATCATTTTCGTCGCCCTTCCCTGTACCTTTTCTTATTCCACCATATCTTTTTTGAGATGCGGTGACCAGAATTGAAGACAATAATCAAGGTGCGGTCGCACCATGGACCGATATAAAGGCATTATAATGTCCTCACTTTCCTCATCTACCTTCAGCCAGTATACTATTGATTGTATTTAAGATCATGTAATGACTACATCATAATAACACTCTGTAAGCCACATTGAGCCTGCAAAAAGGTGGGAAAATGTGGGGTACAAACGCAATAAATAAATAAATATTCCTTTCCTAATAATACCTAACATTCTATTTGCTTTCTTAGCCGCCGCAGCACACTGAACTGAGGGTTTCAACGTATCATCAACAGCGACGCCGAGATCCCTTTCTTGGTTGGTGACTCCTAACGTGCAACCTTGCATTACGTAGCTGTAGTTTGGGTTCCTTTTTCCCACATGCATCACTTTGCACTTGCTCACATTAAATGTCATCTGCCATTTAGACGCCCAGTCTCGTAAGGTCCTTTTGTAATATTTCACAATCCTCTTGCGATTTAACAACTTTGAATAACTTTGTGTCATCAGCAAATGTAATTACTTCACTAGTTACTCCCATCTCTAGATCATTTATAAATATGTTAAAAAGCAGCAGTCCCAGCACAGACCCCTGGGGAACCCCACTATCTACCCTTCTCCATTGAGAATACTGACCATTTAACCCTACTCTCTGTTTTCTATCTTTTAACCAGTTTTGAATCCACAATAGGACACTACCTCCTATCCCATGACTCTCCAATTTCTTCTGGAGTCTTTTATGAGGTACTTTGTCAAACGCCTTTTGAAAATCGAGATACACAATATCAAGTGGCTCACCTTTATCCACATTCTATTTGCTAACATTTTCTTAACATTCTATTTGCTTTCTTAGCTGCTGTTACACACTGAGCAGAGGGTTTCAACGTATCATTGACAATGACACCTAGATCCTTTTCCTGGGTGGTGGATCTTAATGTGGAATCTTGCATCACGAAGCTACAGTTTGGATTACTCTTTCCCACATGCATCACTTTGCACTTGCTCACATTAAACGTCTTCTGCCATTTGTATGCCCAGTTTCCCAGTCTAGTAAGGTCCTCTTGCAATTTTTTACATTCTTCTTGTGATTTAACAACCTTGAACAACTTTGTGTCATCAGCAAATTTATTTACTTCACTAGTTATTCCCATGTCTAGATCATTAACATTCCCAGCACAGAGCCCTGGGGAACTCCACTATCTATCCTTCTCTATTGAGAATACTAACCATTTAACCGTACTCTCTGTAAACAGTAATAACACTGATCTCTACTGGACAGTGTAGGATAATACAAGCAACTAAGAAATTTTGTATGGCACTCTGGAATGATTAGCACATCCTGTTTAGCTTATCAAGTTCTAACTTCTTCAAATAAATTATTTATACTAATAGACTAAAAACAGATAACTGATAGTAATAACAAAGACTTTATTTACAAGAAGACTTTATTTACTAGCAAACAAATGTATTTACAAGAATGGAATATTGGCATAATGAAGACAGAAATAATTAAGATATATAGGCTATGTATAAATGTTTAGAATGTATCAGATAAGGAAAAATAACAGTTCTTTAAATGCTTTAAAAGAAACACTATTCAGGTGTCATTTGGAATAAAACACATTTTCCCTGTGGCTCAAAAGTAATGCCACACCTGTATGTTGCCCAATCGTGATTACAGAGCTTGATTTATACAACCTGGATCAGAGATACAAGTATCTTCCCTGTGAATTGATTTTGCACTTTTCTGCTTATTGACAGGCATGACCCATGACGTACATAGCTAAAAGCTCAAACTTTATCTTTCTGTATTTTTGCTGAGAGCTGTAAATGCAAGGTCACACTGTACCAGCAAAGAGTGCTCTTCCCCCTCCCCTTACAGAAATGGTGCCACTTACTCTAGCTCGGAAGGATATGTTTACAGTTTGTGAAGGGAGAAGTGTTGAGGACTTAGATAACACCGTGATAAGACCCAGGTGTTAGGCAAATTCCTATACGAGGTGGCGACTGAAAGTCTTCAGTAAAAGAGCTTTGGACTTATTTTAAGATGCTGGTTCTGTAAACATTCAGATAGTATGTTCCATTTAATGTAAACAATAACGTAAGACAGAATTTAGCTGATGTTGCAATATAAGTGGCTGACATTGCAAGTTGTACACTGGTTGGAAGGGGGATTGATGCTCCATCCACTGTATATAAGTGGCTGTGGTACTGAATCTAGTCAGAGGAGGAGATGATCAACAGAGAGTAACTTTTTACAGCAGTGGTCTCTCTCCCTCTCATAACAAATTGCTATGGCCTGATTTCTTTGCCATTTATTACTTTACCTTTCTTTGTCCAATTACTTTATCTAATTGCTCTGTCTCTATCTAATTAGTCTGTCCAATTACTTGACCTAATTATTCTGTCTAATTACCTAATTCCTTACCTAATTACACTACCTAATTCCCTAATTACTTTACCTAATTCATCTAATTACCTAATTACTCTGTCTAATTACTTTGCCCAATTATCGCCTGATTGCTTTGTTATTATCTATATTGGAATAAAGACTTACTCCTTGGAAAGAGCATGGCCTCTGTCTTTTCTGTCACTCCATATCTGGGAGGTGGTTGGTCCATTTTATCTTGGGTGGGTGTAAGGAGGTAGAAAAACCCTATTTGCCCCATATTTCCAAATTGTATATTTCTTAAGTAGGTATATCACTACACTACACTACTTAACATTTCTAAAGCGCTACTAGGGTTACGCAGCGCTGTACAATTTATCATAGAAGGACAGTCCCTGCTCAAAGAGCTTACAATCTCAGAGAAATAATTCCCACATAATTATAGCCCTCACTGATACTAGGTTGTCATAGGGGGCCATGTAAGAACAGACTCCGACTATAAACACCCGAGAACAAATGGAACTGCAGGTGGCCATCATAGGCAGTGCTGGCTCTGACGTATTCCAATGATGATCAGCAGATGACTACAGATAGGTTCTTGGGAAGTTGAGATGAAAGATTTAGACAGTCTAATTTCTTGCCACTGCAGATGACCTTTTATATCATTTTGTTCTTAGCCATGTCTGATGATCTGATAACATTGCAAGTGATTGGCTTGGGAAACCACAGAAATGTCTTTAATGTCACTCTGGACAAATTCTGTAGTCTGGGTTGACATGACCAAAATTCCTTTTACATTGCTCATATTCCTTTGTTTTGCTTTAATCATATTCACAAGTTCTTTCTTTAGAGTAAGCATGACTAGGTAATTTTTAATCAAAGAAATATTTTTCTTTGTCATGGCATTGAGAACTGAATTCTGTAATTATGAGCACTACTACAGGTGCATAATCAAGTGTGTAATACACTGGTTTTTATTTATTTTACAGCATTTATATCCCACATTTTCCCACCCAAGGGCAGGCCCAATGGGGCTTACAGTAATTTACAAAAGCATACATCAAATCTTCAACAAACAAACAGTCAACGGCATTGTAGGGAAAGGGACAAGTGAGTAATAGCAGAGGTGGGAAAATATGGATAGAAAATAGAATTCAATAGGTAGCGGTGCGGGGCGGGTCAAGAGCGTAAGCCTTTCCGAATAAGTAGGTCTTAAGGTATCTTTTGAAGGTCGGATGATCAGGGATAACTTTCACAAATTGAGGTAGACCATTCCACAGTTGTGCACTAATATAGGAAAAGGTGGAGGCGTAAGCGGTTTTATACTTGAGGCCACTGTAGATTGGGTAATGCAGATTTAGGTACAAGTGAGCTGATCTGTGAGAGTTTTGAGGTGGTAAGCTGACAAGAGCATCCAAATACGCAGGGGCTTCACCATAGAGAATTTTATGCACTAAAGCGCAAATTTTAAATGTTATTCGGTCCTTTACAGGGAGCCAGTGCAGTTTCTCACGCAGTGGCCTTGAGCTTTCATTTACCATAAATGAGCCTAGCAGCTGTGTTCTGGGCAGTTTGTAATTTTTGCAGGAGCATGTCTTTGCACCCTGCATATATCCCATTACAGTAATCAAGGCAGCTAAGGACTAAAGACTGAGTTAAACCTCGAAATACTTCCCTAGGGAAATAAGGTTTTATGCGTTTTAGCTTCCAAAGAGAGAAGAACATTTGTCTGGTGGTAGAGCTCGTTTGCTGCTCCAGAGTTAAGTGTCTGTCAACACACTGGTTATATTGTGTCAAGGGGTTTCACTCACTCTCACACCCCATCCCAACATCTCCCTAGCCACAACAATTCACCCCTCCCCCTGAAGCAGCAACCTCCCCCCAGCACCAACAGCCCCAGCAACATTAACTCCAAGTAACACATATCAATGTCACTGGCAGCATAACCTACTCCAAGGCCCCAGTTCACTGTCGCGTCTCTCGCGCATGCCGCGCTCTCAAGGACCTTGGCATACCTTCAGGCTTCTTCCCCGGGAGCGCGGGGTTTGTGAGTCCATAGGCCACTACCGTGGAGCGGCAGTGGCAGGCAAAATCACCTTCCAGGTAGAGAGGAAACAAGACTGGACCGGAACTCCGGACTGGAGTGCTACACCGGAACACTCGGAACTGGAACGCACCGGACGGGTGCGCACTGGAGTGGGGCCCGCTGGACTGGACACACTGGAGTGGCCCCACTGGACTGGAACATACAGGAGTGAAACCCGCTGGACTGGAACACACTGGAGCGGAACCCGCGGAACTGGAACACCCTGGACCTAGGCTTCACCTACACTTGACTGCCTTTCCCCGAGGGTTGAGCCCTCAGGTTCTGGCAGCCGGTAGGACTTACAGGAACAGCAGGAATGAAGATCCAGGAGTGCCCCCTGGCACCTAGGCGAAGGCAAGGCAGACAAGCAGGGACTGTCCGGGTTCTGGCAGTCGGCAGGAATCAACACAATGACTAGTAAACTGTACCCAGGCTAATAGGAACGCTATACCTAGGCAAACCAGTCATACACAGGAACATACACAGAGCAAACTCAGGAGACTTGGAAGGCTATACACCAGCTAACAACTAAGCTGTGCCCAAGCTAACAAGTCATGCACTGGAAACAACACAGACGCTAGCAAAGCTTTACACAGGCTACAAGCCACACGGTGCCTAAGCTGGCTAGTCAAGTATTAGGAACAAACCCAGGGAACTAGCAAAGCTATGCACAGGCTACAAGCCAGACGGTGCCTAAGCTGGCTAGTCTGCACTAGGAACAAACACAGAGAACTAGCAGAGCTATGCACAGGCTACAAGCCAGACGGTGCCTAAGCTGGCTAGTCTACACTAGGAACAATCACAGTCTTGGGATAGTGGCTAGCAAGGGCGGCTAGTCTAACACTAGGAACAAACACAGAGAACTAGCAGAGCTATGCACAGGCTACAAGCCAGACGGTGCCTAAGCTGGCTAGTCTACACTGGGAACAATCACAGTCTTGGGATAGTGGCTAGCAAGGGCGGCTAGTCTAACACTAGGAACAAACACAGTCTTGGGATAGTGGCTAGCAAGGGCGGCTAGTCTAACACTAGGAACCAACACAGTCTTGGGATAGTGGCTAGCAAGGGCGGCTAGTCTAACACTAGGAACAAACGCAGAGAACTAGCAGAGCTATGCACAGGCTACAAGCCACACGGTGCCTAAGCTAGCTAGTCATGCACTGGAAACAAACACAGAGAACTAGCAGAGCTATGCACAGGCTACAAGCCAGACGGTGCCTAAGCTAACTAGTCATGCACTGGAAACAAACACAGAGAACTAGCAGAGCTATGCACAGGCTACAAGCCACACGGTGCCTAAGCTAGCTAGTCATGCACTGGAAACAAACACAGAGAACTAGCAGAGCTATGCACAGGCTACAAGCCACACGGTGCCTAAGCTAGCTAGTCTAAACAAACATAGAACACTAGCAAAGCTATACACAGGCAACAAGCCAGACGGTGCCTAAGCTAGCTAGTCTAACAAACATAGAAACTCACACAGAGCAAACCCTGAAACTGTGTACAGAGCACTCTATACACCAGGACCTTTAGATGAGATGCAAAGGCCAGGACTGTAGTCTTCAAGTGATTAATAAAGCCCTTCAACACCAGAGCCACAGCTGCAGCAATCACCTTGCAACCAAACAGAGGCTTGACACACAGAGCAGTCATCCCATAGGAAGGAACAGCGGGAGCCATCTTGGATACTGGCAAAGAGGAAGAGGCGGCAGCCATCTTGGAAGAGGCATAGCCCACACAGGTGAGGTTCAGTAGGGCAATCAGCACACAGAGCCAGAGAGAACCTAAGACAGACACAGACACAGAGACAAGCAGAAGCCAGCACAGACACTGACTCCCAGAAACAGGGTAAGTCTGAGGGTTGTCACGGCCACAGACGGGACATTCACATCCCAGTAGTCCAGTCCCTCCATAGAACCTCCCCCCTCCATGAGCACAACATATGGCAGCCTCCCTGTGCTAACCCCCTGTCAGGCCCCAAGCCCCTCAAAAATACTCTTAGGCCACTTACCAGGGGTTGCTGGTGTCTAGTGGAAGGCTGACTTCTAGCAGTAGTACTGCAATATTACTACTAGAGGTCTCAGCATCCATTTTGAAGAACTGAGTACTTGAGGCAAGAGCAAGTGGGCATTGCTCCTGCCCCAGACACTAGGGACCTTCAGTAAGCCCCTGGGCTAGGTTGGGGGATGGGGAAATATGAAGCCTAAGGGTATTTCTGAGTGCCTTCAGCCCTGGGGGGAGGTTAGTTCAGTGGATGCTGCCATGGGTCAGGTTTATGCCCAAACATAGTGGGGGGGGTCTTTCCCTCCAGGGAGGCTTCTGGGTAGAGATTGGACTACCTGGGAGAGGAGAAAATGGGAGGATATGTGCTGCCAGGGGAGGGGGGGGGGAGAAGACTTGAGGGTAAGTTCTTCTAGGCAGGTAGGTTTATGTTGCTGGGTGGAAAGGGGACTTGTTGCTGTCAGGTAGAAGAGGGGCTTAATGATGCCAGGGGGTTGAATTGTTGCTGTCAAGGGGGTTTAATGCTGCCTGGGAGGTGTGTTGCTGCCCGGGGAAGAGGGGTGAATTGATTTCTGTTGGGAGGGGAGTTGTTTGCCAGAAGAGTGAATTGTTGCTACTAGGGGGTGGGAAGCTGGCACTGAGGTGGAGACTTTATCATTGGGGTAGGGGGTACCGGCATTGATGGGACCCCAAACATCAGAATTTATAGCTGCTCCTACAGCAGGCATACTGTATATAAATGTGCCTAGAAGCAAGGGCAGATTCCAATGTTTAGGTTTCCTAATACAGACATGGATTCCTTACATGAAATAGGAGATGTGCATCTATACTGTAGTCTCACTCAGAATACCCCCTCATTCTATCCTCCCCATGCCCACTTGCCATCTACATATGCTGAGCTTCCCTACTTGTGAATGGCCTCTGTTTTGAAATGGAATTTACACATGGGGATACTTCTAAATTAACTGTTTACCCTCTTCTGGGATAAGCTAGCTGAACAGAGTATATTGCCCTGTTCACTTTCCACTGAAGTAAATAAAGAATACTTAAGTGCCAGAAGCTGTCAAGCCTACTTCTTTTTCAGCTAGGCTGGGAGGAGTTAGGACTCTTTCCTCCTCCTTGCTCAGCTTGAAGACAAAAGGGAGGGGATATTGGGAGAGGAGGAAATCAGGAAAGGGTACACAAGGGAGCTGGAAGCTCCCCTGATGACATTTTCTAAAGGCCAGAAGCAGGTAGATTATATGGAGCTGGAGGATTTCTATCCCAGAATTTGTTTTACATGGGGAGGGGAGAGAGACATGGTAGCTGCCAGGCTGGCAGAGCTCCCCCCCCCCCCCCCCCACCCCCAACACAATCGGAAGTCTTCTCCTCTTACAAGAAGTGATGATCTTGCACATCCCCATCCTTGTATTTTAGGCCACTGAATAGAAGATCCTTCTGGGCCTGCTGTAAATCCTGATTTTGGAGGGTGGGATTCCCTTCCCACCCACTCATCTGGAGGAAGGTGACCAGCTGTTCCAATGCCTAGGGGCAGCCAAAGAATTACATTTGCCATAGAGGATTCTCTGGAAAACAAACAAACTGTATAAAGTTCAGTGTAGGTTTGCTTTAAGGCTAGCATTTCAAACATATTTCATTATTGACAGCTTAACGATTTTATTTTCATGAAGAGTGTTCTTTCAGCAGTGTAAGGAATAGCATGCACTATGATCCTAGCTAGTTTAAAGGTCACCTACTGGGGCCCAGATACTGTATATATCAAGTTCTCATTCTAAAAATGACAGTACTAACAGTGGAGATTTATATAACACACTTGCAGTGTGGCTTTTTTTTTTCCAGTTTTGAAATGTTTAATAACTTTAGCAGGCATAGTACCTAATGCTGCCAAAATCTCAAGCATTTCCTTGATGTAGGATGACCACAATACAAAGGAATGTGAAATTTTTCCAGGAGTCTGTTGGTTTTGTCTGCCACCATCCCTGCAACTAAATCATTTGACTGCCTCTTGTTCTCCCTCTAAACTTTAATTGATGCTCAGTGTCATTTAAACTACTTTCTGATTCTAACCAGAGACAAAGGAAGAAAAGGGACACTGTAAGGCACCCAGAGATGTATATCTCATTGAACACTGACCTGTCAAAAATCTTTGCTGTAACTGTTTCCTTCTGTGGCATTGCTTTACAACCTGTGTCTGCAGGGAAAGGGATAATCTCTTTAATATATTGAAGCTTTCACTTTGAAAGGAAAATATTCTTTTGTGCTTTTGTGCTGATTAGCAGTTTAACAGAACTGAAATATTGTCTATATCCCAATATTAGCAGGTCATTTGGGGGTCATTCTGATTGTAATAAGAGCAGAGGTGGTGAAGACAAAGACTGTATCTGAATTCAAGAAAGCATGGGATAAGCACAGAGGCTCTCTAAGGGAGAGGAAGAGATAGGAGATTGTATGGATAGGCAGGCTGCATAGACCATATGATCTCTATCTGCTGTCATTTTCTAGGTTTCTCTGTTAGCTGTATTGGTCCTGGAGAGAGGAAAACCAGATTCTTTACTGTATGGCAGTGGTTCCCAAACTTTTTCGGTTCAAGGAACCCTTTAGTGCCCGAGAAATTTTGTGCGGTACCCCCCCCCCCCCCCCCCCCCACCACCACGGAGGTCTCCATCCCCCCCGCCACACAGGTCTCTACCACCCCCCCCCCCGCTACACAGCATGTCCATTATTTCTTCCTCTCTCCCCCATGCACCATCTCTCCCTTCCCTCCACCCCTATGTCCAACATTTTATTTATTTAAATATGGCTTACATAGTACTGTTAAGGCGTTTGCCCAGTCGGTTTATGACAAATATAACATAATACCCATACTACACAACCAACCACGAATAACCAGACGCACCAACTTCCATCAAACCGACAATAGGGAAAGGGAAATGGGACTTGATATACCGCCTTTCTGAGGTTTTTTGCAACTACATTCAAAGCGGTTTACATATATTCAGGTACTTATATTTGTATTTGTCTCCCTCTCTAGCCCCTCTCCCCTCTCCATGCAGCATCTCACCCTCTCCTCAACCCCTATATACCATTCTTACAGGGTCAGGATTAATTGTGCTTACCTTTATCTCTTTCTCTCTGCCAATAAAAAGATTACCTTATTTACATGTTCTATTTATAAACATTTATTAACACATCTACAATACTACTTTATCCTAAAGCAAAAAAATAAAAATATATATTTTATTTACAGTTTGTTGTCTCTGGTTTCTGCTTTCCTCATCTTCTTTTCACTGTCTTCCTTCCATCCAGCATCTGTCTTTGCTCTCTCTCTGCCATCCAGTGTCTGCCCTCTCTGCTGTCCCCTCCATCCAGTGTCTGCCATCTCTCCCTGCCCCTTTCATCCACTGTCTGCCCTCTCTCTCCTTCCATCCAAATCTGCCCTCTCTCTCTCTCCCCCTTCCATCCATTGTCTGCCCTTTCTCTCTGCCCCTTCAATCCACCATTTGCCTTCCCTCTCCCATCCATCCAGGGTCTGCCCTCCTTCTCGCTCCCCCTTCCATCCATAATCTGTCCCCTCTCTCGCTCTCTTTTTCTCTGCCCCCCCTTTTCAGCCTACAGTTTCAGCCCCACTATCTCACCAGTCCTCAGTTTTAGCCCCAGCCCTTTTGTCCCACCAGTCCCAAGCTTCAGCCCCCAGCCACTTCTCCTTGTCCCCTTTTCAGTCCCCAGTTTCAAATTATAATGATTATCAATAGAAATCAAACAAAATAAAACATGTTTGTTTGATTTCTATTGATAACCTTTAAGAGTGGACTAACATGGCTACCACACCTCTCTATTTAAATTATAATGATAAATTATAATTTCTCCCTAGAGCTGCTGGATTGTTATCTCCTCCCTATGACAGAACTCAAACAGAACTCAAGTGGTGTGGGATTGCACATTTTGTTACACTAGACACCCAGGAGATCAAAGTGGCACAGTTGTAAACTATGCACATAGGGCCAGATTTATTAAGGCTTTTCTCCTCATTATGTTTCTAAAGGAAGCAGAAAGCTTAGTGATTGTGGTCCTTAGCCTATTAATGCCAACCGCACTGACAACAGAGATCAGCAGCAGCAGGCTGGCCTGCACTTCTGAGGTGCAACTAAGCCCTTTAATTTTGGCCAGATACTCCTGAGCATCTTTGTGTGGCTGCTTCAGACTGAAGGCTCAGTATGTTATTCCTTATCTGCAGCATCTACTAATGCAGCAAATCACGCAGGTGCGAGGAAGTAAGTATAGGTGTCTGTAAAGTTAATTAGCAGAAAGGCAGAAATAATTTGCCTTAGTATACAAAACAGAAAGAAAGGGCTTATTAGCATGGATGTCATATATAAGTACAATAGGCATGGGTGAGAAGGAAGAAAAATGAAAAGTTAAAATACGTATTTGTATAGTACCTTGTAGATAAGTAACAAGTGGGCTAACCATGCGGAGCATGGCTCATGGAATTCATTCCATCCACTCTGCATGTAAATGCATGTGTGTGTATGTTTGTAGGGAGAGGGTTGTGGGTATGTTACATGTTTGTGCATCAGGGGTGGACTGACAGTGATCTGTGCCCTCAGGCAAAAAGGGTCATGTCCCCCAACCACCTTTCAAAAGTGATTAAATTATATAGAAGTTAGGGCACAGTGGGCCCCCTACTGTCCTGGGCCCTCGGGCATGTATGAAAGCCGTCTGAAGCATACGCAGAGCAGCCACACTTAGCGATTGGCTGCTCCGCGCATGCTCAGCTGATCGACTGGTTCTCCCCCCCCCCCTAGAGGAAATTGCATGCAAATAGTAAGCAACTTATTTGCATGTGATTTCCTTCGTGCGTGCCCGGATTTTTAAAAATTGGTGAGCGGCAATGGAGATCAATAAGGTAAGAGGTAATTGCGGGGAGTTTAGTGCATCTGGACCTTAGTTGGTTAAGTTTAAAACAGCCCAAAAATAAACTGGAAATGGACTGGCATTGAATATCCGGGCTGCCTGCCGACCGTGGGAGTTAGACGGGCTCCCTCCCGCGGTCTTAATATCGGCCCCAGAGAGTTTATTATTGCTGTTTCTACCAGCTACAATATTTTTTATGCTGTTTTAGTGAATCATGATATATATCTACATATGAGAAGCTTTCAAACAAATACAAAAAGCTGTCAAATTTTAAAAAAATCCACACATAGAGGGGCATAATTGAACAAAAACGTCTATCTCCATGGGCGTTTATCTCCGAGAACGGGTCCGTGAAGGGGCGGACCGAACCGTATTTTCGAAAAAAATAGACGTCCATGTTTTATTCAACAATGTGTGAGCTGGGCGTTTTTGTTTTTCAGCGATAATGGAAAATGAAAGCGCCCAGCTCAAAAACGAATAAATCCAAGGCATTTGTTCGTGGGAGGGGCCAGGATTCGTAGTGCACTGGTCCCCCTCACATGCCAGAACACCAACCGGGCACCCTAGGGGGCACTTTTACAAAAACAAAAAAAAAGGTAAAAGAGCTCCCAGGTGCATAGCACCCTTCCCTTGTGTGTTGAGCCCCCCAAATCCCCCTCAAAACCCACTGCCCACAAGTCTACACCATTACTATAGCCCTAAGGGGTGAAGGGGGGCACCTACATGTGGGTACAGTGGGTTTGGGGGGGTTGGACGACTAATAAGCATTAAGCTGCACAATTGTAACAGGTAGGGGGGATGGGCCTGGGTCCACCTGCCTGAAGTCCACTGCACCCCCTAACAACTGCTCCAGTGACCTGCATACTGCTGTCAGGAAGCTGGGTATGACATTTGAGGGTGAAAATAAAAAGTTGTGAAACTTCATTTTTTGTGGTGGGAGGGGGTTAGTGACCACTGGGGGAGTCAGGGGAGGTCATCCCCGATTCCCTCCAGTGGTCATCTGGTCATTTAGGGCACTTTTTGGGGCCTTATTCATGAAAAAACAGGGTCCAGGAAAAGTGTCCTAAATTCTAGCTAAAAACGCATACTTTTTTCCCATTATCGGTGAAATGCGCCCATCTCTGTTCGGCAGATAACCACGCCCCAGTTCCGCCTTCGCCACACCTCTGACACGCCCCCATCAACTTTGTCCGCATCCGCGACGGAGTGCAGTTGAAAACGTCCAAAATCGGCTTTCGATTATACCGCTTTATTCGTTTTTGTGAAATAAACGTCCATCTCCCGATTTAGGTCGGAACTTGGGCGTTTTTCTCGTTGGATTATAAGCAGGATAGGCAGTCATAAACATTTGCTATTGTTTTTATGTAGAAATATCTTTATTGTCATCATAAGCAAAAATAACAGCATATACCCCCTGGATTCTATATATGGCACCTGAAAATCCACATGGAAACTGAACCGTATTCTATAACAATGCACATAATTGGTTAACTAGCTAATCAGTGCTGTTAATTTGATGTTATCAAGCAATTATCAGCAGTAATTAGCATTAATAGAGATTTACATGCACAACTCGCTAAGTGTATTCTAAAACGTGGTGCGCCTAAATTCTAAGTTGCATAGTTGAAACGAGGGCAGGCGATGGGCGTTATGTGGGCATTTTTTCAATTTATGCACGTTATTATAGAATACACCCACTCTGCGCCTAATGTAGGCGGTGGGATTTACACCAAGTAAAATGTGGCCTAAATGAACGCGACCAAGCCACTCAGCGTATTCTATATACCGCGTGGAAAGTGAAGCGTTTTCTATAAAATTTAGGCGTACTTTACAGAATACCCCTAGGCGTAATTTTTTTCTACGTGGATTTTTCAGGCGCCATATATAGAATCTCCCCCATAGCATAACACTGAAATCCACAATACGGCACTGCAAATAACAAAGCGAACTCTTGAGCAATGACAAAAACATTGTGGGGCCGATATTCAGACTGCGGGAGTTAGTCCAGCTACCTCCTGTGGTCACCGCGAAACCCGGATACTCAATGCTGAGCCATTTCCGGTGACCGGCACTAAATATCCGGTTTATTTTTGGGCGGTTTGAAGTTAACCAGCTATGTTGATATACAGACTTAACCGGTTATCTTCTAATCGGCCAAAGATCCCATATTCACATGGCCAAATATAGCCGCTAAAGTGGGCCTGAAAATTGGTGGCTAGCCAGTTACGTCGGCCGATATAACCGGCTATCTGCTAACCACTAACCAGTTACATTCAGTTGAAGATAACTAGCTATCCCTCACTGAATATCGCTGAATAGTTGGGTATGGTGCATTTAACCGACCAGGTGCTGATCCTGACTGGTTAAATGTTTTTGAATATCGGGGTGGGGGTTGAATATAACCCTCTTCCCCTTCACAGACCACTCGAACTCCCCAAATCCCCTCTCAACTCCCCATACATCTGCTTCCCCCCCCCCCAAAGACCCCTTCTAATACAGAGGCTGCAAAACAAAGGAGGTTTAATAAAACAATATAAACCTCATAAGTTTGCTATTGTTTTCAATAGCATCTGCAAATGTTTTGGGTCACTGAATATGGCAGCAAGCTCTGCCTACTGGCTTCAGCCCACAGAATGGGCAAAGCACGCTCCTGCTAAATCCTGTTATTAAACTTGATTGGTCTAACCTTGGTTTTCCATGGACAGGATCTTCTAGCCACACCTTCTGAATATATACGCTACGGTGACGTGCGTGACCCGGCTATCCAATAGGAATGCTTTAAAATTAAACATATTAGCATTAGCGCATTCCCGCCCAGTATAAATACCATTGACAGCTCAGACCAGTCAGTTTTATTTTTTCCGCGCAGACAGAATGACCCGGAGTTTAATATTTTCAGTCAGTCAGTAGTCAAAATTCAGCAATTCAATTTATCTAAATAATTTATTTGTGATGTCTCAGAAAAAAACGGGCTTTAAAGCGTGTGCTACATGCCCTCGAAAACTTTCCCTCACAGATTCTCACATTAGATGTTTGCGGTGTCTGGGAGAACACCACAATACTAAAAATTGTTTTGCCTGCAGGAGTATGTCCCAAAAATCTCTGGATATTAGGGCATTTAAGTTACAACAATATTTGGCGGCGGCACAATCAGAGTCATCATCTGCAAGTTCTAATAAACATTCAGCAGTCATGTCGGTGACAGCACCCGATGCCCCAGCTGTTGTGGAAGATCATATTATCCCTGCTCTCCCCCTTGCCTTAGTGCCCGGGGATCAGGTGTCTTCCATCCCTGCTCTCCCCCTTGCCTCAGTGCCCGGGGATCAGGTGTCTTCCATCCCTGCTCTCCCCCTTGCCTCAGTGCCCGGGGATCAGGTGTCTTCCATCCCTGCTCTCCCCTTGCCTCAGTGCCCGGGGATCAGGATAATGCTGTCTGTAATGGTCAGAGAACAGCTCATGATGTTCGACCGGATGAAGTCAGGTCTGGAGCGAGACATCGGCATCGACGATCAAGATCAGCTGATGATCGAAGTTGATGTCGGCATCAGCGATCTCGTTCAATTTCCTCACGCTCGACTTCGGGCAGTGAAGTTGGGGGAAGGCATTGAGGATTTTCTCGGCATGGGCAGCCATCTCGTCATAGCCGGACTTCCCGATTTCGTCATAATTCTAGGCACAGCTGTTCTTCTCGGCAGAGTCGTTCTTCTTGTCTTACTCGCACAGGAGTTCATACTCAGATATTACTACTAGTACTACTACTACTTAACATTTCTAGAGTGCTACTAGGGTTACGCAGCGCTGTACAATTTAACAAAGAGAGACAGTCCCTGCTCAAAGAGCTTACAATCTAATAGACAAGTGAACGGTCGGTCCAATAGGGGCAGTCAAATATCTAGATCTTCTTCAACTTCCTCATCAGAGAGTCCTTTGAGAAAACGTAGTAGAGCAGATTCTCATTCATATCATAGCTCTTTAAAGCATAGAGCTAGAGGCTCTTGACCTTTAGTTTCTCATGCATCCTCTAGAGCTCATTCATCTTTCTCTTCTATTACACAATTAAAAATCATGGAATTACTCAACAAATTGCTAGAGAATCAGCAGAAAATGCAAGATAGTAAGCAGGTTACTTCACCTCAACCAGTACCAGATAAAACAGCCTCTCTGATTCATATACCTCAAAGACAACAGTTATGGTCTGTATCTCCTTCCAATTCAGTTCAGGAGTATTCATCTGTAAAATCTCCACTAAATTCACCAGCCCCTTCTTTGACTCATTCACTTCATAATAATCATCAGACTCAATTGGACAGGAAATGCCTTCTACTTCAGCTATGCCATCTATGCATCAGGAGGAAACTTTACCTGTGCAAGATGAGTCTTATAAGTTTTTGCAAAAGTTGGTGACTGCTTTGAACATACCCCTGTCTACTCAGGCTGATAGTTCTGCAGATAAAAGGTCAGTCAAGAAATATTTGAATTTAGCTAAGCAGTTGATAGCCCTGCCAATACCTCAAGTGCTTCAAGATCACTACAAATCAATTTGGAATACACCTTATTCCATTAGACCTACTCAAAGGTCATTAGAAAATAAGTACAAGGTTCAGGAGCTTTTAGGTCATGGTATGACCCAACTCCCTCATGCATCATTAGTCGTGAAATCGGCCATGCACCGAAATAAGTTACAAAAGGACATAACTAATCATCCACCGCCTAAGGATTTAAAATGCATGGACCTCTTAGCAAAGAAGAACTTTGTCTTCAATGCTTTCAGTTCGTATGGCGATTCATATGTTTCATCAAATAGAATATTTATATACAATAATGGATGATTTGTCTAAATTGAAATCCTTGCTTCCTCAGCAAGACTTAGTGGTTTTTCAACAAATTATAACTAATTTGGAAGAGAGTTCTAAACAAATGATCCGTACCACACATGATCAGTTTGACACTTCACTCAGAAATGCAGCTACTGCAATAGCATCTAGACGCCTATCGTGGTTAAGGGCGTCCGCATTAGGTGAAGATGTCCATGAAAAGGTAGCTGATGCTCCTTGTTTGGGGGACTCTTTGTTCGGAGATAGAGTTAAACAATTGATTGAAGGTCTTAAGGAAGATTGTACAACATTGGATACTCTAGAGCAGGATAAGCAGCAACCTTCTAAATTAAATTATAAAAGATTGCCTTATTTTAATACGAGGAATAGATTCCAACAACGGAAGCACTTTGTTCATCAGCGTCCTCCTTATCCATACAAATCTCAGCCTCATCATTACAATTTTCTTGCTAGACCAGGTAGAGAGAGACGTTCTCAAAAACCTGCTCAGACAAATCAACAGCAAAAACTCACTCCTTCCTTTTGACAGTTCAATGGGTCAGATTCCGATGGGGGGCAGGGTTCAAAAATTTTTCAGAACCTGGAAGTCTATAACAACGGACAAGTGGATTTTGGATATCATTCAACATGGCTATTTTCTTATATTTTCACAACCCCCACCGATTCGATCACCTACACGTCTTCACATTCCAACTTCGCAGATTCCACAATTACAACAGGAAGTTTGCAGGCTCCTCCAGCTCAATGCTATAGAGCATGTACCTGCTTGCGACATGAACAAAGGTTTTTATTCCCGATTTTTTCTTATACCCAAGAAGGATGGGGGCCTCAGGGCAATACTGGATTTAAGGCAACTCAACAAATATCTCCCAAGGCAAAAATTTTGAATGTCATCTCTACAAACAACACTTCCTTTATTAACACAAGGAGTATGGTTTTCAACCCTAGATCTACAGGATGCTTACCTTCATATTTTCATTCATCCTTCATCAAGACGATTCCTTCGTTTTGACCGCCAGGGACACCATTATCAGTTCAAGGTTCTCCCTTTTGGATTAACATCAGCTCCCAGAGTGTTCTCCAAGTGTGTAATAGCTCTTGTGGCACATTTACATTGTCAAGGTATAATCCTTTTTCCATATCTCGACAATTGGTTAAATGTAGCTCAGTCTTCACAACAGAATCTTCAGCATTTGCAGAGGACCATTCTTCTTCTAGAAGAGTTAGGTTTAGTGATCAATTACAAGAAATCACATTTGATCCCAACTCAGAAAACTGACGTTCATAGGAGCAGATCTTGTCTTGGGCCAGTCTCTAGCGAAGTTACCACTCAATCAAGCTCATGTTCTGATAAAGTTAGTCCAATATATCTTGTCAGTGAAAATCACAATTGCTTGCACTCTTCTAGTTCTGTTAGGGCATATGGCTTCAACAGTGGTTGTTCTTTCCCTTGCACGACTACATATGTGTCCCCTCCAGTGGTATTTAAAGTAAAGATGGATTCCGGATCGACAACCTCTTTCTTCACGGATACTTCTTTCCAATCGTATCAAACTACACATGTTGTGGTGGACACAGCAGCAAAATCTTTTGGTGGGAGCTCCCTTCCAATCACTTCTCCCAACCAAAATTCTTACCACAGATTGGTTGGGGGGCACACATAGGTCACTTGTCAACACAAGATCACTGGACGAGCCAGGAGAGCTGCTATTCCATAAATCTCCTGGAATTGAGGGCAGTCAGATTGGTGGTTCAAACGTTTCAACATCTACTTCAATCATAGGTGATACAAGTTTGTGTAGACAATCAGGTAGCAATGTTTTACATAAACAAACAAGGAGGTATGGGCTCCCTTCATCTGTGTCGAGAAGCTGTCAAGCTTTGGACTTTGGTTCTATCACTCAATTCGGTGATTCAAGCGGTTTATCTACCAGGACGAGAAAATCACATTGCAGATGTCTTAAGCAGAAAGCTTCAACCTCATGAGTGGTCTCTCAAGATCACAGTTATTCACGATCTTTTTCAGAGTTGGGGTTGGCCTCAGGTAGATCTATTTGCGTCCCCACAGAACTACAAATGTCGCAAATATTGCTCAAGGTGGCCTTCAGCTCAAAGGATAGTGGCAGACGCCTTTGCTCTCCCTTGGACAAATTCTCTGTTTTACGCTTTTCCTCCAATTCCTCTCATTCCAAGAGTATTGCAGAAAATCATCCAGGACAGATCATCTGTCATACTAATAACGCCATATTGGCCGAGACAGACGTGGTTTCCTGTGCTAACACAGTTAGCTGTTCTCCAACCGAAGAGTCTTCCTACAATTCCAGATCTCATATCGCAGAACAACGGTCAGCTTCTACATCCAAATCTCAACAAACTTTACCTCACCGCTTGGTACCTTCGAATAACCCATTAGATTCTTCAGTTTTTTCTCAACCAGTTCTGAATGTATTATTAGCATCCAGGAAACAGTCAACTAGACTAGTTTATGCAGCTAAATGGAAAAGATTTCAATGTTGGTGTAATTTACATCAGATCAATGCAATTTCTTGTCCAATTTCTATTCTATTAGATTATTTTCTTTATTTATTTAATTCAGGGATGGCTGCTTCTTCAATTAAGGTTCATATTGCAGCTATTTCTGTTTTTCATGATTCAGTGGATGAGTGTACAGTGATGGCTCATCCTATCACGAAGAGATTTTTAAAAGGTTTAATGAATATTAACCCTCCTCGTCAGCTACCTCCAGTAGCATGGGATTTGAATTTGGTCTTGGACAAACTCATGGAACCTCCATTTGAACCGCTTCATTCAGTTTCACTTCAATTTCTTACTTGGAAGACATTGTTTCTTATTGCAATTACTTCAGCTAGAAGAATTGGAGAACTTCATGCACTGGTATATTACTCTCCATATACTCAAAGTTTACATGATAAAGCAATACTACGACCTCATCCAAAGTTTCTTCCGAAAGTAGTGTCTTCTTTTCATATCAATCAATCTATCATTTTACTGGTGTTTTTTCCACCTCCATATCAATCTACTCAACACAGTAGGTTGTATACATTGGACTGTACCAGAGCATTATCAATCTTTTTACAGCGTACGTCAGATGTTCATAGACCGTCACAGTTGTTTCTTTCTTATAATATGAAAAATCGACAACCAGTATCTAAGAGAACTCTTTCTTCATATGTTACTCAGTGTATAAATTTTTGTTATCAGCAGCATGACTCACATCCTCATGTTCCAGCTCATAAGTTGCGAGCTATGGCTACCTCAACTGCATTTTTGAATAGTGTACCTCTCTTAGATATTTGTAGGGCAGCTGCATGGTCATCTCTACATACTTTTTCAAAACACTACTGTCTCGATGCAGCATCTCGGGCAGACTCAATGTTTGGACTGTCGATCCTTCGGGAGGCAATGTAAACGACAACTTTCCTCCTCCTCCTGTCACAGGTAACAGTTTTCTGTCTCATGTTTTGTGGTAATTCATGTTTTAATATATTACATTTTGTTACCTGTGTATGCTTGGGAGTCTTCAGAAGGTGTGGCTAGAAGATCCTGTCCATGGAAAAATCATAGTTTCTTACCTGTAATGGTAGTTTTCCGTGGACAAAGGATCTTCTATCCACACAAACCCTCCCTACCCTCCCTAGTTGTTGTAGCTATTTTATTCAACTGACTGGTCTGAGCTGTCAATGGTATTTATACTGGGCGGGAATGCGCTAATGCTAATATGTTTAACTTTAAAGCATTCCTATTGGATAGCTGGGTCACACACGTCACCGTGGCGTATATATTCAGAAGGTGTGGCTAGAAGATCCTTTGTCCACGGAAAACTACCGTTACAGGTAAGAAACTATGATTTACTACATTTCCCTCCTCCCCCTCAAGCCCATTGGTCAGACACACTAGACACAGAACTACCTTCCTTCCTGTCTTCCTCTACTTTTTCCCTGCTGCAAATTTAATATCAGACAGACACCCACAGAGCTAGTATCTATGACTGGCAGCACTAAAGCATTCTCTGAGTTCCTGTAGTTTGCATTGTCGTGATAGCTCAGGGCTAGAAATTTTGCTACCTGAGAGAAACCCAGACACCCTGCTTCGTTTACCTATTAACCACCCCACATTGATTACAGGGCCGTTTATGCAGCTGCTATTTCACCATCTTGCTTGAGTTGCTGTCTTTTTTTGCACCAGCCAATTCAAACCCCAAGTGTTTTGAGAGGGGGAGGGGGAACATTGTGGTCCCATGCGTTGCAATCTCCAGCTATGCTCTCAACTCATTAACTTGAATGCTTTCATCTCTGGAATTAGGTACACATTCCAAACTTAACATCAGATCCCATATGAGAATGGTCGTGTTTGCACAGTTTGGAATGCACAAATACCCACCATCTAATTCTTCCAGTCCCACCTTAAAATTCATCTTTTCTACCCTGTATTTGCTTCTTAAGTTCAGTAAGGGCCTGGTTTAAGTTCTAGATGAGTGCAGAAGCCAGTCAGCATTCACAATTTTCAAAGAATGCATTCTTTGGCTTGAGGTTTTAATTTCCTTACACGTTCTGTAACAAAAAAACAAATCACAAAAAATGTATGTAAGCAAAATCCATGTACAAGACAGCATCATGGAAAATAATTCCCTATTCATAAATGTAGTATTTTGAGAGAAAAAAAAAAGCCCCACAGTGTTAAAATATATTTGGGAAGTAGATGCAGTCCCTGTGTAAGCAGTGCCCCTGTGTCTCAAGGTAATTGCATGTACATCAAATTAGACACTGCAATCAGGATTATCATTCAGAAAGTGAATTTGGAGAATCATATGATGATCATGAGCTGAACAGACACCCTACACAGTGGCTCCTGGGATAATTCTCAAAAAAATGATAATATAAGACTGGAATGATTCACCTCAGCATTAACGAATAACTGAGCTGGTCTCAGTGCATTCAGCAACTCAGTCTATGGTTCTAGTCTGCAGTGTCTTGCAAGATGCAAAGAGCACTGGAGGAAAAACAGAGACTGCAAGAAGACAAAATGATTAGGAAGGAGTGTTTCGTTTGAACCCCTAATGATGCATTTTTGAAAAATAAATTTAACTTCTGTGTTTCTGCTAAAGTGTTGTAGACTTTTCTTTTGTATTCTTTTTAAACCAATGAAAGTGGGAAAAATTGTGCAAAAGAGGTAGAGATTGTCTAGGAGCAAAAGAACTTGGCATGTGGGATAGACCAGTAAAAATACTGCGGGCTTACCACTCACTATTTAGGAAGTACCACCAGGCTACCGCAGCAGCCCAGTGGTACTTCCCACCCCTACCGCATGCTGCCCGATTGCCGCCGGGTTAGCATTGGAGCCCTTACTGCCACCTCAATGGGTGGCGGTAAGGGCTCCCCCCTGAAATGGCCTTGCAGCAACTGCTTTACTTGCCGCCTGGCCATTTCTGGCAGGAAAGTGAGACCGGCCCTTTTACCACCTGTGGTAAAAGGGGGCCTCGGCACGTATGTAAAACACGCGCCGATGCCAACACAGGCCCCCTTTTGCTGTAGCTTGGTAAAAGGGGGCCCTAGTGACTGAAACCATGATTGATACAGTTTGCTGAGATGTATGTTTGTGATATGAAAAGGTTTCAAGTTTATAGCAGGGGAATACCTGCTGAACAGCATTACACTTTGCCTACTGGAAACGCTAAGCACACCCTTCCCGGGTAGGATGAAGCTTATTTTTGAAGTTTGTAAGAGTTGGAACATTGTCATGGGCAGGGTATTTATCCAATGTTTCTGAGGTAGGCAGGGTCTCTTTTTTTAAAAAAAACATAGGACCCTATTCTGTTTGTTCACATAAAACAACTGATAATGTTAATTTTTTTGAGTCACAGATTAACACATGCTACCTATTTGCAAACAAGCGCAGTAATCATTACAAGGCTGGTATGACAATTCACGTTAACTCACATGCTAACTGTACAACCTGTTATGACAGGAAAAGGGCTGCAGTAAGTGCATCCACACTGTGAACACCGCATGGTAAAGAACTTTTCTGTGTGGTAACTAATCAGAAAATGTTGCAAACACCCCAGCAGTGCACATCCTTTGTACTTACTGCATATATATACTCTCTCTTTCTCTGATGCAAGATCAAATATAGGTGTTCCCTTTAAGGCATACAAATGATGGCTGACAATCTGGCAAATATGAGGGCATCCTGTGGCTCCTTTCCACTAATAGCATGAATTGTTACCAGGATGCATGTAGAATATCTAGAAAAAAGCTTTTTTTTTTGTCATTTTAATATATGCAAGAAATTTCTAAGGGCTTCTTTTACAAAGCCGCACTAGCGATTATTGCGCCGCAAATGAAAGGAAGCCCATAGGAATTCAGTGGACTTCCTCTCGTTTTCCATGCGGGAATCACGACCACAGCTTAGTAAAAGGAGCCGTAAATGTCAGAATTAAGTCCATAGATAATATGTCTGCTGTTCTTTTGCCGGCAGCTAATGAATGGTGTGAACCCTGCTGACAGCACCTGCAAGAAATGTGAGATGAGCATCCAAACAGAAGGGAAAGAATGTCAACTGAGCTTGGTAGACATAAAAATTATGGCCTGAGACAGAATTCGGTCTTGTCTAACTGCACAAACAGAGTCTATTTTATGCAGAAGCAGTCCAGCAAACTTTTCCAAAATTCTGTTTTAAAGAAACTTCCTATAAAAACTTGTTCTAAGAGACACGTGATTGAGTATTGAATATTGTTTAAAAAAATAATTTTCTAAAAAGGGCTTTATAGTATGATTTATAGCCAGAGAAGAGCTATCCTTAAATCCTAGAAAATCCTTTTCAAAATGCAAAAAAAAAGAAACCTTTTCATTGCCTGGAAATATGAGCAATCGCTTCTGGCTTCATGTCCTTACAGTGTGCCGACATTACAGTGTGTTTGCCCTCTTATATAGCTCTTTCCAGATGTGTATGATGCCACATGGAAGGATGCATTCCCAAGGAGAGAGAAAATAATCCTGAACCCAAAACTAGGCAAGAATTAAAGGCCATGTAAACCCCAAATGCACAATAAAGCCAATGTGCACTGGATCTCTCCAAACGGTTCAAGTTGTACATGCATATTCTAAGTGGCACCACCTGAACAGAGAGGACCGCTGAATATATGTATTTTTTTTTAATGCTCTGTATTCTTAAGCCTTTTATAGAATACTAGAACTTTTAAAATGCACAAACCTAAACGATACCTAAAATATAACTGGCATGGAGGATAACTTTAGGATATCATCTACCCTCACCACCAAAACAATATCAATATCTAACAAATTCCTGGTTATCTTTTGTCAAGTGACAGTCCTTACAAATCTCTTATATAGGGATTTTGCTTTCTTTAAAACATTTTCATTACAAAGGAATCAACAGAAAGAACATATCCCTGTAGTACATATTAGCCATCTGCAGGGAGAAGCATAGTGAATACACTGAAATACATTGCCAGAAAAAAAGGTCCACTTCTCCTCCCCTGGTTTGTACTTGAGAATTTTTTTTTTTTCAAAACAATATCAACAACACACAAATGTCAGCCTCCTTTATAATGCAGAACTGTTAAAACTTGTATACCAAAAGTTTCTACATCTCTGCCATATTTAAAAATGCATGCAAAAGGTTCTCATTTGTCCAAGCCAATGCCATACTTTGGACCTACCACCTTTGGGATTTAGAGCAAACTGAAGGGCCCTTTTACAGAGCGGCAGGAAGCCCAACGTGGGCCTACTGTTTGCTCTTTTGGGACTACCGCTGGCCCAACGCGCATACCATTTCCAAGGGAAAAAGAAAACCCCCGGAAATGGCTTGTGCAGTGGTAACCTGGACGTAATTAGATGTTGCTGTACGCTGCCCAGTAACCATTAAGTTAGCGTGGGAGCCTTTATCGCCACCTCAGTGGGGTGGCGGTAAGGGCTCCCCGTCACATGGCCATGCAGTAAGAATTCTCTTACTGCATGGCCATATGTACGAGGGGCTTTTTTATCCACTGCAGAAAAATGGCCCTGGCGTTTGGGAAAAGTGGCCCCTACCACCAATGCAGTTTGGTAAAAGGGCCTCTGAATTCCTTTTCAATTGAACCTCTTTTAGAGACTAGGAACAAGTAAAGAAAGCATTTTTGTTTTATTTTCAGGCCATTTGTGGACTCCCTTCTGACATGTGCCTGCCCTTCAGTAACAGGAAGTTCATCTCGGAGGGGTAGAGAATTATTCTATTTAACTATCTGTTCAATAGGATTTATTTGCTGCCATTTTGAGGAAATTCACCCAACACTGTGTAGAGTAAGTATAATTTGGAAATAGACAGTGAAATATTCAAAAACAGTTGATATTACGGCATAGTAAAATAGTAAAACAGTGATATAAAGTTAGAGGCATGCTGCTTGCAATGTCAGTACAATGCACCTGTAAAACATCTTAATAGATAGCAAAAGGGACAAGTGGAGGTGGGAAATGTAGATAGATAAGATAGAGTAACAGCAGTTTAGATAGATAAGGGTGATGAGGAAAAACTGCATGTGCAGTCAGAAAAGGTGTATGCAACTGATCTCTGTCAAGTTACATCAGGTTTAACCAACTACCTAATAGTCAGACTAGAGAAGTCTGAAAATATTAGTTTTTCCACATTCATAGTGTTTTAAGGGGCTTTCTCATTCTAGACTCTTTTTACCCTCTGTAAATTAAAATCTAAAAATAATCTGTAGCTAATAAGAGCCCATATTGCTTTCACACTTATGTCACACATGGAGGGTCATTTTCGATATTATTTCTAAATCTGATTTTGGACATTTTGTGGAAAACGTCCAAAAATCCAGTAGTGAACATGGCCATTTTCAAACCAGAATAATGTCCTACATTTTGTTTCAAAAATGGCCCTTTGCTAGATGTTTTTGTGCTCAGTGCATCCATCTTTTAGGACCATTTATGGGGAAAAAAATGCACAAGAACAAGCCATTGGGATGAATGAGGGGCCAGCATTCTTAGTAGACTGGCCACACAAACATCCCAGCAAAGCAGTGAGGTACCCTAGGGAGCACTGCAGTGGACTTTAAATAAAAGGTCCCAGGTACACTTCTGACCTTTACCCCCTTATATTGTATGGGGAGCACTCCAAAACCCTCCAAAAATCTACTGTACCCAACTGTACACCACTACAATAGCCCTTATGTCTGCAGGTGTCACCTATGTGTAGGTACAGTAGGTATTCAGTGGCATTTTTAGAGGGTTCACATCACATTTTCCACCACAAGTGTAACAGAGTGGGGTATGGGCCTCAGACCCCTTCTCTACAGTCCACTGCACTGATCACTAGGCTACTCCTGAAACCTGCTTGCTGCTGTAATAGGAATGGCCATCATATCTGAAACTGTCCTAAAGTCTGGTATGTACTGTCACTGTCACATCTTAGGGGGCTGGGAGGGGGGGTCAGTGACCACTGGAGGAGTAAGAGGGTTATGCCTTAATCCCTCCAGTGGTGATTTAGGGCTCCTTTTACTAATAGGAATTGAATGGGCGTTGTTGCATTTGCTGTGCCAGGAATCACTACTGTGTCTTATTAAAAATAGTGATTGAAACAGATCTAGCCAAAAACAAAAGTGTTGGCCCCAGATGTTTTTATTTTGTTCAATTATTGCATATTTATTTATTTAGATTTTGCTCACACCTTTTTCAGTAGTAGCTCAAGGTGAGTTACATTCAGGTACACTGGATATTTCTCTGTCCCAGGAGGACTCACAATCTAAGCGTGTACCTAAGGCAATGGAGGGTTAAGCAACTTGCCCAAGATCACAAGGAGTAGTAGTGGGATTTGAACCGGCCACCTCTGGATTGCAAGACTAGTGCTTTAACCACTAGACCTCTCTATCTTTTAGTGCCACCAATGTCCCACCCAAACATGCCCTCAGCATGCCCCCTTGAAATTTGGATGAACTATGGAGCAAAACATCTAAAATTTGGATGTTGAAAATCACAACTTGGACATTTTTGAGAAAAAAAGGCCTTCTGCCACCTAATGACATTTTTGGACTTATTTTGTTTTGAAAATAAGCTCAACTATTTCATTAGCGTATAGAGATGCATCCGATCTTCAGAGTGTTCATGTGTTCAAAGGCCCCATGCTTCTTTTACCTGCTTCCAAGAGCCAGGATGTTTATCAGTCAGCTATGAAGCCTCACACTCCTCAAACACACCAGCATGGGTGGAAGAGTCCTTCACATACCCCCCCCCCCCCCATTCCCCTTTCTCCACAATACCCTCCTCAGGAGCACAGCCTCTGAAGTGAAAAAAAGGCATCACTAGCTGAAGATGCCACTCTCTTTGTCCACATGAGCAGCATTATAGACAAACAATTACAGCATTTGCATCATTAGTCAGTGAATACACTATTTGTTGCCTACTTCTCTTGGGGCAGGCAGAGACCAATGATGCACTTTGCTTCCACACTGAGTGATAACACTGACTTTTTTCCCCTTTAGCACTGCCCACATGGGACAAAAGCAAGAGGTACAGTCTTCAATCTGGGCTGCCTCATTTCTCTTTTCAGTGTTGGTAGAGCCACACATGAGACCCAGGAGCAGCAAATGGCTGACCCCTGATTTACAGGATCATTCACTCCTGTGCACTCCACTCAAAAATAGTCCAAAGTCCAGGTAATTTTTCTGAACCAGAAACATTTACAGAATAAATTAAAAATCTAATCTACCACATAAATAAAAATGGTAATACAGGAAACTCAAATCTGTAAAATGCACTGTTTCAAAGATTTAATGATTCACTACAGAAATAATCTACAAACAAACTGGAGCTCCAGCCCCCTTGAGCAATCACTGGAATGAGATTTGGCTCTCACGCAATTCCCCCAGAGGTTTCATTCTCCTCTGCCCCAGGATAACTAAAGAAAGGCTTTGTATTTCTCTTCAAATATAAAAATCACTTTAATATCTTTTTTATTGAACAGAATAGATCCTCACCTCCTCAGCTGCTCCCCTGAATCTCTTGACACTCTTCAAAAGAGCTTTGAAGAGACTCCATCTCTCTTCCCTTTCTGTTCAGCACTTGAGAGCACATCCCACATAGCTGCTTTCTACTGCTCCTCAGGTCAATGGCACCCATGGACTCATTGAGTCTACTTTCTAAAATCTTACCCAACCATCGGGCTGGACAGCTCCTGTTTCATATGTACAACACTATCTCTGAAATTTCAGTGCCTTTAGAGTTCCTTGTTCTTTACATGTAGACACAGAAATACAATGAAAGAGCCCAAGAAATATCCACACATCTTTAAAGTTTAGTGTGGAAAAAAAGTACTCCGTAGCTGCAGCTACTCATCTCTTTCCAGACAGGTTCAACTGCTTGTTTACTGCCTAAAGCCAAAGCTAACTTCTTGGAACACTGAACTGACCTGCTAAGATGTTCAAATCTTGACTTGCTAATGTCATTATATAGCTGCAGGAGCCCCAAGAAATGATGCTTAATACACGGCCACAGTGACTTTTCCAGTCAACCTCATCAGGAAGCAACTATAGGAGATATTCAGCTTCCCTGGGACTTTTGTTTGTCAACTGTGACTAATTATTTTTAAACAATAAATTAACTACATCACTTATTATGACTTTATATTAACCAAGCACCTATTTTGCTTACCTCTCATGTGAACTGTTTTAACTCTGATACCTATTTAGGAGCTCAGCAGGAGATAATGCCATGCATTCCTTCTTTGGATAGGCATTCATCAGATATAGTATGTATATATATATATATCTTGTGTGTGTATACATAGTCCGTGGATTAAATTAGTAGAAAACCAATGTCAATATTGAATTGCAAATGCAAAGTATATGGTCTCCATTAATTTTGCAAGCTACAAACCATGATCATGTCATGGATATGGCATTTGTGCAGCATTAGCATGCATATATTATCAAAGTACATAAGCACATAAGCATTGCCACGCTGGGAAAAGACCAAAGGTCCATCAAGCCCAGCACTCTGTCTCCGACAGCGGCCAATCCAGGCCCCAATTACCTGGCAAAAACCCCAAATTTAATAATGATCAATGGACTTTTCCTTCAGGAATCTATCCAGACCCCCTTTAAACTCAGCAAGGCCAGCTGCCGTCACTACCTTCTCCGGCACTGAGTTCCAGAGTCTAGCTACGTGCTGAGTAAAGAAAAACGTTCTCCGATTTGTTTTAAACCTACCACATTCTAATTTCATCTTGTGTCCCCTGGTTCTATTATTGTTAGTATATTCAGTAATATCATCGAGGACAGAAAGAATGCATTCTTTGTTGGGTTTCCTTAGGTTATTTTGTGAGGAATTTACTTGCAATTGAATAACTATGGCATTTCTTTTATTTTAAGCATTTTTTTCTGGGCCCTTTTTTTTTTTTTTTGATTTAGCTGTTTTTCCCACTTCTACGACATCATAGGGCTTACCAATACCCACTGTTTGGGGGTTTCCATCTCCAGTGGAAGCATTCAGACTTCTGACCACAGCTAAGGATTGTGTGGAAGACAGGAAAGGCCTATATGAGGGGTATTCTTCTACAAGAGATGGCAAGGGTGCAGAGGCCACACATGAAAAAAAGACAAGAGGTATTAGAGAGATTAGCAGCTATACAGAGGCAGCATGAGAAGTACCCCTCTCCACTAATGCGTGACAGACTCCGCAAGTTAAAATCTCAACTGGCGGACTTAGACACGGGTCAAATCGATTATGCCGTTAAGTAGAACTAAATGGGACTATATGAAAGGGGGGGGACAGAATGGATAAATTGATAGATTGGCAGCTCAAAAGGTAAGCCTGTGAGTGCTGGGTGATTAAGATTATCATAGGAACTGGGGAGTCTAAGGTCTCACAGGACAAGATTGCTAAGCAATTCCAACTTTTTAAATAAAATCATTTATTCTTTTTGTGCGTTTTTCTCTTGGGTTATTTTCTTTTCAAAAATGGACCAAAAAGATAAATGCACAGTGCACAAAAACATCTAGCAAATAGCCATTTTCTGGGAAAAAAAAAGGCTATATTCCTCACTTGAATTTTGGACGTTTTGAGCAAAATGTTCAAAGTTGGACTTAAACGTTATATTGAAAATACCCCTCAATGTGTGCTGTCTTTTTGTGTGTGTGCCTTCTGTGTATGTGGTCTCTCTGTTTTGTTTGGGTGGGTGTTGGTGTGTGGGTATATGCAAGTTTGTGCATGAACATGTGTTGTGTATGTGCTTTCACATGTCTGTATGTACATGTGTATGTCTACTTTGTCTCTGTGTAAATGTGTGTGTATACATATTTGTACCAATGCATATGTGCCTCTGTGTGTATGTTGGGTGGGTATGTATCTGTGTTAGCTCTCTGTAGAGGAGATGAGAGGGGAGAGAAAATTGAAAGGTACAATTTCCTAACCACTATGTTACACTGAATCAATCAATGTATGTATGCTGTAGTTCCTGGAACTGCTTCTATAAAAATGCATTTTCCAATGTGGAGGCTTTATTCCTTTAGAACCCCCAGTCCAATCTGGCAATTTTCCATTTACAACAATGATTTAGTCAAGTACATAGGTGGGCAATGTCATATGATGGCACTGGGATGGAACCGTTCTCCCAGAGCTCAGAACTTAACGTAAAGCTCTGAGCATACAGCTCTTTCCATACATAGTGGTCTCCTCATCAGTTTTGTTCCTTCTGTTCAGAGGTGTGATAAAGTTATCTGAATGAATTCAGTTATTGTTATTTTTTCTTATTTCCATATCATATACCATTGAAATTAATCAGTATTTTCATCTTCTTAAAATACCATGACAAATTTTCTTAA
The DNA here is from genome assembly GCF_901765095.1 of Microcaecilia unicolor. Taxonomy (NCBI): domain Eukaryota; kingdom Metazoa; phylum Chordata; class Amphibia; order Gymnophiona; family Siphonopidae; genus Microcaecilia; species Microcaecilia unicolor. Next base: position 396,527,772 of record NC_044031.1, on the reverse strand, counting down.
TACGTCGACTCAGATTGTGCCCTGTCTGAGCTGGAAACTTCCATGTGGAGGGCATTCACCTACTCTGTTTCAGCTGCCAACTGTGTGTTTTGTATAGTCATGTCTATATCTCTTCAAAATATCAGGCCTGAACAGCTCCACCATTGCCATGACTATCCCAGTGACTTTCTTCTTACAATAATGGTTCACTGGATCCCCAAGTTAGTCAGTCACATTCTGCCAAAGTTGTATATCTCCCACCTGTAGAGACCCAAGAGGTCCGGACACAGAGAGGTAATTCAAGGAGTTCCCTCTTTCTTGTACTACTTCCTTGAAGACTCCTAGACCATTCCAAGCTTCCCTTGTTCAGGATCACTCTGAACCTGTGAACATAATTCCCACTGCGAAATCAGTTTTGTCCCGCTCTATGTGCTTTTGTCACACAATGGCATTGCGCATAGGCAACAGAGCAGTCAGCATGACAACGCTGGGCCATGGGCTACCTCTCACCAGGATTGTGCTTCAACTGCCCATTAACAGATACCCAGCTTTGCACTGAACCTCCACAGCAATCCATGATAAAAGATTTGCCTTCTGTCTCTGCACAGCACCAGGTTGCACAGAACCATGACCCTGTGCAGTTCTTACAACATATGCTTGATCGCTAGTGACTTCTGCTCTTTTTTCCCCGAGCAGCTTTCTTTTTCTTGATGTTCTAAGCCTTCACACTTACCAAATATGGCTATTGAGTTACAGATTTTCTCGTCCATTCTTACACTAGATTGCACCAGCTGCATAGCACCTCTTCATCTTACGAACCCCAGAAGGCAGTTTTCTTTGGCATGATTCATGTACTATGGCTAGGGTTACCATATGGCTCCAGAAAAAGGAGGACGGATTGAGCCAGCCGGGTTTTACTTCCATTGCTTTCAATGGAAGTAATTGAGCCAGCCGGGTTTTACTTCCATTGCTTGAAAGCAATGGAAGTAAAACCCGGCTGGCTCAATCCGTCCTCCTTTTTCTGGAGCCATATGGTAACCCTATGGCTAGTGTTTAAGTTTGAGAACTTGAGATAACAGTCTATAAACCTGGCTTAGGAATAAAGTTCATTACTGCATAGTAGTACAAAATTAACTATTTAGAAGCATTACCCTCAGAAGAAACCCCTAAGTAGCTGGAAAATAAACCAATAGATCCCAATTTATAAGTACCTAAGAGTAGAAGTCCTACTTCTGCATAATTTCTTACCAACATTCTGCTGGCTTGGAAAGAATGAGAAGCATCTTACTTGGTAAAAGAAATGGACAAAAACGTTCTTGTGACATTTGTAACAGCAGTCCCTTAAAAATGGATGATGCACAATGCTTGCAAGTTCTACTGCTTTGTATTTAATGTAGGGCCAGTGAGTTTCTTTGCTGACCATGGAAGCAGAGACAATTGGCAAAGGTCTTAAGAAACCTGTCCCCCAGCTTTGGAGTAGAAAGTGAATATGAGACTAGGGATCAGCTTTCTGGGCTCCAGGAGGAAAGAGGCTATAAACTCAGGGCTGCAGAGGCTTTGGAAGTACAGAGGAAGAAGGTGCATGAGAACAAAGAAAATAATCACTTCTGCAATTTTTCCTGGAAAAATTAGTATATTAAATAGGTCATTTGTTTCTGGAAGATTTAGTACATTGTAGAAGTCATTTTAGAAGAGTTAGTTGGCATTTACACCTGTAAAATGTTAGGGCTCCTTTTACTCAGGTGCACTAATGGATTTAGCATATGCTGATGATTACTGTGTGCTAGGTGGGAAAATGTGGGATACAAATGCAATAAATAGTACCATTTAATTCCTATGAGCTTCTTAGCATTTAGCACACACTAATCATTAGCATGCGTTAAATCTGTTGGCTCATCTTAGTAAAAGGACCCCTTTTACTAAGTTGCACATGAAGTCAGAAAGGTGTTTGAAAATGATCTTATCTAGGGTAGGAGTGGATAAACATAAATAAAGTATGTGCAGATATATATGAACTAACGGGAGTTTCAAGGCGTGAATGAGAGGACAATTGTCCTTATATTTCTGGACTTAAAAAAAACACTTCAATAAGCCAAGGTTTATAACGACTCCTTAATTGACTTCTCATTTATGTGCAGCTTTGCAAAATCTGTCATGTACACTTATATTTGGAGGCAGCTACACGTTTAATTTGCCTACTCAGCATGTACATATGTAAGTACCACAGCTTACATGTGTAACATCCTGCGTGTCTGCTCCTATTATTTTTTTGTAAAATGGCTGTTCCTGTGGTATATGCCAGCAAATGCCACATACCCCTGCAGATCCTTATATGCATTTTATAAAAAGCTCCACTTCCAAGCACTTTGTAAAATACCCAGGAAAGTTTGAACATCATGACTTGGATGTCAATGGTCTCCCCTAGATGTCCAGTACAACATGGGGCTTTATATGGCTGCATGAATGTTCTGTAAAACATATATGTAGAAATATGCTGGAGAACACACCCTCTCAAACCCTAGAACAGACTGCATGACAGATGTGAACAATGCATGTCAATGATCCTTATTAGATTCTCTCTAGAATTTAGAATCAGTTCATGTGTAACAGACGTTGCAAGGCAAATGACACAACTCAGTCTTGTATCTGCAAGCCCTTAATAAATCAAGTCATTAAATCAGCAGAACCAGAATCCAGGTGTTTTAAGGCTCGTGATATTTGGTATGAAACTTGAGTTTTGCAGTAGCTTTACGTTGAAAGATTCTGTTTGGATAGGATAACATTAACCTGATTGTGGTTTTTGCCTTGAGGTGCTTAATTTGGAAGCCTTATGAGATGGGAAAGTCTTATGTCAGCTTCAAGTTCCTAATCTAATTACATGTTAATGGAAAGGTCTCAGAAACTCTATACCATAAACTTCAAAAAATAAAATAAAATCCAAGATACGGAATGCCCATTGGGTTGGTACTAGGACTCAGTCATATACTTTTAGATTTATTGATTTATTTATTTATGTATATTGTAACCTGCTTTTATCCAAAGCGGGTAACAGAGTTTCATACGTAAAAACATAAACAGTCAAAAAAAAAAAACCCAGACCCTTAACAATCCACTTTATTCTTCAAGAAAGGCCTTTAAAAATAGTGAGTTTTTAAACAACGTTTAAACTGTTGAGTATTTTCACAGGTTCTCAAATGTCCCGGTAAAACATTCCATAATGATGGACCAGCAATAGACAAGCTCACAGTTTTGTCTTCACATAAACATTACTACTACTACTACTATTTAGCATTTCTATAGCGCTACAAGGTATACGCAGCGCTGCACAAACATAGAAGAAAGACAGTCCCTGCTCAAAGAGCTTACAATCTAATCTAAACATCAGATCTCAAAGCATGTCCTGGTTTATATAGTTTCAAAACATTACAGAAATATGTATGCACAGTCCCATATACATGCTGATGAAGCAGCACAAGCACTTTAAACAAAACTCTGTATGTAACAGGAAGTCAATGTAGCTCTTTTAACGCTGGTGTTATATGTTCAGATGTCGAAACGCCCATAATTAATAGAGCAGAAGCATTCTGAATGACCTGCAGTGCCTAAAGTTGAGAAGAAGAAATACCTAAAAACAATGTGCATGTATATATCAATCAATGCTCTATGGGACTATATCATGTGAAAAGTATTCAATATTTTAGAAGATATCGCACACAATCTTTTTATTTCCTTCATTTTGAAGTGTTAATAGCTGATAAACCCATTTTCCATTACATTCCAAGAATTAGTCCAGACAAACGGGCCGTGACCATCCGCTAGCAAGTGGAGACAGAGAACCCTGAGCTGTGCCGCATAAACTCCTGTGCTTAGCATCCAAGCCAGTATTCTCTATCTTTAGCAGGCAGGATAGTAGTTCCTGTGTGCCCTCCTGTCTTGCATGCAGATTCAGTTGAATTTGGAGTTGAGAATATCTTGTGCCTCAGGTGTAATCCCAGTGGTCTAGGTCCCTCCCTACTCCCCCACTGCCATTTTCTTCCTCTCTATCTCAGTCTTCCCTTCTCTTTTTCTCCTGCTTCTATCTTATATATAAAAAAAAAAAAAAAACAGCCATTGCGGTTCTTTTTGAGAGCACTTGTGCTGTGGGAAGATTGTGGGGCTTCAGTGTCTTGGAGGTCAAGAGACTGGCTGTTTTCTGTGAGTATATTTATTATTCTCTGTGTCTGAGCCTATTAAGTCTTGTGCATGCTGCAGGGGTTGAGCTCTCAGCTACCGATTCCTGAATGCTTTGCTTTACTTCTGTGGACATGCCGCTTTTGCCTACTTTGGCCATCAGTACTTTGTCTCTGGGAGTTCAGTCCGGCCCCACTCTGATTGCGGTTTTGGCGGGCTGAACGCCAACGGTTCCTGCACTCCGTGAGGCTTCAGCAGCCATTTTGTCAGGAGCTCCTCGTCCGCTACTGTGTCCTGGGATGCTGGTTTTGTTTTGTGGGGGTAGAAGTCTCTGCCCTGCCGTTTTCACCTGAATTTGTTCATTTATTACATCGGGTCTTTTTATTAAAGTCAGCTCAAGCTGCCTTTCCTTCTTCCCCTCACGTTGCTTGTTAACATCTGATTCAGAGACTTTCTGTTTTTTTGGTCTGGGCCTACTCATATTCATTCATTGGTACCCTGGATTATAGAGGTTTTGTACTTTATGTTTCAACGTTTTTTATTAAAGAACACAGTGCAAACAACTCACAGCTTATTTGTATAACATATATGGTTGAAAGACTTGTTCACACCGATCAAATACAAATGAACAATACAATGAGTATTTTTGGTTTTATCCCCCCCTCCCCACCCTCCTCTCACCCCCCAACCCACCCATTATCCATCTCCCATCCCAAACAGAAAACTGAACATGTTCTTTTTCTTTTTCTTCCCTTTTTCCCCCTTTCCTTCCCTTTCCTTCTTTTCTTTTTCCTTTTTTGTTGTTGTTGCTTGCCACTTTCATGGTTAATATTCCCGGTGTTGCTAAAGGATGGGGGGAGGTTTTGTACTTTAAAAAACATTGTCACTTTAAATCATGATAGTTAAAACACACACACACCATCATATGGCAGCATCAAATGGCTCCAGAGAAACAGGTTATGACGTATCAAGATACATCAGTAAGACAGACTGTTGTCCTTGTGCACCTGGCTGAGAGTGTGCTTGATATGCAGTTGGTGAAGAAATTAAATCTTGGGCATTCACAATTAGTTTTGAGAAATTAAGCAAAGCTCTGGATTGCAATACTACAGGAGAGAGTGATGGAACTCAAAAATGTTTGGGACATAAACAGAGAGTGATAAAAAGAACAAGGGAAGGATATAACCAGAGATCAAGTAGGTTCTATAGTGACACAAATATAGAGAAAATTGGGGAAATGGGGTGCCCACTATATTGAATAACTGAATCCATATTATATATTTGCTGTTTAGTTCATTCATGTTTAAGAACATACATCTATTTATAGATTGTGTTTTACTTTAGACCAGAGGTTGGTAACTCCCAGCATGCCTGCCACATGGTGATATTTGAAGAAAGTTTCCCACATACCATTTCCTTCTGCAGTGTTGGCATCAAACTCATTTTCAACATTTTCAGGCTAGCTCTGCTAATCTTGCATTGCAAAAGAGTAGAAAATTCTACTCATGAGTTTTGAAAATGCAGGTTCCATCATTCAAACTGCAGTAGGTCTGAGATTCTATCTGGCACAAGACTGATAAGCAAACCTAGGGGCCCTTTTACCAAACTGAGGTAAAATGTGGTCTTAGCGCATCCTTACATGAGTCTTTTGCAAATGCTAAGACTATTTTTACCACCAGGGTAAAATGGTCGATTGTTCTATTTTCCCCATTAATGGCCATGCACTAATTTTCCCAATAGCACATGGCCATTAGTGCATGACCCCCTATTGCTCATGCGCTAATCAGTTAGCGTGCAGCAATGTAGCTTCATTAACTGATTACTGCAGAATGTACCCACTCTCCGCCCCCAGACCCACCCCAGAGCTAATAAATAAATAGTATTTCTTAATGTGTAGGTAGCGTGTGCAAATGCAAAAATAACGACAGATTGCCTGATCACATCCCACAGTCATCTAATAGGTTGCTTTGCATAAATTGTTTTTGTCCCATCCACTCTCCTTTGTCTTCTTTTCTCTCCAGGATATACATATTTAGTCTTTCATTTTCTTTTCACAAATGTAAAAACTGAATGTGCACCACTTAAATAGCCCTCACGCTGTACCAGCACTGGAGCAACTTGAGTTCCTGATGAATTCCAAAGTATCTGTAAAACATAATTTGATGGAGACAGAGTTCAGGTGCTGGATCTTCTTAGCATTACATACATTATTTTTGACGTGCAATGATCCTCATATAGCCTGTGACAGATGGCCAAAGGTAGATTGATAGGAGGGGGGCTGAGGGGGTGGGTATGCATTACATATGCATAGATGCTATGTGAATTGAGGTGGCCTGGGGAAAGAAGGTGGCATGGTGGCCTTTCTGTGGAGCATATGCAGTGTTACTGGGAGGTGAGGAAGGGCAGTGGGTTAAAGCAAGTGTGTCTTTGGCCAGCTCAATGTACTTTAGTGAGCTGCTGCCAGTGTTCCCATCAGTACATAGCCATAGGCCGGGATGCGAGGGGTAGGGGTTCCAGATATGTGCAGCCCCTCAATTTAGCATTGCATGGTTAGTGGAGGGGGGGCCCCATAATTACTTTTTATTGGATACTCTGTACATTTTGATTTCAGCAATGTTTTTTCCTTTCTCATGGAAAAGCAATAAAATATATTGCAACAACATAGGGACCTCAGTACATGTGACCCTGCCTATGTATGGTGCTTGCACATGAGTGATGCTATGATCCTGGGGGGGGGGGGGGGGGGGCAATGTTTCACGCTCACCTTTCTAGGCTGCTCCTTATAGATCTCCATTCTCTCATGGAGACATTGTGTGGGGGCAGGTGGTGGTGGTGGTGGTGGTGTTTCATTATTTGTCTCCTGTACCTGAGGCACAGGAGGACCAGTAGCTTTGCCTCCTGCACAGAGAAATTTGGTTCCCTTCTTGGAGACATAACTGGGCACTCTAAGAAACGTTCCTCCATGTGCAGAGGTATATATGCACTTTTGCACATGGGAGGGAATGTCGTGCTGTTGCTGAGGATGTTTTTTCGACGCGGGGACCAGTACCACCATTGCACGTTTTGTGTACTGCATTTTTGATTAGAGGTAACATTTATCTCGGAACATCTAGGAAATTTTTGTTATGTCCTCTTTCTAATCGTTTTGTGTGTGTGTATTTTCGAAAAGCAGAAAACATTTAGGGCCTCTTTTATCAAGTCGTACTAGTGGTTCCCAAGCAGCAATGCTGACGGAGCCCATTCAAAGTGAATGGGCTTTGTCGGCATTGCTGCACTGGGAACCACTAGTGTGGCTTGATAAAAGATGCCCTTAGTTTTATCTTCCATTATGAATATCAGTTTTTAAATGTTTTCCGATAAATGATTACTTTGCCATTTGGATGTCATATCAAAAATGCCCCTCCACATAATGATAATATGTGGGGACACTATCAGGGGAATTTTCGAAAGAGAAGGGCGCCCATCTTCCGACACAAATCGGGCGATGGGCGTCCTTCTCTCAGGGTCACCCAAATCAGCATAATCGAAAGTCAATTTTGGGCACCCTCAACTGCTTTCCGTTGCGGGGACCACCAAAGTTCCTGGGGGCGTGTTGGCAACGTACCGAAGGCGGGACTGGGGCGTGATTAAGAGATGGGCATCCTCGGCCAATAATGGAAAAAAGAAGGGTGTCCCTGATGAGCATTTGGCCGACTTTACTTGGTCCATTTTTTTTCACGACCAAGCCTCAAAAAGGTGCCCGAACTGACCAGATGACTACCGGAGGGAATCAGGGATGATCTCCCCTTACTCCCCCAGTGGTCACCAACCCCCTCCCACCCCCCCAAAAAAAATTTTTTTAACATTTTTGCCAGCTTCAGATGTCATACCCAGCTCCATCACAGCAGTATGCAGGTCCGTGGAGCAGTTTTTAGTGGGTGCAGTGCACTTCAGGCAGGCAGACCCAGGCCCATCCCCCCTCCCTGTTACACTTGTGGTGGTAAATATGAGCCCTTCAAAACCCACCCAAAACCCACTGTACCCACATGTAGGTGCCCCCCTTCACCCCTTAGGGCTATGGTAGTGTTGTACAGTTGTGGGGAGTGGGTTTTGGGGGGGAGGGTTGGGGGCTCAGCACACAAGGTAAGGGAGCTATGTACCTGGGAGCAATTTCTGAAGTCCACTGCAGTGCCCACTAGGGTGCCCGGTTGGTGTCCTGGCATGTGAGGGGGACCAGTGCACTACGAATGCTGGCTCCTCCCATGACCAAATGAGTTGGATTTGGTCGTTTTTGAGATGGACGTCCTCGGTTTCCATTGTGGCCGAAAACCGGGGACGACCACCTTTAAGGTCGACCTAAATGTTGAGATTTGGGTGTCCCCGACCATATTATCAAAATGAAAGATGGATGCCCATCTTGTTTCGATAATACGAGTTTCCCCGCCCCTTCACTGGGACGTCCTTAGAGATGGGCGCCGTTAGAGAAGGGCTTCCCCGTTCGAAAATGCCCCTCTATGCATCCTTTCTTATTCCTTTTCACAGAGTCTCTCTATTCCATAACTGTAAAAAGGTACCAGAACAGCCCCAGGGAAAAGATATGAGTAAATAAAGATATACAAAAAGAATTAAAAGGGAAAAAAAATAAAGAAAAAGTAGCATTCTTGAATAGACCACAAAAAGAGCCTCCAGGGAAAGACCAACAAATGGAACAGACACAAATCCCAGGAGAGGGAGCCAAAGGGGATGACAACAACCTCTCAGGAAACCATCTGTTCACTAGAGACAGTAGAGAAAATGCAGCCAAGAAACTTGCCCCCCTATTTAACAAGCTGCACGGCAATGCCAACTGGGCTGTGCCGGCATTAGCACACCGCAGCCATTAGCTAGTAAACGGGGGAGGGAGGGGGTAGCTTTTACATTCCCCCGATCCCAGCACATCAATAGTTATCCACCCATCTTTTTTTTCCTATCTACTTTTTCCACATGTTAATTCTTCTACTTCATTTTATGTAACTTTTTATCTGCAGCCACTTTTTATTGACGGTGTCCCCCCTCGCTCATTTACTTGAAATCTGTTTTTGAATTTATTCTGGAACTCTGTTTTTGTTCATGAGACATTCTAGTTTATCTTCTTTTTTTTTAATTTAGTATTTGCTTTCATCCAGACTAGGGTGTAATCTGACCCACAGTCAGCTCCTGATCTGCTTTTCACATTTCTTTAGCTGTTTCTAAATCTGTTTGTTATTAATGATTATGTAACCAATTTTGTTTTTAATAGTACCATCTGGTGATGGCTGTGCAGTCTAGCTGATTTTTTTTCTGGTTTAAACCGTGTGTTATGTCTGTTAATCTAAATGGTCCCACACTATATTTATATTTGGCATCCCAATTTTATATCAAAATCACTTGCAATGAGGGGAGGAAGAGACGTCACCGGAGCAATGGCAGCTAAGCCACTGAACTCCTCCGTATACTGTTTGCTTTAGCTATCATTAGCGAAACAGCAGACTATTTGCGAACAGTTTAAATAATCCTACCAACCTGCAAGTGATCCTGGCAGATGGCGCGTAGAAAAGGAAAGCCAGACTTTTGGGCGTTTGCCTATCAATTGTCAGAACTGTGCACTTTGGCGGTAAACAAGATGGTGCCTCTGCTTGCAGAACCTGAGAGAGAGAGGCAGATATCTTTGAGGAGACATTAGATATTGGTCGCAAGGAGTGGCTGGCAACTCAAGAAGAGTTGTGCTCATGGATGACGGAGTTTAAAGACACGATGGTGCAGATGCAGCAAGAGTAACCAAAAGATGTTGATGGGCTGCGTCGTTCAGTGGAGGACATGGATCACCATCTCAATGAGTTTGAGGAGGGGTGATAGACCATGAGGGGGACATAGTGGCTATCCATAAGAGATGTGCAATGCTGGGAGCTAATCATGAAGAGCTTCTATCCCGCATTGAAAATAGTGAGAACCAAGCATGTTGCAACAATCTGAGGGCAAGTGGGGTCCCAGAGGCTCAGGGAGAGCAGTCCGCTGAAGCGCTTATGCTGTCAATATGGCATCAATTTCTCCTGGCGGCGGAACCCATAGCAGAATTACCGACAATAGACTTTGAGCATGTACATAGAGCCCTCAGACCAAAATCAGCTGACCATCCAAGAGATCTTGTGGCCTGCTTCCTGCGCTTTCCGGTGAAAGAATGCATACTTCATGCTGTGCGGCAAATAGGTCATATCATAAGGGACAATGCTAAAGTGGAATTGTTTGCCAACATGTCTACTATTAGTTTACAAAAGAGGTGCGCCTTCAAAGAGATCACCAAGAGGCATATTTTCAAATCACTTAGCCTTCCAAAGTTCCATAGGTTTCTATGGAACTTTGGAAGGCTAAGTGCTTTGAAAATATGCCTCCAAATGTCTTCATGCAAATAACATTCGGTACAGATGGCATTATCCCTTTGGCCTCTTTTCTGATTCAAAACCATCTCCACAGAGTCATCACACAACAAGCACCAGTGGCGGTGTTGACGGAGGCCCATCTCTGGCAATCTGCAGAGGAGAGTGCTTCCAATGAGGCGGGTGTAGCCCACCTGGGTTCGTCAGCACTGAACTGGTGGAGAGGAGACCCCAAGACCAAGTGCCTTCAACGTCAATCAGGTTCCCCATCTGGAGAGAGTGCTGCCCCACCTTGACATTTCGGACTTGGTGACTTAATGTTTTCTACTAATTTAGGTCCTGGTTTTCCATTTGTGAGAACACTTGCAAGGAATTATTTAATGCTGGCATTTGTATGTCTGGGGTGTGTTTGAGAGCACTTTTTGCCATATCGGCAGTTATTTGATGTTGCGTAGTGGGCCCTGGGTGTTATGGGCCTCTTGCATTGCGCTGGGACAGGAAGGGGGTTTGTTATATGTTTGAAATATGTTGGTTATTATCCAAATGCCACATTAGTTTTAGCCTGTTATATGGAGAAGACATGAGCTGGGTTTTCCTTTTCACTAATTATGGGTTCCCTAAGCCACTGATCCTGCATACGCTCAATGTCTGTGGCCTTAATATGCCTCGTAAGAGGCAGTTATTTTTTAAAGAAGCTGAGCATCTACAGATGGGAGTGATTGCATCTCATCTAGAAGTTTTGATCCTTTGTGGGGACTTTAATCTTAGACAAGATCCAGCCCTAGATAAATACATGAGAGGAATCCACTATGGCCAGGCTGATAGGCAACAATTGCAGGCTCTTTTTTCTGAATGGGACTTAGTCAACCCCTGGCAACATCTTCACCAATTAGATCGGGATTATACCTATTACTCGGGGGCACATGACTCCCTTTTCAGAATTGATTCTTGGGGGATGGGCCAATCAGTTCTCTCTCGGGTTCGGTCTTTGGTCTGATCATGCCTCTGTATGGTTATATCTTAGAGAGTGCTCAGAGTCTCTTGGCACCAGATATTGGTAGTTTGATGATGGTCTCCTGTCGGCACCTATAAGTGAGGAGAAGACTTTACAGGTTATGAAATCTTTGGCCCTTGGTAACCCTCTGGGCCTGGATGGCTTTACTAAGTGTTTCTTTAAATGCTTCAGGGGGCTCTTCGTTAAACCTCTCACTCGTATGTTTAATAGTTTCCAGGATGGTGAAGCTTTTCCTCATTCTTGGAGATTAGCAGGAATCACCTTGATTCTCAAGTAAGGCAAGGACCCCACTCAATGTGGCTCATATTGACCTATAGCTTTGCTTGGTACTGACTACAAGATATTTACAAAAATGTTGTCAACACAGTTGTAGTTATATATGCCCCAACTTATCCGGAAAGACCAAACTGGTTTTATTTTAGGGCGTCATACTTTTGACAATGTTCAAAGAGTGTTACATGTCATTCATTCGGCACAAGAGCAGGTGTGCCGGCTCTGATCCTGGGCATTAATGCTGAAAAGGCTTTCGATAGGGTAGCTTGGCCCTTCCTGCTCCGCACTTTGTCTAGGGTGGAAATCACAAGTAGATTTCTCTCTTGGGTCAACACTATATACACAATGCCTTTGTCTAACTTGCAAATCAATGGTGCCTATGGGGCAGCTTTGAGTTAGCTAGGATTACTGGACAGCTGTGGCGTAGCTAGGGGGGGGCGCAGGGGGAGCAGTTGCTCCGCCAAACAGGTTTTTAGAAAAAAATGGCGCCTATGCGCATCTCCTGCTTGCAAGCCGCTTATCACTGCAGGCTAAATATCGGGCCCTAAAGTTTTATTTGGGGCAGTAGGTGTGGAAATTTGTGACTGAGACTTTGGCAGTAGGAGTTCTTCCTTCTGCTTTCCTCTGTTCAGATTATACAACTGTTTCAATTTCTTTCCCTAATATCTTGCTTCTCTACTTATATTTTTAACACATGTAAATTGCTTAGATGTGTATTCAACTGATGGGATATCAAGAACCAAATAAACTTGAAACTTAGACAGACTAAAAGCTACAGCTAAGGAGCTGAGAAAGGAAATGAATTGACATATTAAAGATCCTAGGCTATAGTCTGTACAATGGAAATTAGATAGCATGAGAGACAGAAATTTTATTGCCTGTCTGGGAATTGTACTTGGGATTAAGCTGTGTGGAGTTTGCTGTAGTTGAATGGTATAATAAAACTCATAAGCTGTAGTCTGTGTCATGAAGGATCAGAACAGCTGTAATTAGTAAACTTTGTTACCTGTTAACTTTGGATTGAGTTGTACAAGGGATCCACATATTAACTGGGTAAGGTGCTAATTAGGAGCTCATAGTAAAACATCTGCTTATCATGTAAATAGTACACCAGTATCCCATCTCATTATGGAAAGGGAAGATATTGCTATGTTACCCTTAAACGTGAAGGTCTGACACTGGAAAGGGGATGGTCTAAATCTCACCTGGATAAGGCCAGGCTAAACTGTAGGAACCACATGACACAGTACCATCAAGCCTTAACAGTGGCTAAAAAGCAATATTTCTTTCAATACATTTAAAAGGCTTACATATCAACCAACAACAAAGAAAGGAAGTTAAAAGCTCCATAGAAAAAGATCAATTCAACCAACCACCTATCCAGCATAGTAAACAGCCTGCTGCAACCCCCACAAGAACCAGCCTTCCCAGTCAAAACTTAACTGCAATGAATTGGCAGCATACTTTTCCAACAAAATGAAAAGTCTCTGTCAGGATTTGCAGGCAGTCTCACCCATACTCCTTCAGGTAACCAGGAGCAAACAAACTTGCCCTTTCCATACACAGACATATGGCACTCTTTTAACCAAATAACAGAGGAGAGCCTTGACAAAATCTTACAAGGCCTTCAACAAACTACCCACTCCCTCAACCCCTGCCCTTCAAGGATAGTGCAGCAGGCAAGCAAGGGCTTCACCGAAGGAGACAAGTCCTCTCTTTCTAAAGGGCAACTACCAACTGCATTAGAAAAGACAATGGTGCATTCTTTGCTAAACATAAACAACCTTGACCAGGGCAAGTTTGAAAATTACTGGCCAGTATCTAATGTCCCATTTCTAGGAAAAATTATATTAAAAAAACAATTTGTGCTCAACTTAGCTCATTGACTTGAGGAGAGAAACTGGCTAGAGCCAAGTCAATCTATATTCAGACCTGAATATGGAATGGAGATGGTGTCGTATCCCTACTAGATGATCTTCACAGAGTATTTTCCTCAGTGTTAGTATTGCTGAATTTCTTAGCAGCTTTTGACACTGTGGACCACAATATCATGCTAGCATGACTAGCAGACTCAGGTATTAGTGGCACAGTACATGCGTAGCTCAGATCCTATCTTATCAGATCAAATCTTGTCACAGTGGTTCATGCCATGATAACATCAAGATTGGATTACTGTAATGTTCTCCGCATTAGTCTGACTACAAATGGTTTGCATCAGCTCCGATTGATTCAAAATACTGCAACAAGACTGATAGATGTAAGCCATATGATCTCATCACACCATTTCTTCAAAATCTTCACTGGCTACCAATACAATATAGGACTAAATTTAAAACTCAGTTTGATCTTCAAGGCCCTTAAAAGAAATGGGCCAAAATACCTGACGAGCAAGATCTCCCTCTACATACCTTCTAGGTTGCTAAGGCCTCTCAAGGAGTATCCATAACCACACCCTCTCCAAAGGATATCACACAATGTGACACCCACCAACAAGCCTTCTCCAGAGTAACGCCCCACTCTGAAATGCACTTCTTGAAAGGCTTTGCTTAATGCAAGACTATCTCTACTTTTAGACTATCTCTACTTCAGGAAGTAGGGGAAAGCTTGAATCTTCTCCCAAACCTTTAATGGAAGGAATAAACTAACTTGCTACTCTCTCTCTCTCTCTCTCTCTCTCTCTCACACACACTCACACACACACACACACACACACACACACACACACACACACACAAGAACTAACACCTGCTGCACATACTGTAGCAGGACTTGCTTATCCACTACTATCCTAGCTGAATCATATTCACGCACCTTTCTGACTTCATGTGCAACTTTCTGTAAATTAGTCTTCTTATTTTTAACTCTTGTTACTCTTTCTTGTTTCTCCTCTGCTTACATCCTGTGCTGTCTTAATAGATGTGTTGATGTATATTGTGTGGACATTATAAGTACATAAGCATTGCCCTACTGGGGCAGACCAAAGGTCCATCAAGCCCAGCATCCTGTTTCCAACAGTGGCAAATCCAGGTTACAAGTATCTGGCAAGATCCTAAAACAGTACATTTTATGCTGTTTTTTCTAGAAATAAGCAGTAGATTTTCCCCAAGTCCATTTTAATAATGACTTATGGACTTTTCTTTTAAGAAGCTATCCAAACCTTTATAAAACCCCGCTAAGCTAACTGCTTTTACTACATTCTCTGACAACAAATTCCAGAGTTTAATTACACATTGAGTGAAGAAATATTTTCTCTGATTCATTTTAAATTTATTACTTTGTAGATTCATTGAGTGCCCCCTAGTCCTAGTATTTTTGGAAAGAGTAAACAATTGATTCACATCTACCCATTCCACTCCACTCATTATTTTATAGACCTCTATCATATCTCCCCTCAGCCATATTTTCTCCAAGCTGAAGAGCCCCAACCGCTTTAGCCTTTCCTCATAGAGAATTCATCCCATTCCCTTTATCATTTTCGTTGCCCTTCTCTGAACCTTTTCTAATTCCACTATATCTTTTTTTAAAATGCAGTGACCAGAACTGAACACAATATTCGAGGTGAGGTTGCACCATGGAGTGATACAAAGGCATTATAACGTCCTCATTTTTGTTTTCCATTCCTTTCCTAATAATAGCTAACATTCTATTTGCTTTCTTCACCGCCGCCGTACACAGAGCAGAGGGTTTCAATGTATCATCAACGACAATGCCTAGATCCCTTTCTTGATCGGTGACTCCTAATGTGGAACCTTGCATTAAGTAGCTATAATTTGGGTTCCTCTTTCCCACATGTATCACTTTGCACTTGCTCACATTAAATGTCATCTGCCATTTAGATGCCCAGTCTCCCAGTCTTGTATATGTTGGTTATGTTTGACTTATTCTTGCTGTATACTACCTTGGTTGAGTTTCTTCAAAAAGATGGTAAATAAATCATAATAAATAATAATAAATCCTTTTGACTGGACATCTCAATGTTTGCTCAGAAGTTACGTATTTAGTAGAAAGGCCAAAAGTTATCTGGAAAATGCAGACATTCAGTGCTATGTTAATAACTTTATCTATTTAAGGAAGACCACATAAGTTATTCATTTAAGTTAGGACAGCTATTTATCAGTCTCGGTTTCAGATGGCACATTCATCAGTCCCATTTGGCTGAAAATGTGTTTTATTAAAGACAAATTTGCCTGTGGTGTCTAGTATAGATAGATGATACTTTGAGTCATTTGAAATTTATAACTGACATTTTTAGTTCTTTTTGATTCTTGAATAGCATTTTGTAGATTTTTGGAATAAGAGTTTATTGCTACTGCAAAGAGGAGTAATGCTGAAAACATCTTCTTTAAGATGGAGAGAAAGTGGATACAGGACTGCACTGCGTGTGTGAATGGGAACAGTGAGCTGTAATGCACCCAGCCTCCATCTGCCGCTTGAATGATATCATTATGTAGCTCTGGAACATATAACATACATAACATAGTAGATGACGGCAGAAAAAGGCCTGCTTGGTCCATCCAGTCTGCCCAACAAGATAAACTCATATGTGCTACTTTTTGTGTTTACCTTACCTTGATTTGTATCTGTCATTTTCAGGGCACAGACCATATGTGCTAGAGAATGAAGGGAATCACACAGAGGGTTAAATATATTAGCAGAAATTTGAAATTCAGCTAGACTTGACAGTGGTCACCGCTGATAAAAAGCTTAAAACTTGTGCTAATTATACGATTTTGTATGTTGAAAAGAAGCAGTTTTCTGGACAGAGTATGGTTAATGAGTATCTTTTTTTTTTTTGCCCTTTAATGTGAGGTTGCCTGTAAGATACCTTCCAGGGTTGAATCCTCTACAGCCTGGGTCCGGTCTTTGAGCTCTGCAAATGGGTCAGGTTTTTAGGACATCCCTACTGAATCTGCATGAGAAAGATATGCATACAATGGAGGCAGGTGGCATACAAATCTTCCTCATGCATATTCATTTGGGATATCCTGAAAACCTGAACCACCGGCTGCCCTCTAGAAGACTCGGAGTGAAGATTAGGGCTTTACAGGATTCGCAACTGAAATTATGTGCATCTCTCAGGCCACCTATTCTGAAAAATGCTTTATTAAAAAAAAGTGCATCTCAAAGGTTAGAGTTACATAAATAGTGCCCATATATATATTCAGATGCCAGTTAAGAAGGGAATTTTGCAACTGAACAAACCTTTCCTCAAAGAAAGTACACAGACTATCAGAAATGCCTCCCTTGATGTTCACAATAAACACATTCTTGAATTCTGTATTATATTAACCACTTTGAACTGGAATTAACTGGGTGATATCTGAATGGGATCATTATTGGCACATGAAGGGAGATTTCTTAATATCAGTTTTGAAGCTAGGATGCCGTGACAAAGCTCAGAGGCTTGGCCTGGCATAAGAATGATCACTACTTTCCATGCTCAAAGCTACTTGCACAGCTGAATGTACTGACCTATTGTTTCAGTGGAAGAAAACACTGCACTGGATGAAGAAATATTCTGGAACAAGGAAATCACGGAAGGGGGTGGCAGGGCACTGAAAGGGTAAGAAGTATAGCTGGTTGGATGACTGCCAGTAAACCTACACACTGGATTTCCTACAGAGAGTGCTGTCAAGAGACAAAGCTGGATTGCCCGATTGAGATAGGTGGAACGTGGACTGAACAATGGTAGGTTTCATTTTTTGTCAACTTAATTAAAACATGTTCGCCTTCAGTCTTGTTTTTCACTTACAAAGGAAATACTGTGCCCAAAAGGAAAACAAAGTCCAAATGCCCCTCCCTCTTGCTTCCCCTCCCCCTATCACTTCTACACATACATTAGGCGCATGAAAGAAATGGGCTGTTGTCATCAGTGCTGCATTTCAATAGTTTTAACAAAGAATCTTTTCTGCTGCATGATATTCATTGATCCAGGTGTGTGCCACATTGGCGGCAATGATTAGTCTCTGTGAGCTCTTATAAACCCTGCAGGTATTTTTAACCCATGGGTTTTACCACAATAATGCAAGCAAAATGACGTGACTAACAAAATATTACCTGCAAAGATCTTCACCTGTCTTTTCTGCAGGCATTTTTTCTGGTCAAAACAATGTGTATTGTTCAGATCCCCATCGTTCCGTCACCTCTGAGAATGCCTCTTTGGTCCAGCGTTAAAAGTTATTTAACAACATGAATACTTTTACCTGTGAGCAAGCTGGGCACTAATATCTACCCTGATTTCTGTGGTTAAATGCTAGTATAGCCATTGAAAGGAGTGTCATTACTGCCCTCAAAAGGGGTCATCTCAAAATAGGTTCCTACAATGCCCCCCTGTTTCAATGGATCGCCTGCTTCAGAGGCCTCTTAGCCATTACAGTGGCAGAAACAACATATGGGTACTGTGCTACAGAGGGCACTATCAAAGTGAAACCACTACGCTGTATCAAGATGACACCAATATCAGGTACACATAAAAACACAGTCTTGTGTCAGCTGCCTTGGAGAGTATCCAGCAAATACAGCGCTGTTCAGAGCCCTCTGTATATATTGCCCTCTGTAGCACAGTACCTATATGTCATTCTGCTACCATAATTGTTATGAGGCCCCTAAAGCAGGCGATCCGCCGAAACACATTGGGCATATGAAGCTTGGTGGAAATTGGTACAACAGACTGAAATTGGACAGCCATTTCAGTCTGTTGTATGGGAGCATTTTCTTTACTTATACGGCAACCCACTGGATTATATAAAATGTATTTTTGATATACTTTTACATATATTTATGTAATAAAACTTTTTATATGTTGTAGCTAATTGAAATATAAGTTTTTCCTGACTGATTGCATTTTGTTTCCGATGTTGCTTTTTGCAATTGGGTTTTCCCTCTCTTTCTGGAGATGGATGGAATCAGACAGGAAAAGAAAAGGAGGCAAAGACAGGAAATACAGCAAAGTATGAATACTGTATCTAATGTGGTTGGTTGGTTGGTTCTGCTTTCCTCTTCTTCCAATTACATCTCCATTGTCTATGACTTCACTTTGAAGAGGTCAGTTTTCAAAACGATCAAATCATCCTCACTCTACGTTGTAGAACAGCATGCATATTTTAGCTGTATTGATGAGTTCTTCCAGGTGTGCTTATACTTTTCCAGTAAAATTATTCCCATAAGAAGAAGAGCAGGAGCAAGTGTACTTCATACCCATTGAAAGTTTCTAAAAAAAGTTCATGTGGCATTTCACTTTGAAAAGTGGTGGAAAGCCTGAAGACAAGAAAATGCACATGCCCTTTTTGCTTCTGCAGACAGTTTGGTAACTGCCCCATAAAGTATTAGAGCGAGGCAAGCTTTTCAGGTAGTATGCTTATATAAGATGGTGAAGAGAGTGATATAATATAATGAAAATACATAAGAACTAAAAGAACTAGATTCTGTAAATGGCATCCAAATTAGGGCACTGAAAAACTCTGGGAAAAAACTATAAATGGTGCTCTGAGTTGTGCCAACTTTGGGCAAAAGGATTTATACCAACTGAAACCTGGTGTAAATCCTCGTGCATAATTAGGCACAGATCCCCTGAACTCTATAATACTACGCGCATCTTTAGTGAATGCCCCTGGCCTGCCCATGCCCCTCCCATGGCCACACCCTCTTTTGAGTTGCATGCAAAAAGATTTATGTGCGCATCTTTATAGAATAGGGCATTAATCTAAATTGTTGCCAATTAAGATTAGTTTAGTTTATTAAAATGTAATATACCACCTTTACACTAATGATTGTTTACGCCCAATTATTGGCACTAACTGTCTCATTACTCAATTAAATTGCATGCACAAGTTGAGCGCACCCAAATTTGCACATGGATTGTGAGCGCCATATATATAGTGGAGGAAATAGTATATGGAAATAGTATATGAACTACTCAGAAATTCATTACAGTGTTATCTCTGTGACCTTGGTCGAAAAATTATAGCCATTGGATCTATATCTGTGCATGAGTATACGCTTTGCTTTCCTACTTTTCTTTAACTGAACATTGGGTCATGTTTTATAAAATCGGTGGTCCTCAAACCATTCCTCAGGGCACACCCAACCAGTCAGGTTTTCAGGATATCGATACTGAATTTGCATGAGAGAGATCTGTATACAATGGAAGGCTATGCATGCAACTCTAATGCATAGCTATTGTGGGAATCCTGAAAATCTGACTGGCTACACGTGCCCTGAGGACTGGATTGAGAACCATTGTTATAAAATAAACATATGGTTGAATAATGAGGTTGTTCCTTTAAGACCTGATGACATCACTGGTGACACATTCAGAGTATATATGATGATGCTTGATAGAAGGATGGCCTCTCTCTCTCTCTCTCTCTCTCTCTCTCTCTGGAACAGAAGACATGTTGAGGATTTTGCAGAGATGTTTGCAGTAGCTGCAGGCAAGAAGTCAGATTACTTCACTAAGGGAGAAAAGTTAAGACTCTTCTCGTAATTTTAAATAGGCACACTCCCCTTAGCTGTCGATTTCACTCCATCTGTCCTTATTTAAGTAGCAGAAGTAATATAGGTGTCCCGTGGTTTGTTTAAGAACATGACAGAGTGAGTCCCGGGTAGCAGGTCATTAGGGGAGTGCATGAAGGACCCAGGAGGAGCTCAGAGGATATATAAGGGAACCCTGTGGGAAGGATTTTGTCTCTGGTTCTGCCTCTTGATAAGTAACTAGCTCTGGGTGTGGGAGTTAGGTGTTACTGTTAGTTCCCCTGCCAGATGACCCATTGCAAGAGAAGGGGAAATCCTGTAGCGTTGTAACCAGTGGATTGATTACTTGGAAAGTAAGCTGTTATATTGCACCAGCCATTAGAGGAGTCAGAAACTCGGCAGATTGGGGAGTCCAGCTGTAACTGGGGCTCGGGTGAAATTGCAGTCTACCCCTGGCTGTTAGCGAAACCTTTGAGGTGGCAGCCTCAAGGGCTGAGCAGAAGTTTTTAATCGTTGATAAGACGTTAAAAACTTTTGCTCAGTGTGCTGTGGTGGCTAAGAAAGTGCGCAGAATGTTGAGTATTATTAGGAAAGGGATGGAAAACAAACACGAGGACGTTATAATGCCGTTGTATCGCTCCATGGTGCAACCACACCTAGAATATTGTGTCGAATTCTGGTCCCCGCATCCCAAAAAAGATATAAAGGAATTAGAGAAGGTGCAGAGAAGGGCGACGAAAATGATAAAGGGAATGGAACGACTTCCCTATGAGGAAAGGCTGAGAAGGTTAAGGCTCTTCAGCTTGGAGAAAGGGCGGCTGAGGGGTGATATGATAGAAGTGTACAAGATAATGAGCGGAATAGAGCGGACAGATGTGAAGCATTTGTTTACACTTTCAAACAACAACAAAACCAGGGGACACAAGATGAAGCTAGAATATGGTATGATCTTCTTAACTGAGATATGCACAAAAATAACCAATTTGAAGACATTGCTGCAAATTTAATGGTAGCACCTTCCTTTAGACACATTAAAGCCTCTTGTAAATGTACATTAAAGCCCCTCTGTGTACAGAGGGACAGTGAATTTTAGAAATCTGCATGTGGGGAAAAATATTATATAAACTTCTCCCCCCCCCCCCCCCCTCATCCCCACTGCCACATAGACATGGGAACGGTTTTCAAAAATTGATGTTCCTTCTGTAAAGGGCCCCAGCACTGGCACCCTCCAGTAGGCAGCCCCTACTCTAATGCCAGCTGTTCTCCTTTCCAGTGCCAAACAGAACCCCAAGGAGCCCTTCAGTGCCATAATGAACCCTCCCCCAAGCAACCCTAACAGCACCATACAGATACTCCTCTCTCACCATATGTTTCTATCCATCCAAAATGGCAACCAAGACCTCTAGTGGTAACATTGTGGTATTACTGCTATGGTGGTCAGGCTTCCATATATATGTTACTCCTGAGAGAATTCTATAAAAAAAATAAAAATAAAATTCTGCACACAATCAGGCTTATTTTTGAAAGAGAAGGACGCCCATCTTTTGACACAAATCGGAAGATGGGTGTCCTTCTCACAGGGTCGTCCAAATCGGTATAATCGAAAGCCAGTTTTGGACGTTCCCAACTGCTTTCTGTCGCAGGGATGGACAAAGTTCATGGGAGCGTGTCAGAGGCGTAGCGAAGGTGGGACTTGGGCATGCCTAACACATAGATGTCCTCAACCCATAATGAAAAAAAAAGGCGTCCCTGACGAGCACTTGAACGACTTTACCTGGTCGTGTTTTTCCTACAACCAAGGCACAAAAAGGTGCCTGAACTGACCAGATGACCACTGGAGAGAATCAGGGATGACCTCCCCCTCCAACCCTCAAAAACATCTTTAAAAATATTTTGTGCCAGCCTCAAATGTCATACTCAGGTCCATGACAGCAGTATGCAGGTCCCTGGAGCAGTTTTAGTGGGTACTGCAGTGCACTTCAGGCAGGCGGACCCAGGCCCATACCCCCCTACGTGTTACACTTGTAGTGGTAAATGTGAACCCACCACAAACCCACTGTACCTACATCTAGGTGTCCCCCTTCACCCTTAAGGGCTATGGTAGTGGTGTACAGTTGTGGGTAGTGGGTTGCAGTGCCCCCTAGGGTGCCAGGTTGGTGTCCTGGCATGTCAGGGGGACCATTGCACTACGAATGCTGGCTCCTTCCATGGCCAAAGGGCTTGCATTTGGTCATTTCTGAGATGGGCATCCTTGGTTTCCATTATCGCCGAAAATCAGAAATGACCAAGTCTAGGGACGACCGTCTCTAAGGACGACCTAAATTTCAAGATTTGGGCGTCCCTGACCGTATTATCAAAACAAAAGATGGACATCCATCTTGCTTTGATAATACGGGTTTCCCTGCCCCTCCATCGGGACATTTTGCGAGGATGTCCTCAACAAAACCTGGGCATCCCTTTCGATTATGCCCCTCAATATTTGAACATTCTGGAAAATTCTGCACATTTTGTTCGTAATTTTCTTATGCAAAATTTCCCCATTATAAGAGTCAGCTTCATCCCCAGGCATGAAATACCCCATTCCTCCACCCTCCCCATCACCACCATAGCAGTTTCCCTCCTCAAGTTCAGCCCTCTCTGCCCCTTCTCCAGGGTGAGTACCTACAATTTTTCTTCCCCCTCCTCCGCCCTCTTTCTGTTTGCTTGTTGTCTACCCTCTGGCAGCACTCTGCCTTGTAGAATTCTCTCTGCTTAGCCCTCAGCCTTCACTGCCCTCCCTGTGCTTTCCCCCTAACTCCTAGCAAGAGCCCAGTTCTGCCCACCCCCAAGGTCTCTCCCCCCTCTCCCAGGCAAACCTCTACCTTACAGTAAGGTCCTTACTTTTCTTTCTGCCCTAACCCCCCCCCCCCCCATGGCACACACACTCCATCCACCTTTCTTCAGCCCCCACATGACACACACACTATACAGTTTTCTCTAGCCCCCCTCCCTCATGGCTAAGACCACCCCATACACCTTTCTCCAGACCTCTGTCCTCCCATAGCACACACATACCTCATCCAATTTTCTCCAGGCCCTCATGCGCTCGTATAATGACAAATTTAAGATGCTCAGCCATCTGGTGCCAGCGGTAAGGCATTTTCTTAGCTTGTACTTCACAGCACAGCTCTCATGTACATTTCCCACAAATGAGTTTCAAATATGTTATGCTTTAGTTTTCTTTTAGTCAACCTTTCTAGACTCACAGAAGTCTCCTTCACAGGAAGGTTGGACGTGTGAACATTTTACCGAGAACAATATGAACGTACTATTTTTTTTGTTCTGTAAGAGCATGGTTCATTTGATGACACACTACTGCCATTCATACTTCTCCTACTTAAAGCCAGATGGAGTGAAATCGACAGCTAAAGGGAGTTTAAAATTAGTGTCATTTAAAGTAAATAAGGCAGAACTCATCAAGACAAGTTGTAATAAAGTAGGGAAAGAAAAGCCCGATGACAATTTTCCCTGAAACAAATCACCATCTTTTTTTTTTCTCTGTAAAATTTCATGATATCTCAACTAATTAAAGTAAGTGCTCTGTTTCTAGCAGTGACTGAAGCTGTATGCCTCTCCACCAAATCTTGTGCTCTTGTACGAAGCATGGGGCTCACACTGTCATGGAACAGGTTGCAGTGTTGCCTTAGCAGCCTTCAACAGATTGATTAATCTAAAAGTCTCATTTGCTAAAGTTTTCTCCCGCTCTTAGGTGGGGGGAAGCTTAGCAAATCAGTCCCTCACATATTAAAAAGATGAAGCATTTATTTAGAGTTGAAATACAAGTACAATTTTTCATCTATGGTCACTCTGTCATGACATCTGCAACATTCCACATTACATGAAAGTTATTATTCAAAGATATACTGCCGTGAGGCCCTGATGTTCAGAACTGATTAGCACTGGATTAGCACCGGCGCTAAACTGCGCAGAATGTTCAAAAGGCTTTAGCACAGGAAACAACGTGCGCCAAAGATGGCCACAAATTATATTTAAATGTAGTCAAATTAATGTTAATTAAGGTCATTTGCTATCTCCTCCACCTGTGCAAAGAACAGCACACAAACAAACCCTACTCTTAATGCTGAAAACCTACCGCCAGCTCAGAGCTGGGGGGGGGGGGGGGGGGGGAGTTTGAAGAGAGGATTTTTTAAATGAATTTCTGTTTCTGCCAGTTTTGATTTGTTCTGGAAGCAGAGGGAACAGTCCTGCCAAGTCTCTTGCTCCCACTTTGATGGGTCATCTCCCATACTCCCCCAAAGCAGGAAATTCTCTAACTGAGCCACTGCCACCACTGAACCTACTGCCATGGCCGTTGCTCCTCCTGATGAGCAGCAGCAGCAAAGCAATAAAAAACAGACATGTGTGCCATATTCTTCAGGCATGCGCTGTCTGCTCTGCCGGTCCCCTGCCCTGGAACAGGAAGTTGACATCAGAGTGGGCAGGGAACCAGCAGAGCCAACAGCACAAGCCTGAAGACTATGGCTCCACACCTGTTTTGGTATTGCTTTGCTGCCGCTGCTGCTCATTAGGAGAAACAGCCGAGGTCCACAGAAAACAGAAGACACCACATGGAGGGAGGGAGACAGAGATGGAAGGTAATGAATAGAAGGGAGAAATGTGAAAAGATGGATAGAAGAGGGGAAGTGTTGGATGGAAGAAGGGTAGTGAGAGAAGATGAGTGGAAAGATGGGGGGGAAAAGAGGGGACATGCTGGATGGAAACGGACTTGAGAGAGAGAAGATGCTGATGGAGAGAGTGAGAGGGGAGCTGCTGGAAGGATAGGGCGAGAAGGGGAGATACTGGATGGAAAAGGAAGAGAGGATAGAGTTATTGAAAGACATGGGGAGAACAAGGGTGAGGGAAAGATGAAAGGCTATAGGCGGATAAAGCAAAAAGAGGAAAATTAAAGACTGGATAGTAAGAATGAATAAAATCTTGAAGATAGGTAACACTAAATTGAAGGAAACTGAATGAAAAAAAAGAGAGAAAATGACAAGTGGACAGGAAACCCTGGCGAGAGAGTTAAGAGAAGATGAAGGAAAACAGAAACCAGCAACTGGAACCAACACAATTAGAAAAAGAAAATCATCAGACATCAAAGGTAGAAAACAAAATTATTTTTAATTTAGGATAAAGTTATATATTAGCTATGTTAATAAAGGTCAATAAATACAAATAAAACACAACATTGAAAATAAAGTGATACCTTTATATTGGATTCATTTTAATACATTTTTGACTAGCTTTCAGAGACCAATACATCCTTCCTCAGTTCAGGAGAGTATACCATAACAGCAGTATACTGATCTGACCTGAAGCAGGAGGTTTTGGCCTCTTGAAAGCTAATCAAAAAATGTATTAGGCTAGCCAATAAAATGGTATCATCTTATATTCCTTTTCCAAGTGCCTCAACAGAGCATGCGTGGGAGTGCCAGCATCGCCAACTTCCACACTGCTCAAACACCTGTTTCCTGCGCTTAAATATAAGCCTTTCAAGTGAAATAAATTTTTTGAAAAGCTTATATTTAAAGGAACAGATGAACAGTGCGAATGTGTGCTTCACTTCTGAGTTTGCCTGGCACATGTACATAAGAGACGCACTTACCGCAAAACTCTTGTGCACATGCACCAGGCATGTTCCTCCCTCTTACTTTCAGTCTCATAGCATGCATGTAATTTTAATGGTGTTAGCTCTGAACATTGAAGGGTTATGTTTCTGTGCTATTCCTGCGATATGGGGCGGACAGTAGTCATTTTAGCCCTGGAGCTTTGAGCATTGAGGCCTGAAAGGCAAAAATACAACTAGCAGAGATTTTCAGCTTTGCAGCTTATAGCTCCCTGGAGGCCTCCTATTCAATGCATCCTGACAACTTCCAGTTATTTTCTGTTTACCAATTCCTTAATGGACACAATGAAATGTGACTTAGACCCCAACTGCTGCTTTGATATTCAGCTACAAAATGCAAGGGTTATTTCCTAGCTAGCAGGAAACCAGCGGCAGTAGCAGCAAAGTGATTTTATCTTATGAAAAGCTTTGCCAGGTCAGACCAAAGTCCTTTGAGCCCAGCATTCTTGCTCTGACAAGTACTCCATAGATCCCAAAAAGTAGACTTACTTCTCAGAACTCATTTCTAGGACTGAGCAACGGCTCTCCCAAGTCTAGCTGGCTAATAATTTCAATTTGTGATTTTTTAGTTGCTATCTTGTCAAGATGGAGTCTGTTTTGGATATTATGTATCTGTATGGGGAAGGGAAATTTACACAACAATTTCCTTAGGCAAACAGCGTTTTACCTGTGGAAATTATCTGTCTGAAAATGCCCATTGTGTATAAGGGTAATAGTACTTGTGTTCTGCATGTTCACTTGTACTCATGTTATAATGGAGGCATTTCCAGGAGGGGGGTTAGTTTCGAGGAGAAAATGACATGCATTGTTTTGTTCAGAAAAGGTAATTGCAGAATAAAAACAGGTACCAGTCTCTGTGGGTACCTTTTCCGTAGGCAGTGTTTAAAGGGAAAGGGCACTCATATCTGCCAGAGGATTTTGCAGAAATGTGGGTAGCTTAAAAACTGGTATCCTCCTGCAGGACAACAATGAAAGGCTTTTCTGTAGGTAAACAGACTTTTTGGTTATTGCCCATCCTATGTGCAGGGAAAACTATGTGCATGTGACCAATGTGCGCACATTTACTCCGTTGTTATAGGATGAATTTCTGGTGTATGATTAGGTCTGGAAAAGTTTCTACACAAAAGCAGGCTTAAATTTGTCCAGGTACTTTTTCATGTTGATTAATATATACAAACCCCACAAGTAAGAACAGCTCATAAGTGCAGGCAGCCTAATGGTTAGAAAGCAACAAGGCAGTCAGTCCGCAAAATCAAATACGGACAATAAAACAATGAGGCAGATCTTGTAAAAAAAAAAAAAAACAATGTCTTTATTAGTAGATTTAAAGCTCCCAGTTATTCAACATAAAATTCCCGACATTGCCATGTTTTGCCAGTATAAAAGCGGCTGTGTCAGGGGCAAGCTACATTCTGGAAACAGTCTCTCAAAAAATTGCTGTGCATTTTGTGTGGTTTTTTGAAACTGTTCCCAGAATCTAGCTTTCTACGTTTTTACAATCACACCAGCCTGGTTTATTTTGAAGATTTTATCAGCTGGTGACCTATTGCCCCTGACACAGCCACTTTTATACTGGTCAAACATGGCCATGTCGGGCATTTTATGTTGAATACCTGGGAGCTTTAAATCTACTAATAAAGATATTGGGTTTTGTTTTTTTTTACAAGGTCTGCCTCATTGTTTTATTAGCCTAATGGTTCGTTCAGTGGCCTGAGAATCTGGGGACCTGGGTTCAGTTCTCACTATAGCTCCATTTGACTCTGGGCAAGTCACTGACCCCTCCATGGCTCCAGGTTCAAAATAAGCACCTGTGTATAACATGTAAATTGCTTTGATTGTAACCACAGAAAAGCAGTATATCAAATCCCCTTCCCCTTCCATTTTATGCTTTTCTGACTGCCTTGGAAGTAGGCATAAGAAAGTGGATTATAACCTCAATTAAATAGAGAAATAGGATGGATGGGGATGCAGTGTTAAACAGGGACAACAATACCATCTAAGAGCCCCCCTTAACTCAGGGGGTGCACTCCAGCCTGCCCTTACTTCGCTCCCCTATGACAATTTGAGTGACCACATCTCAGTGAAAATGTTTTGACTCCCAGGAGTCACTGCTGATGATCCATTATACACTTAGGGGTCATTTTACTAAGGCGCACTCACAGATTTAGCATGTGCTAACGATTAGCACAATAAGTGGTCTACATAACTGTCCATTCTGCACACTTCACTTACCTAGGAGCCAAATGGTCGAACTCCTTACCACCCAAAATAAGAAATATACAGGAATATACTAGATTCTGCAAAATTCTCAAATTGTTCCTATTCAAACAAACCCTCACAAAGAACAACCATATCTCAAACAATTAATTATTACCTGAATTGGTTATTACTCTATTTACCAGTAACTTTCTCTTTGCTTCATGTACAATTTCTCATTCATAATAGATTTTCTAAATGTTAAACATCCATAGCTATCCCAGTATGTTTATGATACTGTATTATAAAATTGGATTCTTACAACAAATTACTTTCTTATGCATTGTTCTTTGTTATGTATCCTATACTGTTTATTGTAAGCCACATTGATCTCAGACTTGTTTGGGATAATGTGGGATATAAATGTGATAAATAAATAAATAGCATTTAGTGTACGTTAAGGGCCAGATTCTATATATGGCACCTGGAAAACCCATGCAGAAATCATTTTTGCCTAAGCATATTCTATAAGATTTAGGAGCAGTATATAGAATATGCTTGGTTGATACCCCAGTGCCTAAAACTATGCGCCTCCATTTACACCAATGAGAACATGGCGTAAATCCCTGCACATAGATTTACGTGGACTGGGCCATATTCTATAACAACATGCATAAATTTGGTAACACCCACAAAATGCCCATTTCCTGCCCATTCCACGCCCATGGCCATGCCCCTTTTTAACTGTGCACTTTCGAATTTAGGTGCAGTTCATTACAGAATACGCTTAATGAATCATGCTTGTAAATTCTAATTATTGCCAATTAGTTCTCATTATTGCTTGTTAAGTGCTGTCAACAAAGCTGATTACCTTGTTAAGTCTGTTAAGCTACATGTGTTGTGATGGAATACGCTTAGATTTTGGTACTGAGCTCTAGGCACGCTGTATAGAATCTGGGGGTAAATCCGTTAGTGCACTGTAGTAAAAGGACCCTTAAATTTATAAATTGTTAGCCGCATTGAACTTGATCTATTGGGATAATGTGAGATATAAATGAAATTAATAATTGGAAGGAGTGTTTGTTATAGTTTGGAGTAACTTCTAGGATTAAAAGAACGTGCCTTTTTTGAATTACACTTTTAAAAAATATGCACATAAAGTTTGACTGTCCACACTCCTCTCAAGCTCCTCTCTTGACCATACCTGTTCCACAAGTACACACTATGTTTCACCACATGTACATCTTGGCATGACTTAATTTTATAAAACATTGTTTACACACATAAAACACTGTTTTATAAGCAAAAAAAGTTCATAAAATTACCCAGTATAAGAGAGGTCATGATGGCCCATGAGACTAGCATGCCTAAGGGTATGTGGAAGGAGGAGGAGAGGTAGAGAAAACTCAAGGAAAGATGGTGGAGAGAAAAAGCTTTATGGTGACGTACAAAACTACATTAGTGTGTGTTTACTGAAGAAAGAAATCCATAAATATCACAGCACACAGCAGGTTCATCTTGAGAAGTGACTGTGTAATGAACTATAGCTTCAGACACGCTTATCATATTAATTTTACTCAGCAGGAAGGAAATCATATGCAAACTTTTCTATGCTTCTATGGCTAAATTTGGAACAGTATTTACTTAAGAGTTTTGCGGACAGAAAAGCCCAGTAGAGTGCCCCAAAAGTCTTCTTAGCAGGTTGAAGCTGCAATTGAACACAATCAAAAATGTTTATTTTTATTTGGAACGTATTTACTTAGCTCTCGCCTCTTCACTGGTGGTTAGAGGCAAGTTGCATGCAGCTACAGTAAGTATTTGCTCGCCCCTAGAGGATTTATAATCTAAATTTGTCCCCGAGGTAATGGAGGATGACGTGTCTGATAAAACTTCAGCCCTGTCTATACATCTCTTTTGTTTTTTTGTTTCAAAAGAAAATATCTTGATTATAACTTGCCTGAAAGCAATAGAAGTTCTTTTGACAGAACATTTAATTGATGCTTTCAACAGACTCCATTATTGGGTGTGCATTTAAAGGCTGGGGGTGCTTAATGTGTTAATCGGTGGTTGGCAAATGACAGTGTGGGAAAGAAGCTAATTAAAGGGAGTTAACAATTTCAGAAGGGTCAGGACTGGGAGGGGGGAGGGGGGAGGACAAGGGTTGTCACCTGCTGCTATGGCCCAGACTTTTTGATTGAGGTGACAGAGTTGCTTTTTTCAGTAGTAATAGATTACAAGAGGCAGCTAATTCCTTCCCTTATAGCTCCAGTAAGTCAAAGAACACAATTTTATTCCGGGGTTTCCTTCAAAGCACTAACCTAGAGAGTTCTTTCTGCTTCTAGGAGTAAGATTACCTAATACTAATCCATTCCTGGAATGCCTCGCTGCTACTTTTTCTAAGCTAAACATTAAGACAAATTGTTTGCTAACAAAATTTAGGGTTCCATTGACTAAGCTATGTTACTACATTAATGCGTGTTAATGCACATTAACACGCTCTGATTCAAGTTCAGTGCATAGTTGGTAGATAGGCCCCACTGAGAATAACAGGGCTTGCCTGATTCAATGTGTGGTAAATTGCGTTAATGAGTACTGTAAGCCGGGTCTCACCCATGTGCTGACTCCAGCCCCAGACCACAAAACAGATCTCCGTTCAGTTTCACATTCAGGGGCAATCTCCCCTCGCTCATCGATTCCAGCACACATGCAGTCGAGCTCGGGAGTGGGTCATTGGTCCGGAATAGTGATATGGGGGTTTGGGAGACACTTTTCCAGTTCTGGGTTCCCCTCAGCTCTTCAGTCCAGGAACCACAGGGTACTCCAAAGGATTTAGTAACAAACTTAACTTTATTGCAACTTCTGCAACAGGCAGTCTGCAAATTCAATGATTCTTCACAGCAGCCACTTATATACTTATCTAAATTAATCTCATACTTCTGCCGTTCCGTGTGGAGCACCTATACCACTTTCTTACCGGATGTATATACAGGGGATTCTTTTCTTTCTTTTTTTTCAGGGCTATTCACATATTCACAAACACCCCTGTCCATGCCTATCCTGAGGTTCACCATCTCTCCTCCACTGACTCACTCCACTATCACCAGACACAGTCCCTTATGGCTGTCCCTCTCAGGTCGGCACCCCGGCCTTGAAGAGGCTACATCCTGCCCTGAACCCTGCTTACAGGTCGGACTCCCCAATCCACCCAACGCTCTAATTCATTCACCAGTTATTGTAAGTGGGCTCCTTGTTTCTGGCACAGTCTTAAGGTGGCACTCCAGGATTCCCCCTCTCCTTCGGTTCACTTGATAGGGGCTTGCAGGCAACCAAATACCCTTTCCTGCTCTTCTTGTCCCTTTTTATTTCCTCCTAAATTCCTCCCAAACTTGTCACTCTTCAGTCTTAGGGCACTCTCTCTCTGCATTTTATTTCAAAACTACTCCCCTTGGGCTCCCACCCAGGGACCTCCCTGTCACTGCCCCCAGTGACTCTCTACAGGACTTAGGGCCCTGTTTACTAAGTGTGTTAGCGCACGCTAACCATTAGCAAGTGCTATGTAGGCACCCACAATATTCCTATGGGCGCCTACACAGTTAGCGTGCACTAATTTTGTGCATGCACTAAAAACACTAGCGCACCTTAGTAAACAGGGCCCTTAGTCTCTTAGTAATATCCATATGATAGGGGATTAAAGTATTAATATGTACTATCAAGTTTTCCAGGTTTCCAAGTTTATTTAAGAGCTGGATATACCACTCACAGAAGGACTATCAAAGCAGTTTACAAAACATAATATAGTTAAATTGAAAAGAATTCCATTGGGACAGGAAGGTAGAGGCTTAACGTACAAAGGAGGAAGGCCTATAGGACAGGAAGGAAGAAGCTAGCATGCAGGGGAGGAGAAATGGAGCAGTGGGATAGAGAAGATAAGATAGGACACCATCATGTGGGAACAAAACAAACCAGCATGTCATTAAGCGGCACAGGAATTAAAGGCCTTACTGAACAAATGAGCCTTGAGGTGTGCCTTAAAAATCAATAAGGAAGTTTCCAGTCAGAGGGAAAGCCGAGGAAGGGCATTCCAAAGATGAGGGCCAACCATACTAAACATATGTTTGTGTACTGTAAATGGGTGGGTTTGATGAAGAGAGGGGATCTGAAGTAAGTGTGCCTGTGAAAAGCAAAGAGCCCAGGATGGTTGGTAAGGATGCAAATATTGGGACCTGAGTGGAGGACTTTGTGGACTAGAAGGAGCAATTTGTACAAAGTTCTGAAGAATATGGGCAACCAGTTCAGCACAAAGCACAGGAGTGATGTGGTCAAACTGTGCTGCACCAGTAAGAAGACGTATGGCTACATTTTGAACTACTTGTAAGCTTTGGATGTCTTTCTTAGGAATTCCGTGAAGTAGTGCATAACAGGTGTCGAGACTAGAGAGTACAAAAGAGTGGAGAAGGACTCAGAGGGCAGAAACAGTAAACAGTCGACAGATAGAGTAGGACATTTTCAATTTTAAAAAATGGTCATAGTTTTGGAAATATGAGGGCAGAAAGATAAATTCTCATCAAGGATCACACCTAGCATGCAGACAGATGGTACTAATGTAAGGGGATTGTTCGCTATAGTAATAGAACAACTTGGGGGGGGGGAGGGGAGGGTTACCATATGGCTCCAGAAAAAGTAGGACACATTGATCCAGTCCGGGTTTTGCTTCCATTGAAAGCAATGGAAGTAAAACCCAGACTGGCTCAATCTGTCCTCCTTTTTCTGGAAACAAAAAAGAAGCAGAAACTGGGCCTTCAGGATTGAGAAAAAATG
Organism: Microcaecilia unicolor; assembly: GCF_901765095.1. Classification (NCBI taxonomy): domain Eukaryota; kingdom Metazoa; phylum Chordata; class Amphibia; order Gymnophiona; family Siphonopidae; genus Microcaecilia; species Microcaecilia unicolor. The sequence goes on along the minus strand of NC_044031.1, from coordinate 396,494,813 downwards.
CAGTCCTTTAATATCATAAATACCCAGAAAAAATGCAGTCCTTTAATATCATAAATACCCTTTTTCTGGAGCCATATGGTAACCCTAGGGGAGGGGAACCTGAACAAGAAAATAAAATACCAGCAAATTTGCCAGGGTTAAATGCAAGTTTATTCATAGTGAATCAGGAGAATAATTGATCTAGCTTGGAGTTGAATGATGTATGGAAGTGATGTTGGATGGGTTGGTATGTGCGAAGAGCAGGATGTCTTCGGCATAAGTGAAGACATCTAGACCTAAAGACTCAATGAAGAACAGTAAAATGGGGAAAGACATTAAAAAGCAAAGGGGCCAGAAATGACCCCTAGGGGACACCACAGGAAAGGCTAAATGGAGGGGGATAAGGAATCATGTTTGTGTGCTTGATTATGTCTATTGGAGAGAAATGATTGAAACCATTGTAAGGTGAGACCTTGAATGCCTGTAGCTGAGAGACATTTAAGGAGAAGGGCATGGTCGACTGTGTCAAATTCCCTAGAGAGATCTAAAGAGATTAATATCGCTATTTCTTTGTTGGTGTGGTGTTGAAGAATGCATGTGAATCTTGAGAGGCAGTATCTAGAAACAGAACAACAAACAGCTGAGGGGATGATGAAGAGCAAAGTGAAGGAAGGAAGGAAGGAAGGAAGAATGCCTGGAGTGTAGTGAGCTTGGTGCAGAAGTATGAGACCAAAGCATCAGCCGATGGTGAAGAGTCTTCATGGACAGAGACAGAGGGTGGTGAGGTTATGTTATATAATATATAATAGTGGTTTTTAGAGGCTTGGGCTTGAAGAATCAATGTGGAATAGTACAACTTTTTTGCCTGGGTGACCGCTACTTTGTATTGGAAAGCTGTGTCATGATAGTGATGAAGATCATCTGCAAGGCGGCTCTTCCTCCAGCAGCGCTCCAGTTGGTGGAGTTGGCAGTGATGCAGAAAAAAGACCGAAGTATACCATGGCTTGGTGGGTCAAGGTGACAAAGAAGGGGAAACAGATCATTGGTAAATTGGAGCTAGAGAGTTATAAGTTGAGGATAGAGCTGTGTTCCATGAAACTGCCTGTTCTTCCAAAGAAAGAGCAGTGAATGATGACCGAAGGAGTGGGAAGGTATCCATGAATAAGAAGCAGTAAACTGAAAAAGGAAATGTGTGGAAGGGGTTTGAGAGGGAAAGGTGAGGGTCGCAGCGGTAGCAGCAAAGTGGAATCTGAGCTGAAAATGATCTGACCAAAGGAATGGGGGGGGGGGGGGGGGGAGAGGATACTGAGATTGGACAGGCGGCGGGTGTGAGAAAGAGATCTAGAAGATGACCAGCCTGATGAGTAGAGGCAGATCATGTTGAGTTAGCGAGAGATCATGCTGTCACACACTAAAATCTTAATGCAGCTTAGTAAATATAGTTCAGAGCTTCTTAAATTAGTACTGAGTATATGCTCTAATAATTTGGAAATTATTGCTACCATTGTAACGTATATATAGCAATAGGCTGCAGGGGATACCCTACTGTATTTACTAAGTATTTACTGTATTTACTATTTCCTGATTATTGGTGTATGTCCAGTGGTACACTGTCTCCACCCTCCAGCTCTCTCTTCTCCGTCCTCTCCCTACCCTACCGTAAACAGGAGTATTCCCCCTTCTCCCACCAGATCTCAGGGTTTCATAAAACAGGTTTTTTTTTCATTCTCCGTCAGCTCCACTCAGGCAAAAGGTTTTTTGATCATGATACTTTTCATTCTTTGGTTCTCTCTCTTCTTGTCACCAGAATTGATTATTGTAATATTGCCTATCTTGGCTGTTCCCATTCAGATCTTAGGAGACTGCAGACACTTCGAAACACCGCTATTAAACTACTATACTATGCTCAAAAATATGACCATGTTTCTCATCTCTTCATCAAATCACACTGGCTCCCAGTTCAGAAATGAATAATCTTTAAGACTCTTACTGTCACCTTTAAAGCATTTCAATTGGGATATCCCCTTTATCTATGCAGCCTCACTATTCCTTACTCTCCAACACACCTTCTTTGTTTTGTCAATGATCAACATTTATATCTCCACAGCCCATGTTTTATCCAACTTGAGTTCACTGGGCTTTGAGCTTTCTTTTTTGCAGCCTCTTCTATTTGGAACTGTATGCCACTTCTACTCTGAGCTGAATTGTCTTACAAGAACTTCAAAGTTGCCTTAAAAACCTAGCTGTTTTGCCAAGTCTAGGAATGACCAAATCTAGGGATGTCCAAATTTAAGGATTGGACGTCCCTGACCATATTATCAAAACAAAAAAAGAACGTCCATCTTGTTTCGAAAATACGGGTTTCCTCGCCCCTGGATGGGGACGTTTTGCAAGGATGTCCAAATAAAAATTTGGACGTCCCTTTCAAAAATGCCCCTCTTGGCATCATATATAGAATCTAGCCCTATAGCCTTACTATTTTACTTTATGGCTGGTGGAGACCAGAGTATTGTTTTGAGTTGCTCACTTTAGGATTTTCCAGATTTTGAAGACCATTTTAAGAGACTTGAATGCCTGTGAGGAATTAATGAACAAACATATGTAGAGACACACCCCACATTTCTATGTGATCCAAAACCAGTGGCAAAAACCACAGGAGAAACCCCGTCTTCCCATTTTTCTATACCATACTGGTAGCAGTTGTGATTTTGGATAAGTCATGCCAAGTTTCTGACCTGGAACCTTTTAGAACTTGTTTTCTTTTTCCCAATTTCACTGGAGTAGAAAGCAGATCCATTTCTAGACCTGGAACCTACTGTTTTTGGAAAACTCACACTGCACTGTGGTACTTCCATGGCTGTGGCTCTACTTCAGCTGTGTCTCCCATTCACAATATTAGAAAAAATTCCAGCCATGGAGACTCTTGGATGAAGAAAATGAGCTTCTGAGAAAGCCTATAGGTTTTCCTTTTCTGTAGAAGATACATGTAATGGGCTCTCAGTAAAGGTAGTATATGCAATCAGTATCAAAATTTAAGAAAGTGGGGGATAAACCCAGAGGGATGCCTAGCTACAAGGTAGAGAGGAGATTGGCAAAGATCATGCTCCTTCAGTGTTTTCTAAAGTCTTTGAGCAACACTGTTGAACACTGTTCACCTTTCCTTACTCACCCCTTATTGTTTTCATTTTTGGTTTTGCTCATCTATGGTACACCGTTTGTTTTAGTCTTGTGACATTTTAGAAATTTTTTGCTGTTGCACACAACTGTGATGTGCCTTTTTGACAGGATGTTGATAAAATTTTAATAAACACATAAAAAATAGTAACATAGTAATATAGTAGATGACGTCAGAAAAAGACCTGCACGGTCCACCCAGTCTGCCCAACAAGATAAACTCACATGTGCCATTTTTTGTGTATACCCTACCTTGATTTGTACCTGTCTTTTTCAGGGCACAGACCGTATAAGTCTGCCCAGCACTATCCCCGCCTCTCAACCACCAGCCCCGCCTCCCACCACCGGCTCTGGCACAGACCGTATAAGTCTGCCCAGCACTATCCCCGCCTCCCAACCACCAGCCCCGCCTCCCACCACCGGCTCTGGCACAGACCGTATAAGTCTGCCCAGCACTATCCCCACCTCCCAACCACCAGCCCTGCCTCCCACCACCGGCTAAGCTTCTGGGGATCCCTTCCTTCTGAGGATTATTCCTTTATGTTTATCCCATAAGCACATAAAAGTAGTAGGAAAGGGAATCAGACATACTAAATGGTCCTTGTGATCTTTATTGCCTATGCTGTTTTATGTTTCAGTGTTTACTTTGCAACTTTTCCTGTGCAATACAGTTTAGTGAAAAAAATGTTTAATCAACCAAAAAAAGACTGAGATCTTCCCACAGATAAAGAAAAAGAAATACAGCAGATCAAAAATCAGAAAAAGAGAAGTGATTTATTGGACAGTTATCTGACGTGGCCACGTTTTGCCCACAGGCTGCATCAGGGGTAAAATTAAAAGGGGTTTAAACACAATATACCCCTTTTAGGACTTATAATAAAAGCACATACTGCATTTTTCTTCACAGTGTCAGCACTCCTTTCCAAGTAGTGTAATCCTGGAGAGGAGGCCTGCTGACGCTGTGAAGAGAAGTGCAGTATGTGCTTTTATTTTAAGTACTAAAACGTCCAAATCTGATTCCTCTGGTGTTCTTTTGGTTTTTTTTTCACATCTAAGAGACAAAACAAGGGGCAGGAAGAAACCTCTATGTCAGGAAGTCCAAGCAAGGAGAAGTAGAGGCTGACCAAAAAAGGCGAATCCAACACTGGAGATATTGTGAAGTAATACTTTATTGTTGCTGATACAGGGTGACCCCACACGGTCCGTGTTTCGGAGCCACAAAACGCCTACATCAGGAGTCATGCAATGGTTGTTCAACTGGTTTGAATATGTGGAGGAGCATAATTGAATGGGGACAACCATCTCTAAGGGCGTCCATCTCTAAGGACGTTCCGCCGAAGGGGCGGGGAAACCCGTATTATCGAAACAAGATGGATGTCCATCTTTCATTTCAATAATACGGTCGGGGACACCCAAATCTCAACATTTAGGTCGACCTTAGAGATGGTCACCCTTAGAAATGGTTGTTCCCAGTTTTTGGCGATAATGGAAACCAAGGACTCCCATCTCAAAAACGTCCAAATCCAAGGCATTTGTTTCGTGGGGGGAGCCAGCATTTGTAGTGCACTGGTCCCCCTCACATGCCAGGACACCAACCGGGCACCCTAGGGGGCACTGCAGCGGACTTCACAAATTGCTCCCAGGAGCATAGCTCCCTTACCTTGTGTGCTGAGCCCCCCAACCCCCGCTAAAATTCACTCCCCACAACTGTACACTGCCATAACCCTTAGGGATGAAGGGGGGCACCTACATGTGGGTACTGTGGGTTTTGGGTGAGTTTTGGAGGGCTCACATTTACCTCCACAAGTGTAACAGGTGGGGGTGGGGGATGGGCCTGGGTCCGCCTGCCTGAAGTGCACTGCACCCACTAAAAACTGCTCCAGGGACCTGCATACTGCTGTGATGGAGCTGGGTATGACATTTGAGGCTGGCATACAGGCTGGAAAAAATGTTTTTTCATATTTTTTTTAGGGTGGGAGGGGGTTGGTGACCACTGGGGGAGTAAGGGGAGGTCATCCCCGATTCCCTCTGGTGGTCATCTGGTCAGTTCAGGCACCTTTTTGAGGCTTGGTCATGAAAAAAGGGACCAAGTAAAGTCGGGCAAATGCTCGTGAGGGACGCCCTTCTTTTCCATTATCAGCCAAGGACGCCCATCTCTTAACCATGTCCCCGTCCCGCATTCGGTACACTGCCGACACGCCCCTGGGAACTTTGGTCGTCTCTGCGACGGAAAGCAGTTCAGGGCGCCCAAAATCGGCGTTCGATTGTGCCAATTTGGGCGACCCTGAGAGAAGGACGCCCATCTCCCGATTTGTGTCAGAACATGGGCGTCCTTCCCTTTCAAAAATAAGCCTGATAGTGTTTTCCGAGGAGCCATTGCATGACCCCTGATGTAGGCGTTTTGTGGCACCAAAACACGGACCATGTCGGGTCACCATGTATCAGCAACAATAAAGTATTTCTTCACAATATCTCCAGGGTTGGATTCGCCTTTTTTTGGTCAGCCTGTTTTTCAAATCTAAGGCCATGGAACTGACTAATGTTGCAAATTTCCATCGTTTGGGCAGCCGTTCTCCCATTACCATCTGTGTCAAACTGAATCACTAAAGAAAGACAATTTTTCGGAATATTTACAAAACTATTCATGAAATTAAAATCTGACTTTTTGTGCATCCTCACTCAAGATGTGCAGGAAGGTCAAGTTCAACTCGGATTTCATTATGGTTTGAGTTTAACAGGTCTTTCAAAGTTTCCCCAGATTCAGTTGGAAATTTCCTTGAAAGTCTATCAGATTCAATACAAATTATCTGTGGAGATACCGCAAGAACCCACCAAATCTGCCCACTGCAGTCTCCTCTAATTGGGCAAGTCTGTTCAAATTGCAATGCAGCTTTGCCACTTTGCATTTATTTTTGTAATGTTCATCAAATTAATCTGACGAACCCACAGACTTCTTGTAGGTTCATCCAACCTGTTTGCTGGCTTTTTGCAACAGGTTTGCACATCTGTAAGCCTTCTACTACAACACTTTTCTTTTTTTTTTTTTTCTGCATCTACCATTCTGGCTTTCAGGAAAAGCACCTCAGTGCAAAGTGGTGAGAAAAAGTCACAGGATGATAACTAGCGAACGAGATGCTAGGCATGGCGCTGTGGTTTCTCATGCTGTAGATGTTCACAGGAAATTTTGACTTTCCGGTGCTCTGAGAAACTGAGACGCTGCAAGGTTTATTTTTCTTTTTGAAGTGTTTTTTGGTATTGGGCCAGGTCACTGAGGTAATGTGTTAAGAAATCTCCCTAGCTTTTGTTAACATGGACAGACAGACCTACCTTTCAAGGAAAGTGACAGTTTGACTATACTGTGGGCTGCAATCATTTGCAATTCCAGTATTTTGTATCATGAGGGATTTCTGTTGTTGTATGCAAAATGACGCCCAGCTGGAGCCTCACACCTCTGCTATGGCTCCCAAGATGTATTTTTTATTGATTTGTTTTTATGTTTGTTTTTTATATATGTCCTTATGTTTGCTGTTATCATTGTTATTTTATTGTTTTCAGTGCTTTTTTTGTAGAAAAAAAGGTGCCGGTACTCATTATGGGCGGGGTCACCACATATGGCTCCACCCCTGATAGCCACACCCACATTAACCACACCCCCTATACCAGCCATGGCGCATATAAACAGACATCATTGAAAATATTACAGTACTATAGGAGAAAAAAATAACGTGATTTGCTAAGTAGTAGTAGTAGTATACCCAGTGCAAAATAAGACAGCCAATGTAAATTCTCAAATTAGACATATTACAAACACTAAAATGAAAATAAAATGATTTTTTTCTACCTTTGTTGTCTGGTGACTGTTTTTCTTTCCATATTGGTCCCAGTCTGTGATTCTCCTTTCCTTTGTTTTCGCTTAACTCTTCTGTGCCATTTGACATTTTTGTCTCCTTTTTCTTTGCTTTCTTCAATATTTTTCAGGCTCTCTCTCTGTCCAGATTTAATTCATTCTTACTATCCATTCTTTAATTTCCTTCATCTACCTGTGGCTTTTCATCTTTTCCTCACCCTTGTTCTCCCCATGCCCCTTCCTCTTATTCTCCAGTCTTTCTCTATTCCTCTTTTCCATCCAGCAGCTCTGCTTTCTCTCCCCATCCTTCCAGTGTCTCCCCTATTTCTTTCTGCATTCTTCCATCCAGCATCTTCCCTCTTTCTCTCCCTATCCTTCCGTTTTCCCTCTCTCTCTCCCCATCCTTCCATCTGTTTTTCCCCCTCTCTCTCCCCATCCTTCCGTTTTCCCTCTCTTTCCTCATCCTTCCATCTGTTTTTCCCTCTCTCCCCAATCCTTCCATCTGTGTTTTTCCCTCTCTCCCCATCCTTCCATCTGTTTTTCCCTCTCTCCCCCCAATCCTTCCCTCTGTTTTTCCCTCTCCCCATCCTTCCATCTGTTTTTTCCCTCTCTCCCCAATCCTTCCATCTGTGTTTTTCCCTCTCTCCCCAATCCTTCCATCTGTTTTTCCCTCTCTCTCCCCAATCCTTCCCTCTGTTGTTTTCCCTCTTTCTCTCACTCCCCAATCCTTCCCTCTGTTGTTTTCCCTCTTTCTCTCACTCCCCAATCCTTCCTCTGTTGGTTTCCCTCTTTCTCTCTCTCCCCAATCCTTCCCTCTGTTGGTTTCCCTCTTTCTCTCTCTCCCCATCCTTCCATTGGTTTTCCCCTCTCTCCCCAATCCTTCCATCTGTTTTTCTCCTCTCTCCCCAATCCTTCCCTCTGTTGTTTTCCCTCTTTCTCTCTCTCCCCAATCCTTCCCTCTGTTGGTTTCCCTCTCTCTCTCTCTCCCCAATCCTTCCCTCTGTTGTTTTCCCTCTCCCTCTCTCCCCAATCCTTCCATCTGTTTTTCTCCTCTCTCCCCAATCCTTCCCTCTGTTGGTTTCCCTCTTTCTCTCTCCCCCCAATCCTTCCTTCTGTTGGATTCCCTCTCCCTGCCAAGTTTGGCGCGAACGGCGCGAAGTCGCGACGCACGCGGCACCAGCCCCTATTTCCGGCCGCTGCTGCTTCTCCTGTTGAGCAGCAGCGGCCGCTACACAAAGAAAAAGAAGATTAAAAAAAAATAAAACTTCAAACCTGGCTGAAACGCGGCACCCCGGCACTGTAGACAGCCATTAGGCATTGGCTGTTGCCCCACAGCCGCTCCTCCTCTTGCCTCTACGTCACTGCCCCTGGAGGAAGACCCCGGAGGAGCGCAGTGACGTAGAGGCAAGAGGAGGAGCGGCTGCGGGGCAACAGCCAATGCCTAATGGCTGTCTACAGTGCCGGGGTGCCGCGTTTCTTTCAGCCAGGTTTGAAGTTTTTTTTAAAAATCTTTTTCTTTGTGTAGCGGCCGCTGCTGCTCAACAGGAGAAGCAGCAGCGGCCGGAAATGGGGGCTGGCACTGCGACTGCGTGCGGGACATGGACTCACTGGGCGGGGGGAGCAAAAAAAAAAGGTGCCGGTACGCCGTACCGTTGCGTACCGGCACAAAAAAAGCACTGATTGTTTTAATCTTTTGATTGATTGTAAACCACTTTGGATTATTGTATACCATAAGGCTGCATATTAAAATGTATTACATAAATAAATAAGATGCTATTAAACTTTTGTTACATTGATCAGTCATTATTTGATCAAAATGAAAAAGAGAAATAAAATTGGCACTTCAGTCATATTTGTACATGATGCTAGCACAGCCCTTTCTATGAAAAGAATTCTCCAATATGAAAGGCATCATGGAATAACTACAAAAAAAAGAGGGAAATTAGAGAGCTAAATACAATTCATTAAGGGCCCCTTTTACAAAAACACGCTAGTGTTTCTTGTGCACACTAAAAATAAGCATGTGTTAAACGTTAAGAGACACTCTATGGGCGTCTCTAGCATTTAGCGCACACTAATCATCTTTTACCAAGCTGCTGTAACAGGTGGCCTTGGCACAGCCATATGTGGGTCTTTACTCCACAGTAAGGCCATTTTTACAGCAGCTAGAAAATGGACAATTTTCCATTTCTTCGGTTAATGGCCATGAACTAATTTTGCCATTAGCGCACAGCCAGGGCTGCCGAGAGACTGGGCTGGTGCCCCGAGGTCGCCGCTGCCACTTCCCCCCTCCACCCGCCCCCCTCTGTCCGCCACTGGGCCAGGCCCCCTGCATTGAAATCACAGCACTTCTCACCTCCATGTGAAAGCGCTGCAGGCAGCAGCAGATCACCTCCTTTCGGGCCTCCTTCCTTCCCTGTGTCACGTCCTTGCGGAAGTTACATCAGACGAGGGCGGGACACAGGGAGGGAAGGGGGCCCAAAGGGAGGCGATCTGCTGCTGCCTGCAGTGCTTTCACACGGAGGTGAGAGGTGCTGTGATTTCAATGCAGGGGGCCCGGCCCAGTGGCAGACGATCGACGACGGAGGGAGGGTGGGACTGCGGCGCCAGGCCCCCCCTTGGAGGCCTAGGGAATTTTGTCCCCCTGCCCCCCCTCTCGGCACACCCATTAACAAAGATTAGCACATAAGCACTTACTGACACTTAATTTGTAGGCGGTAAGGGCTCATGCACTAATCCTGCCCTAATCAGCATACAATAATGCAGCTGATCAGTGCAATAATGCTCACTCTCTGCCCCGACTTGTGGAGAAATTTTTTTTTTTTAATTGTGTGTGCATTTGCAGATCTCAGACTTACTGCAGGATGCCTGAGCATGCCCTGCGGTAAGCCATTTTAAGCAGCAGTAAGTGCGCATTAGTGATTACCGCAGCTTAGTAAAAGGAGCCCTTAATTTGTACCTGAGGCAATGGAGGTCTCAGTGACTTGCACAAGATCATAAGGAGCAGCAATGGCATTTGAAGTGGGCTTCCCTGGTTGTGGGCCTGGTGCTCTAACCACCAGACTACTCCTCCACATTGTCATAAAAGAGGAAGCTTCTCTTCAAAAAAGGATATTTCGCAGCCCCTATTCTTAGCTTTCTGTGTGAAATATTCTAAAAATATGTGTATATCGAAACCACTTTGCAATGGATATTTAGGCTATTGTGAAACAAGCATTCCTTCAGTTTTACTGATCTTTACTTGGCATAATGACTCAAAGCACTTCCCATTTCTTGGAGGCTTAAGTAATGCAAATTTGACTTGACTGAGGCTGGCAATCACATTTTTATGCAGGTTCTAAACTAAATCAGAAATAGTCTGCACCATCAAAGGCTCTTCTTGCTCTATGGTTCTAATTCTATAAAGCATGTTGATTAAACATATAAACATTTATAGTAGCACATACGTGCATAGCTTCCCTAGAATGTACTTTGCGGGTGGGCGTGCACATGGGCAGACTGCTGGTTAAATGGCACTTAACCGGCTATCCAGCAATATTCAGCGGGGGGATAGTCAGCTATCCCCCACTGAATATCCCCAGTTAGTGGCTAGGAAATAACCAGCCATATTACATACTACGGTACTGGACATTCAGCGGTATATCGGGCCACTTAAATAGCTGGAATCAGTGGCGTAGCTATGTGGGGCCACGGGGGTCTGGGCCCCCGTAGATTTGGCCCTGGACCCCCCTGCCGATGAGCCTCTTGACCCCCTCCCACCGCCAACCCGCCAGCCAAGGTCCTCTTCTTCCGGCGCAAGGCTTCTTTCTGTTTCTGTGAGTCTGACATCCTGCATGTACAATGTGCAGGACGTCAGACTCAGAAACAGAACAAAACCTTGCGCCGGAAGAGGACCTCGGCTGGCGGGGGTTGGGTCCCCCGCCAGTAAAGGTAGGCGACGGCGGGTTGGCGGCGGGAGGGGGGGTCGAGAGGGTCGTCGGCAGGGAGGGGGTCAAAGTAGGTGGTGGTGGTGGTGGTGGCGGCAGTGGCGGGGGTGGGGGGGGGTCAGCAGCGCCGGGAGGGGGCTAAAATGTGCCCCCTCACCTCAGGCTCTGGCTACTGAAGTCTGGCTGCGCCCCTGGCTGGAATATCTCTGGCTGGTTTAAACTTAACCAGGTAACTCTGAATACCAACTTAGCCAGTTAAGTTTAAACCAGGCAAAAAAAAAAAACCCTGGATATTCAATGCCAGTCACCAGAAACAGCCTGGCATTGAATATTCGGGCTGACCGCCAACTGAGGGAGTTAACCACGCTCCCTCCTGCAGTCTGAATATCGGACCCTTTAAGTTATTTGCGCTTAGGAGCACACACATGCCAGGTCCCTGTCGGTCTGGAGGAGGCCAGGCAATAGCGAACCTCACTGACTCACTCCTGCCCCTGGCAGCTCCAACTGAAAAATGGCTCCCACAACCTCTAGTAATAGTCTCACAGTACTGTCACTAGGGGTTGCAGCAACCACTTTACAGATGAAGCCAACAGGGCAAGAGCGAGCGAGGTTCCCTATTGCCCTACCTACCCCACTAGACCAACAGGGAGCTTATAGTAGGCCTGAGGGATGGAGGGGGCTAAAGGGGGCTGGGTGAGGAAGGATCTATTCTCAGGGGGAAAGGGTGCTGGGAAGATGATCTGCTATTTGAGGAGGGGGATAGGGAAAGGGATCTGTTCTTGAGGGGGTGTTCATGAAGGGGAACTGGAGCTAGGGGGGGGGGAGGAAGTTACTGATATTCTTATGCGAGTTCTGACTGATATTCAGCTGGGACCTGTATAAGTATCTTATGTGGGTCCTGGCTGAATATTGGCCAAGACCCACATAAGTTCTGGCAGTCAGCACATGTCTGTTGAGACCCAGGTATTCAATGTCAGTGATCAGACATGAACCGGCATAAATATCTGATCTAATTTAGACAGCAACGGTCAGCACATAAAACAAAACTGACCTCTGCCAGCTGAGTCTGTAGTTAAATCCAGTGTGCATATCTGACAAATACATACAAATTTAACTCTCATCTGATGTACAATTTGGTCAGCTAAATATAAAGAAGTCAGTCAGCACATATATAAAAAACAATTCTAGAAAAGCTGCCAGTTGCATGCATACATAGCAATATACAGTGGGGGAAATAAGTATTTGATCCCTTGCTGATTTTGTAAGTTTGCCCACTGACAAAGACATGAGCAGCCCATAATTGAAGGGTAGGTTATTGGTAACAGTGAGAGATAGCACATCACAAATTAAATCCGGAAAATCACATTGTGGAAAGTATATGAATTTATTTGCATTCTGCAGAGGGAAATAAGTATTTGATCCCCCACCAACCAGTAAGAGATCTGGCCCCTACAGACCAGGTAGATGCTCCAAATCAACTCGTTACCTGCATGACAGACAGCTGTCGGCAATGGTCACCTGTATGAAAGACACCTGTCCACAGACTCAGTGAATCAGTCAGACTCTAACCTCTACAAAATGGCCAAGAGCAAGGGGGTGTCTAAGGATGTCAGGGACAAGATCATACACCTGCACAAGGCTGGAATGGGCTACAAAACCATCAGTAAGATGCTGGGCGAGAAGGAGACAACTGTTGGTGCCATAGTAAGAAAATGGAAGAAGTACAAAATGACTGTCAATCAACAAAGATCTGGGGCTCCACGCAAAATCTCACCTCGTGGGGTATCCTTGATCATGAGGAAGGTTAGAAATCAGCCTACAACTACAAGGGGGGAACTTGTCAATGATCTCAAGGCAGCTGGGACCACTGTCACCACGAAAACCATTGGTAACACATTACGACATAACGGATTGCAATCCTGCAGTGCCCGCAAGGTCCCCCTGCTCCGGAAGGCACATGTGACGGCCCGTCTGAAGTTTGCCAGTGAACACCTGGATGATGCCGAGAGTGATTGGGAGAAGGTGCTGTGGTCAGATGAGACAAAAATTGAGCTCTTTGGCATGAACTCAACTCGCCGTGTTTGGAGGAAGAGAAATGCTGCCTATGACCCAAAGAACACCGTCCCCACTGTCAAGCATGGAGGTGGAAATGTTATGTTTTGGGGGTGTTTCTCTGCTAAGGGCACAGGACTACTTCACCGCATCAATGGGAGAATGGATGGGGCCATGTACCGTACAATTCTGAGTGACAACCTCCTTCCCTCCGCCAGGGCCTTAAAAATGGGTCGTGGCTGGGTCTTCCAGCACGACAATGACCCAAAACATACAGCCAAGGCAACAAAGGAGTGGCTCAGGAAGAAGCACATTAGGGTCATGGAGTGGCCTAGCCAGTCACCAGACCTTAATCCCATTGAAAACTTATGGAGGGAGCTGAAGCTGCGAGTTGCCAAGCGACAGCCCAGAACTCTTAATGATTTAGAGATGATCTGCAAAGAGGAGTGGACCAAAATTCCTCCTGACATGTGTGCAAACCTCATCATCAACTACAGAAGACGTCTGACCGCTGTGCTTGCCAACAAGGGTTTTGCCACCAAGTATTAGGTCTTGTTTGCCAGAGGGATCAAATACTTATTTCCCTCTGCAGAATGCAAATAAATTCATATACTTTCCACAATGTGATTTTCCGGATTTAATTTGTGATGTGCTATCTCTCACTGTTACCAATAACCTACCCTTCAATTATGGGCTGCTCATGTCTTTGTCAGTGGGCAAACTTACAAAATCAGCAAGGGATCAAATACTTATTTCCCCCACTGTACTTCACTGGCTTCCGATCAGGTACCGCATACAATTCAAGCTTCTCCTACTTACCTACAAATGCACTCGATCTGCAGCCCCTCATTACCTCTCTACTCTCATCTCCCCTTATGTTCCTACCCGAAATCTCCGCTCACAGGCCAAATCCCTCCTCTCAGTACCCATCTCCACCACCGCCAACTCCAGGCTACGCCCTTTCTGCCTCGCCTCACTCTATGCGTGGAATAAACTCCCTGAGCCCATATGCCAATCCCTCTCCCTGCCCATCTTCAAATCCTTACTCAAAGCCCACCTCTTCAATGTCGCCTTCGGCACATAACCGTTATACCTCTATTCAGGAAATCTAGACTGCCCCAACTTGACATTTCGTCCATTAGATTGTAAGCTCCTTTGAGCAGGGAATGTCCTTTTTTGTTAAATTGTACAGCACTGCGTAACCCTAGTAGCGCTTTAGAACTGTTAAGTAGTAGTAGTAATATACAGTCATTCAAAATATATATATTGTGTATTTTAGAATGACAATGCCTATATAAGAACATAAGAATAGCCATACTGGGTCAGACCAATGGTCCATGTAGCCCAGTATCCTGCTTCCAACAGTGGCCAATCCAGGTCACAAGTACCTGGCAGAAAACACAATTAGTAGCAACATTCCGTGCTACCAATCCCAGGGCAAGCAGTGCTTTCCCAATGTCCATCTCAATTAAAAAAAAACTATGGACTTTTCCTCCAGAAACTTGTCTAAACCTTTTTTAAACCCAGATATGCTGACCGCTGTTACCACACCTCCTGCAGCAAGTTCCAGAGCTTAACTATTCTTTGAGTGAAAAAATATTTCCTGCTATTTGTTTTAAAAGTACGTCCATGTAATTTCATTGAGTCTCCCCTGGTCTTTGTACTTTTTGGAAGAGTGAAAAATCGATTCACTTCTGCTCATTCTACACCACTCAGGATTTTATAGAGCTCAATCATATCCCCCCTCAGCTATCTCTTTTCCAAGCTGAAGAGCCCTAACCTCTTTAGCCTTTCCTCATATGGGAGCAGTTCCATCCCCTCTATCGTTTTTGTCCTTCTTTGAACCTTTTCTAATTCTGCTATATCTTTTTTTGAGATACGATGACCAGAACTGAACGCAATCCTCAAGGTGAGGTTGCACCATGGAGCGATATAGAGGCATTTTGTTGTCCTTCTCTGAACCTTTTCCAGTTCAACTATCTACCTTATTTTCGAAAGGGAAGGACGCCCATCTTCCGACACAAATCAGGAGATGGGCGTCCTTCTCCTGAGGTCGCCCAAATCGGCATAATCGAAAGCCGATTTTTTGCGTCCTCAACTGCTTTCTGTCGCAGAGATGACCAAAGTTCATGGGGCGTGTCAGCAGTGTACCGAAGGCGGGATGGGGGCGTGGTTAAGAGATGAGCGTCCTCAGACGATAATGGAAAAAAGAAGGGCGTCTCTCATGAGCATTTGGTCAACTTTACTTGGTCCTTTTTTTCATGACCAAGCCTCAAAAAGGTGCCCAAACTGACCAGATGACCATCGGAGGGAATTGGGGTTGACCTCCCCTTACTCCCCCAGTGGTCACCAACCCCCTCCCACCCTAAAAAAAAATTTTTAAACATTTTTCCAGCCTCTATGCCAGCCTCAAATGTCATACCCAGCTCCATCACAGCAGTATGCAGGTCCTTGGAGCACTTTTTAGTGGGTGCAGTGCACTTCAGGCAGGCGGACCCAGGCCCATCCCCCCCCCCACCTGTTACACTTGTGGTGGTAAATGTGAGCCCTCCAAAACCCACCCGAAACCCACTGTACCCATATGTAGGTGCCTCCCTTCATCCCTAAGGGCTATGGTAGTGGTGTACAGTTGTGGGGAGTGGGTTTTGGTGGGCTCAGAACCGAAGGTAAGGGAGCTATGCACCTGGGAGCAATTTGTGAAGTCCACTGCAGTGCCCCCTAGGGTGCCCGGTTGGTGTCCTGGCATGTGAGGAGGACCAGTGCATTACGAATGCTGGCTCCTCCCACAACCAAATGGCTTGGATTTGGTCATTTTTGAGATGGGCGTCCTCGGTTTCCATTATGGCCAAAAACCTGGGATGACCATCTCTAAGGTCAACCATCTCTAAGGTCAACCTAAATGTTGAGATTTGGGCATCCCGGACTGTATTATCGAAATGAAAGATGGACGTCCATCTTGTTTCGATAATACGGGTTTCCCCGCCCCTTCGGTGGAACGTCCTTAGAGATGGACGCCCTTAGAGATGGTCATCCCTGTTTGATTATACTCTTCCATATCTTTTTTGAGCTGCAGCAACCAGAATTGCACACAGTACTCAAGGTGCGGACTCACCATGGATTATGATTTTGTTTTCTATTCCTTTCCTAATAATTCCTAACATTCTGTTTGTTGTTGCACAGTGAGCAGAACATTTTAAATGTATTTTCCACAGTGATACCTAAATCATTTTCCTCAGTGGTGACTCCTAATGTGGAACCTAACAAACCCATACCCATCATGCAGCCAGGGCCGGTCTTAGCAAGTGCGGGGCCCTGTGCAGACCAATTTGATGGGGCCCCATTCTAGCTCCACCCCACCGAGCTCCAGGGCCCCTCTCTCTCTGAGCTCCAGGGCCACCACTCTTCCCTCTGAGCTACAGGGCCTCCACCCCTCCCTCCGATCTCCAGGACCATCCCCCCTCCCTCTGAGGCCCCCGAGCTTCAGGGCCCCCTCCCTCCGAGCTCCAGGGCCCCCTCTCTCCCTCCCTCCCTCTGAGCTCCAGGGCCCGGCCCTCCTCTGAGCTCCAGGGCCCCTCCCTCCCTCCCAGCTACAAGGCCCTCCCTCCCAGCTCCAAGGCCCCCCCTCCCAGCTCCAAGGCTCCCCTCCTTCTGAGAACTCCCTCTCTCCGAGCTCCAGTCCCCCTCCCTCCGAATTTTAAAAGTCATCTTACCTCGTCGGGTTACAGCGGCAGGCAGCAGCAGTGAAAAGCGTGCGAGTTCGGTGCTTCAGGAGCCTTCCTTTCCTGTTCAAGCTTCTTCTACTAACCTATAAATGTACTCACTCTGCTGCTCCCCAGTATCTCTCCACACTCGTCCTTCCCTACACCCCTTTCTGTGCACTCCGCTCCATGGATAAATCCTTCTTATCTGTTCCCTTCTCCACTACTGCCAACTCTAGACTTTGCGCCTTCTGACTCGCTGCACCCTACGCCTGGAATAAACTTCCTGAGCCCCTACATCTTGCCCCATCCTTGGCCACCTTTAAATCTAGACTGAAAGCCCACCTCTTTAACATTGCTTTTGACTCATAACCACTTGTAACCACTCGCCTCCACCTACCCTCCTCTCCTCCTTCCTGTACACATTAATTGATTTGATTTGCTTACTTTATTTCTTGTCTATTAGATTGTAAGCTCTTTGAGCAGGGACTGTCTTTCTTCTATGTTTGTGCAGCGCTGCGTATGCCTTGTAGCGCTATAGAAATGCTAAATAGTAGTAGTAGTAGTAGTAGTAGTAGTAGTAGTTCTCAGCTCTGGTCCCGCCCTCATTTCCTGTTTCCGCAAGGGCGGGAGGGCGGGACCAGAGCTGAGAAAGAGAAAGGAAGGTTCCTGAAGCACCGAGCAGCTCGCATGCTTTTCACTGCTGCAGCCTGCCGCCATAATCCCGACAAGGTAACTTAGATGATTTTTAAAATTCAGAGGAAGGGGGACTGGAACTTGGGTGGTTGGGACGGAGTTCAGGCGCGCCGCGCAGGGCCCCCTTGAACACGAGGCCCTATGCGGTTGCCTCGGTCGCCTCGCCCTAAGACCGGCCCTGCATGCAGCTATAATTCTTCCCAATGTGCATTTGAACTAGTCCACATTAAATTTCACAGTAGTCCAAGTGAGGCCTCACCAATGACCTGGACAGGGGCCTTATCATCCCCTACTTTCTGCTCATTATGCCTCTCTCTAGGCAGCCTAGCATCATTCTGGCTTTGGAGTGGAGGAGTAGCCTAATGGTTAACTCAGTGGCCTCAGAACCTGGGGAATCAGCCACTGCAGCTCCATATGACTCTAGGCAAGTTACTTAACCCTCCATTGCCCCAGGTACAAAATATGAACCTGTATATCATATATAAACCGCTTTGATTGTAACCACAGAAAGGTGATATATCAAATCCCATCCCCTTTCCCTTCACCATCATATCACGTTGCTTTAATACCTTGAGATTCTCAGACACTATCACCCAAAAGTCTCTCTCCTGGTTTGTTCACATCAGCCTCTTCCCTCCTACTGCATAAAGCTTCTTTGGCTCTCTGCACCCCAAATGCATCACTCTGCATTTCTTCTATTTAAAACTTAACCACCAAGCAAGGGGTGTCTTACACTATTTGTATAAAACCCATTCATGATGTCTCTCTTGTTTGAGTGTCAATCAAATGGGCATATGTTGCACCAAATATACATGGTTTTTTGGTGTCGCTCTTTTCGTTTTATTAAATGTTTCATATTCAACAAGTCTTTTAGAAAATACTAGCGTGTTTTTAAACAACCGGCCTAAGATCTCTATTGACAACCTAAACCAAGTTATCCTCGGTGCCTGCAATTTGGTATCACACTTACATGGATATCACCATGTTCAGTAGGTAAATTTTGCCACTGAATGCATAAGATTTTTTTTTCGCATACATGCTCTACCCCAAACCACTCCCCCTGTTTCTTTATGTATAACTTTGGCTGTTTTTCAAATAAAATGGCTAAAGTTATAAGCAGAACAATGGGAGATTTAAAAAAACAAAACACTGTATGCAATTTATTTATTTATAGCATTTATATCCCACACTTTCCCACCCATGGGCAGGCTCAATGTGGCTTACATTAGTTCAAAAAGGCTAACATCAGTGTAAAAAGGCTTACACAAATCTAGTAACAAACAATCAGATACATTAAGGGTGAAGTAGTTGGTGAGTAATGACAGAGGGGAAGAAAGGAGAAAGGTGCAGAAGAATTCAATAGGGCCGCATAACAGTAACAGTTCAGGAGTCACTAATGCAATGCGGGACTGTAGCGTAAGCTTTTCTAAATAAGGTGGTCTTCAGTGATATTCTGAAAGCCTGTTGTTCGGAAGTAGTTTTAACTGATTTGGGTAATCCATTCCACAATCGTGCGCCTATATAGGGAAAGGTAGATGCGTAGCTGGTTTTATACTCGAGGCCACTACTTGTGGGGTAGTGGAGATGTAAGTAAGAACGAGAAGGTTTGTAAGAATTCCTGGGTTGTAAGATGATAAGATTATCTATATAAGCTGGAGCTTCGCCGTAGAGGATTTTATGCACCAGGGTGCAAATTTTAAATGTTATACGATCCCTGCCAACTGGTAGGTGCTTTTGAATATCTGCCTGGAAGTTTTGAATAAAGAGGACCTGAGTCCCAGAGTTATGGAGACTAAAGGGCCCTGTTTACTAAGGTGCGTTAGTGTTTTTAGCGCGCCTAAACTTAGTGCACGCGCTAACCATGTAGGTGCCTATAGGGATATTGTAGGCATGTATATGGTTAATGTGCGTACATGGTTAATGCACGTTAAAAACATTAACGCGCCTTTAATGCTGCTTAGTAAACAGGATCCTTAGGGGGTCTTTTACTTAGACACACTGGTGTTTTTAGCGCACACTAAAAATAGGCACACGTTAAAAGCTAAAGACACCAACATATTACTATGGGCGTCTTTAGCATTTAGCATGTACCTATTTTTAGCGCACACTAAAAATGTCAGCGCCCCTAAGTAAAAGACCCCCTTAGGGAGCAATATTGTGATGAGGGAACCTGAGTTACTAGATTAGTTTAGAAAAAAAAAAGAACTAAGAAACACAACATACAACATAAGAGAGTCTTTCAAACAGATTTGCAAAGTCATTTTTCATAAAAAAAAAAAAAGTTGATTGGCATTTGGCATGGATTAGCACAAAACTGTTTGTTTTCTCTAAGGCCAGAAACATAAAACTATGCAAAACATTGCCTTAAATAAATACTATACCTTTTAAGATTACAGCATGGCTTCAATAATTACATGCCACTCTTCAAGTTTGTTAAATATATGCCCATGACTACTGCAATGCAATTACAATTATGCCATCTATACAAAGGATAAGGATGCCTGACACTATATTAATCCTAAAGAAAAACAGAATCAAAACAGTGCTGGGTGTGGTACTTTAATCCTAATAGTGCTAGGGAAATGATAAGTAGCATCGGCTCAGATATGTTGTAAAGGTGACCAAAAAATCTTTATATGTATTTATTTATTTGGATTTTTCTCACTTCGTTTTCAGTGATAGATAGCTCAAGGTGAGTTACATTCAGGTACACTGGGTATTTCCCTGTCCCTGGAGGACTCACAATCTAAGGCCCTGTTTACTAAGATGCACTCAAGGTGCGTTAGCATTTTTAGCGCACGCTAAGCATTAGCACATGCTAACCGTGTAGACGCCCATAAAATTCCTACGGGCGTCTACACGATTAGTGCACACTAATTTTGAGCACATGCTAAAAACACTAATGCACTTTAGTAAACAGGGCCCTAAGGTTGTACCTGAGACAATATATAATCAAAAACATTCAAAATAGTAAACTCAATATAAAAGTGCTTAATATGAAAATAAAGCGGGCTATAACAATTTGGTGACAGATTTTGAACCATCTACCCCACTCCTACAAATGTATTTTACAAAAACTTCAACATCCAATATAAATGCCCAAAATCCTTTCCATGAATGTGTTCATATAGCCACAAATAACAATGTGCTTATCTTCATGTAGAGCAAAATTCCAATGCATAACATATGCGTTCTTCCAGCGAAAAAAATATTTGTTCTGCAATGCACATAGGCTGCTATATGCTCAAAAAAACAGGTATTTTTCCAAGTCAAAATGGCTTGTTTCACATATTACAGGTACCTGGGAACAAACTAAAAGACAGATTTATTCAAATGATATATTTTAAAATAAAGTAAAGCAAAAATAAAAAGGAAAAAGAACTTAACCGCAACACAGTAGTGATAAAAAACGTCTTGGTGTGAGCATGCGCTGAACAATCCACAATATACATTTTTAAAAATCCACAATATACATTTTTAAAACCCAGCCAATCAAAATCCAAGACAATCTTTAAAAAAAAACAACAACAATCAATCTTCACTGCTTACCACTGGGCATGATCTTATTAAGATGATTAATTCAGGTCTGTTCACATCTTAACAATGCTGCTTTGAAATCACCACCTCTTGAAGAGCACAATGGTTGTTCTATAGCTGTAAACCATAACTCCTGAAATGTTTGTTTAAACTGGACACGTTGAGTCCTATTTCAGCAGTGGTAAGTTCAGATCCCAAGTACTGGCAGGTTGCAGGCTGTTTGATGCCAAGCTTCGTCTGAATCCCAGTCATATATACCGTGCATGGACATTGTTTTGATGGCATTGGACTTGAGCACAAACTGGAGCATGGTGAGGACTGCAAGCTGTGCTTGCTTCTGTGCCATCGGACCAGTGCCTCAGTAGGTTGCAGGTGAGAATCTTCAGGGCGCATTCCCCGATTGTCAGTGCGGCAGGGGGGGATGGTGCCCGCGATGTTAGCTCATGCTAGGTGGTGCTGAGGCATGCAGAACAAGAGCTTTTGTTCGAGGTGTGGCTGTGAGTGACGGTCCTCCCAAGGGAACCAGAGGTCACCAGTGAGCTCCCGAGTACCTTAAATTTATTAAATTATTTATTGAAGTGGTCCTTGGTTGTGCCACTGGTGATTTGCCTAACAGCATGTATCAGGCTTGTTTAGGGACCCAATCTTGCTCATGCTCAGCTCAGCGACTTTAGCCCAATGTCTCTACCTGGAAAACAGAAGTGTACAGTGTGGGTGCTAAAACCCCATGAATATTACCTTTCTCTGGACATAAGGGGTTTATTTAATCTTGAGGGTGCCAAGCTGGCTCCTATGGTGTGTGTATGTGGGAAGGTAGCCTTCAATCAGAAGGCTTAGCAGAGCGTCCTTGTTGTTTTTTTTATGAGCCCCTACCTCCCTTGTGAATAGGTGGTGTAGTCACGGTACTACTAGTCTAGGAAACCAATTGTAGTGTCTCACTGTAAGGAAGAGCCTCTACATGATTGTGGCACATGGTAAGTTGGTTCCAGCATCTGCCTCTGCAGAAGAACATCTGCGTGATTGTGGCCCATGCTGGGTCGATGACAACCATCTTCCTCAGGCCCATTGGTGATGGCCTGGTGGACACAGTTTGCACAGAAGTCAGAGGGTGACTTGGAACAGACTAGAAAGATCTCAGTGCCAGGTCCCGGATGTTTAAATAGTGGCTCGGGGTGGGGAATATCTGGGTGAGAGTGTCAGTCAGGGGTCCTCGGGTTTATTTTAAAAATTCTGTTTTGTATTATTTATTTGATGCTTGCAATCCCTGCTGCAGAGCAGTTTCCTGATATTCCCCAGTTGTATTTCTTTTGTTTTGTTTTTTTTGCTACCAGGGCTGTTTTCCCAACCTTGGGGGTGTACCCTTCTGCTGTTTGTCCAGGGCAATGGATGAACAAATATTTTGTGCAATATTGGGGTAGAGGTGAAGCATGACAGCACGGGGGGTGTGAACTGAGTAGGGGTTGAGGAGCCAATCGGCGCTATGAGGTCTTGGGATCCATGAAATGCCCAAGATTCTGATCCAAAGAGGTTTGATTGAAAACTGTTCCGATCCATGCTGTTCCTGTGCCTGTCCTGTAGTGCCTGGGTGGGCGGGGTCTGCAGGCACAATGCCGAGATATCAGTGCGGAAGAGGGTGGAAGGTACAGATGTGGTCCATGAGGGTGGACAGAGCTTGCAGGCTCAGTGAGGGTGGTGGCAGGGCCTGATGCTGATGCACGAGTGAGGCTTAATGGCACTAGATATAGCCCCCATCCATCCTCCACTCAAGCTGGGGCCATCTGTGGAGTCCAGGAGGTTGGGCCCCCTGATCCATTCTCATGATGAGACCTTCTATGCAAGTAGGGTGGTTAAATTACAACCAGCTACAGCGGGATATGAACCCCACTTGGGCTGGCGATCCCTGGTTTTATGTGCTGGTTTGCACCTGGCTGCTCTATTAGGCTACTTCACTGAAGCGCGGACTTCATGAAGGGTGGGCCCGAAATCCGAGAGAGAGGGTTTGGTAGTAGCTGATCAGTGGCAGCCCAAGCCTTGGCGGGCATCAGATGGAGGCCTGGTTGCGGAGCAGGAGGAACTGCCATTTATAAGTATAGGGCACCATATAGCCTATGTGCAGGAACAGTATACTGGAGAAAGTTTTTCCTGTGCATCTGAGCACAGGTACAGCTGTGCATGTGGGCACAGAGGTATGCGGCCATGGGGCAAACAGGCAGGATGAGGTCTGTAAGTACTTGCCACTTAGTGCAGGAGCTCTTTTAGTCCTTACTGCTTAGTGCAGGAACAGTGTCCTGGAGAGAGTTTTGCCTGCGCATATGGGTGCAGAGATATGCGGCCCTAAATCAAGCAGGCAGCCTGGGCATGTAGGTGTGGAGACTTGTATCCATAGAGCAAATAGGCAGGACAAGGTCTGGTAGTCCCATATCTTGGTCATACACCTCTCCTCAGACAGGAACCTCTGTATCCAGGTATTGGTGTCCTGAAGGCTGTTTCCTGATGATGTAAGTTTGTTGAGCAGATTGAATGTTGTTGTTGGAGAGCTGAAGAAAATCCAACCGTTGTTGGGAATGGTGGAAAACTTAGACTGAGACAGGAAGTGGGATCACCTGGACTCTTGCAGCAGGGGCATCTGCTGCACATGGTCAGAGAGATTAAAAATATATATCTCTGAGCTATTGGAGAGCATTTCCATCCAATGGGAGCCGTCGGATGACGTCACCTATGATTGACGCATTCTGCTTGTCCTAGGAGAAAAGAAGGAAGCTGTTCATTTTGTTTGTTCTCTCCCACAGAATTTTCACTCTGTGCTTTGAATAGAGAAGAATCGTCAAGCAGAAATTGTGCTGGTTCACTGTGTGGTTCTTTTCTCCAAGCCAGTAGAAGCCGGAACCTCAGAAAGCATAGTAAATGCAGACAATAACTTTATATATGTTGTCCAGCCTGGTAAACAAATTTTTAGATCTATGTAGTTCAAACTACAATAATATTTTGCCAAAAGCCTTGTATATCAGGACCAGCCATTTTATACCTGGTCACATTGGAAAAAAGAGCAGCTTCACTATGAGCTTTTTATATGTAAGCAGCATTACTTACACATTAAAGACACGATTATGGAACACTGCACATTAGCTGGAAGGCGATCAAGAAGGCATCCTATGAAACTCAAATTTATTGCAATTCGAGAATGTTTTGAAGGCCAGAGAGGTGAATGCATTCTCCCCTCATGCACTCCTCCAAACTCCAGGAAACAAAAAAAGTTAGCTGAGAGTCGTGCATGACTGAAAGCAGGTAGAAATGCCGAGGGGAAAATTTTTAAGGAATATGTGTATTCCATTCTAAAATGCTGAATTCACCTGTGGTTTAAAAACAACAGAAGGAAAGTCTTCGTAAAAATGGATCAGACAAAGAAGCAGCGTGGTGACAATCAAACAAGAGATGAAGCAGCCAAGACGTCCAAATCAGGGTAATCTCAAGTTTATTGGCATAAGTATTAAGCTGACCTGACATGGCCATGTTTTGGTGTGTATTGCCTGTGTCAGGAGTCTGCCATTTTCAGAAATGGTACATATATGTCAGCATTAAATCCACAACACTTTGGAACTTTCTTTCTCCAAACTGAAAACACATCTGATACTGCTAAAAAAAAAAATAATAATAACAGAATAGTGTGCCTTCAGATCTCTGCATGCAACTTTGTTGATTTACAACTATAAATTTGCCCTCCTGTTTACTAAGTTGCGTAGTAATGCTGACACAGTCCATTCAAAGTGAATGGGCTGTGTCAGCACTAGCACACAGCAGCCGCTAGTGCGTCTTTGCAAACAGGGGGGTTGGTTTCTAAACGAACAAATGGCACATGTCTTCTAAAAATTACTTCCACAATGCCTATCTCTACACCCATTAACTTATAGGTAGAAATGAATTTTAATGTGGAAAGAATGTAGGTGAGGAAAGAGCCTTATTTTAGTTTAGTTGTTAAAGACATGTTATCATGGTGTACAAACCTATGTATGGGTACATTGGATCCT
Organism: Microcaecilia unicolor; assembly: GCF_901765095.1. Lineage (NCBI taxonomy): Eukaryota > Metazoa > Chordata > Amphibia > Gymnophiona > Siphonopidae > Microcaecilia > Microcaecilia unicolor. The sequence goes on along the minus strand of NC_044031.1, from coordinate 396,469,879 downwards.
GGCAGAAGGCAGGAAGTTCACCTAGAATGAAAAGCACACTTTTTAGTGTTATTTTGTTTTCTTTTTGCTATTGATGTGTCCTTTTTCATATATTATTGTCCCTGTTTATAAAGGAGTGCTAAAGTTTTTAGTGTGCGCTAAAAATTAGCACGTGCCAACCGTGTAGACACCCATAGCAATATTATGGACATCTACACGGTTAGCGTGCCTTTGTAAACAGGGCCCTATGTTATTTTGAATGCATTATTGTGTGTTCATCTCTTTTGTTAAGAATACTCTGTATTGTTGAACATGGGAGAGCATCACAAAAGCGCAACCCAAAATCAACATAGTATCAGTCGCCAAGATACACAGCAGTACATTTGCAAATTCGAAACTACAGTCAATTGAGCCCATTCCATCTATAAGAAAAAACTTGGGTCTTTTGTCCATTTCTTTAGTTCCCCCCCCCCCCCCCAGCCCACCTCCCCTTCCAACCCACACTCCCTCCTACTCTCATTTTGGTCTCTGAAATGTAACCTTAGGGGTGCATAGTTTTGGAACAGTTCTACAATTCACAATATCTTATTCTCTCCAGCAGTTTACTCTGTGTAAACATTTTTTATCTTCCAATTCACCATATCCCTCACAGATTTTTCCCAGTGATATCGTTTTATAAAAACCAATTTTGATTCCCTTTTTGGGGATCCAAAGCAGCACATAATCCTAAATTGAGTAGATGAGGAGTGGAGGTGTAGAAGAGACCACAAATATCGCACACTGCATGGAGATACAGCATGAAAACCAGGACTGACCTAAAATGCCCCTGCTGGAACCGGGTTAGCTGGCTCATCTGTTAACACTCTCAAATCTATAGGCCCCAGTGAATTTTAAACTAACATATAACATTTCTTAACAGCTGTGACTGCGGCAAAAAAAGAGCCATTTTTGCCCATCTAGGGAGTACAGTCAGTTTGTTCATCGCTTCCTCTAGCCAGTCATGAGTTGCTACAAGAATGTCTTGTAAGTCCAACAAATTCCCGATCAAGCAATGCAGACAGTAAAACATGTCAGGACTTTATTGTTGGTAGAACAGGAAAAAAAGTTATTGGTAGCTTGGGAGCACGTCCTTAGAAATGGTTTAGTGTTTTTCTGTCTCCATGTGAGGAATTTGGTTTCGCATTGCCTTGTCTTTTAATCCATGGTAATATACAACGTACAAAAGTTAATTCCCTCTACCTCATGGCCCAGGGCTGCTACATGATCACTCGCCCAAATGACCTTGCTTGGGTCTTTTTGATTTTTTTTAATTCATTTGTTTTCCTTAGGTGTGTTAGAATGGAAAGGGGTAATTAAATGTAGCAAAAGAGATTTGCTGTGTGTTAAAAAAAAAAACACAAATGAATGGGCAAGGAGCCGTCTTCTGGAATTATAAAACATTCCAGCCCATTGAGCTTATTTTTCAGTTCTTCCTTTTGTAAACACTAATAAAACCAACAATTTGTAAACACAGAAATCAGGTTTACTAAGGAACTTTCCTATAAGCATAATACCAAAGAAATCCTATACCAGTATTAGAAATTTAGGTTTCTTTGGTAAATCTTCTTTCACCAGCTTCCCAACTCACCAAATTAAAAGACAATGAAAACCTGAAATGTCTATGAACTCTTTGTTACCTAGGGGGGTTCTCTCATCTGGTCTTTCTGGTAAAAGCATTAACTAAAGCTGTCTTGGCTTTGTTGCTTGTACCTGTATAGCTTTCTCTATGTACTCTGTACCAGTGCTCCTCTGCACTGAAGTTTATATTCCCTTTCCTGTCCCTTCAGGAACATGGCAGACTGTCAGTTCTGGATGAGGTGGGGGGCAAGGGGACTCCACCAAGTTTGGTCTGCACAGGGCCCCACAATCGCTATGGCCAGCTCTGCCTGCTTGTACCCCCCTAATGCCAACCCTAGATAGAACTGTCAAAGAGCAGTGATTTTAAGAGGGAGAATATCAGCATAGACACCCTCCCACCCCTACTTCTGGCTATCCAGCTATCTGGCTCTCTCTCACTCTCTTTCTCTAAATGGGCTGCCTGACTCTCAGTCTCTCTCCAGACAGGCTAGCTCTCTCTCACTGTCTCTCGCAGGACAGGCTGTCTGCCTTGGTGAGCTCTCTCATGTTCTCTGTTTATCATCTCTGGATGAACCAGCTCACCATCTCTGTCTCATAGAAGGTGTGTTTTCACTGATTGGATGAGCTAATTCATTCTCAATCTCTCTCTCTCTTCCTCTCAGGACAAGCTGACTGACATATTACTCTTCCTTTTTCCTATCCCCACCTTCTAAAATTTTACAAACTACCGTACTTAACTCATTCCTTTCCCATGGATGAGCTAAAGATTTTAGCTTTGTTCAGTAGAGGCCAGATTTAGATGTTGCAATCTATAAGCAGGACCAGAAAGCAGTGTGGGGAGGAGGTTTCTCTCCCAATGACCATAAAGGTTGATCCTAAAGAAAGTAGAATCTGGCTCTTGTGTAACCCAGGTATTTGGTTTGTTCAAAATGTGGTGCCCTAGGCCTATGCATCCTATGCCTAAAACTGACCCTGAGTTCAAACAGTGCTTGCTGGCTCTTCAGGGAACACCTCTCAGTGAGAACTCTCCCCAAGACCTGTGTGTCCTGATGAGCACAGGATGTATTGTTGTGATATGGGATCAGTTTGAAAGAAATTTTATCCTTCCTAAAGAACAAGTCCATAAACCACTACTAAATGGACTTGGGAAAAATCCACAATTCCAGGAATAACATATATAGAATGTTTGTACGTTTGGGAAGCTTGCCAGGTGCCCTTGGCCTGGATTGGCTGTTGTCATGGAGAGGATGCTGGGTTCGATGGACCCTTGGTCTTTTCCCAGTGTGGCATTACTTATGTACTTCCACACAGAAATGCTGGTGCACCTTTCTGCCACCAACACATTATCCTGCTTATAATCGAAAGAGAAAAACGCCTATATTGCGATCCAAATCGGGAGATGGGCGGTATAATCGAAAGCCGATTTTGGGTGTTTCCAACTGCAATCCGTCGTGGAAACGGGTAAAGTTGACGGGGAGTGTCGGAGGTGTGGTGAAGGCGGAACTGGGGCATGGTTATCGGCCGAGGAGAGATGGGCGTCTTTAGCTGATAATCGAAAAAAAAGGCGTTTTTACCGCGATTTTGGGTCACTTTTTGTGGACCCTTTTTTTTCACGAACAAGTCCCAAAAAGTGCCCCAACTGACCAGATGACCACTGGAGGGAATCGGGGATGACCTCCCCGGACTCCCCCTGTGGTCACTAACCCCCTCCCACCAAAAGAAACCCACTTTAAAAACTTTTTTTCCAGCCTCTATGCCAGCCTCAAATGTCGTGCCCACCTCCATGACAGCAGAATGTGTTCTATCCTGTGACAGCCTTTCCCTGGTTCTGATGTGGCTCTCTGGTGAGTGTGACACCTTTTCTGTTATGCGCACTGCAGAATCACATCAGCAATGCATTGTGATGGGTGTAGGGTATTGGGCTCTGTGATTCCACTAGCTTGTGGCAAATGCTCACGATGTTGGCAGTTGGTAGGCTCTACTCCCATAGTGCTTTTCCCCCTGCTTACTGGGTCAGAGTGTGCCCTGTTTTGTTTCCGGTAGTCCATGAGGTAGTGGCCATTTTTGTAAGTCAGTTTTAGATCCCTTTCACGTCTTAGCCATGTTACAGAACTTAGTTCTTACCTTGAATGTGGCTGAAAGAGGGCATTGTACCCCATTCTGCCAGCTCTGACCTACTGCTAATCTCAGTACCAGGGAGACTCGTTGCCAGTGGGGCACAACCTCTGATCTGCAGTTAGCTGTGAGTAAGCGTGCTTATTCCAATAAAGGACGTTTTCGGAGAGATTAGTCTTCAGGTGTCAACTGGTGTGCCAATGTTATTTAGCAGCAACAAGTCCTAGAGGCCTGCGTGTATGCAGGTCCCTGGAGCACTTTTAGGAGTGGAGGAGTGGCCTAGTGGTTAGGGTGGTGGACTTTGGTCCTGGGGAACTGAGGAACTGAGTTTGATTCCTGGCAAAGGCAGCTCCTTGTGACTCTGGGCAAGTCACTTAACCCTCCATTGCCCGCCGCATTGAGCCTGCCATGAGTGGGACAGCGCAGGGTACAAATGTAACAAAAATAAAATAAATAAAATACCGCAGTGCACTTCAGCCAGGTGGACCCAGGACCATCACCATCCCCCCTACCTGTAACACTTGTGCTAGTAAATGGGAGGTCTCCAAAACCCACTGTACCCACATGTAGGTGCCCCCTTCACCCCTAAGAGCTATGGTAGTGTTGTACATTTGTGGGTAGTGGGTTTTGGGGGAGGGGGGTTGGGGGCTCAGCACCCGTGGTAAGGTAGCTATGCATGTGGGAGCATTGTCTGAAGTCCACCGCACTGACCTCTAGGGTGCCCAGTTGGTGTCCTGGCATGTCAGGGGGGCGAGTTTACTACGAATCGTGGCCCCTCCCATGACCAAATGGCTCGGATTAGGACGTTTTTGAGCTGGACGGTTTTAGTTTCCATTATCGCTCAAAAAAACAAATGCCCAGCTGAAAAACGTACATTTTTTCGAAAATACGGTCTGTCCCGCCTCTTCAAGTACCCATTTTCGGACATAGACGCCCATGGAGATAGGCGTTCGCGTTTGATTATGCCCCTCCATACTTCTTATCCATATGGGTGATGGTACCCTACTTGCTTTTTCAAAATTTTGTTTTATTAAATTTTTCAACAGTAACAGGATAAAAAGACATTTAATCAAAAATCCAATATAATGCAACATTATACTAGAAGGAAAAGAAAATAATCATATAGACCACATGATGGAGGGCCTGCTATTGTGTCTGGGCTCAAAAACAAGAGTAGAAAAACGTGAGAACTTTATCTTGACCTAAAAGTACTCTATTTGTTTTTGCCTTCTAGTCCTTTGCTATATCAAAAATGGTCCCATCAAAGAAGGTCCATGCTTTACATGAGGGGTTCTCAGCCCAGTCCTTGGGACACACCTACCCAGTCAGGTTTTTAGGATACCCACAATGAATATGCATGAGATGGATTTGCATACAATGGAGGCAATGAATACAAATTGTGGATATCTTGAAAACCAGACTGGCTTGGTGTTTCCCAAGGACTGGGTTGAGAATCCCAGCTGTACATAAAAATGCTTTCCATGATGCTCCCCAGGATGTAAACTTGAAAGAAATAGTAGAAATCTTACCTAGATGAAGATAGGCTCAACTGTAAGAAACACATGGCAATATGCCACCAAGCCTTAACAACAGAAAAAAAACAACCTATATTTCTCTTAACACATTGAACAGTTCTAAATTCAACCAACCAGACACTCAAAATAGTAAACAGTTTACTGCAAACTCCACAACAGAACTAGCCTTACCATTCATGACTGACCAGCAATGATTTTGCTATATATATCTTAATAATCTAAGTAAAGATCTTCATGAAATAATATGCATGAAATAACTCATGAAATAATAAGCAATACCATAACTTATTCTTCTTTACCATGTGTGTATGCACCATGTATGTATGCACCTAATGCAATGCCTTTTGTAACTCTGTTACCAGGAAATGGCAACCGCCATTACAGCAAATTTAAGCCACATTAAGCCTGCAAATCGGTGGGAAAATGTGGGATACAAATGCTACAAATAAATAAATAAAAATCAGGACCTACAGACAGTTCCATTGAGCCTCCCACCAGCTAATGAGGAGAACACTCCCTCCTCTCCATCCCCCACCCACATGCAAAGCCATCTGGGATTAATTCAATCAGGTCACAGAGGATGCTCTCAAAAAATGGCCGACATCCTGCCCTCTTGACCCCTGCCCAGGAAAGATAGTAAAGATAGCAAGCAAAGGCCTCATTGAAGGGCCGCTGAAATTTTTAACTCCTCTCTTGTGGAAGGACAGCTGCCAATACATTAAAATGGAATGTGATACACCCCCTATGGAAAAAAGAACTCCCTTGACTAGGACAAGCTCAGAAATACTGATCAGTTTCTAACATCCCTTTCTTGGCAAAATGTATAGAACAGACAGTCTGCATCCAACTCAACTACTGGCTAGACCTATGTCAATCTGGCTTCTGACTTGGGTCCAATCAGAGATAATTCTGTGTCCCTTACTGATGATCTCCACAGAAACCGTGACACAGGATCCTCCTGGATACTAATGTTGCTGGATTTCTCAGCATCCTTCACCACCATTGATCATAATATCATGCTTTCAAATCTGGCAGAAACAGGTATCATTGGCACAGTATTTACATATTTAAATCCTTTTTGTCAGATAGGCAACAATCAGTTCTGTTCAGCAACCGTACATTATTACTTTGGACACTGAGCTGTGGGGAACCACAGGGATCCATACTGTTACTTATTTTATTTAATAACTACTGTAAGTCTTTAGCTGAGCTACTTTGGTTGATGGGCAAAATTCTGTATCTGTGTTGATGATGTGCAACTACTCATACCCATTGAACAGATCTACCCATGGCTTTGAGAAAATTGACAAGTGGACAGGTATCTGACTTCAAAATACCATTAGGAAGTATATCCCCCTCCCCCTCAAACTCACAGATCAGGAATTTTGGGATACTGCTAAATTCGTCAATTGCTTTTAAAAACTGTTTGTATCACTTGTGCCAACTACAAAATCTCTCTCCATATATTGATGAGTCTGATCAGAGTAGTCCGTGCTGTAATAACACCATGACTGGACTACTATATTGCCCTGTACACTAGTACATGTGTTTCTTACAGCTGAGTCTGTCTTCATCTAGGTAAGATTTCTACCATTTCTTTCAAGTTTACATATTGGGGAGCATCATGGAAAGCATTTTTGTGGAAAGCCTGGAATAGACTTCATGAATCAGTACGTCAAGCTCCAGCTCTGGCCATCTTCACATCTAAGCTAAAAGCCCACCTTATTGAGGCTGCTTTTAACTCCTAACTCCACTTGCTCAGTACCTATGTCTGTTTTATCATTCTCACCTTAAGTAATTCCCTTATCCCTTATATATCTTATTTGTCTGATTAGATATGTAAACTCTGTTGAACAAGAACTGTCTCTTACATGTTCAGTGTATAGTGTTGCGTACGCCTAGTAGCACCATAGAACTGTTAAGTAGTAGTAGTCAAACCAAAAAGAATTTGCATCAATTCCAACTAATTTAAAAGGCAGCACAACTGATAAAGGGTTTAGCCCTCTACACATCTTTGAGGTCTCTATGGTCCTCTCAAGGAACATCAAAAGAAATTGCATAATGTGTTCCCCACCTGCAAACCTTCTCAAGAGTAGCCCCCACATTGGAATTCACTCCTGAAGTGGCTATGCTGAATTCAAGACCACCTCTATTTCAGGAAGTAGGCGAAAGCCTAGCTCTTCTCCCAAGCCTTTAATATAAGTGGCAACTGATTATCCATTCGCTCCGCACCTGGACTAGGCTTGCTCCACACCTTTGTAACTTATACCAGTTCCTCATATTTTATTCAACTGTACATATAATTTGCCTTCAGCTTAGCCACATGTGTTTATTCCAAAACTTAGGGGCCAATATTCAGCTGGCAGTCGGAGCTGACCTCACATATTCAATGCTGGGTCATTTCCAGTGACCGGCATTGATTATCTGGGTTTTTTTTGTCCGGCTCTAACTTAACTGGCTATGTCAATATTCAGTGCTGGCCAGTTAAGTCAATAGTGGGCAAAGATAGGGCTACTGTTTATGCAGGCTGATTTGCCCTCTAAAAATAGCTGGCCAGCACTTGAATATTTACAAACAGCTGGCTATATTGCATGACGCAGCCAGTTAGCCACTATCCCGGGATTCTATATATCACACTGAGATTTCCACATAGACATCGTAGTGTATTCCATAACAATGCGAATAAGCTAATTGGTTAACAAGCTAATCAGTGCTGATAATTAGATGTTAACAACCAATTATCAGCACTAATTGGCACTAATTAGAATTTACGCACACTAGTTGCTAAGCGTATTCTGTAACGTGGTGCGTGTAAATTCTAAGTCACATAGTTGAAAAGGGGGCATGGCCATGGGCGTGAAATGGACAGGTCATGGGCATATCTAAAATCTATGCGCGTTGTTATAGAATACACCCACTCTGCACATAATTTAGGCATCGGGATTTACACCGGAATTTACTTGGTGTAATTGGCCGTGACTAAATTTAGTCACGTGGACCGGCACCCAGCGTATTCGATAAACTGTGCGGAAATGTAGGCTTATTCTATTTGCCTTAATTTAGGCGTACTTTATAGAATACACTTAAGTGAATTTCATTTTGGCGGCAAATTTTTAGGCGTGATATATTCATTGGAGGTAGCCTGCTATCTCCCGCTGAATATTAGCGGTTAGCAGGCTAAATACTATTTAACCGTCCAGTGCTGAATATTGAGGGCTTTGTACTACCCATCTTGTCTTGTCTATATATCTTCACTGCAGTTGCCTCGTATACTGCCTGTTAAGATGTTTCTTTGTATTATGAACAGCATTAGCATCATATCTATGTTATTTGCATGTTCTTCCATGCTCCTTATTATGGTATCATTTGTATTCTCTTGATAGTTATCATATTCTATTATATAATTGCTTTGAAGTATTGTTAAATCTTTATATTTCTGATACTGTATCCTGTTAGTACTATTCCTAGGATTCAATTTCTCATCTCCAAGTTTACCTCATTGATTGCATTTATGTTATATTTGGCCAATTTACTATTGTTACGACGTTAACAAAAATGTAAGTTTTATGTTAAGCTCTACCTGAGTACACCTTGAATGAATCTCTTGATAACGGCAGTTATAAGTCCCAGGAAATAAATAACGTGTCCTGGACAAAGGTGGTCAGCATTGTTCAGGCTCCAGTTGGCGAAGGAACAAGATAAGGGGTCAAAGGAGGGGAAAGTCAAAAGCAGTCCTATGGAAAGGCTCTACCACTCTGGAGGCTCCTGGCAGGTCTCCTATGCTGCAACATGAGTTGGCATCATTTCTGGCCTCCCCCTTTGGAACACAGATGACAACAAAGGGAGTCAGAATGTAGAATAGAAGTGCCCCCCTCCCCCTCCCGTGTGGTTAGAAAGTGCATCCTGTTTCCCCTTTAAATGAACTTTGTCACAAACCTGGTGCTTGAATTAGCCCAGAGAAAGTGCAGTGGATGACTAACCCAACAAAATGGGAATTTCCTATCAACTGCGGAAAACACCACTGCCAGTACCACAAAGAAATATGTCAGAAGGGGGAGACAAAAAGATAGGAGGTAAAATAATTATTTGCAGTACTTCACTGACTGCTTAATGATGAGTTGCCTTCAAACCTCTCTCTCTCTCTCTCTCCACTGCTGGTTTTGCAAAACAGGCTTCGAAAGCTATGGAAAGCTGTGGAGAAAAATTCCCTTGGTAGGAATTGTGAATCCTGCATAACAGAACTAGTTACCACAGGGATGGTGCAGAGTTACAGATACTTTAATGATATTTCATTTGTCAAGTTTAGTGCTGTCACAGGTCAGATTGAATGTTTCCAGCTTGATATTAGTTTGATGCTTTTAAACTGTATCTCACAGATGAGCTCTCTCTCTCCCTCTCATTTCAATTGCGGTTTTAGGGGGCGGAGGAAGCAAATCTTTTAGAGTATGTAAGAAACATTAATCTTTTTATTGATCCACTTTATCTAATAGATGAGAGAACAGTTAATGTCTTTAGAATGGTTTCCCATATGGCTGCTGACATCAGGCACAAATATATTCAAGCTTGCAGTAGGAAAGAAACTTTGAAGAAAAATGTTTCCCCATTTGGCAGACTGGCATCTCCTGTTGTGCAGTCTGATTTACTGTGCAGTGTCAGGCCACCTAAGAAGTCTTGAGCTTGCTAATTCCCTAATGCAAAAACTAGATGGTGCCTAGGACGTAATGAATTATGTATCATTCGAAACTGACTTTTAAAGCCGGAAATCACACTGTGCAGCATACCACACACTTTATATTGTAATTAATATAATATGTAGCTGTCATTATGTGTATTTCACTATAAACAGCAGCTGGGACACAGCTGGTTTACCTTTCTAAATGGTCGGCTTTCAGGTACATTTTGTAGTTGCTTCTTCAACAGGAAAGAACTAAGTATCTTTAAGGCAGCACGCTTCAGGACATTTACCTATTTGGATTGCTTCATAAATGGGAACATTCCAGAAAATCTGTTCCTGAAACTGTGAGGTTGTATTAAGAAAATGTTTCAGTACAATTGCTAGCTGGGGTAGGAGGTGATTTCTGTCCATTTTAATAGTACATGAAAGTAATTTTTCTAACAGGTTGCATAGGCTGGAAAGCCAAGTAGGTATCTATTTTAAGACTGTTTTAGGAAGACATGTGGAGGAGCATAATCGAACGCGAACGCCCATCTCCATGGGCGTGTATGTCCGAGAACGGGTACGTGAAGGGGCGGGACAGACCGTATTTTCGAAAAAAATGGGCGTCCATCTTTTTTTTCGATAATACAGTTTGTGCCAGGCAAATGCATCGGATTTGTGCGGATTTGAGCTGGGCAGTTTCGTTTTCCAGCAATAATGGAAACCGAAGGCGCCCAGCTCAAAAGCGAACAAATCCAAGGCATTGGGTCGTGGGAGGGGCCAGGATTCATAGTGCACTGGTCCCCCTCACATGCCAGGACACCAACAGGGCATCCTAGGGGGCACTTGTAAAAAGTAAAAAAAAAATTTAAATACCTCCCAAGTCCATAGCTCCCTTCCTTTGGGTGCTGAGCCCCTCAAATCCTCCCCAAAACCCACTGCCCACAACTCTACATCATTACCATAGCCCTTATGGCTGAAGGGGGGCACCTACATGTGGGTACAGTGGGTTTTGGGGGCGGTTTGGAGGGCTCCCATTTACCAGCACAAGTGTAACAGTTGGGGGGGGGGGGGGGATGGGCCTGTGTCCACCTGCCTAAAGTGCACTGCACCACTAACAACTGCTCCAGGGACCTGCATACTGCTGTGATGAAGCTGGGTATGGCATTTGAGGGTGGCATACAGGCTGGAAAAAAATTCTTAAAGTTTGTTATTTTATGGTGGGAGGGGGTTAGTGACCACTGGGGGAGTCAGGGGTGATCATCCCCGATTCCCTCCGGTGGTCTTGTGGTCATTTAGGGTACTTGCTCGTGAAAAAAAGGGTCCAAAAAATGACCCACATTCACGGTAAAAACGCCTTTCTTTTTTCGATTATCGGCCGAGGGCGCCCATCTCTCCTTGGCCGATAACCACACCCCAGTCCTGCCTTCACCACTCCTCCGATACGCCCCCGTCAACTTTGCCCATTTCCGCGACAGATTGCAGTTGAAGACACCCAAAATTGGCTTTCGATTATACCGATTTGGGTGCCCATGGGAGAAAGGCACCCATCTCCCGATTTGGGTCGAAATCTGGGCGCCTATCACTTTCGAAAATAAGGTGGATAGGCACCTATGTGTATTTGTAATATAATCTCATAATAAGTACATAAGTACATAAGTACATAAGTAGTGCCATACTGGGAAAGACCAAAGGTCCATCTAGCCCAGCATCCTGTCACCGACAGTGGCCAATCCAGGTCAAGAGCACCTGGCACGCTCCCCAAACGTAAAAACATTCCAGACAAGTTATACCTAAAAATGCGGAATTTTTCCAAGTCCATTTAATAGCGGTCTATGGACTTGTCCTTTAGGAATCTATCTAACCCCTTTTTAAACTCCGTCAAGCTAACCGCCCGTACCACGTTCTCCGGCAACGAATTCCAGAGTCTAATTACACGTTGGGTGAAGAAAAATTTTCTCCGATTCGTTTTAAATTTACCACACTGTAGCTTCAACTCATGCCCTCTAGTCCTATTATTTTTGGATAGCGTGAACAGTCGCTTCACATCCACCCGATCCATTCCACTCATTATTTTATACACTTCTATCATATCTCCCCTCAGCCGTCTCTTCTCCAAGCTGAAAAGCCCTAGCCTTCTCAGCCTCTCTTCATAGGAAAGTCGTCCCATCCCCACTATCATTTTCGTCGCCCTTCGCTGTACCTTTTCCAATTCTACTATATCTTTTTTGAGATACGGAGACCAGTACTGAACATAATACTCCAGGTGCGGTCGCACCATGGAGCGATACAACGGCATTATAACATCCGCACACCTGGACTCCATACCCTTCCTAATAACACCCAACTTTCTATTTGCTTTCCTAGCCGCAGCAGCACACTGAGCAGAAGGTTTCAGCGTATCATCAACGACGACACCCAGATCCCTTTCTTGATCCGTAACTCCTAACGCGGAACCTTGCAAGACGTAGCTATAATTCGGGTTCCACTTACCCACATGCATCACTTTGCACTTGTCAACATTGAACTTCATCTGCCACTAATATGGCTAAAATGCACTTGTGTACATTTACACTTGCTTGGGAGCAGACACAAATCTACGTGGCTGAAGTATAATAAGTGCACATGTTAAAAACAGGGGCGTAGCCAGAAGTCCAGTTTTTTTGGGGGGGGAGGGCTGAGGGGTAGACTGGGAGGTCAAGAATTTCCTCTCATCTCTCCCCCAGCCCCCCTTCATTCCCTCCTCATACATTTGTTGATAAGGATACCCAAACCCCACCAGATGAAGAGATTTTTCAGGCCAAGCCCCTGCCTGTGCTGCTTCAGTAGTAAGGAAGCTGGAGGGGTGCTTCAGCCACAGATGTCAGCACTTCTGTGCATACTCAGAACTGTGTATGAGTGGAAGTAGTGATATCAGTGGCTGAAGCACCCCACCAGCTTCCTCACTGCTGAGGGAGCATGGGCAGGGACTTGGCCAATGTATCTTTTTGACTAGGGGGGGCTTGGGCATCTCATCAGCCATTCATTTGGTACTGCAAATTTGGATGGGGACTGAGCCCAATGTTGGGAGGTGCAGGTCCTCAAGGCCCCCCTGTTGCTACAGTAGTACAGTAAGGCCAATGGATGAGTCTTCCAACACTTAAATCACTCATACAACTGGTAGATTCTCAAGAATGTAGATTCTCGAGAATCTACCAGTTGTATGAGTGATTTAACTGCTGGAAGACTCATCCATTGACCTTACTATTCTACTCTGCTGCATATTCTGTAAGGTTTCTTCTGTTCATCCACTTCAGTGACTTTCCTCCCCCTGTGGCTACACCACTGGTATGGGTGTGTGTGTGTGTGTGTGTGTGTGTGTGTGTGTGTGTGTGTACATGTGTGTGCATGTGCACGTTTTGGGCTGGTATCTTTTTAATCACCTGGGCTGTTAGGCCGTGGTTTAGTGGCTTTCATAGGTGATTTATTGCTCAACTGTTTGGGGAGGTTAAGGTGGATGGGGCTAAGGTGAAGTGTGACTATGACAGTGGGGGGAGGGGTGCAATGTATTAAACTGCATTAAACTGCTTTTACTATTTTCTCTGACAACGAATTTCAGAGTTTAATTATATGTTGAATGAAGAAATATTTTCTCCAGTTCGTTTTAAATGTACTACTTTGTAACTTCATTACGTGCCCCCTAGTCCTAGTATTTTTGGAAAGAGTAAACAAGCGATTCACATCTACCCATTCCACTCCACTCATTATTTTACAGACCTCTAGCATATCTCCCCTAAGCCATCTTTTCTCCAAGCTGAAGAGCTGTAGTTGCTTTAGCCTTTCCTCATAGTGAAGTCATCCCTTCTCCTTTATCATTTTTGTCACCCTTCTCTGTACCTTTTCTAATTTCACTATCAGGCTCATTTTCAAAAGAGATAGATGTCCAAAAAGTGACATAAGTCAGCATTTGGACGTTTATCTCACAGAAACATCCAAATCAGTATTATCAAAAACCTCCTTTTGGACGTCTGAAGTCTCTGAAGTCTGAAGTGTGTTCAAGGCGGGACTTGTGCATTCCTAAGACATGGACGTCTTTCAGCAATAATGAAACAAAACAAAGACGTCCATGTTTTGAGCTAGACCTGTTTTTATAACAATTGCCTGTAGTGTGAATTGAACCCATTTCCCCAGGATCAAAGTCTGCTACACTAACACTTGGCTACTCCTCACAAGAGGTGCCCCAAATGACCAGATGACCACTGGAGGGACTTGGGGATCACCTCCCCTTCCTCCCTCAAATCACAAAACATTTTTCCAAACAGCACTTTCAAAAGGAAAAGATAGACTTTTTTTTTTTTTTTAATAGAAAATGACCTTTCCTGGTCTGATTTTGGACATTTTACAAAAAACATCCAAATTCAGACTTAGCTGTCATATCCAAAAATGCCCCTTCTGCATTTGACTTGTCCCAAGTCACAAGGAACAGCAGTGGGAATTGAACCCATGTTGCCAGGCTCAAAGCCCACTGCACTAACCATTAAGCCACTCCTCCTCTAATTTGGATGGTTTTAATTTGGATGGTTTGCATTTGGACGTCTTTGTGTTCAAAAATGGCCGAAAGTCAAAGACGTCCAAATCTAGGGACATCCAAATTTGAGGACGTCCTTGGATTTGGACGTCTTCGACAGTATTTTTGAAACGAAAGATGGACGTCTATCTTTTTTTGAAAATACAGTTTTCCCCGCCTCTGGATTTGGATGTTTTACAAAGACGTCCAAATCGAAACTTAGACCTTTCTTTCGAAAATGCCCCTCCACATCTTTTTTGAGATGCAGTGACCAGAATAGCACACAGCATTTGAGGAGCCATACAAAAGCATTATAATATTCTCATTTTTCTTTTCCATTTCTTTCCTAATAATACCTAACATTCTATTAGCTTTCATAGCCGCCGCTCACTGAGCAGAGGATTTCAACATATCATCAACAATGACGCCTAGATCCCTTTCCTGGTCGGTGACACCTAATGTGGAACCTTGCATTACATAACTATAATTCGGGTTCCTCTTTCCCACTTGCTCACAGTAAACATCATGTGCCATTTGGATACCCAGTCTCCCAGTCTTGTAATTTTTCACAATCCTCTTGCAATTTAACAACTTTGAATAACTTTGTGTCATTAGCAAATTTAATTAGCTCACTATTTACTCCCATCTCTAGATCATTTATAAATATCTAGAGATGGGAGTACATACAGTAGTTAACTTTGCTGTCCTAACTTTATTTGGTTACTTAGCTGGTTAACAGACCAAAAATCACTGCTAACCTGTTAAGTTGTCACTCTGCCATAATAACTCTGTCCCCAGCCTGCCCCTAACTCCACCCCTGTCCCACCCACTACTACTACATTTCTAGAGCGCTACTAGGGTTACGCAGCGCTGTACAATTTAACAAAGAGAGACAGTCCCTGCTCAAAGAGCTTACAATCTAATAGACAAGTGAACGGTCGGTCCGATAGGGGCAGTCAAATTGGGGCAGTCTGGATTCACTGAACGGTAAGGGTTAGGTGCCGAACGCAGCATTGAAGAGGTGGGCTTTAAGCAAAGACTTGAAGACGGGCAGGGAGGGGGTAAAGGGATCGCTGATTAGTGGTGATAGTCAGCAGCACTAACCAGCTCAGTGCTGCTGAATATCAGTTGCTGGCTCGTTCAGCAGCATTTAATGAGGCAGGAGTTCCTGGTCTTTAGAATAGCGACCGCATAGACAGTAACACTTCCTTTAAAATATCCTCAGATGCACTCATTAAATGAACTTTTACAATGCCCTTCTCTGAATAGGAATACACTCACATGAAATCTAGTCTAGTTAATCAACAAAGACTGATTGTGCAGGGACAGTGTCGGAGGATAACAGCTGCTGCAGTAGCCATGGGTGTTATGTAGCAACATAGTAAATGATAGCAGATAAAGACCTGTATGGTCCATCCAGTCTGCTCAACAAGGCAACCAGAGTTGTACCTGCTGCTCTGTGCAGGTTATGTTCCTCATACCCACACTCAAGGTGCATCAACTAATACTTAACACTAACAAAACCATTGCCTGTTGGTTTTCAGGCACACCCTTACCAGCTCCACCCCTTCTTACTCTCACTACTTATCCTAGTATCAGTATCTCCCTTCCGATATTTGGGTGTGATTCTTGATTCCTCTCTTACGTTTCTTCCATAGATTTCACACCTAAGACTAGCTTTCTGGTGTTCCATCAGTTCTTTGACACCACAAAATTCCATGCACTGATTCCCTCTTTATTCACTTCCCGATTGGATTATCATAATATTATTTACCTGAAGAGTTTACAGTGGTGGAAATAAGTATTTGATCCCTTGCTGATTTTGTAAGTTTGCCCACTGACAAAGACATGAGCAGCCCATAATTGAAGGGTAGGTTATTGGTAACAGTGAGAGATAGCACATCACAAATTAAATCCGGAAAATCACATTGTGGAAAGTATATGAATTTATTTGCATTCTGCAGAGGGAAATAAGTATTTGATCCCCCACCAACCAGTAAGAGATCTGGCCCCTACAGACCAGGTAGATGCTCCAAATCAACTCGTTACCTGCATGACAGACAGCTGTCGGCAATGGTCACCTGTATGAAAGACACCTGTCCACAGACTCAGTGAATCAGTCAGACTCTAACCTCTACAAAATGGCCAAGAGCAAGGAGCTGTCTAAGGATGTCAGGGACAAGATCATACACCTGCACAAGGCTGGAATGGGCTACAAAACCATCAGTAAGACGCTGGGCGAGAAGGAGACAACTGTTGGTGCCATAGTAAGAAAATGGAAGAAGTACAAAATGACTGTCAATCGACAAAGATCTGGGGCTCCATGCAAAATCTCACCTCGTGGGGTATCCTTGATCATGAGGAAGGTTAGAAATCAGCCTACAACTACAAGGGGGGAACTTGTCAATGATCTCAAGGCAGCTGGGACCACTGTCACCACGAAAACCATTGGTAACACATTACGACATAACGGATTGCAATCCTGCAGTGCCCGCAAGGTCCCCCTGCTCCGGAAGGCACATGTGACGGCCCGTCTGAAGTTTGCCAGTGAACACCTGGATGATGCCGAGAGTGATTGGGAGAAGGTGCTGTGGTCAGATGAGACAAAAATTGAGCTCTTTGGCATGAACTCAACTCGCCGTGTTTGGAGGAAGAGAAATGCTGCCTATGACCCAAAGAACACCGTCCCCACTGTCAAGCATGGAGGTGGAAATGTTATGTTTTGGGGGTGTTTCTCTGCTAAGGGCACAGGACTACTTCACCGCATCAATGGGAGAATGGATGGGGCCATGTACCGTACAATTCTGAGTGACAACCTCCTTCCCTCCGCCAGGGCCTTAAAAATGGGTCGTGGCTGGGTCTTCCAGCACGACAATGACCCAAAACATACAGCCAAGGCAACAAAGGAGTGGCTCAGGAAGAAGCACATTAGGGTCATGGAGTGGCCTAGCCAGTCACCAGACCTTAATCCCATTGAAAACTTATGGAGGGAGCTGAAGCTGCGAGTTGCCAAGCGACAGCCCAGAACTCTTAATGATTTAGAGATGATCTGCAAAGAGGAGTGGACCAAAATTCCTCCTGACATGTGTGCAAACCTCATCATCAACTACAGAAGACGTCTGACCGCTGTGCTTGCCAACAAGGGTTTTGCCACCAAGTATTAGGTCTTGTTTGCCAGAGGGATTAAATACTTATTTCCCTCTGCAGAATGCAAATAAATTCATATACTTTCCACAATGTGATTTTCCGGATTTAATTTGTGATGTGCTATCTCTCACTGTTACCAATAACCTACCCTTCAATTATGGGCTGCTCATGTCTTTGTCAGTGGGCAAACTTACAAAATCAGCAAGGGATCAAATACTTATTTCCACCACTGTATAACCTCCCTATTCCACACTGTGGAGGTTACACACTCTTCAGAACACAGCCATATGATTGCTATGTCGGGCTCATCAATCAAATCACATTTCCCCTCTATGAAAAAAATAACATTGGCTCCCGATGGAGAAGAGAATGATATATAAAGTAGTGCTAATTACATTCAAGGCTTACCGAATTGGTATTCTGGACTATTTGTCCTGATTATACCTTATTGCCCTTCTAGGACACTGCGGTCCTTAAACGATCACCGGTTGGTTCTCCCTAGCCCTAAATTTACTCATCTCAAATCCACATGACGTAGTCCTTTTTTCTTTCTCCACATATCTGGAATACTTTCTCTCTCCTTCTACGTGGAAATTCTTCCCTCAAAAACGTTAAGGCTGACTTAAAAACTTGGCTTTTTGATGAAGCATTCAGAGGGGCTGCCTGACTATCAACACCAGCTATTTAACCATTTTTGCTCTTTTCCTCTTTGTGTTATAGACTCTTTTGAATAAATCTCTCCTTTCCCTTACCCTACCTTTTACCACTCCTTAATTATTTGTTTGGTATGAGTGTTATGCTTTTATATTTATAATGGAGTTCCTTTCTTGCTTTTCTTGTTTTTAACCTGTATACCGCTCTGCTCTGCTATTCAGTTAGAGCAGTATAAAAAGTTTTGGAAATAAATAAATGCATTTCAGTTTTGCTTTGATTCCCTCCTCTTTCTGTATAGGGAACCTCTGTATTTATCCCACATGTTTTTGAATTTGGTCACTGTTTTTTGATCTCCACCACCTCCCCTAGGAAGGTTTTCCAAGCATCATCATTCTCTATGAAAAGTCTTTCCTGATGTTACTTCTCTCCAACCTCAATTCATGACGTCTAGTTCACTTCTTCCCCGTCTATGAAAAAGATTTGTTTTTATATTAATACTGTTCAAGTGTTTAAACATCTGTATCGTATCTCCCCTGACTTTCCTCTAGGGTACAGAGTATCTGGTCCAAGGTACCCCTGTCCCAGGCATTGCAAGCCACAGCACCCCAAGCCTAGGTACCCTGCACAGAGAGGTTTTGGGCCTGAGAGCCTACAATTCAGCTATACCCCCCCCCCCCAACCAATTATACTTACCTGGTCTGTGGAGGTGTCCAGCAGCATCTTCCGCATCCAGCCACCATCTTGAAAAATGGTGACACATGACCACCTAGTGAGACCAAATATATATAATTGGTTTGGAAATGGTCTAGCTGCATCGGAGGGTCTCTCATTCAGGGCCTTCCTGTGCCAGGTTTTCAGGCCAGGCATGCCCTGATCTGGAGTGCCCATGACAAAGGGCCCAAGGCAAGTGTCAAATTGGAACTGCCACCCGGCTACCATTTGTCTGGGTGGTAATTCCATTTTTGATGTGCATCCAAAATGCATGGTAGAAAATATTTTCTATGTTCTACCGCGAGGCACTTATCCGGCATTAAGCGGCAGTGTATACACGCTGATGCTTACTGCCCAGTTAATGCATGAGACCTTACTGCCAAGTCAATGGGTAGCGGAAAGGTCTCATGCCGAAAATGGACATGTGCTGGTTTTAATTTTGCCGCATGTCCATTTTCAGCCACAAAAAAAGGCCTTTTTTTCCAGGCATGCTGAAAAATGGACCTGCTTGCGTCCAATGCACATGCCTACACCAGCACAGGCCATTTTTCAGCGCGCCTTAGTAAAAGGACCCCTTTAAGTGTGGCTTATAGAATAGCGCTTTTTCAGTGCCGATTTTCTTTTTTTGGTGCCATATATATAATCTAGCCCTAAATGTTTCTGGATTAGATTGTATCAGTATAAATATTGTCCCTTTCTTTTTATATGACATCACAGAGAGAGTGTACATTAGAGAATGTGCTTTTCCTTTTACATACTGAGTCTCGTAACTTGTAAGTGACCAATTGGAAAGGAAAGCTTGTGTAAAGCACTGTGAAAGAGAAGCTAAGAAATACTTCTAGTTTCAAGGGACAAAAAATTCCCCCCCCCCCCCCCCCCCCTCACTAACCTTTAATGATGGAACCTAGCAACAGAATAAAAACAACAGAGAAAAACCAATTCTTTCTTTTTGCCTTTGCTGATTCAGTTAAGAGGACTGTTCCTTTCTGCCACATGATACTTGTAGTGTATTGCCTCTCAAGCCACCTATACCAGGAAATAACAGAAGAACAGATTTTCCTATTTCACTTATAATCTGGTGTTCCCGTCAGCACCCTGAGCAGACAGGCTGCAGCAGGTCTATACTGTATGTAATTACAATAAAGGCTTTCTGAGTACAGTACTTACAGTTCAGAGTTAGGTAGTTCTTGGAATTTTCCAGAGGTTTATAAAAGAAATCTTCCAAGGATTTCCAGGGTCGTCCATCACCCACCACCCTAAGCCAAGAATAAAAGCAGGGCTTTCTTAAGTAAAATAGATTCACCTGCTCAGAATCAATACTGAAGACGTGAGGCCTTCTTGAGTGGCAAGTGCAATCGCTCTGCTTTTCCCTGCATCTCGCTTGGACAATGAGCTCTGTCGCTGGCTGAAGAGATCATCAACCACTGCCCAACATCAAAAATAAAAGCAGATCTAGTAAAAGACCCCCTTTATTTTAAACTAGCTAAATATTAGTGCACATATCTGCAGCATAGCCTCACAGGAATAAAAGGGCCCTGTACCAGGTAACATGTTCTAATCATTATTAAAAGACCCTGAAAGAGTACTAAAGCATTAAGGGATCTTTTTACTAAAGGGCATTAAGCCTTAACACATGCTTAACACATAAGAAAAGGCTCAATGCAAAACTTGATAAAGTGTTTTGCGATGCTTGCCCTAATGTTGTGCGCTAAGCACATATTAACTATTTTTTAAAAACTGAGGGGTCCTTTTACAAAGGCGCGCTGAAAACTGGTTTGCGGTAGTGTAGGCACGTGTTTTGGGCGTGCAACGATCCATTATTTTTTAGCATACCTGTAAAAAAGGCCTTTTTAAAATGTTTGCCAAAAATGGAAGTGCGGCAAAATGAAAATTGTCACGCGTCCATTTTGGGTCTGAGACCTTACCGCCAGCCATTGACCTACCGGTAAAGACTCACATGGTAACCGGGTGGTAATGACCTTCGCACACCAAATGCCACTTGGCATACGTCCGTTACGCACGTCCAAAATATAAAAAATATTTTTCAGATGCGCGTATTGGATGTGAGCCAAAAATGAAGTTACTGCAAGAGCCACATGGTAGTTGGATGGTAACTTCATTTTGGCACACATTGGGCACATGTAGATGCTTATGTGGCTTTTTTTTTTTTTTTTTTTGTTATATTTGTACCCTGTGCTTTCCCACTCATGGCAGGCTCTATGTGGTGGGCAATGGAGGGTTAAGTGACTTGCCCAGAGTCAGAAGGAGCTGCCTGTGCTGGGAATTGAACTCAGTTCCTCAGGACCAAAGTCCACCACCCTAACCACTAGGCCACTCCTCCACTCCACTCTACTTAGTAAAAGGACCCCTGAAAGCAAATAGCACTGAAGCAAATAGCCATATTACATGAACACCAGCATGGTTTCAGAGACTGCTACAACACAGAGATATGTTTTATCTGTACTATTAAAGGTTGGTTGATACTGCTTAAAGCCAACGTGGCAATAGATGCACTGTTGTTGGATATCTCAGCTGCTTTTGATCAAGTAGTACATAGCATTCTTTTTCATAGATGCAGTGTAGTTCGGATTAAAGAATATGCACTGAAATAGCTTGAATCTTGTATACTGAACAGGAAACAGCAGGTGCAGTTTCAGAAAGAGATTGGTTGGATATGTTGCAAGGATTTCCAGAGTTTTCTATTGTCTACCACACTTTTCAACTTGTGTTTACGAACCTTTTGTGATTTAGCACTTAAATTAAACTGTCAATCTGTATTATATGTTGATGACACTCTTTGGTTATGATGAAAGCTAAAGAAGTTCTCTCAGACTGACCGGTTGCAGGGCTCCAAATCACCTGAGCCTGAGTTACAGGAAGACACAGACTCTTGTGTTTCAAATAAATCCTTTGGTAGTTCCTCTACTCAGCGAATAATGATAACATGATTCCAAGTTGGCAAGAAGATTTTTAACAGGATAGCACTAGATTCTAAACTATTATTTAAATCTTATATTAAGCAGTTCATTATGAGAGAGTTTTAACAAATTGTGACCGTCGTGCAGCTTAAAAATTTACTCACCAATAAAGTAATAACCTACTGAGACATTTTATCTTGAAGAAAAGATTCTAAATGTATAAGGTCAAAAAAGGTGCAACAATGTGTGGAATGCTTTGCCTCTTTATGTATGACAATCTCGACTTCTTTGGAGGTGTTTAAGAAACTGATAAAGGCTTTGCTGTTTCAGAGAGCATTTCTGAAGCTTAGTTGGTGGGGGGTGGGGGGCTTGAGCTTCTAATTTAAGACTCTGTTTATGTTTATTGAGTGTATTGATGGTGTTTTATGTGATTTGATTATGTTTGTTTTGAGGTACTCCGGATTATAAATGCTTGCAAATAAACAAATAAATGCTGGTATGGTTCTGATTCTCTTTACCCAGGCTGGTGTCCTCCTGCCGGAGGAAGACTGTCAGCACAAACACGTTCAGTAAAGGACATCGTATTGCATTTTTTGTTTTACCTTGATAAATTGTAATGCTTATGAAACAATGACACGCTGACAGCATTTTGGAAGTGGAAGTCTGCTATTTGTTCACGTAATGGATGTGATTGTGGCAAAGTGGCACTGTCACGTTCTCAATACTTCCCTGCCAGTGTGATCTGTGCTCTGTGGAGAGACAACATTTTTGAATAAGGATGTGATTCATTAGCACACAGTGTGTTAATGTTCCTTAAATGTATTGTGTGCTATATCAAATGAGCATTAATTTATTTAATGTGCATGTGAAATGAACCAAGAAAACTTCTGAAAATGAAGGAAAAAGCCCAAATTGAGAAGGTTTCTGCTCTGTGGACCTCCCTACTTTTTGAAGGGTGGAGAGCAGTTGAGTCCCTATTCTTGTACAGCTTTTGGCCATTCTCCCAAGATTGCCCAAAATGGTGCTGGCATGGGATAAACACAAAGGAATCCTGTTTAGAAGGAATGGTTCTACGGAATCTTAGCGGAGATTGGGTGGCGACGCCGGTAACTGGGAAACAAAACAGGAGCTGGGCAGGCTTCTACAGTCTATGCCCTGATCGTGACTGAAAAGATAGGGATGGGCTGGAGTGTAAATTTTAAGGGGCTTCAACATTAGCTTCAGAACTTAGTACAAGAACAGTGCTGGGTAGACTTCTACGGTCTGTGCCCTGAGAAAGGCAAAGACAAATCGAACTAAGGTATACATATAAAGTATCACATACCATGTAAAATGAGTTTATCTTGTTGGGCAGACTGGATGGACCGTACAGGTCTTTATCTGCCGTCATTTACTATGTTACTCACGTTACTGTGTTATTAAAAAAAGGCATTTACAGGTGAACCTTAAAAAAATTGCCTCTATTGGAGCCAGTCTAGATTTAAGCTCAATATATATTGTTGTGTCTTTAGCTTGTATGAATATTGCAGAAGTTTTCAACCCAGTACTCGGGGCACACTCAGCCAGTTGGGGTTTTCAGGAAAACCCCAGCTGGCTGGATGTGCCCTGAGGACTGGGTTGATAACCCCTGATAGAGGTGATGTAAATGGATAGGTCATGTGTGCAATGTTTTTTCTGGTATCTTGGTGATTGAGTTTATGTTAGTGGGCCCTCTTCTGAAGAAGAAGGTATTGACTTCAAAAGCTAATCAAAAAATGTGTTAAGTTAGTGTAATAAAAAAAGGTATCATCGTATTTTTTTTTGTTTTGTTTTATTTCTACTTATTACCTTTTAAAAGTGGACTAACGCAGCTACCATACCACTTAACTGAAGTTGGGAAGAAGGAAATAATGAGAAGGGTGTACTCACCCATTCCTCACTCCATCTACTGGAAGTCAGCAATATAAGCTTGGGAAGTATGAAAGGAAAAAGCATTTTCAAACTATTCAAATCACCACATTCTCAAAATCAATGTAAATAGAAGCTGAGGAATGAAAGAAAAACGCCTCCAGGCATTATAATCCTTCAGAGCTAGAACATTTCATCATAGTCATAAAAATCCTTCCATTTATTTAAATGACCACTTATTGAAAACTGACAAATACTTTTAATAAAGAGTTCAACATAGCTTGTGTTGGTGCAATATTAATGCCATCAAGCTTTCTTCAGGAATTCTTCACAGTAAATCCATAACCAACGGTGGCCAGCATTTCGCTAAGCTGCTTCAGGGTTGATGGTACAAAACTGCAAAGAAAATGAATGTCAAAGTACAAGCAGAAATATATCAAATTTGACCAAAATTCATTCCACTTTATACACACTTCTTTTTATCTATGGAGAATAGGCTGAAAGCAAAAGGCTCCTGCAGTACTTCAAACATGGCCTCTCTTATTTAAATCAATAAAAATGAGCGACCCGACACGAGTCGTGTTTCAGCCCTACCAGCCTGCATCAGGGGTCTAGGAATTTGTAAGACAGTATATATTCCTAGAACAGTTGGATTGCAGCCAAATCACCTGAACGTAGTGGTTGCATCTGTCTTACAAATTCCTAGACCCCTGATGCAGGCCGGTAGGGCTGAAACATGACTCGTGTCGGGTCGCTCATTTTTATTGATTTGAATAAAGACTCTATTGTGGACACCATCTGAGAGAGGTTTTTTCTTCCACCATTCTTTGCCTGGCAATTGATCTTCAGTGAAGTTGTTACCTTCTGTTGGTGTTGGCTTTCTTATTTAAGTCATGACATTAGACGCCATTTGTCAAAACAACCTATTAGGGCTCCTGCCGTTGGTCATGGGTTTACTGTGAAGAGTTCCTGAAGAAAGCTTGATAGCGTTAGCATTAAATTAACATTACACCAGCACAAGCTAAGTTGAATTCTTTATTAAAAGTAGTTAATGTGAGTTTTCAATAAGTGGAGGTTTTTTATGCCTATAATGAAATGTTCCAGCTCTGAAGGCCTGTAATGCCTGGAGCTCTTTAAAGCTTTTTCCTTACATCCCTCATCTTCTATTTACATTGATTTTGAGAACGTGATGATTTGTATAGTTTGAAAATGAAGTTTCTCTTATTCTCAACCCATTGATTTTTTTTGTAGTTGATTCTAGGTTAGAGCATTTTAACAGCACTGGGGAAGCACCTCTCTTCCTGCCAACAAGGAGGCTACAGGGTGATCAGGAAGGCCTAGGGGATACAGGTAGCCATGTGTTGTGGAAGGGTGTGAATCAGGGTTATCAGGGTCCAGTCAGACTTTTGGAATCAGCATATTGATGACCTTATTATATGACTGTTGACAAGGGGGTGACATCTAGGCAGATTTATCAAGGGGGAGGGGTTTAATGTTTGTGTCATTGGGGCAATCAGAGTTGGGGGTCCATGTAGAGTTGTTTTTGCTATTGTCTCTGGAGGGGGATCTAGATGGGCTTCTTGTGTCTGGGGACTGAGATTCAAGTGGTCATTTGTTGTGTCAGGGTGCTGCAGGTAGACTTGTACTAGGGGATGGGGAAGGATCTGTCAGGACAGGCTTTTTGTGATGTTGTGGGAGGACTGGAGTCTGGGTGGGTTTGATGCTATGAGGAGTGAGATTTGGAAGGGGATTCAGACAGGGTTGTTGTTTGAGGGTTTGGTATATTAGTTTTATTTCCACTATCGTTCCTGCTGCATCACCACCAGCAGCTTTAGAATTTACCCTGCACATGATGGTGTTACAACCAATGTATTTAACAGTAATAACCACAATACTGTTTCCTCACTGCTAGGTCATGTAAAGCAATATTTTGCATAAGAGGTATAGGTTAGAAAAGGAATATCAAAACAGGATTTTCACCATTCCCTAGGTGTTTTCCAAAAGATTCCTTGAACTTGAGCAGATCCATCATTTGCTAGCACATAGATTGGGAACAGCTTGCCATTTTACAAAAAACACATCCAAAAGA
Organism: Microcaecilia unicolor; assembly: GCF_901765095.1. NCBI lineage: Eukaryota > Metazoa > Chordata > Amphibia > Gymnophiona > Siphonopidae > Microcaecilia > Microcaecilia unicolor. Next base: position 396,444,024 of record NC_044031.1, on the reverse strand, counting down.
AGAGCAGCCTGATACATGTAACTGCTAGCCAATACAAGTGTACATGCCAGATTTTCACATCAAGAGAAGACAGCTAAGGAGCTGAGTTCTAAACCTCAAATGTGTAGTTTGTAAGGCCGGAAAGATAAGCACAATTGCCCCTTTTCTCACTCCTCGAAACCCAAGTCCAAAACAAAACGAGTAGTTCATTCACATTTGTTGAAGAGATATATTTCTCACTGTTGGGATTGGGGAGGTAAATGCTTTATCCTTTCATATTTTCATATATTTCTCACTGTTTGGAATGGGGAGGGAAATGGTAATGGAGAGTGGGTTTTAGGGATTGCACTGTTCACTCCCACTTAAATGAGACACAAATTTAACTATGGGCCCTGTTTACTAAGGTGTGCTATCATTTTTAGCGCACACTAAAATTAGCATGCGCTAAATGCTAGAGACACCCATATATTCCTATGGGTGTCTCTAGTACGGACTAAAAACGCTAGCACGCCTATAGCACGGCTTAGTAAAGAGGGCCCCATATGTGGTTAGGTTGAAAGTAAAAACATACTTATTTCAGAAATTTGTAACAAATTAGTTTTATTGTAGAATTGGAAGTTTATTTTGTTATTTCTAGTATCGTACTAGTCTCCTATTTGTAAGCCACGTTGAATCAAATCTATTGGATAGTCATGGTTAATACAAACCAGCATTGTATTGTATTGCATTGCATTGCGTTTTTATTATATATTTTTATTTGCTTATATTGTATACCACTTCGATAATTTTCACTAGTATGTAGGCTGTACATAAATAATAAATATGGATGTATATATTTATACATGATTCAAAGAAAAAGTAAATGAAGCCAGGGAAACTTTCTGAAATGTACGTGTATTCCCCTTGTAAAATGGGAAGTACAAGAATATTTTAATAGTCCACCCACAGCCAGAACATTTCCCCTTGAAATCTGTAGCAAAAAAGAGAGGGTCCAAGAATGCAGGTAAGTGCAACAAGAAAACAAAAGTGAAAAGGGGCCTTCAGGAGTGGAACAATCGAGAGTCCTTTATTCATCAGACCTGACACGATCCGTGTTTCGGTGCTCATGCACCTGTGTCAGGGGTCAAATGGAGCTCAATGCTCTTAGATAAAACTATAAATGAAATAGCTTAGCGTGCTATCAAAAAAAGAAGATAAATGCCGCATCTCAAACTGGCACGTATCAGTAGCAAAACCGCAAAAATCTTTCACCTTGAAATGTGCATAGTGAAGATATACACATGAAAGCAGTAGCTTTTTTTCAATCACTCCTTACCTGTGTGTGTGTGCAGCTTTTTGCATATGTACATGTTACTTAACCCTTCTAAAATAGACTCCGTAATGTATTTAAAGTGTGTAAAACGATACCCTTCAGGTTCTGGCTAGTGTAATCTCTATGTCACCTATAATAATGGAGCCCTTGTCTTCTTACACTGAGTAATGGAGACTAGAAAGATTAAATTAGTCATTCTGAAAGCTGCCAACCACAGATGGCACTTCACTGCACTAGAAAAGAGCAGTCTTACACTGGAGTTTTCTGTATTATATATGTCAGTATATGGATTTTTTTGGGGGGGATTTCATTTTGAAACTAAGAGCCTGAGTTTACAATGAACTGCAGTTAATTATGATTGGATGGAAATACCACTGACTCGTTTGAGGCTAAAATTATGGCCAGCAAGGGTATTGCTTTAACCTGGAATCTCCCTTTAAGGGATTCAGTACAGCTGCATGGAGCCCCTTAAATTATCATGCTATGACCAAACAGCCTTTCATTATTATCTTCATCGTTTCATTAATAGACACATCCTGTAAAAATGGAGCTGGTCGTATTATATAAGTGAGAGATGTACTAGAGAGACGTATCTGTTTTCAACAGCAGTGTCAAATGGCACTCTTTAGCAGCAGTAAACCAGTCTCATTTTCAGGAGATCTACGTCATACATAGTCATCAGAGATATCCTGAAGCCTGGTTTGTGGCCTTTAAGGATTTCAGTTTGACACTTGTGGTTTGCACATTTAAGGGCATTATTTCAAATAGTCAGGTGGAAATCCTTTATTCCATTTGTGCCTCAGTTACCTACCAGTGAATTAGTCTAAGATAAAAACCTATAATGCATCAGCTTCCTATACAGTCTCTTACAAAACACTACAAAAATAGACCAAAATACCACTAACCAAAATAAACCACGAATCAAAATAAAGTTCATTAGTTGACAGACCACAGCTATAAGTGGGCGCTTGAGTGTGAGAAAGAACCCAGGACATGGAGAAGAGCTGCAGTGTATGTCTCTGATGAAGCAATAACTCTTCAAGGCAGGGAGGAGAGAAAGAGAAAACAGGAAGCCATGGGTTATAAATGAAGTCATGCAGCATTCAGATACACATTGGGTAATCATGAAAAAGATGTGGCACAGCCAACATATACAAAGTTTCGCCAGATGTGCAAAGATCAGCATCACACATGGAGGAAGGCTAGAGGGTGCATCTTATCAACCAGTGCTAAAGATGAAAAGAATAGGCCAATGAACCACAAGTTAAAGTCAGTTCTCATGTCTGATAAAAGATTCTGTCACTCCAGAAGGGATTGACATCCATGCTACAATCTGTAGAGATGCTGATTTCTGTTTTTCAGTTTGCTGGTTAGGGTGAGGAGAAAGGGAGAGGCAATGCTAGCAAGATTAATGCTCCAATGATGCTCCTAACAATCCCCCATCCCTTGATTACTACCTGACATCACAATTCCCTGATGTTCCTCCAACATGAAACAAAACAGCAAAGATGACCAACAAAAGCAAAAAACAAAAAATATACAAATAAAATATATATATATAAAAAAAACGTCAAAATTTAAAATTAATCATAAAATATGTATTTAAAAGATGAATCCATCAAAATCAAAAAATTACAAAAAAAGACGACACTTTGGATGTAAAAATGAAGAATCAACTTTATTAGCCAAACTGTAGCAGGGAGAAAGGGACTCGACACAGCTGTGTTTCGGCCTTACTGACCTGCATCAGGAGTCTTCTCTGCCGTCTGTTGATTATTAATTCTATCCAAATATAAAAAGAATATATGTGTCAATAAACTGAAGTTATAGTGCTCAATTGTACTGGAAACAAAGTCGTTGAGTGGAGAAGATCAGAGCAGCGTCTCTGATCTATGCAATCAAACCGAACTAGTATTTTCCTCCAACATCACACACCTTCAACGGTCTTCCTTCCCCCCAACATTACTACTACTACTACTATTTAGCATTTCTATAGCTCTACAAGGCGTATGCAGCGCTGCACAAACATAGAAGAAAGACAGTCCCTGCTCAAAGAGCTTACAATCTAATAGGTCACAACTACACATGTCCCCCAACACTATGTCCCCTGGCAGAGCCCCTACACCTCGCTCTTACTGGAAGGGAGGGCATGGTGGTGTATTTGAAGCAGAAACTATCCCTGGTTACTCCTGCTCTTGCTTCACTAGGTTCAAAATGGCAACCGTGACCTCTAGTGGTAGTCTCTTGGTACTAGCGCTAGGAGTCAAGCAGCCAAATAAGGGCATATGACCTCCCCTCCTATCCTTGCTCCTGCTTCCACTACACAACCCATTTTAAGATCCAGGGTTGGTATTCGGGGTGAGGGAGTAGGGGTCCACCAGGGTGGATTGTGATGTCAATGGGATCCTTGAGTGGATGGTGATGTCAGGAGAAACAATGGGTAGACGTTGTGCTATCAGGGTCCTATTTGCTGGTAGAGGGATTATTGTCAGGAATAGTTATCAAAGGACTGATCATGTGTATGTGTGTGAGGGGCATGGACCAGCCATGAGAAGCACTGATGTTGAGGGGGGTCAACGAGTGGGGATTTATTTTGGAGGGTGCTGGGGATTGCTGGCCTCAGCCTTTTCATCTTGCTTCTTAAAGCAGATGTTTGCTATATGCCTGCTTGAGGACCATTGTAAATGCCAACATCTAGATTTTATCATAGCCATGTGTATTCCCTTTGTCCTTCTCCATGCCTCCTTGCCATCTAATCATGGTGTAGATCAGCATGGTGCTCATTTTCAAAGCAGATGTACATCTCAAAATAGCCAAAAAAAGGACCATCTGCCGAAAACATCCAAATCACAATTTTCAAAAGGCAAAATTTGGATGTTTTACTGGAAGCGTGTTTTGGGTGGGACTAGGGCAGGCCCAAAATTAGACATCTTTCAGTGTTAATGGAACAGGAAGAAACTCCCAGAGTACAAAAATGTGCCCTGATTGAGCAGCTGACCATTGGATGGATGAAGGCATGACCCCCTACCACCGCACTAAGAACTGAAAGTGACATTGGGTGCCAGGCTCATTGATAGCTTCAGGAATTATGGCCATTCATAATAGAGCAGCAAGCAACTGTAAGGAATAGCCTAGTAGTCAGTGCAGCGGACTTTGAACAATGGGAGCCAGGTGTATCTCCCACTTTAACTTTTATTTCTGTACAAATATGTGAGCCTTCCTGGAACATAGAAAAACCTACTGTAACTGAATGTATAAGACTCCTGCAAGCGTGATGGTCAATGTAGTGGTGGACCTTTAGAAACAATAGTTTCTTATCTATTCTGGAGGGCTCACAATAACATATAAAGGAATTAAGGTGGGATTTGTACATGGGTCCTGTTTAAAGTCCCCTACACTAACCACTAGGCTGCCCCTCTTCTCTGCAGGGACATCTGTGCGGCCATATTTGTACAAATGATGCCAGACAGTTGTGCCTGCTATTTTGGCATTCATATTTTGGATGTTTCATTTGGGAAAATGGCTGTTCATTTTGAACATTTTCAGCACAAAAATGTCCTTCTCTTGTATTTTCAAACAAAAAAATCCTGACATTTTCTTCTTAAAAAATGATTGTGAGATGGATGGTATTTTTGGACATTATGAGCAGGATGTTCCAATTCTGATGTAGACGTTCTTTCAAAAATGCCCATCCATGTGTAAATAATATCTTATAACTTCATGGCATGTCTCCTAGACTTTGTACTTTTGAAAAGAATAAATAATCAAGTCCCATCTATTTGTTCCACTCCACTCTGGATATTAGTGATCTCTATCACATCTTATGTTTACGTATAAGTTTATTAGATTTGTTATACCACCTTTCTGTGGTATCTTCCCTTAGCTGTTTCATCTCTGAGGGCCTCTTTTATCAAACTGTGCTAGCAGTTCCCACACAGCAATGTCGACGAAGCCCATTCAAAGTGAATGGGCAGCTTACGAATGGGGGGGCTTTGTCGTCATTGCCTCACTGGGGACAGCTAGTGCAACTTGATAAAAGAGGCCCTGAGTGAATAGTCCTGACTTCTTTAGCCTTTCCTCATATGAAAATTGTTGCATCCCCTTTTTCATTTTGGTTGCCTTTCTGTACCCATTTTAATTTCTCTGTATCTTTTTTGAGATGCGACAACCAGAACCATACCCAATACTCAAATGAAACTTAGGAATCATCATAACTTTTGTTTCATTCTCTGTGCTATTTTGGCTTCCACTGCATACTGAAAAGAAGATTTCAACTTATTGTCCACGATTGTGCATAAATCATTTTCCTGGGTGATGACTCTAATGTGGAACCTAGTATCATGTTCCTATAGTTTGGGTTATTTGTCCCTTTCTGGATCACTTTGCACCTGTCCACATTAAAATTTCATTTGCTATTTGGAGGCCCAGTTTTCTGTCTTGCAAAGTCCTCCTGCAAATTCTCAGAACCTGCATGTGTGTGTCATCTGCACGTCATCATTTCACTCATTATTCCTATTCCAGCACCATGTCCCAGTACAGATCCCTGTGTTACTGCACTGCTCACCATCCTCCATTAAGAAATTTGGCCATTTAATTCTACTCTCTGTTTTCTATCTTTTAACAGCAGTCCAGAGCAGGACATTACCTCCTATCTCATAGTTTCCAAATGTTTTCTGAAAATCCAGATACATGATGGCCCTTATTAAAAAAAAAAAAAAAGATGTCAACATGTAAATAGTATGAGATGGAACAAACAAATTATTTTATATCATTACAAAATAAAATAAATTTGGTCCCAGGCACCTAGTCATTTAAATGCAATATACTAGCAGCATGAAAAACATAACAAGGCATCTGTCATCAATATTTTATCAATTTCTCCAGATTTTTCTCTTTCTTTTTTCAGTTTCAGTATTTTTATGTGAAGGATCATCAGGATTCACAGCATCAGCGCTGCTTATACGACTTTCAAAAAGCAGTGCTGTACAAATCTTCATTGATCCATGTTTTTCAATTTTTCTAAGAAAATTGCACTTGATTCAAAAACCTTTTGTGATTATAACTTTTATGAACAATCCAACAAAATATTCAAAATATAGTTGATTGCACTAGTACCATTAGAATTACTTAACAGGCAGCTGATTTCCACGCTGAGAGAACCTTCACCGACATGGCCAGGTTTCGTATCTTCCTCAGGGAAAAGGTTCAATTTCCAGCATGTGCATACTTCTCCCATAAAAATGCTCCCAGGTACACATCTCACCTTTGCTCCCTTATCGTCCCCTAAACCCTCCACAAACCACCCAAAACCTACTTTCCCCCTACTGTACACCACTACAATAGCCCTTGTGGGTGAAGGGGGAAACTATATGTGGGTACAGTGGGGTTTTGGTGACTTTGGGAGGGGTCACAGTTTCCACCAAAAGTGTGACAGGTAGAGGGAGATAGGGACCCGAGTCCCCTACTCCATAGTGCACTGCACTCCAACCACTACAGGGACCTACATTCTGCTCTAGTTGACCTGGCTATAACATCTGAGGCTGCCAAAGAGGCTGGTAACTCATATATTTATTCACATTTTGGGGCATGGAAGGGGGTGAATGACTACTGGGGGTATTTGGGGGTCCTCCCTGATTCTCTCTAGTAGTCATTTAGGGCACCTTTTTGTGCCTTATTCGTTATAAAAACAGGTCTAGCTCAATACACCTTAGCTTTAGTACTGGACGGTTTTGTTTTGTTCCATTATGACTGAAAAACGTCCTAAGTCTTAGGAAATCCCACTCTTATCACACCTCCGACATGCTCCGTTGAGATTTGGACGCACTGCAGAAGAACAACATAGAAAACATCTGAAAAATAGGTTTTGAAAATACTGATTTGGACGTTTTGGCGAGAAAAACATCCAAATGCCGCATTATGCCACTTTTTAGACGTTTTTCTCTTTTGAAAATGAGCCCCATAGTGTTTCTTATTTTTGATCTCATACTTTTAACCTGACCACATACTAATGACAGAGGTAATCATTAGGGACGTGCAATTGTTTGAAGCAACATAGTGCATACTACTCACGGAAGACTGCACACATTCCACTATCAGCAGAGTGTGCAATCTTCAAAGAGAGTGAACATTATTTGTGAATGGTGCAAACTATTTACGAATAGTGTGCATTCTTTCCAAAAGAGCACACATTCTAAATGACAGTACTCCCATGCTGACATAATAGAAAATAAGTGGCTGGACTGATTTGGATGGGCTGGAGTGGGGCTTCGATGCAACTTCAGAAGCTGGAGAACAAAGCTAGTGCTGGGCAGACTTCTATGGTCTGTGCCCTGAAAATGGTAAGGACAAATCAAGATCAAGTATACATATGTAGTATCACACTATACCTTATGCTATGAATTTATCTTGTTGGGCAGAATGGATAAACTGTAAGGTCTTTATCTGCCGTCATCTACTATGTTATGTTACTATGTTAAATGAGTAAAACCTTCCCAGAAATGAAAGGTAAGGGAGGTTTCAGTTTCCTTACCGGCACCCTTTTCTGTGATGATGCAGGAACCTACACCTTTGCGGCACTACAAAAGTCATTTCTGTTTTGCCTGGTGTACCAGTAGCCATGACAGAAGTTTTCTTTGCGGGGTTTTCTAATATGTGATGTATTGTATAAAGAGCAGATCTGTGATACCACCATCCAGTAGCAAGCAGCTGTCTAGTACCCCATCTCAGGAGGCTCTGTTCTCATATATGAGCACCATAGTAAACCCAAGAAAAATATCACCACACGTGTCACAAGCAAGTGGTGGTTACAGCAACCTCCCTGTTCAAACTGCGATAACACTAACAGTTAAGCTTCCTGGAACTTTGGTGCAATTGATGAAATGAGCTATCTCACAGACACCTCTGTATTTCCTTCTTCTTTTACCCAGTATCAAATGTAGTTAGTCATGTGGGGGTAACCACATTTGAAGACATAGGAATGACTGAGTCACTCATACCACCTCTCATCCTCTGGAAAGGACCAGTAATCCAGTTGTGAAAACTGTTCAGGCTTTGCACCTTTATAGATTTCCGAGGTTGGTTTATACGATACCTCCAGGCCTCCATACCACTTAGGACAAAGCTGAGAGATCTGAGTTCTGTTCAGACTTTTCCCTCAGTCTGCTCTCTCATGAACAATCTCTGATTAAAAATTCTCTTAAATGAGGTTTGATGTCACCTATAATGTATATGGAAGAGGAGGGTCACTCACAGAGCCACAGATATTTATATCAAGGACAAATCAATCTTTTATAGGCCACAGCAGAAGGAAATCACATTTCACCTCCTTGTCTTCTTACCAAGACTGATCATCATTTCAAGCATTTAGCTGATTTTATCTAAGGATTTAAATTCAGAATTGAATTTTAAATCAAATCATCAGCCATCTGATGTGGCAAAGGCTCTTTAAAAATCTTCTGTGGTGCCCCTGTTAGGATCTGGGCTCTGAAGGTGCTTTCATCACATAACTCCATTCATTACCTTGTAGCTTTATGAGGTAACATGATAATAGGATGCCTAAGTAAGATGGATGCAAAGACACTTATGTTGCACCTATTTTATAAAGGCAACATATGCACTTAAGTGCACATATCCTATATAATAAAACTCACCCTCAACGTTCTGAAGACACTGACGTCATTGAAGCCAAGCCACTGACGTCACTTCCTTCAAGACAGGTTCGAAGGGTTCGTGTTGGTGAAGCCACCAAAATCGCCAAGTCGCCGGGCTCCGCCCTCACATCAAACGTGATGACGTCGAGGGCGGAGCAATGGCGTCACACACCGAGGGCGGAGCAATGGCGTAAGGTGCGTGGAGCAATGGCATCTGAACGACCAAGGGGTCGGTAGGTACGTAGGGAGGGAGGGAGAAGGGGGGTGTTGGGGAGGAAAACCTTGCTAGCGCCCGTTTCATTCGGTCCAGAAACAGGCCTCTTTTACTAGTCTATGTATATTACAAAACCCATGCCCCAATCCTGCCTCTTCTCTGATGCCCCTGGGAATACCTATAAGTATATCACATAAAATAGGCACTGTGTTACTGTGTTCTACTCTTCTTATGAGCATACTCCCAGGTGATTTTATAAGAACCCTAAATATGTAAAATGATATCTTACACACTCAGGTACCTTGTAAAACTATCCATTTAGGAGTCATTTTAAAGGATATTTTGTGCATAAGGACCTTTTATGAAATTACCCCAGGGTGACAAGGTGTGTACTTTTATGTGACCTACATGTAGGTATGGTTCAGGGGGTGGAGCATGGGTGGAGTCATGATTTGCATATGTTGTTTGTAACATATGCATGTACTTCTGTGCTTTATGAGAGAACGTTTACACCTGCTCCAGATCAGGAGTACATGTCAGTGGCTTCAATCTAGTTGCAGTTTCTACATCTTTGTCCCTGATATTTTATGTTTAAAATATTTTATTTATTATGCAGTAGGTTGAAAATAAGCACTACAATCCAATAGTGACACATATGGGGTATAACAAACAAGACCGTCATCAAACATTATCAAATATCATAATTCAATATAGCATTAAAGCAAAGTAACATACAACTTAACAATGTCACTGTTCAAATCTAAACCCATGAATACACCACACCCTCTCTTCCCACCCTAAACCTTCCTAAACTATGAATATGCTACAAGACAAACCACTAAGCACTCGATTTCTCACCCTAGGTGCATGAAAGTTCCAAAATGGTTCCCAGATCCCAGTGGCGTAGCCAGACCTGAGATTTTGGGTGGGCCCAGAGCTAATATGGGTGGGCACGCACTGTCTATATAAGTATGAGCAGTGTCTCTTGGGATCCTACAAAATAATGCCTTAGAATTCACTTGATGATGGATTTCTAAGTAGTCTGCCCAAAAGCTGCCCTGCATCAGTATAACCACATACATACTAATTCCAAGGACAGGACGAGCTACAACCTTATGCTTGAAAAGGCAGAACTGTAATTACACTAGTCTCTAAAACACCAATACACTACCTCGTGAAAAAAAAAAGCAAAACAAAAAGGGCTGCAAATATTACACGCTATCAGAATACTGCACCTTGATCACACATAAACAACACATGACACAACGGACATGACACAAGGAACTAGAGATCAAAAAATATGAAGGCAAAATACTGAACTGGAAAGTTAACTCAAGAAGTCAGACTCCGCATGCAGCAATACCAGAAAAATTGAAACTTACATGCAAAATATCACAGATGTACATTTCCAAAAGCTGACATATTCCAATTAATAAATTCTGAATAAAATACTTTTTTCTACCTTTGTTGTCTGATCTATTCGCTTTGGTCCCAGTGTCTTCTGTTTCATGCAGTGTCTTCTTTCCATCAGATATTTTGTTCTCTCACCATGTCCACCATCCTCTTGTGTCCTTATGTGTCCTGTCTACCATCTGTAGCCCTGTCCCTATCCTTCCTCAACTCAGCAGTTTCCCCTCCATCCATGTCCAGCATTTCTCCTCACTCCCCTCCATCCATGTGCATCTACTTCCTCTGTCTTCCCTCCCCTCCATCCATGAGCATCTCCTTCCTTTGTCTATCCTTCCCCCCATCCTTGTCCAACATTTTTCCTCTCTTCCCTGCTTCCACTCCATCCACGTCCAGCATTTCTCCTCTCTTCCCTCCCCTCCATCCATGCACATCTCCTCCCTGACTTCTCTCCCCTCCCTCCATCCAGCAACTCTCCATTCTCCCCTGCCCTCTCCTCCATCCACCCATATCCAGCAAATGTCCTCTGTCCCCTGCCCCCTCCATTCATCCATCCATGTTCAGCAAGTCTCCTCTTTCCATTCCCCTGCCCTCCCCTCCATCCATCCATGTCCAGCAACTCTCCATTCTCTCCTGCCCGCTCCTCCATCCATCCATATCCAGCAAATTTCCTCTCTCCTGCCCTCTCCTCCATCCACCCATATCCAGCAAATTTCCTCTCTCCCCTTTCCCCTTCATCCATGCATGCCCAGCAATTCTCCTCCTTCCCCTGCCCACCACTCCATGTCCAGCAACTCTCCATTCCCCTGCCTTCTCCTCCATCCATCTCCAGCAAATTTCCTCTCCCCTATCCCCTCCATCCATGCATGTCCAGCAATTCTCCTCCTTCCCCTGCCCACCACTCCATGTCCAGCAACTCTCCATTCCCCTGCCTTCTCCTCCATCCATCTTCAGCAAATTTCCTCTCTCCCCTGTCCCCTCTAGCAATCCCTGTTGTCCAGCAATTCTCCTCTCTCCCCTGCTCATCCTGTTTCTATCCATCGCCTTCCCCATTCTATCCAGCATTTCCCTCCCCCTCTCTCCCCCTTCACAGCATTCCCATCTGTCTCAATAAAGAACGACAACGTGGATGCAGCTTGAGGCAGCTCACAGGTATGCCTGCTTTAACTTGCCTGAACGGCGACGGCTGAGCGGGGGAGTGGAATAGATAGGCTGCTGGCTCACTTCTACTCCACTCCCCAAGTCGCAGCGGCGAACGGGCGGCCCTAAAAGCAGCAAGCAACCAGGCTCGTCGACTCCGTCCTTCCTTCGCTTCCTGCCCTCTCTGCGTGCGTCTGATGTCATTTCCTTTCGAGCGGGCGGGACGCTGAGAGGGCAGGAAGCGAAGGAAGGACGGAGTCGACGAGCCTGGTTGCTTGCTGCTTTTAGGGCCGCCCATTCGACGCTGTGGGTAAGAAAAAAATAACATCAGAGCTGCGATTGGCTCGCAGACTAGGACTGGGTGGGCCTGAGCCAAGAATGGGTGGGCCTGGGCCCACCCAGGCCCACCCGTAGCTACGCCCCTGCCAGATCCATTGAAGTTTTTCTTCCTGGCTAGTGTTCACATCACTTATTTCCATTTTCTCATATGTCAATGATGATATCATTAATGAGCACCATTGCAACAAAGAAGGGGTCTCATCCATTTGCCAAGTAAGTAAGATCAGGGCCATTCATTTCAGGAAGCCCCTAATTCCTCTAGTGGCAGATGAACTATTAATGGTCTAGCAAATAAAAGTCTTAGAGAGGGCTGCACACACCATGTACAAATTTGAGAGATGCGATCATGAAGCACTGTCCAGAAATTAGCAATCATGGGACATGACCAAAACATGTGTCTGCATTTATTTAGGACCAATATCATCATCTCGAAGAGTAGCTTAAATGCATGATGTGTTGTGATATATACATCTCATGATAAATTTGTATTGTATTTGTATTGTAACTCTAAACTGAGGTTTCCTGTGACTATTAGCTGTGCTCTATACTGATACTATGGTATCTCTAATATAGTCCCTTTAAATGCTAGCCTATGGAACTGTATCAGAGACTTTTAATGTTAAAAAAAACTATTGCTTAAACTGCCTTTGCTAAATAAGCAGAGTAACTTAAAATAAAGTCACTGAGGTTACCTATTTAACTCTAAATCTACCTTTCCCTATGTTTAACAGCAATTTCTCAGCAAATACTTACCAGTACAATTCTTACCCCTTCTGAAGTTCTCTCACAGCATCTCTTTTGGCTTCAAGGGAACAACAGAGGTAACTCCTTCTGGATCATGTTCTTCCATTGCACAGTCAGCAATTCAGCCAGACTCTGTGCTACTGCGTTCTTGTGCCTTTGAATAAACCTTATCTTCATGGGCCACCCTTGTAATGTTAAAGTACAGGATATAATTCGACTGTTGGTAACTTGACCAGTCTTGAAGCAATTACTACCCAGAAAATTCAAGACTTGATGAATGGTCTCCACGACCAGTTCTTCCCCTTGGACATAACTATGAAAATGCTGCAGGGCCCATACAGCTATCAATAGTGCCTTTTCACAGTCACTATATTTCATTTTGACTGCAAACAGGGCTTTGCTGGCATATGCTACTACATGACAATCGGCGTCATATTTTTGATATAATACTGCACTCATGCAAAGTAAATCCTATTTCTAGGTAAAACTCCTTGCCTCACCGAGGGTAGGCCAAGTATAGGACGTGACTCAGGATGCCTTTCAGCTCTCACACAGTGGAACTTTACTCCGTGCCCCACTCCCAGGGTATATCCCTTTTTAAGAGCTTGACCAATGGTCGAGTAATCTCAGCCTACTGGTCCATGAACTGCCGAGAATAGTTGCATATCCCTACCATAACTCAGAGAAACTTGTGGGTGCTTTTAAGTGTTGCAATGCCTGTATCCACCTCTTCTAAGAATGGAGACCCTCAACCAATACCTCATACCCTAAGTAATTGAGTGAAATGCAATACCACTGTCCCTTTGCCAGTGATAGCTTAGCACCTGATTCCGTTAACTTTTGAAAGACATGCTTGATTTCCATGAGATGTTCTGAAAAAGTAGTACTTTTTTATCAAGATGTCATCTACATACACTAGAGTACTCCTGGCCTCAGAATCCGGAAGTGCCTTGTATAGGAAAATGTTGAATTCTGCTGGATAATTTAGATATCCAAAAGGTGTTCTATTCCAGGTATATTGTTTGTTGCTAAAAGTAAAGTCTCACTTGTATTGGTTCCAAAAATGCATGGGTACAGTCCAAAAGCCTGAAGCTAGGTCTAGGCTGGTGAAGTATTTGGAACCTCTTATGGTAGCAGAGTCTGCTCTAATGGGGTCATTGGCTACGAAGACAGTGGTATCCACTTGTTCAGCTGATAATAGTCCAGAGTAAGTATCCATGTGTTATTTTTCTTCAGAATGAGCCATTTGGGCGAATTATAGTTGCTGTTGCATTGTCAGATGCCTCGAGCTTCCAAGGTTTTCAGAATCTCTTGCACAGACTCATAAGATGCCAATGGGATCTACCGGCACACAAAGAGAGGCTTACTGTTGGACTCGGTGGAATGCGAGTGACATGGAGGTTGGTCAACCCATAATCGTATGAGTCAACCATGTAGAGGTTCTAATATTAATAAATCAGGTTCTTAAGCTGTTGCTCCTCTTCTGGTGTGCAGGCATCAGCCTGGGTGTCCTGTTCCTTTGCCATACTCTCAAACCCAGGAAAAGGTTGATTGCTGTCTATTTCTATGGACTCTTCCACCTTTTCATACGAAGAGGTTGTCCGCACAGTATGCACCACCTGTGGAGTTGACTGGGGTGGATTCAAAGATGCTTCACCACTCTCTAAGTCATATAAGAGGAGCAGATAGTCTTCCTCTAACCTTATCGAGGTTGACTCCTTTCATATGACCAAACAAACAACACATCCACAAGACCTCTTGAACTGGCATAAACACACTCAGGTGTCTCCCCCCCCCAGTGGCGTAGCAAGGGCGGGCCGGTGGGGGCGGTCCGCCCCGGGTGAACACTGCTGGAGGGTGCAGAGAGCAACTGCGTGCCTGCCAGCTCTGCTGGTTCCCTGCTCCCTCTGCCCCGGAACAGGTTGCCTCCTGTTCCAGGGCAGAGGAAGTAGGGAGCCAGTGAAGCCGACAGGCGCGCGGCTGCTCTCTGCACCCTCCAGCAGCCAGGAATGCGCCGGGGAAGAGGGTTTCATTAGGCCGGGGGTTGTCCTGCTGCACCCTGGGGGAACGGACGCCGCCGCTGCACCTGGGGGGGGGTGCGCAGCGGTGATCCACCCCGGGTGGCAGCTGACCTAGGATCGCCACTGCTCCCCCCCCCCCCCTCCTAGGGCAACAATCCCAGGTCCTGGGCACCGGGCCAATAACAGGTAAACTAATCTCAACTCCAGAAAATGGCTACTGCATGCTAAAACTAGCCAGCATAGTAAAAATCCCATGCTAACTGCTTAGCACAGGATAGAGATGGAATCCAGGCGTGTCATGGGCAGAGATGGGGCATGGCTGGCCCCAACACCTATCTGCCTGTACCAAAATTAGTCTCCCCCAAACACCAACCCTCCTCTCACCTCCTGACCCCACCCCCAAGGACTCACCTGGGGGTTGCCTTGGTATTCTAGTGGAACAGAGCAAATGCAGTGCTCCTCCTTTCCCACCCAGTAGCTGCTCCAGGTTCAAAATGGCATCTGTGACCCCTAGTGGTAGTCTCATCGTAGTACTGCTGGGGTCAACTTGCTATAAAATAAGTGATTCCCTTTATGCGGTCGGTTGAGCTCTAATGGTATTACCACAACTACAGAGTGGAGGTGGAGGGGGACCGTTCCCATCCTGTTCCACTAGACTCAAAGGCAAACCCTGAGTGAGTCGCAGAGGGATTGAGGTAAGATGTTTAGAGGATCTGATTTTGGAGGGCCTGGTTTGAGGGTGGGGAGTCTAACCAGGGAGGGTCTTGATCAGTGGGAGGTTTATCAAAGAGATGTTGTTAGGGGATGTTCATCCTGTACGACTGTGGCAGCAGGAATTTGTTTTTTGCACCAGTACCCACGTTCCATGACTCATCAGGGTGTACCTGCACTATCTGCCAAGACATAGAATGCAGGCCCATGTGGTAAATGTCTTGCCTGTTTGGTACATGCAGGGCAGATTCTAGATTTGCCCCCTGCATCTACTGCACAGGATTTGCACATTACGCACCATAAGTTTTGCATTTAAGGTGTGGTAAGTACAAAAGCCTACCTCACTTTAGTAAACATTTTCTGAGTTTTGGTTTGGTGGGGGGGAGGGTCACAATTCAGTTAGTTTAAATGATAGTTGTCCCATTTATGCAAAGTAGGCTGTTACATTAACGGTACAGTAATGATTTAAAATTGTTAGGTCACACAGTCTTGCAGCATTTATATTATTTATGTTTTTCAGACCAATGAGGGGTCAACTGATACTCGGTTCTTGGTACGGGGCAAAAACCAAAGCAGCCTCCATCTTAACTACCAAGAAATAGTGGATATTAATCTGTTCTTCTGGCTCAAGGAGAGCCCAGTCATGTTTTGGAGACCTGTAGGACAGCCAGGGGAATTGAATCACAATCACCGGGTGAGTACTCTCATTGCTGCTCTTTTGCACAGTTACATGGTGGCATGTCATATATGACTGTGAATGTAATTTCACGCATTGTCTATTTATAATATATGCTCAGCTGAGCTACTGTTTCGCATGTCTAATGGTGCACTACCTTTTCAACCTGAATGTTTCGGTGGCATTGTTTTTGTAGTTAACATGTATAAAGGGTAACACGAAAGTGTCTGCCATTTGGTGCTGTCCATTGCATGTATGCCCAGGGTGATCTAAACTTATATCCATTAGGAACTGAGACCACAGGCCAACCTCATATAGACCACCAAACCGTTTGTTTATGTATTCATTGGGATTTATTCAATGTCTTTATGAAGAGATTCACCCAAGTTGGTTTACAACAGATATAGGGCCCTGTTTACTAAGCAGCGGTATAGGCACATTAACATGTTTAATACGCATTAACCATGTGCGTGCCAACAATAACACTATAGGTGTCTACATGGTTAGTGCGCTCGCTAAGTTTAGGCGTGCTAAAAACACTAACGCACCTTAGTGAACAGGGTCCAAAGCTTGACAGAAACTACTTACACTATGTTAATAGCATAAAATAGTAAAATGACCAAATGTAAAGTGAGGTAAACTTGGAGACAGGCAAATTAGTTAATAATAGCAATGACATGACTGAGAATCAGAAATATACATATTAAAACTGGGCAGCAGAACATTCGTATAACAGAAATATGATATCAGCAGAATACAAATGATACACCATAGTGGGTAGCACACAGAAGAAAATTCAAAAAGCATGGGTAACATAGTAACATAGTAAATGACGGCAGAAAAAGACCTGCACGGTCCATCCAGTCTGCCCAACAAGATAAACTCATATGTGCTACTTTTTGTGTATACCCTACTTTGATTTGTACCTGTCCTCTTCAGGGCACAGACCGTATAAGTCTGCCCAGCACTATCCCCGCCTTCCAACCACCAGCCCCTAGCATTGCACAAGCTAGTCCTGAACCTGCAGAAATCTGACAGTGAATTTCCAGAATCCTTTTTGCACAGGCTTTTTCAGTCTTGACTTAATTAGTATGATGTTACTCTTCTCTCTAAATAGTAACACACCCCATTGGGGTGGTTTGGCCTTACTCAGCATATTCTCTTAGGGCCCAATATTCGAATGGGTTTAATTAGGCAGTAGAGGCTCCAGCCTGGTTATGCCCCACTGAGTGACCCCGAAAAAAACAACTTTAAAAACTTTTGTCTTTTTTTTTTAGACTATGGATGAAGGACGTCCTTCGCTATGCCTCCGTCCCTGCAATGGCAGTTGAGGACATCCAAAATGTGGATGTTTCTGTAAGAAGGATGTCCATGCCTTTACTTTGCTATGCCTCTGACACCCCCTTTATTTATTTAGATTTTGGATTGCAACTAGTAGCAGTGGAAATTGAAGTGGCCACCTCTGGATTGCAAGACCAGTGCTCTAACCACTAGGCCACTCCTCCACTCCCTTCAAATTTGGTGGTCCCTGTGGGGGAGCAGTATGCAGGTCCCTGAGGGGTGAGGTATGTGTGTGTCAGTGGAGGCATAACGAAGGCGAGGATGTCCTTCTTGCAAACATTTGGACATCCTCAAATGCTCCCCCCCCCCCCCCCCCCCCACAGGGACAGCCAAATTTCAAGGGACAGGAGTGGCCTAGTGGTTAGAGCACTGGTCTTACAATCCAGAGATGGCTAGTTCAAATCCCACTGCTGCTACTTGTGATCCAAAATCCAAATAAATAAATAAAGGGGGTGTCAGAGGCAAAGGCATAGATATCCTTCTCACAGAAATATCCACATTTTGGACAGAGGCATAGTAAAGGACATCCTTCACCCATACTCTAAAAAAAAAGACAAAAGTTTTTAAAGTTGTTTTTTTTGGGGTGGGAGGTGGTTAGTGACCACTGCATGCCTTTTTCCATTCAGTTAGTGCATCAGTTAGTCCACTGCAGTGCACCCTAGGGTGCCCGGTTGGTGTCCTGGCATGTGAGGGGGACCAGTGCACTACGAATGTTGGCTCCTCCCATGACCAAAGGGCTTGGATTAGGTCATTTCTGAGATGGGCGTCCTCTGTTTCCATTATCGCTGAAAACCGGGGATGACCATCTCTAAGGACGACCATCTCTAAGGTCGACCTAAATGTTGAGATTTGGGTGTCCACGACCATATTATCGAAATGAAAGATGGATGCCCTCAGGAAAACTTGGGCACCCCGTTCGATTATGCCCTTCCACGTGTCTCATTTTCGTAAAATAAATAATGCTAAACTTAATAAACTTGAGAAGGAAATTCACCAACTTGAAATGACTTTATATTCCTCATCATCTAAGTCTACACTTCAAAATCTCAGATCTCTCAAAATGTAGTATAATTCTCTTTTATCAAATATCTCCAATATTATTACTTTTAAGCATAATGCTGTGCATTATGCAGATTCCAACAAAGCTGGTAAATTGCTAGCATCTTATCTCAAAGGCAAAAGAACAAAGCAACATATAGCCGTTATAAAATCTTCTACTGGAACCTCTTTGACATCCTCTCCTCAAATACTTGAAGCTTTTGAATCTTTTTACACATCATTATATTCTTCAGAATGTGCAGCCTATGATATTGAAATTTCTAAATTTCTTACATCACTAAAATCTTCCTTGCCTCACTGATTATCAAAGAAGTCAGCTAAATCAACTTATTTCTCAAGAGGAGATCATCTCTGCAATTAAAAATTATCTTCTACAAAAGCACCAGGTCCAGATGGTCTACCAGTGGAGTTTTATAAATCATTTTCCACCTCCATTTCATCTCATTTAATGCTTTACTATCAAACTTTGTTAGATTCATCATCTTCAGGATACTTTCTGGACGCAAATATCATAGTACTACCAAAACGTAATAGAGACTATACCCTTGTACAAAACTACAGACCGATTTCATTACTAAATGCAGATTATAAGATCTACACAAAGCTACTATGTTGCAGAATGGAGACTATTATTCAATCACTTATACATAGAGATCAAGCTGGATTTGTAAAACACAGATATGGTGCTGATAATACTAGATTATCAAGTCATCTCATCCACTTTGCCCGGTCTGAAAAATGCCCTATATTATCTGTCTCTTTGGATGCTGAAAAAGCTTTTGACCGGGTGGAGTGGAAATGTTTTGGTTTTCCTGATTTCTTCATACATATGTTACATTTATTGTACTCATATCCATCTACTCGAATTGCAGCTAATGGTGAGCTTTCTGCCCCATTCATATTACACAGAGGTACCAGGCAAGGCTGCCCTATTTCTCCCTTATTGTTTAACCTTGCTCTTTAACCTCTTTTGGTGGCTATTTGAAACTCAAAAGATATTACCGGAGTTGCTATGGGCAAGGTTGAATTCAAGCTTTCAGCATATGCTGATGATATCATGCTATACCTTACTAAACCACAGGCATCTATGAAGGCACTCATTCAGCTAATTTCCCAATTTTCAATGTTGTCTAGCTATAAAATCAACTGGGATAAAACTGAGTTGATGCCTTTAAACGATGCCTGTATTCCTTTCACTATATCTGGTTATTCTCTTAAATGGGTAGTCTCTTCTATTAAATATTTGGGTGTCTTTTTTATAGAGATTTTCCTACTACTATTAAAATAAATTCTGATAAGATTATAGCAAAAGTTGAAAATTCCCTTTTGTCCTGGTCCCCACTTAACTTAACATGGTGGGGCAGGCTTGACACTATCAAAATTATGATAGTACCCAAAATTACATATACTCTGAGTATGATTCCTCTTCTTTTTCCTAGCTTTTTCTATAAAAAGACTGGAAAAATTACTCTCTAATTTTTTTGTGGAATGCTCGGTCACCCAGAATTTCCTTAGGTAAATTAAAACTAGCTAAACTACAAGGTGGGGTAAAATTTCCTGATCTATTAACATACCATAAAGCTTTTATTATTCATCAGGGTTTAGAGTGGATCACTCCCTTTAATACTACTTCTCTGCCTAGATGGCTAATTCTTGAACAGTCCATCATAAACCCATTAATACACTCTTATCTAATTGGCATGCACCTTCCTAAAAATATTGCTTCTAATCCCATTATTAACACCACTCACAAATTATTATCCTCTTTTGATAAGCAGCTAAGTATACCTTGGTCTGCCACCACACACATACCTATATGGAATAACTCCAAATTTATAATTAATAGAAAACAGATTTCCAGGTCACAGTGGCAACGTATTGGTATATGGAATATTAGCAATTTCTTTGATTTGAAAAATCATACTTGGAAGTCTTTTTCTGATATGAAAGCAGAATTCTCTTCATTGTCTATCAATGGTTACAACTTAATCCAATGCTAAAAAAAAAAAAAAAAGCAATTTGCAGATTCAAAAAATGTCTCATATACCTGAACTTATTGATTTGTCCAAACGAGTCCAACTTACTGGGCATGTGGCATCTCATATATATAAATTTATCTTTAATAAATCTATTAAAGGTATAGGTCTAAGTAAATGCTGGGAAGAGGATATTCAGCAACCTATCTCAGATAGAGTATGGGAACAGATATGGAGTTCACTGTTTAAATGTTCTAGAGCTTCATCTGTAACACAGTCTCTGTATTTTGGACACCTCTCAAATTACACATGATTGACCCTTCTATCTCAAATTTATGTTGGTCTTGCCAATCTCAACAAGGCACTATCAAACATATTACATTTGATTGTATATGCATACAAAAATTCTGGAAGAACATGTGGAGGGGCATAATTGAACAAAAACGTCTATCTCCATGGGCGTTTATCTCCGAGAACGGGTCCGTGAAGGGGCGGACCGAACCGTATTTTCGAAAAAAATAGACGTCCATGTTTTATTCGACAATTTGTGAGCTGGGCGTTTTTGTTTTTCAGTGATAATGGAAAATGAAAGCGCCCAGCTCAAAAACGAATAAATCCAAGGCATTTGTTTGTGGGAGGGGCCAGGAGTCATAGTGCACTGGTCCCCCTCACATGCCAGGACACCAACCGGGCACCCTAGGGGGCACTTTTACAAAAACAAAAAAAAAGGTAAAAGAGCTCCCAGGTGCATAGCACCCTTCCCTTGGGTGTTGAGCCCCCCAAATCCCCCTCAAAACCCACTGCCCACCATTACTATAGCCCTAAGGGGTGAAGGGGGACACCTACATGTGGGTACAGTGGGTTTGGGGGGGTTGGACGACTAAGCATTAAGCAGCACAATTGTAACAGGTAGGGGGGATGTGCCTGGGTCCACCTGCGTGAAGTCCACTGCACCCCCTAATAACTGCTCCAGTGACCTGCATACTGCTGCCAGGGAGGTGGGTATGACATTTGAGGGTGAAAATAAAAAGTTGTGAAACGGCATATTTTGTGGTGGGAGGGGGTTTGTGACCACTAGGGGAATCAGGGGGGGTCATCCCCGATTCCATCCAGTGGTCATCTGGTCATTTAGGGCACTTTTTGGGGCCTTATTCGTGAAAAAACAGGGTCCAGGAAAAGTGCCCTAAATTCTCGCTAAAAACGCATATTTTTCTTCCATTATCGGCGAAAGGCGCCCATCTCTGATCGCCCGATAACCACGCCCCAGTTCCGCCTTCACCACGCCTTCGACATGCCCCCATCAACTTTGTCCGCATCCGCGACGGAGTGCAGTTGAAAACGTCCAAATTCGGCTTTCGATTATACTGCTTTATTCGTTTTTGTGAGATAAACGTCTATCTCCCGATTTGGGTCGCAATATAGGCGTTTTTCTTTTTCAATTATAAGCTGGATGGTCTATCTTGGTAGATATATTCCATCTTTCTGGTCCATTACTATATAAATATGTGATACTTAAAGATCAGTGTTTTAAAAACACTTTAAAAGCTAATTAATGTGCACTTGTTAATACCATGTTGAATCTAGCTTTGAGAGTAGTCTTTTCACATTGGAAAATTCTACATCAAGCTCCTTATCAAGAATGGTGGAATCTGTTATTTCAAACTTATAAATATGAAACATATATTGCCAAAAAATCATCTCATTTTGCTTTGCTCAAAGAAAAGTGGTCTCCTTTGATATCTTATTTTCAAGTTGTAAATTGAGAAGTGTTCTTGTCTTCATAATTTATTACATGCATGAATCCAGCACCTGTTTTTTTTTTATTATTCTCTTTCTTTCTTTCTTTCTTTCTTTCTTTCTTTCTTTCTTTCTTTCTTTCTGTATTTCCCAATGTTAACTCAATTTGTATGCTACACTTACTGTTTACTCAAATTGTATGATACATTTGTTGTTACTCATACTTTTCTTGTACTAAAATCAATAAAAATACTAAGGCAAAAAAACATTATTGATTTTAAATAGATTACAAAAACAAAATGTATGATGATTTGAACATAGCAAACTGATCAAGCAAAGAGACAATTCATTACAATACACTGCATAAGTATCAAAAAATACCCATTCTGAATATGCATTGTTAAAATATGGTTGCTTTTATACCATTTCTGCTTTGCATTTTAATAGAGAATTTTATGATTTTATCTGTGAATCAATTGGATATGTTGTTTTTTAGGTTGATTATGCAATTTATAATATGCTTTTAAAATTATTTTGCTTTTATTTATTTATTGTATGTCCACTTAGGGTTATAATCTATCTTATCTTACAAAAATGTTTATCGTGTGTTATGTTTATGTTCTTATTTTTCTTCCTATTTATTTACATGTAGATTTTGTGACTCCTGAGGCAAACGACCTTCACTGAAACATGGTTCCATGTCAGGACTGTTCAATTGTTATACTTTATCTTGTTTTGAACTATGAGACTTCCTTTTGGTTTCTTGTGGATTTCTGTTGTTCTGTTCTACTTCTCTTTTTGGTATTTCCTTCAATTATTTTCTTGATAAAGATGGGCTATCAAATAATGAGTAAATAAATAAAATAAAATAAACATAGTTATGATGTAATGTCAGGAAAACACAAATGAAACACCTTATTAGACGCACATTTAAACATTCAAATAACATAACTATGATGCTCACAAACTATTCTGCTAGGATGTAGAGTCTGTGCAGAGGTCTTGTTGCAGTCCTGTTTGGGGTTTTTTTCATTAGATGTTGTATCAGTGTTTTAGGGCATGGTGTAATATTTACAGTGCTGCCTTTTCATGCATAAAGTTATTTCTGCACGGGATTGCCTGGCGGTAATCAGGCAGTGCTGCGCACAACCCGGTTATCGCTAGGTTAGTGCGGGAGCCCTTATCGCCATCTCAGTGGGTGGTGGTAAGTGCTCCCCCCACATGGCCACACAGTAAGAGCAATCTTACCGCATGACCATGCCTTTTTTCGTCCTTTTTACCCACTGCGGTAAAAAGGGCCTCAGCGTATGGCAAAAATAGCCCCCGTCATTACTGCAGGGCCGTTTTTTTACCACAGCTTAGTAAAAGGGCTCCTTAGACACCCGAAAGGTACACAGTAGGACCTTTACCCAATACTGACATGCCTAATATCTAGATCAAGAGTGGACAATCTTGATCCTTGAAGGCCATAAACCAGTTTTCTCCAATGAATATGCAAGAGATCTATTTGCATGCACTGCCTCTATTGTATGCAAATAGATCTCATGCCCATTAATTGTCTAAGGGGTCCTTTTAATAAGGTACACTGAAAAATGGGCTGCACTAGTGTAAGCGTGTGTTTTGGGCATGTGCAGATTCATTTTTCAGCGCACCTGTAAAAAAGGCCTTTTTTTATTTTGCCGAAAATGGAGGTGAGGCAAAATAAAAATTGGTGTGCATCCATTTTGGGTCTGAGACCTTACCACCACCCATTCACGTAGCGGTAAGGTCTCTCGCATTAACTGCGCTGTAATCATCTACACATGTAGAATGCCGATACCGCCTGGTTTTCACCACGTGCTGGAAAATAAAATATATT
Source organism: Microcaecilia unicolor (assembly GCF_901765095.1). Taxonomy (NCBI): domain Eukaryota; kingdom Metazoa; phylum Chordata; class Amphibia; order Gymnophiona; family Siphonopidae; genus Microcaecilia; species Microcaecilia unicolor. The sequence goes on along the minus strand of NC_044031.1, from coordinate 396,419,861 downwards.
TTCTGGTGTGCATAGGACGCGCATAGGTGCCTCACGTGGCTTAGTTAAAGGGCTCCTCAGTGTAGCAGAGACATGCATAACTTACAGTATTCTGTAAATTACATGCATAGGTGAGATCCCCATCTATGTCTCGTCCATACTCTGCCCCTGTTTACGCCCCCTTGCAAATACATACTATGGAAGTTAAGTGAGTACCTGCAGAATAAACCTTAAGCGGAATGTTTGCATTTACACATGTATCCACACATATGTGCATATATGCCATTATTCTAAACATTTTTGTGCACAACATACACATAAATGTGGTTGCCTAAGTTATAGCATTTCCCTTCACAGGCTTGGGAGAAGAGCCAGGCTTTCACCTGCTTCCTGTAGTAGAAGTAGTCTTGAGTTAGGCGTAGTCCCTCTGGAAGTAAGTTTCACAGTGTGGGGGCTACTCTTGAGAAGGCTCACTGGCGGATGTTACATCGTGTGATGAGAGTACAGATAGTAATTCTCCTTGAGGGGAACTTAGAAGCCTCAAAGGTGTGTACAGGCAGAAGCGTAGTCTGATTGAGGTGTCGGTGGGGAGTGGAGAGCAGACTGCCACCGGCGTCTATTTTTCACACTACAGATTGCATAAAAAATGGGTGCTGGTGCCATTGGAAGTCTGTTTGGGGGAACAGTCGCTCCCCTGATGACCCACCTAGCTACACCTCTGTGTAGAGGGTTTTCTGTATTTATTCTTGAGGTATTTCATCTGAAGGCCTTTAAAATCAAAACACAGAGTTTTAAATTTAGTCCTGTAAGGTACAGGTAACCAGTATAGTTTTTGCAGGAAGGGTGTGATGTGGTCACATCACTTGCAGCCTTCTATCAGTCGTGCTGCAACATTCTGAATTAGTTGGAGCTGTTGCAAACTCTTTTTGGTTTGATCCTTGTTCAGGGTGTTACAGCAGACCAGCTGTGAAGTTATCACAGCATGAACCACTGTGGTCAGACATGTCTTTTCAATATATGGAGAGAGACTTCTTAGCTGCCGCACATTATAGAAGTTGTTTTAATAGGTCGTTTGAATTTGCGGGGTCAAAGTAAGTAATGAGTCTAGCAGTATCCCAAGATTCTTGCCCTGTGATTTTAAGTGGAGTTCAAATTTCCAGATGGTATTTTAAAGTATTTGAACACTTGTGTTAGGAATCCACAGAATTTCTGTTTTACTTGGATTCAGGCAGAGTTTGTTTTTTTTCGCCTATTCCTCAATTGCACACAGCTGTTGATAAATCTGATTCAGTGGGTATGAGTAGCTGTACATCATCAGCATAGATACAAAGGGCCCACTGCATGCAAATCTCTCTCATGAATATTCATTGTGGATATCCTGAAAACCTGATTGGCTGGGGTGCCTCCAGGACCAGGTTTGGGAAGCTGTTCAGAAGAAAATACCATCTGTGCAGCAGTGGTTTGGCACAACCAAATACTGTGCAAACATTCATTTTCCAGATGTACCATACCATTTGATTAATAATGGAATCTATAAACAAAGTGTAATTCCGCCAAAGAAAGGATAGTGTTTATTTACAGTTATATCTGATGACTTAATAATAAAATATAATTATTCTGTTCTATTTTCAGGCTGTCATTTCTATTAGGATCAGCAAAAAGAAAACATAAGTAGCTGATAAATACAAGAAAAAGCACAATGGAAAAATATGTTAAACCATTTCCATAAGTCTGATGTAGGATTTTGGTTTTAGCTCTGAAGTAGCACAGCTTTGCAAATTAAGTCCAGATGCATTTAAAATAGAAAACTTGCAGTTATTTAATGTGTGATTGTCTTTCCTTCCTCTGCTTCTTGGACTTTTCATTTGCTAAAATTTTAGCTTTTGGTGTTAGTGTGTGCTGCTGTGATGAACTGAAGAAAATTACTTTTTCTGGTTTATCGTGTTAGTGTAACATAGTAAATGACAGAAGAGGAAGACCTGTATGGTCCATCCAGTCTGCCCAACAAGATAAACTCATTTTACATGGTATGTGATACTTTATATGTATACCTGAGTTTGATTTTTCCTTGCCTTTCTCAGGATACAGACTGTAAACGTCTGCCCAGCACTGTTCTTGAACTTTCCATTTCTATTCAGTTACGATCAGGGCGTAGACCATAGAAGTCTGCCCAGCACTGGGTTCGCTTCCCAATTACCAGCGTTGCTGCCCAATCTCCACTAAGATTCTGTAGATCCATTCCTTCTAAACAGGATTCCTTTGTGTATATCCCGGGCATGTTTGAATTCCATTACCATTTTCATCTCCATTTTCTGTCCCAAATTGGCTCACCATCTAAGTTGACATCAGAGGGGGCAGGGGACCGGCAGAGCTGCCAGCTGTGCAACTGCTCATCACACCCCCTGCTGCCTGCACCCGGGGTGGACCACAGGAGACCCATTTGAGTTATGAAGGAGTGGGTGGGCCACTGTTATTATTCGACAGCCCCAACCCACAGAATGACAGGGACTGCTATACTAATTAATAAGAACATCCCCTTTAAGGAGCATAAATGTTGCGAGGATTCGCAGGGACAATGGGTAATGGTCCACTGTTCTTTATATGGTAAAAAACGTATGTGTTTCTTTCAGTGTATGCGCCCACTGTTTATGATAGGACTTTCTTCCCAACCTTGCTTAAACTTGCATTAGATTTTTCAAAATAGTCCCATCATTGTGGGAGGAGACTTTAATGCAGTTGCATATTTAGAATGGGATAGAAAGGTGAAATGTAAGCCACATTGAGCCTGCCATGAGTGGGAAAGCGCGGGGTACAAATGTAATAAAAAAATAAAAAGAGTGCCTAACCAAGAGGGGGAAGGCAAGCTTATTGGGGAGGTGAGCTTTTATATCCAGAACTGAACTTGGTGGATGTGTGGTGGGTGCTGCATCCGGGAGAATGATCTTTTACCCATATCTCAAGGGTCTATTTGACTGAAAGTCATTTGGACTATATACTCTTACAGCAGCAACATTTTGCAATGTACAAACAGCGGACATTATTCACTGTGGAATACTGAACCGTGCTTTGGTAAAACTATCCCTGTTTCTTGCTAGGAAAGAATGACCCCTGGTTTGGTGTATGAGTACTTTCATAAATTGGTGACAGAGAAATGGGAAGAGTATGGCAAAAATAATCAACAACATACTCAAACCGCGGGTTTGTTGTGAGAAGCAGGGAAAACAGGAATGTATTTGTACTTGTGTGTGTATTTGTTTATTTTCAGTTTGGATATGGCATCTTGCCCAGAACAGCTTAGGAGCACAACACAAAGGAACTTATCAGGTTAATAAACAGTGATAAAATATATAAAAGAGCAGAAAAGAGGCCAGTGGAAGACTAGCCATCTAGGAAGATGCATTTGTACCTAGACCAAAAACAACTAGTACAGGTGCATCTTGGACATCAGAAGGTAGTTTATTCCAGTGATAGGGAGATGGCATTAAGAAGGCCCTGAAATGGAAGGATCCCTACTTAGAATGTGTGACTGGTAATGGAATGGACATGAAAACAGTAAGGCAAGAGTGTAGCTACCACTGAGCAAGCCCAGCAAAAAGGTGGAGGCCACCCAGTGGCATATATAAACTAGGTGCATCTGCTGCATATGTACCCTCTGTCAGACCTGCCCCCCCCCCCCCCCCGCCCCTCCTTCAATTCCTCTCTGCTACAGTCTTCACTTTTCTACCATCCCTGCGGCCTGCACTTGGAGATCCTACCTGAACTGTCCTGTGCCTTATGGCTCAACTTTCTGTTTTGTGAAAGGTGAAATGGTTCAAGGAGGAAGTCCTGGTGCAGGTCGCAGGCAGCCTATACGTGCCACTGCCCGGGTGAAGACTGTAGCAGAGAGGATTTTAAGGTATGGGAGATGAAGGTGGCAGCATGTGGGGGTGGCACAGGGTGCAGAGGGAGATGCATCCCTGTAAAAAAAAAAATCCTGGCTATGCCAATGAGTGTTATAAATAGCTCCCAGATAACCTGAGAACCTATACAAAAAGAACTTATAAAAGCAGATTGGTGAAACAAGTCTTAATTAATTTATTGTTAAAAATAATGCACTCTTGCAAGAATGGGTGTCTCTGAAAGCAAGCAGGCACACTCTTCTTTAATGTTTACAGGTTATATATTCTTTCTTTTTGGTAACATTAGGTATCTGCCCCTAAGTTTCTCATTGGATATTGATCACATTTACCCCCTATTACGTCAGTGCTGATTATCAAATGACAGTCCCTTCTGAAAATTTTCCATAGACAGTGCCTTTGTTAGTTCTTCTGCTTGGTTTACATTTTCTTATCTCCAAACCTTTATGTGAGAACTCTGCATTAGCAGTTTCATACATGGTATGTTTCACCTTCCCCCCAACCCCCCTTTCTTCTATTTCCTTTTATTAGAAATAGCTTCACAGTTTCATGGTCTCATGCCTTGCCCAACCTCCATTTCAGCTCTAAGGCCTGTCCTTGAAGTTTTCATGCCTCTCAGCAGTTTGGGCTTATTACCAAATGCGTGAAGCAACTCTTCCCGAGGGAAACATTTTGCAACCTGATACAATCAATGGTACTAAGCCACTTAGATTACTGCAATGGAATTTATGCGGGATGTAAAGAACAAACCTTAAAGAAACTTCAGACCACTCAAAACACGGCAGCTAGGCTTATATTTGGTAAAACACGATTTGAAAGCGCAAAACCCCTCCGCAAAAAACTACACTGGCTCCCAATCAAAGAACGCATCGCCTTCAAAATCTGCACCCTGGTTCACAAAATCATCTACGGAGAAGCCCCGAGTTACATGACAGACTTGATTGACTTACCAATTAGAAATACATCCGAATCAACACGATCTTATCTAAATCTGCACTACCCAAGCTGCAAAGGACTTAAATACAAAACAACTTATGCATCTAGTTTTTCCTACATAAGCACACAACTGTGGAACGCATTACCAAAAGCCTTGAACATGACGTACGACCATCTAAACTTCCAGAAATCACTAAAAACCAACCTGTTTAAAAAGGCATACCCTACCGATCCAATTTAAATGCCTAATCTCTGCAACATAACCAAACTAAAGCACGTAATCCCTAATGTGGCTGTGCCACATGAACTTGATCTTACCACATCATCACCCTGCATTTGTTCACACCGTAGCCTGCAAAGGCCTCTCCGGTACTATATAAGCCACACTGAGCCTACAAATAGGTGGGGAAATGTGGGATACAAATGTAACAAATAAATAAAAAAAATACATAAATAACTGTGCAACCCACCCATGCCCTGTCCAGATCTGCCTTTTCTTCTGCCCATCTGTCAAAGGCTTGCTCGGTAAGATAACATAGAAAAGAAGTCAAACGGCCTGACAAAGGCACCATGTTTCGACTTCACAGTCTGCATCAGGAGTCGAAAAAGACAGGATGCTGGGCTAATATGATGTGATGAGGCATTCAATGCACAACAAACTTTACAAACCAAGCCAATATCTGCCACGGCGTCACACAGCCAACCTCCAGTCATAGTAACAAAATCAAAAACAACAGATGGCTAGAAACACGTTTTGTAACTCTACAACCACCAAAATCAAATGATTAAGTAAGATGTGCATATACTACAGAATAGCACTTAAGTGGGATTCTGGTATTTACATGTGAATGTGCACACATATGCACATATTTGCATTATTCTAATCATGTATGTACACCATAGGAGTGTAAATGTTAACGCCTTATGATAGAATTACCCTACAAGGTTCCCCCACTGGAAGAACGTTATTAAACCCTTGTGCCTCACACCTTTCCGTTTCAGATTGGGCTTGCCTTTCTCTCATGTCCCTGTTTCCAGCAGAACGCAGTCAGTCTGTTTTCTGTTATTTAACAGTCTGAGTTGGTGATATTTGTGGATGTTTTCGGGGTGGGTTCACATGAATTTACTGGGAAGGATACAATGGGGAGAGAAATGGAAACAGCTGTGCTGGTGCTGTGTGGCAGCACACAGTGTACTGTAAACACTCCCATGTGAAACAATGATCATAGGATAAGGAAGGGGGGGGGGGCTGCTGTGATGCCAGAGAATGCTGCACAGGCTAGGAAAGCTCTTTGTGTGCAATTAGATGTACAAATTTCTTTTAAAAAAAAGTCCTCAGGAATTGGCCCAGTAGCTCAGTGGTAGTGCTGTGTTCTGCCATCTGCAGGACCTGGAGTTGAGCTACAGAACAGGCTTCTGGGTCTGCAAGCCAGCTGGAACTGGGATACTGTAGGAAAGGGAGTCTCAGCTATTGCACAGGGGTTTTTATTCCTGCCTCAGCTCCTGAATGAGTAGACAATCGGTGGAGTAAATTCTTTAGAGCAGCCCCAGTTCAAAAGGACTGTACTATTCATTTCTGCAGTCCTGACAATCTCTTTCTATCTATTAAAATGAAAACGTCCAAGAGGGAAAAATGTGGATCATTTTTGGACTTTGTTTTACAATTTTTTTGAAAAAATTTCTTTCAGTTCAGTTGAAAATCACCGCTAACTAGCTAAGTTGATGTTTCCCCTGCTCCTAACCCACTCAGTTAGGGAATGGCCGGTTAGCGGACATATTGAGCGGCACTAATCGGTTAAGTGTCACTGAATATCAGATGCTAGTTTGCTCAGTGAGGATTAACTGGGCAGGTTAAATCCTTTTGCATACTGGCCCCCCAAAATTTTTAAATGTGCAGAAAAACATTTTAATGGATGTAAATCAACTACTCACATTTAACCACACCTGATCATGACATCAGTTTGTAAGACAAGTAAAGAATCTCTTTAACATTTAAATGTATCCAGCTCAATTTAAGTAAATCATTTTTATATGCAGCATTTCCGGCAGTGGTAATCGGTTACCGGCAGGTTAGTGCGGGGGCCCATATCGCCACCTCAGTGGGTGGCAGAAAGGGCTCCCTGTCGCATGACCACACAGTAAAAGTTCTCTTACCATATTGCCATGTGTGTCTGGGAGCTTTTTACCCGCTGCGGTAAGAAGGGCCCTGGCGTGTGGGAAAAACAGCCCCCACCGCCAGTGCAGGGCCCTTTTTCCCACGGCTTGGTAAAAGGACCCTAAAGTAATTTAATGTAGCTTGCCATACTTTAGTGAATCAGCCAGTAATAAGTGATTTAATTTCCATAGGGTTTACTTTAGTTATCCTAGTTAAAGTGGAGTAAACAGTCAAATGTAAGATATAGATAATTCTTTTATTGCCAGTGTAGTTTTGAGCGAGACCACACTGTTTGAACAGTGAATTAAGCGCCTTGACTTGTATTGCTGCCTTTAGATTACTCTTCCAGGAGTGTGATAAATATTCAGACCCAGTTCGTTTAGGGGACCTCTTACAAAGCCGTGGTAAAAAGTGGCCTGCGGTAGTGTGGGCGTGTCTTTTTGGCATGCGCTGGGCCACTTTTTACCGCGGCTTTGTAAGAGGTCCCCTAAACGGGCTGGGTCTGAATATTTATCACACTCCTGGAAGAGTAATCTAAAGGCAGCAATACAAGTCAAGGCGCTTAATTCAAGTCAAGGCGCTGGGAAAAGGGCCATTTTTAATGGGCTGTTTAATGGGCATGCGCAAAAATTAAAATTAGCATGCTCCTATTTATGGCCTGAGCCCTTACCACCAGCCATTGACCTAGTGATAAGAACTCACGCGCTATCTGCGTGGTAACCATGCAGCGTGCGCCAATGTAGCCGCACTGCCGATTACTGCCAGAAACGTCCCCACAGTAGAAAATAGAAAAATATTTTCTTCCACGGGATTCAGCACGTTCCAAACTCAGAATTACTGCCGGGCGCACATGTTACCCAGGCAGCAGTGCCAACTTGGCATGCACTACCCACGCATTAGCCCTCCCGCGGCTTTGTTAAAGGGCCCCTTATTGATTCCACTGTCATCTGACAATAAGATATTCTGCTTACCCCTGACATAGGTTTTTCATGCTGAAACACAGCTGTGTCGGGCTCTATTCTTATCATTCATGCTGACAATTAAAGAATTACCTGGTTCCTACATGAAACTATTGACTCCACTTTTTGTTCCATCTTTATATTACAAATGAGAAAGACCCAATCCACCTCTGTGCTTTGGTCTCAGGAAATTGAAATGTGCAGGGGAAATTTTTTTTCAGTGTAGTAAATGTTCTGTTGAACTAGCCCTGCAGTTCATTTTCAGATTCCGAACACTTAATTTCATGTGTTTCTTTCCCTCAGATGTGGGACCATGTGATTCTGTGTGTAGATTGGCAACACTCTATCTGCTCTATATGGACTATTTTTTTCTATCTTCCCCTGTCCTATATTTTATTGTAGTTCCTTTCTCAGTGTAATATGCTATTTGCTGTAAACCACTGATAGGTTTCCTCTAAAGTGATATATGAAGTATTAGTAAAACTTAAAATTTGAAAGTCAATGGGGCAAGACATTTTGGGAAAAAAAGATAAGACTAACATAGGATTTTCCATCCATTGTTATTGAAACTTACTGGCAGGCATCTGCCACAAAGACAATGGCACTGTAAGATATAACGAATGATGTGAAGACCCCATAGCATGAAAGTAGTGGCATGAAAAATCCAAGCCACCATGAGAGGGGCAAAGTGGCACAAACATTAGAATGAAGAACCCCTCCCCCCCCAAGGCATTGGAAGAGGGAAAAGAAGCCCCAAGATTGAAAGAAACACACCAAAGCACCGAGAGAGGGCAAAGGTGCACCAAGAGGGATACCTCGAGGTTAGACATTTATAGGAATATGAGCAGATTAGAGGGGTTCATGAAGGAATATCTAAGTGTCTCCGTAGCCAGGTTTATCTGGAAGAATTTGATAACAACAGACTTCTTTCTGTTGTGCTGATAGAAAGGAAAGAGGAAGAGACTTATTATACTGCCTTTCTGTGGTTGCAATCAAAGCAGTTTACATATTATATATATGTAAACTATTTTGTACCTGGGGTAATGTAGGGTTAAGTGACTTGCCCAGAGTAACAAGGAGCTGTAGTGGGAATTGAAGCCAGTTCACCAGGATCAAAGCCCACAGCATTAACCACTAGGCTACTCCTCCACTCCTAGATCACATACAAGGACTTAGGACCCTAGTCCGAAAGGAGGCCTGTTTCATCTGTACCATTCACCTCTCACAAAGAAGCTGCTGTTGACCAGTCCCAAATACAGCTTCTGGGACAGTAGGATTGTAATATGTGAAATAAAAAGTGGCATACCATAAGTCACAGAAGAGGGCAAAAGTGGCATCAGCATTGGCATGAAGACTCCAATGCACTGGGAGAGTAGCACCAACCTTAGCATGAGAATCCCATATCTTCTAGGTGGGGCAAAGAAGAACCAACAGATTCTAGGGTCAGGTTTTAGTGGGAAAATAAATCTAAGAAATGCATGAAGGAATATCTGAGTGCCTCCACAGACAGGTTTTTCCAGGTGAATACGATGACAAGAGTGTACTTTGTCGCATTGCCAAGAAGGAGACGTGAAGGGACTTAGTGTCCTTCTTTGAAAGGAAGATTTGAATACAGCCTAAATGTTCATCTGTACCGTTCCCCATGCTGTCACAAAGGAGCCACTATTGACCAGTGCTAAACACAGCCTCAGGATTGTAACATGCAAAATCAGTAAATAAAGAAACAATGTCATGAAGATGCCAACACACAGGGAGAGAGTTAAACCTGCTCCAATATTAGCAGGAAGGCCTCAAGGCAATGAAAACAAACAATAAAAAATTGAACACTGATATTCAGTGTGGGTGAGGGGAAATCTCCAAAGGTGTAATGGTCAGGTTAGCATTCTAAGTGGCATCACTCTTCAAGGTCTCCTTAGAAAACAACAAGAAAACACAACAGCAGATCAGTGAGAGAAATCAAAACTTTATTAGTAGTACCATATACCAATGATGCCCGACACAGGCCGTGTTTCGCCCCGAAGGGCTGTATCAGGGGCTAAAATAATAAAAACACATACAATGACAATTATAAGAGATATCAAAACCATAATGGTAATGAAAACAGTAATTTTACATAATACCTTGGCCAATACAATGTGCAATTCATAAAAAACTAAAAACATAAATACATATAAATGGTAATAATATTCTAAAAGACATATATATATATAAAGCAAACATCTTAAATAGTGTCAAAATATAGACATCAATAGATACATTTAAAAATTAAATATAACAAATAAAAAGAACTAAACATGAATCAGGATTCATGTCAGACTGTCAAGATCCTACTTAAACCTACACTACCCAAATTGCAAAGGACTGAAATACAAAACAACTTACGCATCCGGCTTCTCCTACGTAAGCACACAACTATGGAATGGCCTCCCAAAAGCCCTGAAAACAATCCGCGACCACCTGGACTTCAGGAAATCACTAAAAACCAACCTCTTCAAAAAGACCTACCCCAGCGACCCAACGCAAACCTCTTCACCCAGCAACACAGCATGACTTTGACCGTACTGGACAACACACATATACCTCATACGATCACTTTTCAACCTTGTACTTGCTATCAGCTGACTGGGCAAACGCCTTTGATGGTACTATGTAAGCCACATTGAGCCTGCAAATAGGTGGGAAAATGTGGGGTACAAATGCAACAAATAAATAAATAAAATTATCAAGAGAGCAATCAAAAAAATACATATCAAAAAATATGCACATAAATCAATGATAGATCAATATTACTGCCCCATACATAAGTGCATATATATCAAAGGCAGATAAATATTACCACCCCACTCATAAATAAATAACAAAAGTAATATGAAATGAATAAATAATGTCTTGATTCCACTAATATTGACATTAAATAGAACTATAATCCCAACTTATTGTGTATTAAAAAATAGTTAATACAAAAAAAATAATAAACAATAAAAATGCAGATAGGACACATACCTATGATGACAATAGTGTAGTGGAATACTCGTACTGCCATGGATACTATCAAATCAAACGAAGTGAACATAAAAACATGGAAAATAGGTCCACAAAAAATGTATATAAACTTTAAAAAATATATTGAAAAAAATATATATTAAAAATATATATAAAAATCACTCACTTGTTCGCACAGCTCTTGAGAAACACGAAAAAAACAGCACAAAAGCCACCAACCTAAGTGTGTACAAAATGGAAAATGAATCCTCACTCACATGTATCTCGCCCACTTAAAGCACATATATTTATATAAATGCTACTTTTGATATGACACCAGTTGGCAGATTACCAAATATATCTAATCAACGAGCTACTACAACCCGTTATTACTAATGTCAATAATGATGCTTATGTAAATTCTAAACCAATTCGTAAAGACCTATCAGTGTTATACATAATGTGCTTCAAGTGGACAAAGGGTAAGGGGATATGTTCCTTTACTTTATTGGTGAAGCGGTATATGCACATCAGGTGACAGCTGGAGACAAGTTCTCTTAGTCGCCTAACACTGATAGGTCTAGTATTATATAGGACCGGCCTGATCTTTATTTTCCACATTGGATATTGCAAACTATCTGCCTTGCTGTTTTATCGGAGAAAACAGAGAAGGGCTCAGCGACTGTTGTACTCCAGGAACCTCCCTAATAACATCAGCACGGGCAGCGTAAAAAGCTCTTCTCCAAGTATAAGTCTAAACAGATCCAGGTTTCATTTTTCAGCTGTAGCCATTGTCTTTTACTGGTCTGTCCATTACATCGATTACAAATTATTTTTAACTTTTCAGCAGAAGTAATAAGAATAATTTTGTTGACATCCTTTTGCTTTAGGAAGCAGATCCTCTAAAGCTGTGTGCCTTGCCCATCTTGAGAATACTTATCTAAAAGAAGCCAGTCTGCTGTATTTATAAGGACACTACATTATTACAAAGACGTAGCGGAGAGACTGAATGAATTCTTTGCTTCGGTCTTCACCGAGGAAGATTTGGGTGGGATACCGGTGTCGGAAATGGTATTTCAAGTGGACGAGTCGGAGAAACTTACTGACTTCACGGTAAACCTGGAGGATGTAATGGGGCAGTTTGGCAAACTGAAGAGTAGCAAATCTCCTGGACCGGATGGTATTCATCCTAGAGTACTGATAGAACTGAAAAACGAGCTTGCGGAGCTACTGCTAGTGATATGCAACTTATCCTTAAAATCGAGCATGGTACCGGAAGATTGGAGGGTGGCCAATGTAACGCCCATTTTTAAAAAAGGCTCCAGGGGAGATCCGGGAAATTATAGACCGGTGAGTCTGACGTCGGTGCCGGGGAAAATGGTAGAGGCTATTATTAAAAACAAAATTACAGAGCACATCCGAGGACATGGATTACTGAGACCAAGTCAGCATGGCTTTTGTGTGGGGAAATCTTGCCTGACCAATTTACTTCAATTCTTTGAAGGAGTGAACAAACATGTGGACAAAGGGGAGTCGGTTGATATTGTGTATCTGGATTTTCAAAAGGCGTTTGACAAGGTACCTCATGAAAGGCTACAGAGGAAATTGGAGGGTCATGGGATAGGAGGAAATGTCCTATTGTGGATTAAAAACTGGTTGAAGGATAGGAAACAGAGAGTGGGGTTAAATGGGCAGTATTCACAATGGAGAAGGGTAGTTAGTGGGGTTCCTCAGGGGTCCGTGCTAGGACCGCTGCTTTTTAATATATTTATAAATGATTTAGAGATGGGAGTAACTAGCGAGGTAATTAAATTTGCTGATGACACAAAGTTATTCAAAGTCGTTAAATCGCGACAGGATTGTGAAAAATTACAAGAGGACCTTACGAGACTGGAAAACTGGGCGGCTAAATGGCAGATGACGTTTAATGTGAGCAAGTGCAAGGTAATGCATGTGGGAAAAAAGAACCCGAATTATAGCTACGTCATGCAAGGTTCCACGTTAGGAGTTACGGACCAAGAAAGGGATCTGGGTGTCGTCGTCGATAACACACTGAAACCTTCTGCTCAGTGTGCTGCTGCAGCTAAGAAAGCGAATAGAATGTTGGGTATTATTAGGAAAGGTATGGAAAACAGGTGTGAGGATGTTATAATGCCGTTGTATCGCTCCATGGTGCAACCGCACCTTGAGTATTGTGTTCAATTCTGGTCGCCGCATCTCAAGAAAGATATAGTAGAATTGGAAAAGGTGCAGCGAAGGGCGACTAAAATGATAGCGGGGATGGGACGACTTCCCTATGAAGAAAGACTAAGGAGGCTAGGGCTATACAGCTTGGAGAAGAGACGGCTGAGGGGAGACATGATAGAGGTATATAAAATAGTGAGTGGAGTGGAACAGGTGGATGTGAAGCGTCTGTTCACACTTTCCAAAAATACTAGGACTAGGGGGCATGTGATGAAACTACAGTGTAGTAAATTTAAAACAAATCGGAGAAAATTTTTCTTCACCCAACGTGTAATTAAACTCTGGAATTCGTTGCCGGAGAAAGTGGTGAAGGCGGTTAGCTTAGCAGAGTTTAAAAAGGGGTTGGACGGTTTCCTAAAGGACAAGTCCATAAACCGCTACTAAACGGACTTGGAAAAATCCAAAATTCCAGGAATAACTTGTATAGAATGTTTGTACGTTTGGGAAGCTTGCCAGGTGCCCTTGGCCTGGATTGGCCGCTGTCGTGGACAGGATGCTGGGCTCGATGGACCCTTGGTCTTTTCCCAGTATGGCATTACTTATGTACTTATGTACTTATGTACAGTAATCATTTCTTACAGTAAGCAGTGTAAGCAGCTATTCGTTGTTGTAGGTGAGCTTTCAGCTTTGTGGCTTCCAGAAGAATCTGAAAAACTGATGTTTTGTTTTTCCATAAACAATGTCACCTGTGTTTATTTCAGATTTCTTATGATACAGACTGATACATTTATGGAACTGTATATTTTTGTATGTTTTGATTATATTATTTGAATTGTGTGTGATTGTATATTGTAAACCATTTTGGACCCACATTATTTATTTATTTATACATTCTTGTATCCCTCTATTATCAGAAAACAAGTTTCGGTTCAAAGTGACTTACAAGTACATTTTGGTGGAATTACAATTTGTGCTTGGTAGTGTGGAAAGGACATTGTGATTTGTGTAGTTATTCAATGGAATTTGTGAAGCGATAAGTTTGATGGGGAAAGTAACTGGTATTTTGTGGTTAGCTCTAGAATTCTTTTTTAAAAGAAGTTTTCATTTCTTTCCTGAATTGAAGGAGGTTTGTGGTACTTCTTATTTCTTTTAGTATTGAGTTCCACCATTTGGAACCCAGGTTTTGTAGGTTGTGTTTCTGCAGTTGGGTAGGTGTAGTAGTAGGTAGCTCCTGGTTTCTGGGCTTGCATTTCTTGGGGATAATTCAATCATATCCAGCATATATTCGGGTGGCATTCCAAATAGTATTTTGAAGATTAGCGCTCACCTTGAAAAGTAGCCTTAATTGGTAGCCAATGTAGTTTTTCAAGCAGTGGGGTTACATAAGTGCATAAGTATTGCCATACAGGGAAAGATCAAAGGTCCATGAAGCCCAGCTTCCTGTTTCCAACAGAGGCAAATCCAGGTCACAAATACCTGGCAAGATCCCAAAAAAGTACAAAACAATTTACACTGCTTATCCCAGAAATAGTGGATTTTCCCCAACTCCATTTAATAATGGTCTATGGACTCACCCAAATCTTCCTCAGTGAAGACCGAAGCAAAGAATTCATTTAATCTCTCCGCTACGGTTTTGTCTTCCCTGATCCCCCTTTACTCCTCGGTCATCTAGCGGTCCAACCGATTCTTTTGCCGGCTTCCTACTTTTATTATACCTAAAAAAAAATTTTACTATGTGCTTTTGTCTCCAACACAATCTTTTTTTCGAAGTCCCTCTTAGCATTCCTTATCAGCGCTTTGCATTTGACTTGACATTCCTTATGCTGTTTCTTATTATTTTCAGTCAGTTCCCACATGCGTGGGATAAACATAAAGGAATCCTGTTCAGAAGGAATGGATCCTAAGGAGCTTAGCTGAGATTGGGTGGCAGAGCCGGTGGCGGGAGGCGGGGATGGTACTGGGCAGACTTATACGGTCTGTGCCAGAGCCGGTGGTGGGAGGCGGGACTGGTGGTTGGGAGGCGGGATAGTGCTGGGCAGACTTATACAGTCTGTGCCAGAACCGGTGGTGGGAGGCGGGGCTGGTGGTTGGGAGGCGGGGATAGTGCTGGGCAGACTTATACGGTCTGTGCCCTGAAAAGGACAGGTACAAATCAAGGTAAGGTATACACAAAAAGTAGCACATGTGAGTTTATCTTGTTGGGCAGACTGGATGGACCGTGCAGGTCTTTTTCTGCCGTCATCTACTATGTTACTATGTTACTATGTTCTTCCATTTTCTGAAGGATTTTCTTTTAGCTCTAATAGCTTCCTTCACCTCACTTTTAAACCATGCCGGCTGTAGTTTGGTCTTCTATCCTCCTTTTTTAATACGCGTAATATATTTGGCCTGGGCTTCCAGGATGGTGTTTTTGAACAGCATCCATGCCTGATATACATTTTTGACCCTCGCAGCTGCTCCTCTAAGTTTTTTTTCCACCGTTCTCATTTTATCATAGTCTCCTTTTTTTAAAGTTAAACGCTATCATATTTGATTTCCTATGTATTCTTACTTCAAAGCTAATATCAAATCCGATCATATTATGATCACTGCTATCAAGCGGCCTCAGCACCATTACCTCCCGCACCGGATCATGTGCTCCACTAAGGTCTAGGTCTAGAATTTTTCCTTCTCTCGTCGGCTCCTATACCAGCTGCTCAATAAAGCAGTCCTTGATTTCGTCAAGGAATTTTACCTCCCTAGCGTGCCCTGATGTTACATTTACCCAGTCAATATTGGAGTAATTGAAATCACCCATTATTATCATGTTGCCCAGTTTGTTTGCATCCCTAATTTCCTTTAACATTTCTGCATCCATCTGTTCATCCTGGCCAAGCGGACGGTAGTATACTCCTATCACTATCCTTTCCCCCTTTACACATGGAATTTCAATCCATGATGATTCCAAGATGTGTTTTGTTTCCTGCAGATCAATCTATTTGATTCATGTCTCTCCTTAATATACAATGCTACCCCTCTACCAATTCGATCCACCCTATCACTACGATATAATGTGTACCCTGGTATGACAGTGTCCCACTGGTTATCCTCCTTCCACCAGGTCTCAGAGATGCCTATTATATCTAATTTTTCATTTAGTGCAATATATTCTAACTCTTCCATCTTATTTCTTAGGCTTCTGGCATTTGCATATAGACATTTCAAACTATGTTTGTTGTTCCTATTTACATCATGCTCAGTACTTGACAGTATTAATTTGCAATCTTTTGTCTGATTTTTATTTTTATTTAAGGACACCTGGCCTGATCTACTACAGTCTCTTTTGCAACCTCACTATCGAGATACCTTATTGTAATATATGGTAACATATATTAAATGTTTTTTTCCTGGGGCTCTGGGGGGGCTGTTCCAGGGTTTTGGTGAATGTTGCTGGCTGGAAAAGGTTTAAAGTTTAGTTTGGGAATTGTTAATGGAGTTAGCTGAAGAAAGTGTGAGATGTTTCTTAAATATGGTTTTATTTTTCAAGGAATAAACCATGATTAAGTGGGGATTGTACTATAAAATGTTCCTTGCTGTTTTGGGTACAAGTCAGGTTAAAATTTGACCTGGAAATTCTCTATATAGGAAGTTTTGCAGTAACTTCTATGGGGGAGGGAGATTCTAAAACAGATCAGAGAAAAAAAAAACAGTCTTTAGCTGACAAGCTGATTGGTTGAGTGAGGTCAGATGTCCCTTCCTCCAGGGGGGGGGGGAGTTGCCAGGCAGCAGTGTTGGCAGGTGGGCGGTTTTACTGCCCAATTGGGCGGTTTTCCGCGACCCGCCGCGGGAAATTTTTGCCCGCGGCGGGTTGCGGTTTTTTGGGCTGTTTTTTGGGCTTCGGGGCGGTTTTTTGTGTGGCTTTTTCGGCCGCGGGGGGCGGGGTTAGTGACGTTTTTGGGCGGGGTTAGTGACATAGGAGGCGGGGCCGATGACGTAGGAGGCGGGGCCGATGACGGGGGAGGCGGGGCCGGTGACGGGGGAGGCGGGGCCGGTGACGGCGGGGGCGGGGTTGATGACGGCGGGGGCGGGGGTAATGACGCGGGGGTGGGGGTGTCAGGGGCGGGGTTTGAGTTTGGGCGGGTTTTGGGCGGTTTTTGTGCTGGATTGGGTGGGAAAAAAATTTTCCACCTGGCAACACTGCCAGGCAGAGAGAGCAAGGGAAGGCTGGAAAAGAAAGAAACGTATGCTGAGTGTGTGAAATGTAAGAGGAATAAAAGTATATTTTATGAGTTTAAAGTGAAATAAGTGACATTGAAAAAGGGTACTTTGATATTGAAAGTGAGCTGAAGTGAGTGAATGTTCCAGTATAGCCCTGAATTTCCAGAGATAAGTGATTTACCATTTTAGGGTGAGAGAGGCTTTGATTTGTGGTGGGAATTGTACTACATGAGAAAGCTTATAAGGGTGTCAGGAAAAAGTGTGTAAGGATTTTAAGTATGACACAGGGGAAGGACTGAGAAGTGAAGTTGATATTTGGAAAAAGAAGCCATTAAGCTATGTCTGTGGGGAGGGGGTGTTGTTTGTGAGAGTTCTGAGTTCAGTGCAAGCAAGGTTTGGAATCTGAGTTCAGAATAAAGAAAATCCAGCACTGCTGTTGTCTGAGTGTGCTGTATTCTCCAGATTGATCTGATAGCTGTGAAGGGAAAAGTTATGCTTTTATGTGAAGTCTGTGAGATGGAATGTTGAATCCTGCTGGATCATTTTAGACTAGGGAAACAACAGTGAGAAATAGGTTTTGTAGTGAGAAAACCTTTAACTTATTTTATTTCAATTAGAAAGTTTGGCCACAGTATTGAGAATTGGTTAATAGTCACCAGAGCCTAAACAAGAACAGAGGGAGTTCAAGGGTCTTGCCTCCATTTATTTTCTTTATAAGTGAGGTTTAGGGAGAAGAAATCTGGGGGAGTCATCCTCTGAAGGGTTCCAGATGAGCTCCAACGCAAGAAAGACATCACCTAAATAAATTCAACTACAGCTAAGTGACATTGCCAAGGGTGTTGAAAGAAATATATTATTTTTTTACAACATTTTAAGGGAAAACTAAAGAACAGAACAGCATCAAATATAAAAAAAAACCCATGTTTTCCTGACTTGCTAAGTGTTCTGGGTTCAAGTGAGATCCTTGCACAAACATCTATAATACCCATAAAGACTCAAATTCTGACATCAATAGCAAGGAAAGAGTATTAAAACAAATATCTGATTTTGACAAAAAGACAATTTAAATATTTATCTGAAAAGGTTCTTTTCTGCCTTTTTAGGTGATTTTGTTGAAAGAAACAGAAAACGTTAAGGGTATACATGTAAAACTACATTTGAATGTTGAATATGTTATTGCAGTTCTATTAAGCCACACACTAATTGTGAAATTGAGTTTATTTGAATGAAAATTTGCTTGCTTTTGTATTCAATAAAGAAAAAGATAATTTGTAAATCTGAAGGTGCGGTTCTTCCAGTTCAGGAACAAATCCTAAATTTAGCTTCTTTTCCTCCTTTATTCTTTGAGAGTAAAGGACGAGGTTAGTTTATTTGTTCCACTCCCTCGGCTGTGAGTGTGTGTTCCCTGGATATTCGCCACGACTACAACCATCAGGTATCTGGGAGCACATCACTACAGTCCAGCCGAGAGGGGTGGCAACATTATCTTCCCTGTTTTAGTGATATCTTTGAAAGATACCTTATCCTGAACCATGTGCTTTTGAGCGATTGTCGGCCTTCCCCCAGTTTCTAGTTTAAAAGCTGCTCTATCTCCTTTTTAAATGCCGATGCCAGCAGCCTGGTCCCACCCTGGTTAAGGTGGAGCCATCCTTTTGGAATAGGCTCCCCATTCCCCAGAATCATGGGTGTAGACTGGGGGGCGAAGGGGGCTTACCCCCCAAACGACTTACGACATCGTCGTCTCAGCGGCAAACTGGCGTGAGTAGTAAAAGCAGCAAGCAGGGCAGGCTCGACTCCGTGCTTCATTTCCCTGCCCTCTCAGCATCCCGCCCGAAAGGAAATGACGTCAGAGGAAGGCGGGACGCAGAGAGGGCAGGGAAACAAAACACGGAGTCGAGCCAGCCCTGCTTGCTGCTTTTACTACTCAAGCCAGTTCGCCGCTGCAACTACTTCGGAATCGGTACTAGTGGATGTCAAGTGAGCCAGAGCCAACCTATCTAGTCCACTGTAAGGAAGGAAGCCATACCGTAAAAATCTCTGCTTTTTCCACTCCCCCGCGCAGCCGTCGCCGTTCACTCAAACACAACAAGCAAACCAGAATCCACGTTTGTTACACGAGCTGGGGTATCCTTTCCCAGAAAGGATCGGGGGGGGGGGGGGGGGGACACACACGACGACACTGCTTTTTCGGCAAAGGAAAGATGACGGGATCCCAGGGAGAGAGAGAAATGCTTGCTTCCCGTTTGTCTGTCCAAGGTTAGGCAGTCAATACCTGTGCCCAGAATCCCTAAGAAACAGAGGAAGAGAAATACCACCCGTGACCCGCTCCTTGTCATTAGAGCATTGCCAGGAATTCAAACAAAAGTACTGTGGAGTCTGCTTTGAAAGAGCGCTGTCATTCTTTATTGTTGGTCCATGTTTATCAAGTTTCTAACACTGTTTTTGTTGGGTAGGCAGTGCCTTACAAGGTGGAGGAGAAAATAAATAATTGAATATTACTAAAACAACTTCAAAAATTATTGTAGCTAGCTAGAGCAAAGTGCCCTACCTCTGAACCTGTAGGTGTAAATTTAAAATCAATTAGGGATACAGAGGGGCTGATTCAGAAAGCTAACAGAAGTTTAACCACAAAGTTATTTCAAATACGCTGTCACCCCTGGGAGTCGCTCTAGTGGCTGCTCCTGGGCCCCTGCGGTAGGCAGAGGGCTTCGGATCCTGTGTACCTAGTTAAGTAGCTTAATATTGCCCCGTTCTACTACACCTCCTTCCCCCAGTTCCCCCTAAGCAACCCTCCTCCTACTACTTACTACTACTACTACTTAACATTCCTAGAGCGCTACTAGGGTTACACAGCGCTGTACAGTTTAACAAAGAAGGACAGTCCCTGCTCAAAGGAGCTTACAATCTAAAGGACGAAATGTCAAGTTGGGGCAGTCTAGATTTCCTGAATGGAGGTATAATGGTTATGTGCCAAAGGCGACATTGAAGAGGTGGGCTTTGAGTAAGAATTTGAAGATGGGCAGGGAGGGGGCTTGGCATATGGGCTCAGGGAGTTTATTCCAAGCATAGGGTGAGGCGAAGCAGAAAGGGCGGAGACTGGAGTTGGCGGTGGTGGTGAGAGGAGGGATTTGACCTGTGAGCGGAGGTTTCGGGTAGGAACGTAAGGGGAGATGAGGGTAGAGAGGTAATGAGGGGCTGCAGATCGAGTGCATTTGTAGGTAAGTAGGAGAAGCTTGAACTGTATGCGGTACCTGATCGGAAGCCAGTGAAGTGACTTGAGGAGAAGGGTGATATGGGCATATCGGTTCTGATGGAAGATAAGATGTGCAGCAGAGTTCTGAACGGATTGAAGGGGGGATAAATGGCTAAGTGGGAGGCCAGTGAGAAGTAGGTTGCAGTAGTCAAGGCGAGAGGTAATGAGAGAGTGGACGAGTGTTCGGGTGGTGTGCTCAGAGAGGAAAGGGTGAATTTTGCTGATGTTATAGAGAAAGAAGCGACAGGTCCTGGCTATCTGCTGGATATGTGCAGAGAAGGAGAGGGAGGAGTCGAAGATAACTCTGAGGTTGCGGGCAGATGAGACGGGGAGGATGAGGGTGTTATCAACTGAGATAGAGAGTGGAGGGAGAGGAGAAGTGGGTTTGGGTGGAAAGACAATAAGCTTGGTCTGTGCAGAACTCCTTAATACCACAATAGAAGAGCTGCTAGTGCTTCAAGGAAAATTTTATTAAGATAACAAAATTGTGCTGGGTAAGGAGGGAGGGAGGGAGGGAGGGAGAAAGAGCTGGCTTGATATCTCATACTACTACTTCTACTTAGCATACATATTCATTATGGTTATTCCCCAAAAAAGCCAGCTCTTTTTCCCTTCCTTCCTTCCTCCATATTAGCATATCATTTGTATATATATATATACTGTATAGTATATATATATATATATATATATATATATATATATATATATATATATATATATATGCAAATGAATATGCTAATATGCTCCGCCCCATCCTTTGCCCCCCCCCCCCCCAAATGAAACAGTCAAACTACGCCCATGCCCAGAATGTTGCCCAGTTCCTAACAAATCTAAAACCCTCCTTCCCTGCACCATCGTCTCATCCATGCATTGAGACTCCGGAGCTCTGTCTGTCTCTTGGGCCCTGCGCATGGAATGGGTAGCATTTCAGAGAATGCTATCCTAGAGGCTCTGGATTTGAGCTTTCAACCTAAGAGCCTAAATTTGGCTTCCAGAACCTCTCTCCCACATTTTCCTATGTCATTGGCACCCACATGTACCAAGACAGATGGCTTCTCCCCAGCACTATCTAAAATCTTATCTAGGTGACGCGTGAGGTCCACCACCTTTGCACCAGGCAGGCAAGTCACCAAGCGATCCTCAGAAGGTGTTTGACAAAGAACCTCATGAAAGACTCCAGAGGAAATTGGAGAGTCATGGGATAGAAGGTAGTGTTCTATTGTGGATTTAAAACTGGTTGAAGGATAGGAAACAGAGAGTGGAGTTAAATGGGCAGTATTCACAATGGAGAAGGGTAGTTAGTGAGGTTCCGCAGGGGTCAGTACAAGGAGCGCTGCTTTTTAATATATTTATAAATGATTTAGAGATGGGAGTAACCAGGGAGGTAATTAAATTTGAGGATGACAAAAAGTTATTCAAAGTCGTTAACTCGCGAGAGGATTGTGAAAAATTACAGAAGGACCTTATGAGACTCGGAGACTGGGCGTCTAACTGGCAGATGACGTTTAATGTGAGCAAGTGCAAAGTGATGCATGTGGGAAAGAGGAACCCAAATTATAACTACGTCATGCAAGGTTCCACGTTAGGAGTCATGGACCAAGAAAGGGATCTAGGTGTCATCGTTGATGATACGTTAAAACCTTCTGCTCAGTGTGCTGCTGTGGCTAAGAAAGCAAATAGAATGTTAGGTATTATTAGGAAAGGAATGGAAAACAAAAATGAGGCTGTTATAATGCCTTTGTATCGCTCCATGGTGTGACTGCACCTCGAATATTGTGTTCAATTCTGGTCGCCGCATCTCAAAAAAGATATAGTAGAATTAGAAAAGGTACAGAGAAGGGCGACGAAAATGATAAAGGGGATGGGACGACTTCCCTATGAGGAAAGGCTAAAGCGGCTTGGGCTCTTCAGCTAAGAGAAAAAAAGGCTGAGGGGAGATATGATAGAGGTCAATAAAATAATGAGTGGAGTTGAATGGATAGATGTGAAGCGTGTATTTACGCTTTCCAAAAATACTAGGACTAGGGGGCATGCGATGAAGCTACAATGTAGTAAATTTAAAACGAATCGGAGAAATTTTTTCTTCACTCAACGTGTAATTAAACTCTGGAATTCGTTGCCAGAGAATGTGATAAAGGCGGTTAGCTTAGCGGAGTTTTAAAAAGGTTTGGACGGCTTCCAAAAGGAAAAGTCCATAGACCATTATTAAATGGACTCGGGGAAAATCCACTATTTCTGGGACAAGCAGTGTAAAATGTTTTGTATCTTGCCAGGTATTTGTGACCTGGATTGGCCACTATGTACTTATGTACTTGGAGGCCCCACCAGGTTAGGTATGTGGGGTTTCATGGGAGGTGGAGAATGGGGCAGGGTAGACAGGGCAAAATTTTGTGCCCCTCCACTTTGGGCTTAGGCCCCCCAAAACCTGAGGTCTGGCTATGCCCCTGGTTTGGTGATTTCTAAAAGGTACATTTTATCATCTCAGTATTATCCATGTCACTAGGAAGGGGCTGCCAGACCTGGTTTAGTCCCACTGTCTGCATGTATAAGTCCATACTAGAAAGGCACCTTAAGACCTTCATATGTGATGAACATAAGGTGGCAGAACAGGTAGATAAGGTGACTGCAGAAGCCAGAAAGATGGGTGCATAGGGAGAAGAATGGCCAGCAGGAAAAAAGCAGGTGATTTTATCTTTGTAAAAGTCTCTTCGGAGTTTGTGCAGTGTGTGCAGTTCTAGAGGCCGCACCTTCAAAAAGATATCAGTTTGTTTTAGAACAATAATTTAGCACCCCAATGTGCCATACTGTAGTACATTTAGCATTAGTATTATCACTTAAATAGCTGACTGTACATAAGAATCTCTTGAGTCACCCAGTCTGCTCTGTTGCCCCTTTGCCCCTTTGCATTGTCTCATTGCAAACCGTGCCTCTTCTTCACTCATTTTCTACCGTAGCCCCTTATATTGTCCTCCAAGTCTGTCCCAGGTATGTTTGAATCCTGTTATTCATTTTGGCACCAATTTAGTCTTTACATAGTTGCAGTAAAAAAAAAAAAAAAAGAATACCAGGCCAAGATTCAGCCAATGGTGGTCAATGTTTCTTTTAACGCTGACTGCTGCTGGCTAATTTAGACCCAGATATCCAGTGCCAGGCCCTATCTGGCCTAGTAAAATCATTCTGAATTTTGGCCCCCACATGTTTAAAAAGTGGTCATGACTTTCAGATTTTCATCAGGTAAACCCTGCTGGCAGACTATCTCGTTAAGATAAGATGCTTCTGCTTTAAGATATGACGCTGGCTGGCTTTACTCTTGGGATGGATGCTGTGTGCTGCTTACATACTTCAGGGCTGGCCTATGCATATCTCAGATTCTTCCCACTCTGTAGCTCAGAGGCAGAGCAGGGATGAGTGTGCCAAGCAGCTCACACGGAACCCAGGCAGACGAGACGCAGGCTACAGACAACCTATACCTCACGCTGCAGTGCCCCATCTGACAACATTCCCTTGCAAGCCAAAGAAAAGCAGACTTCAGATTTATTTCACATATTGTTTCAGAAAGATTTGCCGCTGGGTTGTTTTCTTCCAGTCTTCGTTATACTATTGCCTCAGGAATGTGGCGAAGGGAAAAAAATGAAAATATGTTATTTTTGGTTTGTTGTGGATGATAGAATGTCATTGAGATGATGGGGCGGAGGGGGTGAAGAGAGAGTTTGGAGAAAGTTAGGCATTGTGGAATAAGCTAAGCCAGTAAAAGTGTGGTATTGACAGAATGACAAAAATTCTCATCAAAGGAGAAATAAATCATTTCCAGCTTCAACTGTTTAATATCTTACCTCATACTGGCGCTGATGCCAGCACAATAATTACCTTGACATTCACAGCAAACTGGTGATTAAGTTGTGGGAAAGATAGTGGAAACACCCCTACTGTAAAAGACTTTCTTATTAAGCAATCTGAACTTCTGTGGTTTTGCTTTTTCTACTGCTCCTATGGGAATTATGGGGCCTCTGTTCTAAAGTGCGGTAGGTTTCTTACCATACCTTAACTGGAAACTTAAGGTGCTAGTGCAAAGTCTGTGCAATAAATGCAGATGGTATGCCCTGCATTTATTGCATAGGGCTGACAGTTACTGCATGGACATTGTGGTACATGCATTTGTAGATAGCCCAGGAGCCTCGCACTACCTGCAAAGCATGTAATGTAGTGCCAGTCCAAACAAGAAAATAATCTGCCATAGTGGACAATCAGCCTCGATATGGAAAAGTGACCCCTACTGGAAGTATGGCAATACTACTGCTAGGGATCAGATCCTCCATTTTGAACCTAGGGTTCAGCCAGGGCAGGAGTGGAAGGGGAGTGCTTATTCCTCATATACTAGACACCAGGGAATGTGGGCATAAGTGGCTGGGGTGGGTTAAGAGGCTGGAAGGGGTTTACTGAGGGGCGGGTCTTCATTATGATTGGGGTATGTGATTAGGTAGGGGTGTGGCTGGAGTTGGGGTGGGTCGGTAGGGACATGACCAGGGTTGGGGAGGCTATTGCGGTGCTGTCAGGAGTTAGCCTCCAGTGATGTTGCCATTCTACTGGACTGGTATCACGGCTGCACTTATAGAATAGGGTCACTTGCACGTTTAAATTAATTGGCGTAATTGGAGCTATCAATACATAGCCTAATTTCTATAACATGCATCTCCTAAGGGGGTGTGACCATGGAAAGGACATTGGCATAGTGTTCCTAGGTCGGCCTCTACCCAGGGCAGATCGCCCCCCCCTCCCCGCACATACCCCCCTGCTCATCACCCCCACGCATCACCTCCCCCAGCAAATAACCCCCTCACCCCCCAGCGCATTACCTCCAACCCCCCCCCCCCCCCCAAGCACATCACTCTTACCTCCTAGGGGTGCAGGGAGTAGTCGCACGGCTGTTAGCTCCACCGGTTCCCTGCCCCAGAAAAGGAAGTAATGTCAGAAGGAGCAGGGAACCGGCGGAGTTGACAGCCATAAAGCTGCTCCTTGCACCCCCTTGGTATGCCACTGGGCACTGGCAGGTCAGGGGTACACCTAGCATTTAGGTGCAGTTTTAAAGAATATTTGCATTCACTTGCCTGAATGCCAGTAGGTAGGCTTAAGCATTTACACTAGGCCTTTGGCTACAATAAACGCTTGCGCCTAAAGTTAGGCACAAGAATGTGGTTTTCAGTTAGTATTTCTATAATGGCAGTTCCACACAGAGCTACCATTATATAATTCACGCTTAGCACCACATATCCTGAAATGTAGGAGTTATTTACTGAATCTACCCCCATAATAAATACAAAGATATGAAATCAGCAATAATAATCAAAATCCTCTCTGGGAGAAGTTTTGTTGGAGAGGGTCTGATGTTTCCCCAGGCCACAGAAGTTACAATGAGCCTCAAGGAAAGAAGATGGTCCTTGACCCCGCTGCTCAAACAATGGGATACAGGTGCAGCAGGGTCAGCGCTTGTAAGTGAAACTATTTCTGGATTGCCCATGAGAGATCGCAGATCCTCCAGACCTTCTCTCCTATTCGGATTTTGAATGTTTTTTGCAAAACGTCCAAAATCGGACTTAGACATCATATTGAAAATGCCCCTCCACGTCTTCTGAAATTTTCATTCCATGTCTCGTTAGATAATAGAAATTTGAAGTATATATTTATTGATCCATCTCGATTAGCCATTTTCTTTCTTAAGTAATAAATGGTCTTTGTCTCCTCTGGATGGTATGCCTGATTACTCAAGTAATGCCATACCCTAATTCATCTTCTATTATGTACCTCGGGTTAAATCACTAGTTATCTATTTTATTCTTCAGGGCTCTTGTTTGAGATATTGCCTTGTGGACTTTAGCTGGAGGAATTGTATGAGGATTTTATGCTTTGCTTTCAGGTTATTCTTATTCCTGGAGAATGTAACTGCTTTCCTTTTCCTGTATTTCTTATCAAGTATAATGCTTGTTAACATTATTCTGAATGAATAAGGGCCCCTTTTACTAAATTGCATTAAGCACTAATGTGCACATAACACGGGGATAGTGACCTAACAGGACACAGTAAAGCATTTTGCCTTAGTTTTGCCATTTGCGCTCCCTAACCATGCGGTATTATTTATTTGCAGGGGGTGTTTCAGGGGTAGAAAATGGGCACACTGACATTAATATATACTAACTGAGGGGATCTTTTACTAAGCCTCAGTAGCGTTTTTAGCATGCACTAAACACTAGAGATGCCCATAGGAATACATGGGTGTCTTTAGCATGTACTAGAAACACTACAAAAAAAGACAAAGATCTGCCACAGAAATAGCAAATCAAAAGAAAAAAAGCAGATCAAAAAAGTAAAAAAAATAGAACAGGAGGGTAGCAGAAGAAGTAGTTTATTACAAGTTACCCGACGTGGTCACGTTTCACCCTCAGGCTGCGTCAGGGGTAAAAAAACTAATAGGGGTAAAAAGCAAAGCGAACCCCTAAAAGTAGTCATACAACCACCTTACATAAGTGCTTCCCAAGCTTACTCAGCAAACTTCGCAATGCTATATTGACTGCTACTCTCCTGTTCTATTTTTTTGACTTTTTTGATCTGCTTTTTTCCTTTTGATTTGCTAGAAACACTACTGCAGCTTATGAATAGGGCTGTGTTTACATCGGGATCCCACTTTCTATCACCAAGAAATGCAAACCCAGGAATCTGAGGTTACCTACTACTTCACCTGCCCAACTGGAAAAGCATACTATACAAGTCCACCTAGACAGCTGGATTTAGCTACCTAGGCTCAAAATAGTGGAACTCAATTCCAATAGTCATAAGAAGCATTACGAACTACCTCCAGTTCAGAAAACACCTAAAGACCTACCTCTTCCGGAAATTCTATGAATAAAATATGCACTAATCATTCTGGAACAACAATATACAACACAACGTCTAACTGTAACGGATCTTTACATTTAAGAAACAAACTAAGACATATCTTCTCAAGAAACCCAATGACTATTCCATATGCAATAATAGTTATCTTGCCAACCACTGTAAAACACAACATCATGCGACCTTGTAAATGTAATTGAATCAATGTAATCTCTAACAACTGGTAAATGTAAGCCACATTGAACCGAAACTTGTTTTTGGATAATTGGATAATTGTGGGATACAAGTATAAATAAATAAATAAATAAATAAAAGAGCCCCTGAATAATGCTAATGTAAAGTGGGACACCTTTTAACACCTCCACTCTAGAAATAGGCTTAGCATGTGGGAAACTCCTACATTCAAACGTGCTAAGCCCGTTTACTAGCACAACTTAGGGAAAAAGGGCCCCTAAATAAATAAATCATTTATTAAAAATAGATATTCTGAGTATGTTCCTTAGGTGTTTGATATCAGCTTTCATCGTTTCAGGGCAACTTCCATCCTCTCTTGAGAAGAAGGCTTCAGCATCTTTATCAAATTTGTTCAGATTATCGTCCAATATCGCCTTGCCATTTCTGGGGAAATTGATAGAGCAAGTTGCTCATTGTTGTTTGATAACTACTTAGAGAGAAAAGGTTTCCTGAATGTTTGGCAGCCTTGCTTTTGATCAGGTCATAGGTCTGAGATGTTGATTACATCATTAATGGATTTCTATTGAAGAGTGTGGAAATGACTCAGCTTTTTTTTTTAATTGATATCTTTACTGCATTTCATAGTGATCCATCATATTTTATTAAATGAATGAGTGAGTTTGGAATAGGGGGTGTTTTAAAATGATTTATTCATTCATTCATGTATTTATATACTGCTTAGACCTAAGTGATTCACAGTTTCATTTTACTGGTACTGGGTCTGTCCCTAGTGGGCTCACAATTTAAGTAGTATATTGTACTACTGTTGTACCTGGGGCAACGGAGGGTTAAGTGACTTGCCCAGGGTCACA
Organism: Microcaecilia unicolor; assembly: GCF_901765095.1. Lineage (NCBI taxonomy): Eukaryota > Metazoa > Chordata > Amphibia > Gymnophiona > Siphonopidae > Microcaecilia > Microcaecilia unicolor. The sequence continues at coordinate 396,391,389 of NC_044031.1, read as the reverse complement.
CGGAGCTGCAGAGAGAATTTAACCTGGTCCCCCAGGATCTCAACCTACTGATGACCATCAGGCAGCTGCGGGAATCAAACCTAGTTCCCCATGTCCGTAACCTGCTACACTAACCATTAGGCCACTGCTACAAGGTTTATACCATTCCCAAAGGATTGGTCGCACCAAATAGGTTCTGCTCAGGATATTTCAAGATGGTTTGTTACAGAAAGAAGGCTCTGCCTTCCCTGCTACATTATTTAGGGGCCCTTTACAAGCTGCAGCAAAAGTAGTCTTAGTGCACCCTTTCACAGGTCTTTCCTGCACGCTACGGCCATTTTCCAATTTAATGTTGCCATTAACACACGGCAAGTCACAAAAATTAGTGCGTGAGCCCTTACCGCCACCTATTTTGTAGGCAGTAAGGGTTCATGAACTAATCCTGTGCTAATCAGTTAGCAAATGGTAATGTAACTATGTTCATGCTCCAGACATGCCCCCTCAGCTAATAAATAAATATTTTTTATACAACATGATGCAATGATCAAAGTAAGGCATAATAATCATGTGAATTGCCAGATGGAAGTCCTCACCTTCTAAAACTGAACGAAGGCAGTGCACCAAATGAATTTTTAAACCCTGTGAAGTGCTTTGGAGATATATGAATGAAAATACTCAGTGTACCTGAATGTAACTCACCTTGAGCTACTACTGAAAAAGGTGTGAGCAGTAAGTTGCAAACATTAGTGAGTGGGTAGCATGCACGATTGCAACTTACAGCAGGACATCTCAGCACGCTCTGTGGTACGCCATATTAAGCTGTGGTAAGGACACGTTAATGATTACTGCTGTGTGGAAAAGGCCCCTTCATCTATACGTGGCACTTTCTTATGGGCTTTTGTGCTGATTCGGGATTGATTTTATGCAGCAGATGACATTCTGCTAATTGCACCCTTTTCTATGTTAGCTGGGCCTCAATCCAATAGAGTGAGGCATTTATAGGCACTTCTGGATTCATCTTCAGGGAATTGGGTTAACAATTAATTTAAAGAGGGCTAAAGCTCTGGTGATATATTCCAATTGATTTTGTTTGCCACCTGGAGGCACTGATTCTTGATCCAACTTTGAGTCTATCAGGGGCATTTTCAAAAGAGAAGGGCGCCCATCTTCCGACACAATCGGGAGATGGACATCCTTCTCTCAGGGTCGCCCAAATCGGCATAATCGAAAGCCGATTTTCGGCACCCTCAACTGCAGTCTGTCGCGGGGATGACCAAAGTTCACGGGGAGGGTAGCTGTAGCAAAGGCAGGACTGGGGCGTGCTTAAGAGATGGGCATCCTGGGCCGATAATGGAAAAAAGAAGGGCGTCCCTGACGAGCATTTGGTTGACTTTACTTGATCCATTGTTTTTCACGACCAAGCCTCAAAAGGGTGCCCAAACTGACCAGATGACCACAGGAGGGAATCGGGGATGACCTCCCCCTACTCCCCCAGTGGTCACCAACCCCCTCCCACCCTAAAAAATTTTTTTGTTAATTTTTTGCCAGCCTAAAATGCCATACCCAGCTCCATGACAGCACTATACAGGTCCCTGGAGCAGTTTTAGTGGGTGCAGTGCACTTCAGGCAGGCAGACCCAGGCCCATCCCCCCCTATCTATTACACTTGTGCTGGTAAATGTGAACCCTACAAAACCCACCCGAAACCCACTGTACCCACATGTAGGTGCCCCCCTTCACCCCTTAGGGCTATAGTAGTGGTGTACAGTTGTGGGGAGTGGTTTTTTTTTTGGGGGGGGGGGTTGGGGGGCTCAGCACCGAAGGTAAGGGAGCTATGCACCCAGGAGCAATTTGTGAAGTCCACTGCAGTGCCCCCTAGGGTGCCCGGTTGGTGTCCTGGCATGTGAGGGGGACCAGTGCACTACGAGTGCTGGCTCCTCCCATGACCAAATGCCTTGGATTTGGTCGTTTTTGAGATGGACGTCCTTGGTTTCCATTATGGCCGAAAACCGGGGACGACCATCTCTAAGGTCGACCTAAATGTTGAGATTTGGGCGTCCCAGACCATATTATCGAAACGAAGGATGGATGCCCATCTTATTTTGATAATACGAGTTTCCCTGCCCCTTTGCCGGGACGTCCTTAGAGATGGGCGCCCTTAGAGATGGACGTTCCCGTTCGATTATGCCCCTCCATGTCTGTTTGTAAGAAGCTAGGGATGACTTTGTAAGAAGCTAGGGATGATCATTGACTCCCAGCTGACTTTTATTATTTATTTATTTATTTGGATTTTGCTCACACCTTTTTCAGTAGTAGCTCAAAGTGAGTTACATTCAGGTACACTGGGTATTTTCATTCATATATCTCCAAACCACTTAACAGGGGTTTTTTTTAACCTCATTTGGTGCACTTGAGGACTTCCATCTGGCAATTCAAATGATCATTATGCCTTACTTTGATCATTTCATCATGTTGTATCCTGGTTTACCGGATGCTGTTATTAAGCCTCTACAACTCGGAGTGCAGCTGATCATATTACACCTGCTCTGAGAAACTTGCATTGATTTCCTATTAAATTCCAATCATTTTGTTCTGGATACTTTTCTCTTTTAGGAATTTAGTAAACATATCTCTAGGAGAAACATACTTAGTCTGTGGAAAATTCAATATACGCAGATTTAAATTCCTCGTTAAGTTCTCCAAATTTTCAGTCTTTTGATGTAATATTAAACGGTCTCTTGATATTTGAGATTGTTGTTCTTGTTTTTTAACCATGTCCGATTCCAATAAAGTTTGTTTACTTGAAACAATCTCAATCTTTTCTTTAATATCTCTTACTTCCGTGGCATTATTTAATGAAACTGAAATAAATGAAGCACAAAAACTCAAGAGCTGACCAGATAGATTCCAACGATATTTCCTGAGGTCTCACCAGAGGCTGAATCGCCGAAGCACACAGGGAAATTTCCTCTTGCAGACCAACGGTATGAATCCCTTTCACTGTTGCCTCTCCCGATGCTATTCCTGGTGAGCACTGATTACCCTCTACCAATCCCAAGCTGGTCTCATCTGCCGCTTCCTCCGGCGAGGCCTGCCGCCCCTTCGAGTCACCATTTGTCTTAGTGCTTGGCACTATGTCCCCGTCTGGTTGCGGAGGTGGAGGAGTTGCAGGTCCTAATGGGCTGAGCGAAATCTCGGTCTCCAGACCGGGGCTTTTCCCTGCCCTGGTAGCGGAAACGCCCATCTGGGTTGAAACCAAAAATGATGAGATGGAAGATTGTCCCGGAGAGGGGGCCAATAGCTTCGGGAGGGGGGGGGGTCCCTTGGGCTTACCTTTCCTCTTCGGCATGCTCATTCCTGAGGAAAAAGGTATATTTTTAAGTTCTGAAGAGAGCGTTCCTCTCACACATCCTGCTCAATCGCTATCTTGGATTCTCCCCCTCGGGGCACTTTTTCTAAGCCGCACAGGCGCCTAAGCGTACCCAATGTGCGCCAATTTGGAGTTACCGCCCGGCCACAGTGTGGCCCTTGCAGTAATTTCATTTTTGACATGCATCCGCTATGCACGTCCGAAAAATAATTTTTATTTTCTGGTGCACATCAACTACATGCGTCAAGTGGCATTCTATGCACGTAGGTCATTACCGCTCGGTTAACATGAGAGACCTTACTGCTGAGTCAATGGCTGGCGGTAAGGTCTCACAGCCAAAATGGACGCGCCAATTTTTGTTTTGCCATACATTTGGCAAAAACTTTAAAAAGGCATTTTTTAAAGGCGCACTGAAAAATGGATCTACTACTACTACTATTTAGCATTTCTATAGCGCTACAAGGCGTACGCAGCGCTGCACAAACATAGAAGAAAGACAGTCCCTGCTCAAAGAGCTTACAATCTAATAGACAAAAAATAAATAAAGTAAGCAAATCAAATCAATTAATGTGAACGGGAAGGAAGAGAGGAGGGTAGGTGGAGGCGAGTGGTTACGAGTCAAAAGCAATGTTAAAGAGGTGGGCTTTGGATCTGCGGGCGCCCCAGACCTGCTCCTACACTACCGCAGGCCATTTTCAGCACACCTTTGTAAAAGGACCCCTAAATCATTTTAAACATCAGGCCCCATATGGCCTATCCAGTCTACCCATTCATATCACCTGAATTATGTGGAGAAAAAGATTACCTGAAGTTGTAGAAAAAGCTTAAGGCAAAGCTGATTCTTTCTGCGTTTTCATAATATGTTTTGAAACGTTGCTGTTGTAAGTTATTTGGGCTGTTTTAATAACCTATTTGTGATTGTTTTATGCATTTGTTTTGTTTTTTGTGAATTATTATGAACATATCTTTGTTAAGAGGCCGAGAAGTATGATGATGGGTGGTTGAAAATCCAGTAAATAAAATGAAATGGTGCCATAACAAAATATTTTGTTCTGAGAGTGGAGGACAATCCCTTCTTCATCTTGCTGAGTCTGAGAATCTGCTTGAGGTGGGCTGGGAAGAGAAGGTTAATTCCCTACCACCCAGTCTCACTGTGGAGATGATTATGTTATGACCACTGCCCAGGCAAGGTTAAACCATCTGCTATAAAATAAATCTCTAATAATGAGTTCTATTGCTATGTTTCTAAACTAAAGCTTCATTATAATGCCTAAAAAAAATTGTGCAACAGCAGTGGCATGCTCAGTTGTTTTTATTTTTATTTTTTGCCTTAAAGGTATACAAAAATCATAATGAAACACCACCACTGAGCTTCTGAAATTCTGTGGCTTTTTAGGGGTGTACAGCCCCAAAGTTTTCATTTTGTATCATTTCCCATGTCATTTATGGAACTTTTTATTATGTTGGGGGAAATAGTTTTATCATGGGAGCATTATGGTTATGAGTATGCACTTGTTCAGAAAGAAAGTGCTCTCTTTTCTGATTTTGCATTTAAAAAGTGTACACTTTCAACAGAGTATGCACTGTTAGCACAAAAGAAAAACAAAACAATTTATGAGGTGGGGGGGGGGGGGCTCTTGTCATTTTAGGAAAAGCAACACCACAAAATGACACACACGTCGTATTTTATGCCTAGTAGGATGCCTGGTCCACTTTATGCTCTTTCCAGGGGAAAGCACAGTTTGCCCATAGTACTGGTTAGCAGATTCTCCTGGTTACTCCTTTATCCATTCAGTACAGTTTACCAGATTCATGGCAACTTTTCATTAACTTCTGGGAACTTAATCAGATTGAAATACTACATATTCTCAGTTCAACAACAAGTTCTATCATAATCACCGTCTCAAAGCTTCTACAATGGCCAGGTAATATTAAACTACAGCCAGAAATAATAATAGACTTGAGCATTAGGGCGTTGTTCTGTGCTGTTCCGGCGATATGTTTACCGTGCTATTCAGAACAGCACCAGAGGTTTGAGCATCAGGGCCTAAATGAGATACGTGGAGGGGCATAATCGAACGCAAACGCCTATCTCCAAGGGCGTTTATCTCCGAGAACGGGTCCGTGAAGGGGCGGGCCGAACCGTATTTTTGAAAAATGGACGTTTTTGAGCTGGGCGTTTGTTTTTTTAGCGATAATGGAAACTAAAAATGCCCAGCTCAAAAACGTCCTAATCCGAGCCATTTGGTCGTGGGAGGGGCCAGGATTCGTAGTACACTGGCCACCCTGATATGCCAGGACACCAACTGGGCACCCTAGGTCAGTGCGGTGGACTTCAGAAAAAGCTCCCACGTGCATAGCTCCCTTACCACGGGTGCTGAGCTCCCAACCCCCCTCCCCAAAACCCACTACCCACAAATGTACAACACTACCATAGCTCTTAGGGGTGAAGAGGGCACCTACATGTGGGTACAGTGGGTTTTGGAGGCCTCCCATTTACCAGCAAAAGTGTTACAGGTAGGGGGGGATAGGCCTGGGTCCACCTGGCTGAAGTGCACTGCGGTACCCACTAAAAGTGCTCCAGGGGCCTGCATACACGCAGGCCTCTAGGACTTGTTGCTGCTGTATAACATTGGCACACCAGTTGACACCTGAAGACTAATCTCTCCGAAAATGTCCTTTATTGGAATAAGCACGTTTACTCACAGTTAACTGCAGAGGTTGTGCCCCACTGGCAACGAGTCTCCCTGGTAATGAGATTAGCAGTAGGTCAGAGCTGGCAGAATGCTGTACAGTGCCCTCTTTCAGCCACATTCAAGGTAAGAACTAAGTTGTCTAACGTGGCTAACACAGGAAAGGGAACTAAAACTGGCTTACAAAAATGGCCACTACCGCATGGACTACAACAGGAAACACAACAGGGTACACTCTGACCCAGTAGGCAGGGGGAAAAGCACCATGGGAGAAGAGCCTACCAACTACCAACATCGTGAGACTGTAACACAAGCTAATGAAATCACGGAGCCCAATACCCTACACCCACCAGAATGCAATGCTGATGTGACCCTGTAGTGCACCCGAGAGCCACATCTGACCCAGGGAAAGGCTGTGAGAGAATTGAACACATTCTGCTGTCATGGAGGTGGATACGGCATTTGAGGCTGGCATACAGGCTGGGAAAAAAGTTTTTAAAGTGGGGTTTTTTTTTGGTGGGAGGGGGTTAGTGACCACTGGGGGAGTCCAGGGACGTCATCCCCGATTCCCTCCAGTGGTCATCTGGGCAGTTGGGGCACTTTTTTGGGACTTGTTCGTGAAAAAAAAGGGTCCAAAAAAGTGACCCAAAATCGCGGTAAAAACGCCTTTTTTTCGATTATCAGCTACAGACGCCCATCTCTCCTCGGCTGATAACCACGCCCGAGTCCCGCCTCCGACACGCCCCCGTCAACTTTATTCGTTTCCACGACGGAGTGCAGTTGGAAACACCCAAAATTGGCTTTCGATTATACCGATTTGGGTGCCTTTGCAAGAAAAACGCCCCTCTCCCGATTTGGGTCGAAATATAGGCATTTTTCTCTTTCGATTATAAGCTGGATAGTAACATAGTAGATGACGGCAGAAAAAGACCTGCAGGGTCCATCCAGTCTGCCCAACAAGATAAACTCATATGTGTATACCTTACCTTGATTTGTACCTGTCTTTTTCAGGGCACAGACCATATAAGTCTGCCCAGCAGTATTCCCTGCCTCCCAACCACCAGTCCCGCCTCCCATCACCGGCTCTGGCACAGACCGTATAAGTCTGCCCTCCACTATCCTCATCTTCAAACCACCAACCCCTCTTCCCCCACCTGCTCTGCCACCCAATTTCGGCTAAGCTTCTGAGGATCTATTCCTTCTGCACAGGAATTCCGTTACCGTTTTCATCTCCACCACCTCCCGCGGGAGGGCATTCCAAGCATCCACCACCCTCTCTGTGAAAAAATACTTCCTGACATCTTTCCTGAGTCTGTCCCCCTTCAATCTCATTTCATGTCCTCTCGTTCTACCGCCTTCCCATCTCCGGAAAAGATTTGTTTGCGGATTAATACCTTTCAAATATTTGAACGTCTGTATCATATCACCCCTGTTCCTCCTTTCCTCCAGGGTATACATGTTCAGGTCAGCAAGTCTCTCTTCGTACGTCTTGGAACGCAAATCCCATACCATTCTCGTAGCTTTTCTTTGCACCGCTTCCATTTTTTTAACATCCTTCCCAAGGTACAGCCTCCAAAAGTGAACACAATACTCCAGGTGGGGCCTCACCAATGTCTTATACAGGGGTATTAAAACCTCTTTTCTTCTGCTGGTCACACCTCTCTCTATACAGCCTAGTAATCTTCTAGCTACAGCCACCGCCTTGTCACACTGTTTCGTCGCCTTCAGGTCCTCAGATACTATCACCCCAAGATCCCTCTCCCCGTCCGTACCTATCAGACTCTCCCTGCCTAACACATAGGTCTCCCTTGGATTTCTACTCCCGAAATGCATACTTTGCATTTCTTTGCATTGAATTTTAATTGCCAAACGTTAGACCATTCTTCTAGCTTCCGCAGATCTTTTTTCATGTTTTCCACTCGCTCCGGGGTGTCCACTCTGTTGCAAATCTTGGTGTCATCCGCAAAAAGGCAAACTTTACCTTGTAACCCTTCGGCAATGTCACTCACAAATATATTGAATAGAATCGGCCCCAGCACCGATCCCTGAGGCACTCCACTACTCACCTTTCCCTCCTCCGAGCGAACTCCATTTACCACCACCCTCTGACGTCTGCCCGTCAACCAGTTCCTAATCCAGTTCACCACTTCGGGTCCTATCTTTAGCCCGTCTAGTTTATTCAAGAGCCTCCTGTGGGGAACCGTGTCAAAAGCTTTGCTGAAATCTAAGTAGATTACGTCCATAGCACGTCCTTGATTTAATTCTCCTGTCACCCAGTCAAAGAATTCAATGAGATTCGTTTGGCACGATTTCCCTTTGGTGAAACCATGTTGTCTCGGATCTTGCAACTTATTTGCTTCCAGGAAATTCACTATCCTTTTCTTCAGCATCGCTTCCATTACTTTTCCAATAACCGAAGTGAGGCTTACCAGCCTGTAGTTTCCAGCTTCTTCCCTATCACCAATTTTGTGAAGAGGGACCACCTCCGCCGTTCTCCAATCCCTCGGAACCTCTCCCGTCTCCAAGGATTTATTAAACAAATCTTTAAGAAGACCCGCCAGAACCTCTCTGAACTCCCTCAATATTCTGGGGTGGATCCAGTCCGGTCCCAAAGATGGCCTGTTTCAGAGCTACAAAAACTCAGGGGAGGTGGTGTGGCTTACAAGAGTAAAGCATTGAACTGCAGACATTCACATGATACTATTATGCACAAAATATTCTTTCCAGCACATTATGCACATGAAACTCAGAGTTCCAATATCATTTTTTGTGTGTGTGTGTGAAATAGTGATACAGCTGCTAGCACACACCTGTGTGCCCTTGCTTCTGGTGTGCTGTTCTCTGTTTTCTTTTTGTATGCATGACTTTGGGAACTGTGTGCTGAGCTTCACTAAGGCTGTAACACGGGGATGGGCAATCATAGGTCCTCAAGAGCCATAACCTAGTCAAATTTTAAAGATTTCCACAATGAATATTCATGAGATCTATTTGCATACGATGGAAATAGTACATACAAACCAGTCTTATGCATATTCATTGTGGAAATCTTGAAAACCTGATTGGTTTATGGCTCTTGGGGACCATGGTTGCCCACGCCTGCTCTAACACATGGCTTTCTACATTAAGGCCTCAGAGAGAAAAGGCTGGCTAGCATTTCAGGTCTTCATGTGACACTCCTGAACCATTCCTTCCCAATCAAATGGTAGGCAAGAATTGATCTCTCAAACTGCTGAGAGGGAGAGGTCAAGGTAAATACAGAAATTACCAGCTATTCAACAGGAAAGCTTCTGTGGCCTCAGAATATAATGTATCTAGCCTAAAGGCACAGGAGCTCATCTGGCTGTGATTCCAATGCTTTTGGCCTTCTAACCCCTGTACCTTAAGGGACTGACAGGATATGGCACATGCCACATGGACTGCTTTGCTAAACAGTGGGGGGGGGGGGGGGGGGGGGGGGGGGGAGAAAGCCATGCTCCAAGGTATGAGGGATTAAAGTTAGGCTGTTTGGCTCAAATCTGGACACCTGACCATTCTAGGTAGAATCACAGCAATTGTCTTGGGCTTCCATGTCAGAGAGGACCCCAGCAGGCTTTAACGATATCTCCCAAATTTCAACCTTAGACTGCAGCACGTCTCTGCCCATATGCACACCCCTTTAGTGCCATAAAAGTGCCCTTATCAACCAAGCCCTGTGCATACTTTCAACTGTTCTGAAGAGGATCATTTTCGGTTAGGCTGACTTTCCTGGGTAATGAGTATCTTAAGAAGGTGAACACATTTCACCCAAGGCAATCATGTTTCCATAAATGCTGCAGAATGGAGACAGCTTTAATTGCCTTGACTAATGAAATTGCTGTAAATCTTGATGCTGGCAAAACTACTTCACTAGTGACTCGATATGAATTGCATTTGATCTAGTGGATCATGCATTTATCTGAGCTTGCTCTTCATGATACCTACCACCTTGGAATGGTTTGAATCCTATTTGTTTGAACAATCCTTTATAGTTGAACGGAGAAACATCTGCTCTCAACCCCATCTCTTGGTATTTGGTATAACACAAGGATCAGTGTTTGCTCCAGTTCTATTCGATACCTGCCCCACTGAAGAGTTCTTATTTCGTTCTGCAAAGGGTTTTTTTTTAATCATTTCACCCCTACACAGAGCAGAGATCTTTATCAGCTATTGCATACCTGATTTCTTAGTATTTCAGAATTTTCTTTTTGTAACTGTCATTGCTCAACAGCCCCAGTGGCTACAATTAATATGAAACACTGCTATCAGACTTCCATGTCATGCCTTTAGGTTTAAACACAGTAGTCCATTACTGGTAGAGCATCACTGGCTCCCAGTTTAGCAAATGATCCCCTATACAATCTTGACTCTGGTGTTCAAGAGTCTGATGAATGCTGTGATAAAGTCACCTCCAGGATATTTGGGTTAAGGCAGTTTCAGTCTGAAATACAAGTCCCAGAAGGCATTGCAGGCAAGGAGCCAGAGGGTGAGATGAAGAACCTGGACTGGACTCCTAGCTGCAATCGGGGAAGACATGGGTGTAAGCTGGCAGGTTGTGTAGAGTGGCTGCCACTAGGTGGAAAGAGAGTTGGGAAACCCTGTGTGCAGGAGCTCATCATTGGTCTCATTAGTCTAATGCTTAACTCAGCTGGTTTGGGTGTGAGGAAGCTAATGGAAGGAGAATGATTGGTTGTGGTAGCTGAAGCCAGGGATTGATTAGGCAGGTGGGAAGGAGTCCCAGCAGAGTGGAGTTCAGTTCAGGAGAGAGAAGCAGAAGGAGAGAAGTATTTGCAGGCTGAAAATCCTTGGGCAGGGAGGTCCCTAAAGTACTGAAGCAGGCTGAGATTCCTTGGGTGAGAAGAAGTCCCAAAAGTATTGAATTCACTGTGAAGGTGATGCAGGGGAAAACCCTTGGGTAGAAGGAGTCCCTAAAATATTGAACTCTCCGGAAGGTAAAGAGGATAGAAGGTAGAAACTGCTACTGGGTGACTGAACTGTGATGATGAACTGAAAGAACTGTTTATCTTGGGAAATGAATTACTGTTTATTGTGCACTGGATAAAGAGCCCAGACTGGAGCCTGTAAGCCTGTATTGAATCCTGGTATGTGCTATGCTGCTGTTGGAACTGTGTACTAGAAACCTGCATGGAATAAAAGTCCTTAAGATTGAAGTTACTGGTGGACATCTAGTTCTTCATTGTACCGGGAGCCGGTGGCTGGAGGAGATTGTTCTATCCTTGGCTGCACAAGAGAGGTACCTGGTTACAATGCCAGACTCTTTTACCTGGCTAGACCTTTTAATTCTCTGCACTTTTCCTTGAGTCTTAAGATTTCAGGATCAATATCGACGTGTTCTTCCACCATTCTGTAAGATGTGGCTGAGTCTACCAGGTGCATAACCTTTAGTTACCATTACACTGGAGCTTTCTTCCAGTGGCTATAAGGGAAAATATCACCCTATTCTTCATTTAGAACCAGGATGACAATGTGGCTTTATAGGCAGGCTTTTGACACTATTAAACTTGAAACTAGAATTAAAGGGCATGAAATATGCACTTCTTTACTTTTAATATTCAAATTTAAGTGAAAGTGGAGTATGCAGCTGCCCATATGCATCACAGCAGTGGTCTTATAACTATTTTATCAAGAATAATCTTTTACTTACTGCAAGTCTTGACTGTAGCTTCTAGTTCAGTTGTTCAATAATAATAGGCAGTCCTCTATACTCCATACGTTCAGTATCCACCAATTAACTGAAGCATAAAACATGATCCAATCCACATTCAAAAGGAGAAAATATTATCTTCTTAGATGTTAGCCAGTTTCACTGTAAAGTCTGTTCACTCCTCTAATTTAGGTCTAAGACTCGCCAATAGCTTCTTCACTTAAATTGTATTTAAATTTAATTTATCTTTTGAATATTACAAAGTATATAAGTACATATTTCATATAATTTAAATATAGTTTGAAGTGTTAATATCTTTTTGAAAGGGCAATTAAATATAATAAGTCATTCTGGAATTTGGTTGATTAATGATTTTATACACTATTAAACTTGACCATCAGGGATGAACTCATACTTTGGGACAGGCTTTTTCTGTGAGGAACATGCTGTTTTCTCTCTGTGTCTAAATGTGTATGAGTTATGCATTTGATGTTTACTAAAGAGCAACTGCAATATATACTTATGTAATCCATAGTAACATTTTTTTATTTTATTTGCTACTGTTTTATTAATGTTATTATTTTTATGGATTTATACTTTAGTTGTGAACTACATTAGTATATTCTGAAAGGTAGTATAGCAAATCAATAATCTGAACTAAAATAAGTATTTATCTTCCTGTCATGCCCCTCACCTGTTTTTCATGGTCTCCAACAGCATTCCATGCCAGAAGAATCATTTACTACCTGGGAATTCTGCACTTCCTTTATAGCCCTGCAAGATGGTGCTGACTGATGTCATCACTTCCTGTCTAGTGGTAAATAGCGAAGTTCCTGACTTTCAACTAGTGCCTTTGCAATGGGTTGCCTTGCCTGGTCTAGAGTGAGTTGCAGCCTTGTTCCAGGTATGGTCCTGTCAGAGTCTTCAGCCCTGTTCCAGCCATGTTCCAGCCCGTGCTTTCAGCCTTGTACCAGTCCATGCCTTCAGTTTTGTCCCAGTCATGTTCCACTCTGTGACTTTAGCCTTGTTCCAGTCTACTCATGACTTTAGCCTTGTTCTAGCCTTGTTCCAGTCTGTGCCTTCAGCCTTATCCCTCGTCTGTGCCTTCCATCCTGTTCTAGCCCTATTCCATTGTGGCTTTAACTTGGTTCCATCTACTCACTGGCCTTGACTCCATCAGGCCAACCTCAAGGGGCTCTCTTAAGAGCCACTCTCTCTCTCACTTGTTGGGGACCGCCCAAAGACTCTTTTAAGAGCTATTCATGGTCTAGATTCTATCAGGTCAGCCCCCAAGGGCTTTTGGTTGGTTTGACAGCGTCCCTGCTCACGGACCCAGCACCCTTACACTCGTGCTTTCCTAGCACTCAAAGTTTGGTCTGATATTTAGCAGAAGATTTATTACCCCTGAAGAAGGCATTTTTGCCGAAACACGGACCGTGTAGGGTCCTAATAAAACTTTGTTTGGAGCTCTTACTCTTGTGTTTTGGCTGGTCACTTGGACTTGGTTTTCTTCCACCTTTTGTTTGGTGTGCTTATGTTTTTGTGGAAGGAGTGGACCTCCCCTTTTCCCCTTTGTTTCCATTGGTTGGCATCTACACTGAACCATGACAGATTGCAAAGGCCATGAGCTCAGGCAAGTTACCTGCTTTGCAGCTGCTTCAGCAATTGGCTCTTCAATTCCAGAAGCTTTCTGGGTCTGTCCAGGATCTGACCACCCACTTGAGCCACCTCCAGGACCTCATTCAGGAGGTCCAGCAACAACAGACTCAACTTTAGCTGTTTACGGAAACCCTTCAGGGGGTCTACGCTCAGCTTGCTGCGATTAAAACTGCAGAACCTCCGGTTCTGAGAATGACTTGCTTATGTCCAATCTGGTGACTGTCCTCATGCACTTTTGTCAGGTATTTGATGAGCCGGGGTGTGTTTCCTTGGTAGCTTCCAAACTCCTGCACCTACAACAAGGGACACTAATTGTGGGCCAATATGCCATTCAATTCCTGACCCTGGTTTCAGAAATATAATGGAAACAGGAAGCCCAGGTGGCCATCTTTTGGCAGGGTCTGATGGGGCACATTAAGGATGAACTGGCAGGATGGAATCTCCCAACCAGTTTGGACAACCTGGTTCCCCTTTGCATCAAGGTGGACAACATGGGAGCACATGCTGCTCTACATTGTCAATACCCCAGTTTCAGGACACCCCCAAACCCACAGATGCCACTATGGAGGAGGAGGTTCCCATGCAGATAGGATATTCTAAACTTTCAGAGGAAGAGAAACATCATCGGCGAATGCAAGACCTCTGTCTATACTGTCTGGACCTAGGACTATGCTAAGTGATGTCACAGGAAACCAGGAAAACTTTGAGGCCTAGGATTGATGGGGGTAACTTCCCTAGGTCTTTCCAGATTGTTCCAACCTCCCTCATTACTCATTAAAGGGCAATAAAGAGCTGATAATATTCAGCAATTAATAATATTCTTTATTACACTAACAGTAAGGATGAAAGTATGGGAATTACATCTCTCAATATTGAAAAGGCTTTTGATGAAGTTGAAAGGCGTTTTCTATTTCTGGTTCTACAAAAATTTGGGTTTGGCCCAACTTTTTAAATTGGATCCAAGCTATTTTCAAAATCCCCTACTGCTACTGTTTTGGTCTACGGATAGGCCTCTGATATTTTTATTGTTGGAAGAGGCACTAGTCAAGAATGCCCTCTTTTGCCCTTCAGTGGAGAGATAAACAAATCATTGTCCAAGCCCGCCTTGACTCCAGAGCTGCCAGGAACTTTGTGAATGAATGTCTGATATACCAGTATGACATTCCTGTGAATTCCCTCAGAGAGCCTCTTTGTATTTCCTCAGTCTATGGGGACCCACTGCCAGGGCACCTGTGAACAATTACTCGATCTATTTCTCTTCAGGTGGGCCCCAGCATCAAGAAATGATAGAGTTGTATGTACTCCCCAGGTCTGTCCATCAGGTCATTTTGGGGCTTCCTTGGATGCAGAAATATAAACCTTGTATCCACTGGCGCTCTAGAGATATTCTAGCCTGGGGTCCAACCTGTTCTCAGTCTTGCTAAATGCCTGTTCAACCTTAACTAACCCTACCTAAGATGGATTCACTTCTGCCTCTTAATCTGCCAGCCACCTCTGCCTCCAACACAGGTGTTTCTGGCAAGAAACAAGCTGTGAAACTAACATCTCACCAGGAGTGTGACTCCCCTAGCAACCTCCAGCCAGGTAAGATATCACCCTAGGGCAAGGCTTCCTTGCCTTCCATCGTGGAATCCTGATCCATTATGGATGCTGAATGGATTCTTGCTGTTTCCCAGATTACTGTACCTCCAGGGGAAACTCTGGTCCCTAAGTGATCAAGAAAGCGGGCGATGTGCTGAACACGTAACTTCAAACCTACAGGGTGCCCAGGAAAAAAGAAGACCTTTCAGTTGGGGTTTATCAATTCTGGTGGCCCCAAATGTCTTATGGTAAGAAACAATTCTAGATGCCAGAAGGATAAGGGGAAGACTACACTATCTTCTTGTTTGGATGGAAGAGCTTTGCACCTGTGGTTAATACGTGGGAACCTGCTGTCAATGTTCACATCCCTGCGCTTATAAGACATTTTCATCGTCTTTAGCCCCTCAAACCCAAACCCATGGGTCCGGGGAGGGGGCTTCAAAGAGGGAGTACTGTCACACCTCCCACCTGTTTTCCGTGGTCTCCAGCAGCATTCTGTGCCAGAAGAGTTTGATTAATTTCTTGGAAACTCTGCAGTTCCTTTATATCTCTGCAAGAGGATGCTGTCTGATGTCATCATTTCCTTCTTAGTGGTATATAAGGAAATTTCTGACTAAATCTGTGCCTTTGCAAGAGATCACCTAGCCTCGGCTAGAGTGAGTTGCAGCCTTGTTCTAGTCCTGTTCCTGTTGGAGTCTTGATCCTTGTTCCAGTCCGTGCCTTCGGCCTTGTTCCAGTCTGTGTCTTCCATCCTGTTCCAGTTTGTGGCTTTAATCTGCTTCCAGCTACTCCCTGGCTTCGACTCTGTTGGGCCAGCACCAAAGTGCTCTCTTATGAGCTACTCTCCACCCTGACTTGTCAGGGTTTCCCCATAGGCTCTTGCAGTGGTGTAGTCAGACCTCGATGTGGGGGGGTCAAGAGCCCAAAGGGGAGCATATTTTGGCCCGCCTCCCTGCCACTCACCCTGCCACTGCCACCGCCTCACCTACCTTGGCTGGTGGGGGTCCCCAACCCCCACCAGTTGAAGCATTTGTCTAGCACTAGTCTCCACCGCATTGCCTTCCCTGCTCTTCCCCCTCACTTCATGTACAGACTCATTTTAATGAAATTGAGCATCCATGAACTGTTCGTGCATGCTCAGTTTCACTAAAATGAGCATGCACGCAATGTGAGAGGAAGAGCAGGGCAGGCAATGTGGCGGAGAGCCAGAGACCAGTGCTGGACAAACGCTTCAGCTGGCAGGGGTTGGGGACCCCTGCCAGCGAAACCATGGGCCCCAGAGCCAATTTGGGGGGTCCAGGCCCCTGTGGCCCCCCCATAGCTATACCACTGGGCTCTTGTAAGACCTATTCCTGGCCTACATTTTGTCAGGTTAACCCCCAAGGGCTCTTTTAAGAGCCACTCTCTGGTCTGGTCTTTGCCGGGGCATGACTCGCCTGCCGTCAGCCAGGGCCTGCCTATCCTTTGGGTTGGATAGGCAATGTAAACTTGACTGCAGCCCAAGGGCTCACCTGCCCTGAGTCGTGACACTTTCCAATTTTAAAATTTCCCTCCAAGTTGAAAACTGAGTGAGGAACTGATTGAACAACTGAAAAATCAATGGGATGATATAAAATGACTATTGGTGTACCCCTCAAGTGATCAGTAAAATATCTCCAAGATTAAGTGCCGGGACCATTTTCCTTCTTTATTACCAACTGTAGTCCACAACTATCCAAGCCATGCAAAAACTCACTTTTCACATAGAGGTTCTTCTCTGAGGGCACATAATTGCCTGCTGGATGTCCCAGTGTCTCTGTGGTTCCCTTAAATCAATAATCCAGCCACACTAGTTAAGCAAGTATTAATATGGACATTGTATAACGACAGAGAATGCTTATTTCAAGTTAAGCCTTCATCAGCTGAAGAATGATTGTTGGTCTGTGTTTTTAGACATTCTTCACTGTTTTTTACATTAGCAAAATCTTAAAGAAATATTGGGCAATTTTGGCAGCACATCCTTGTTTTGCAATCTCTCTCTAACGACTTCTTATGGTAAAGATAAAAGTCTCAAGGAACTTTTGTGTCCAGCAGAATAATAAACATGAGCGAACAACCTACACAACGAGAGGGAAAATAGACCCCTCAACATTCTGGCAACAGATCTACCAGAACGAATGGACTACAAACGCTGACACCATCCAATTCCTCCAAGAATGGGATGACATAAGCACAACAACATTAGACAAAATCGCCCCAGTCCAAACCAGAACAACACACAGAAAAAACGCAAATCCATGGTTCACCGAAGAGCTGAAAAAACTAAAAACACAAGTCAGGAGACTAGAACGAGCCTGGAACAAAAAGAGAGATGAACAAACACTAAATGACTGGAAAATAATTCGGAGAAAATACAAATATACCATAAAACAGACAAAAAGACTTCACTACAAAACATTAATAGGACCAAACTACAAAGACACACATAAACTCTTCAACCTCGTGAACAAACTATTAGACACCTCACCAGTTACAACCAACGACAAAGATACACCAAGTGTCGACAACCTAGCGACATACTTCAAGGAGAAAATTATTCTACTACGGCACAAGATACCCACTAGCCCTACAGAATACACCACTCTTCTAGACTGCCTAGATACAGAAGAAGGAATATTCCCAGCAGACAGAACCTGGACCGAATTTGAACAACTGCCAGAAGACCTCATCTCTAAAACTCTTAAAAGATATGCTAAATCCAACTGCAAACTAGACATATGTCCAAACAGCCTCATGAAATCCGCTCCCCAGAAATTCATAATAGATCTAACAAACCACATAAACTACATGCTACAAAATGGACTCTTCCCAAAAGAAAAAGGAAAAATCTTGCTCACCCCTATTCCGAAAGATACAAAGAAAAACACGAGCGAAATAACCAACTACAGGCCAATAGCATCTATACCACTCATAACCAAGTTAACTGAAGGTATGGTAACCAAACAACTCACAAACTACCTAGATAAACACTCAATACTGCATGACGCCCAATCAGGATTCCGATCGAATCATAGCACAGAAACAGTATTAATCACCCTTATGACCAAATTCAAACAAATCATCGCAACTGGCAACAATATACTCCTCCTACAATTTGACATGTCAAGCGCCTTCGACATGGTAGATCATGGAATCCTGCTACACATACTCGAACATTTTGGCATAGGAGGAAATGTCCTGAACTGGTTCAAGGGGTTCCTAACCCTACGTTCGTATCAAGTCACATCTAGTTCAACCACGTCCAAGGCATGGACACCTGTATGTGGAGTCCCACAAGGATCACCTCTTTCACCAACCATTTTCAACCTAATGATGATCCCTTTAGCAAAACTCTTATCAAACCATAAGCTCAACCCGTATATATACGCCGATAATGTAACAATATACATCCCATTCAAACAAGACACCAAAGAAATCTCCAACGAAATCAATCAAAGTCTACACGTCATGAACACATGGGCAGACGCATTCCGCCTGAAATTAAACGCAGAAAAAACCCGATGCCTGATACTCACCTCCCAATACAACACAAATGAATTCAGCGCTATAAACACACCAACCCTAAACCTCCCAGTCTCAGAAACACTAAAAATCCTCGGAGTCACCATCGATCGCCACCTAACACTCGAAACCCACGCAAACAATACAACCAAGAAGATGTTCTACGGCATGTGGAAATTGAAAAGGATAAGACCATTCTTCCCAAGATTCGTCTTCCGCAGCCTAGTGCAATCCCTCGTCCTCAGCCACCTGGATTACTGCAACTCACTATACGCGGGCTGCAAAGAGCAAATAATGAAGAAACTTCAAACAGCCCAGAACACAGCAGCCAGGCTCATCCTCGGAAAACCAAGATACGAAAGGGCAAAACCACTACGAGAGAAATTACATTGGCTTCCACTTAAGGAACGCGTTACTTTCAAAGTTTGCACACTAGTCCATAAAATCATCTACGGCGAAGCCCCAGCGTACATGTCTGATCTAATAGATCTACCACCCAGAAACGCTAAAAGGTCATCCCGAACATACCTCAACCTCCACTTCCCCACTTGCAAGGGCCTGAAATACAAGACGCTACACGCGTCAACCTTTTCCCACATGAGCACGCAGGCCTGGAATACACTACCGCGCAACCTAAGAATGATTAACGAACAAGCTTCCTTCCGAAAACTACTGAAGACGTACCTGTTTGAACAAACTTACGGAAAGAACCAAAACACATAGAGTCCATACTCACTGTTCACCAATGCAACATACATCCACTTCAGATCCCTCATCCTGTAATCAATTGTCCCACTGTCTCCTCCCAATGTTTCTATGTTGATGTCCCATTGTTATATTCCTAATGATAATCGAATGTCTCACATAACTCTGTACAATGTATTCCATATTCAAGTTGTTACAAATGTATTTCTATTATTCATATCTTATTGTAAGCCACACTGAGCCCGCAAAAAGGTGGGAAAATGTGGGATACAAATGCAATAAATAAATAAACTAACTGAGAATTCAACGTATCATGGAAGGTCCAATTGGTCACTCTAAATACAGTTCTTGTAGTGTCTGTTCTATTATGCCAGAAGGAAATGAAATAACTGACACAATCTCAAACAGATCTTTCTCATTTTGTTTTCAAACTACCTGTCTTTCAACATTTCTTGTATATATTCTTTTCTGCCCTTGCAATAAGGCCTATATCGTTAAAACAGTTTAACCTCTAAAGCAGAGACTGATTGAACACAGATCTTGTCTGAATTTGGACAAATTTAAAGCTCAATTGATACAGATTTATGCTTTTCATGATTTACACTGTAGCATTTTGGATCAAGTACAATGGATTTACAGTAGAGGCCGACCAAAGCTACTTTTTTCAGTTTCAGCCAAAACCGAAACTGCCACTGAAATTGTCTGAAAGCTTTCAGCCAAAACAAAAACTGCAGCAGAAACTCACCTGGTTTCGGCTGAAGCCGAAACTGAAAACTCAAGTTTGGTTGTGTTAATATGAACCAGTGAGGGCCATTGGGGATTGTCAGAGTTTATAGTCTGCATCCCTTTGCTAAACTCACATTACCCAAGCCAGAATATAATTTAAATAATGAAAATCCATATTTTACCTTCAAGCAAAATAGCCTCCAAATACATTGACCACAGCTAATGAAAACTAAAAATAAAAACCATGGAGCTTATATAGTGACTGACTTTGCGCCATACTCGGAATGACAACTGACATCATAACTCTACAGAGAGGCTAATTCCTAAGGAGCTTATCATCCCAAATTTATAGACTTAAAATTTTGCTAAAGTTTTCTATCAAAAGCATTTATTTCGAGCACTCTATTTACTATTTCCATATCATCATGCTGATCAATCCATAGACTGGTGGGTTGTGTCCATCTACCAGCAGGTGGAGATAGAGAGCAAAGCTTTTGCCTCCCTATATGTGGTCATGTGCTGCCGGAAACTCCTCAGTATGTTCTCTATCTCAGCAGGTGGTGGTCACACACAGCAGCAGCTCTGGCTAGGTCTCCAAGCCTAATTTTTAGGTTTTGTTGAGTACCTGGGGTTGAGGGCTCTTCTTGAGCAAGTGCAAACCTGGTGGCGCCAGGTCCCTCCTTTTCTCTCCCCTCCCGCTGGCTCCGTTAAAAAAAAAAATAAAAAAGTTTTGGACGTCCTTAAGGGCGTTTATTTCGACGTTTATTTAAACGTTTATTGCAGCTACTCACTGGGACACCAGGTCGTTACAGCTCGGAGCGAGAAGCAGGTAATTTTTACCTTTTTATAGCGGGCAGGGGGTTCCCCGATCGATCTCCACGTGGCCTATGGCGTCGGAGGGCGAGGGCACGAAGAATCGCTCCCCGGACCGCGTGTGCGCTTCTAGCGGGGATGCGGGGGTTTTAAAGTCTGATTCGCCCTTGTTGGGTGTCAGTTTGGAGGCCGGTCAGTGTCCCGGGTCTTCCTCCGGCGCGGCGGTTTTTCCCGCCATAAACGCCCATCCCCCGCTGCTCGCTTCCGCCATCTTGGCCGGCCACTCTGCTCGGACGGCTTCTTCTTGGGCCGCCCTTGAGCTGGGAGACGTTCATGCCATGGCCGCCCTTGATTTGGGCGACGGCAAAAAAGCGGCTAAAGTTAAGCGCCGTTCTTCCCGCGCGGCTCCTTCGCGGAGTGTCGCGCCGGACGCCACCTTGGATGCGCAGCATGGTTCTCTCCCGCTCTTGCGAGCGCCGGTTGAGGGTGCGTCTAGGGCTGTGGCCCAGGCTGCTGAAATACACAGTCTGGGGGGTTTCTCCCCCGAGTTTATTTTGCTGCTGCATCAGGCCTTCCTTATGCAAAACGCTGCCCCTTCTCCCTTGTCCGACAAAGGGGTTGAGGCCCCCGGAAGTAAACGCCCTCGGGTGGATTCCCAGGGCTTAGAGGACTCTGTCTCCTCTGATGTAGATGAGGGCAGCGTATCTGAGTTCTCCCAACGGTCCTTTGGGGATTCCTTGGAGGAGACGGATTCCCGCTCGGATGGAGCGGATGACCCTTCTGCAGCGCGGATCTTTCGCTCAGAGGATTTGCCCAACCTGTTAGTGCAGGCCATGAGCATTTTGAAGATTTCCTCTCCAGAGGACGTCTCTCCCTCAGCCCCTGTTGGCTCCGCCATTATGCTGGGGACGAAGCGCCCGCCTAGAACCTTCCACGTGCATGATGCCATGCACACCTTAATTTCGGCTCAATGGGATGTCCCGGAAGCGAGCCTCAAAGTGGCTAGGGCTATGTCCCGCCTCTATCCTTTGCCTGAAAGTGAACGTGAGGCCTTTCTTTGGCCTACCGTGGATTCTTTAATCACTGCGGTGACTAAGAAAATGGCGTTGCCGGTGGAAGGTGGCACGGCCCTAAAGGACGCCCAAGACAGAAGATTGGAGGCGGCCTTAAGGTCGTCCTCCGAGGCGGCTGCCTTAAGTTTGCAGGCCTCAGTTTGCGGCTCCTATGTGGCCAGGGCGTGCCTGACGATTGTGCAGCGGGCTTCCCCCTCGGATCCTTCCTTGAGGGCTGATTGGCCGGCCCTGGAATCGGGCTTGGCTTATTTGGCAGACTTACTGTATGATGTCTTGAGAGCTTCGGCTAAAGGTATGGCTCAGACAATCTCTGCGCGGCGCTGGCTTTGGCTGAAACATTGGTCGGCTGACCACGCCTCTAAGTCCCGCCTGGCTAAGTTGCCTTTTAAAGGCAAGCTGCTCTTTGGGGTCGAGCTGGACAAAATTGTGACCGATCTCGGCACGTCTAAGGGCAAGAGGTTACCAGAGGTCAGGGCTCGGGCCAGTGCTCGCCCCAGTAACTCCAGAGGACGGTTTCAGGAAGCCCGTCAGTACCGCCCGGGCAAGTTGGGCTCCTCTGCCCCCTCTTCCTTCAAGAGGAACTTCTCCCCCAAGCAGCATTCCTTTCGCAGAGACCACCGTCCCGGAGGTGCGCCCTCCGGTCCTCCCCCAGGGTCTCGTACCCAATGACGGGGTCCTGGTCCATGGCCCTGTGCAGATTGGAGGACGCCTGTCCTCATTTCTGGGCGAGTGGACCAGGGTAACTTCAGACGCTTGGGTGCTGGAAGTCATCAGAGACGGCTACAAGCTAGAGTTCTGCCGACCCTTAATAGACGGGTTTGTACTCTCTCCCTGCAAGTCTCCGGTCAAAGCTGTGGCAGTGCAGCAGACCTTGGACAATCTGATTCACCTGGGTGCGGTTGTTCCGGTGCCGGAAAATCAGCTTGGCAAGGGACGTTACTCCATTTACTTTGTGGTACCAAAGAAAGGAGGTTCTGTACGGCCTATCCTCGACCTCAAAGGGGTCAATCGGGCCTTGAAAGTTCGGCACTTTCGCATGGAGACTCTCCGCTCTGTTATAGCGGCAGTGAAGGCAGGGGAGTTCCTGGCATCCTTGGACATCAAGGAAGCGTACTTGCATATTCCCATCTGGCCTCCTCATCAACGCTTTCTGCGTTTTGCAGTCCTGGTCCGACACTTCCAATTCAGAGCCCTCCCGTTCGGGTTGGCTACTGCTCCGCGGACCTTCTCCAAAGTAATGGTGGTCATCGCGGCCTTCCTGCGAAAGGAAGGAGTACAAGTCCATCCTTATCTGGACGACTGCTTGATCCGAGCCCCCTCTTATGCAGAGTGCGGCAAAGCTGTGGACCGGGTGATTGCTCTTTTGAGCTCCCTGGGGTGGATCATCAACTGGGAGAAAAGCCAGCTGCGCCCGACTCAGTCCCTGGAGTATCTGGGAGTTCGATTCGACACCCAAGTGGGCAGAGTGTTCCTGCCGGACAATCGGATTGTCAAACTTCAGGCTCAGGTGGACCAGTTCCTAGTAGCCTCTCCGCTTCGGGCTTGGGACTATGTGCAGCTGTTGGGCTCTATGACGGCCACGATGGAAGTAGTGCCCTGGGCCAGGGCTCATATGAGACCACTACAACACTCTCTGCTGCAGCGCTGGACTCCGGTGTCGGAGGATTATGTTGTGCGCCTTCCCTTGGACCCAGCAGTGCGCAAGGCGCTGAGCTGATGGCTGAAGACAGACAAGTTATCTGCAGGGATGCCTCTTGTGACCCCGGAGTGGATTGTCGTCACGACGGATGCCTCTTTGACGGGCTGGGGAGCCCACTGCATGGGAAGGACAGCGCAGGGGCTCTGGTCTCCTGCAGAGGCAAAGTGGTCTATCAACCTCCTGGAACTCAGAGCCATTCGGTTGGCGCTTTTGGAGTTCCTCCCGGTACTGGCGTTGAAGCCAGTACGGGTCCTGTCGGACAATGCCACGGCTGTGGCCTATGTCAACCGCCAGGGAGGTACCAAGAGCGCCCCTCTAGCCAAGGAAGCCATGAATCTATGCCAGTGGGCGGAAGCGAACCTGGAACAGCTGTCAGCGGCCCACATTGCCGGAGTCATGAATGTCAAGGCGGACTTTCTCAGTCGCCATACCTTGGATCCCGGAGAGTGGCAGTTATCGGCTCAGGCGTTCTTGGACATCACGAAGCGCTGGGGCCAGCCGAGCCTAGATCTGATGGCGTCATCGGCCAATTGCCAAGTGCCGCGCTTTTTCAGCAGAGGACGGGACCCTCGATCTCTGGGAGTAGATGCTCTTCTCCAACAGTGGCCGACACAAGAGCTTCTCTATGTGTTCCCGCCCTGGCCCATGTTGGGCAGGGTACTAGACCGGGTGGCAAAGCATCCGGGCCGGATAATCCTGGTGGGTCCGGACTGGCCCAGACGTCCCTGGTATGCGGACTTGATCAGGCTCTTAGTGGACGACCCTCTGCGGCTGCCAGTGGAGCAGGGCCTGTTGCATCAGGGTCCCGTGGTGATGGAGGATCCCTCCCCCTTTGGTCTTACGACCTGGCTATTGAGCGGCAGCGTCTGAGGAAGAAGGGCTTCTCAGACAAGGTCATCGCCACTATGCTGAGAGCGAGGAAGCGCTCTACTTCTACTGCTTACGCCAGGGTTTGGCGTACCTTTGCAGCGTGGTGTGAAGCAGGCTCACTTTCTCCCTTCACTGCTCCAATTTCTTCAGTGCTGGCGTTCCTGCAAGAAGGTCTGGAGAAAGGCCTGTCGCTCAGTTCCCTTAAAGTCCAGGTAGCGGCTCTGGCTTGCTTCAGGGGCCGCCTGAAGGGTGCTTCCCTGGCTTCGCAGCCAGATGTGGTATGTTTTCTCAAGGGAGTTAATCACCTGCGCCCTCCTCTGCGCTCAGTGGTGCCTGCGTGGAATCTCAACCTGGTGCTAAGAGCCTTGCAGAAGCCGCCTTTTGAACCCTTGTCGAGGGCATCTCTGAAAGACCTGACGTTGAAAGCAGTCTTTTTGGTGGCTATCACTTCAGCCAGAAGAGTTTCCGAGCTCCAGGCACTCTCATGTCGAGAGCCTTTTCTGCAGTTCATTGAGGCAGGAGTGACTATTCGCACAGTGCCTTCCTTCCTGCCCAAGATTGTTTCTCGCTTCCATGTGAATCAGCAGCTCTGTCTCCCTTCCTTTCGTAGGGAGGACTACCCAGAGGAATACTCTGCTCTCAAATATCTGGATGTGAGACGAGTCATCATCAGATACTTGGAAGTGACCAATGATTTCCGGAAATCGGATCATCTGTTTGTCCTGTTTGCAGGTCCTCGTAAGGGTCTGCAGGCTGCTAAGCATACAGTGGCAAGATGGGTCAAGGAAGCCATTGCAGCGGCTTATGTGGCCGCGGGGAAGGTGCCGCCTATCCAGCTGAAGGCTCACTCCACTAGAGCTCAGGCGGCCTCGATAGCAGAGGCCGGGTCCGTCTCCTTGGAAGAGATTTGCAAGGCGGCAACTTGGGCATCGGCCCATACCTTCTCCAGGCATTACCACTTGACTGTGGCTGCTCGGGCGGAGGCCCGGTTTGGAGCTTCAGTGTTGCGGTCAGGGATTTCAATGTCCCGCCCTGGGTGAGTACTGCTTCGGTACATCCCACCAGTCTATGGATTGATCAGCATGATGATATGGAAGGTAAAATTATGTATCATACCTGATAATTTTCTTTCCATTAATCCTAGCTGATCAATCCATAGCCCCTCCCAGATATCTGTACTGTTTATATTCTGGTTGCATTTCAGGTTCAAGTTTAGTCTTCAGTTCCTGTTCAGGAGGACTTCGTGTTCAAGTTTTTTCAATTGGATTCTTCAAGAGTTGAGACGAGTTTGTGTTACAGTGAGCTGCTGCATTCCTCTCCCCTCCGTTTTACGGGGCTGGATTGAGACATAAATTCTGCCGGCGCTCCCTCCCGCTTCGTGCGGCTGTAGGGCAGCTTTGTACCCCTCCCGCTTCGGCGGTGTTAGGGTCAGTCAGCTCCTCCCGCGGTTGCGGTTGCAGGATAAGCCAGATCCCCCCGCATCGGCGGGGTGGTGTCCCTCCCCCGCTCCGCGGGGATGAGCTGGACGGATTCCCCTCCCCCACTTGTGTGGGGATGAGCTGGGTTAATTCCCCTCCCCCGTTTCGGCGGTGGTGAGCTGGGCAGAGTGTCCCTTTGTGGGTGTAATTCTCTAAGTGCTGAGTCCTGCGGATGGAGCTTTGATATCGACATACTGAGGAGTTTCCGGCAGCACATGACCACATATAGGGAGGCAAAAGCTTTGCTCTCTATCTCCACCTGCTGGTAGATGGACACAACCCACCAGTCTATGGATTGATCAGCTATGATTAATGGAAAGAAAATTATCAGGTATGATACATAATTTTACCATAAACTATTGTACAAGATCATAGCTACATTATTTGCAGTCACAGTACAGAAAAACAAAAAGAAATACAAAGAGTAGCCCACACACACACACACACACCCAGGACTACTTTATATTCCCTGGTGGTCTAGTGATATAGTTAGAGCAGGAGCTCCTGATGCAATTATACCTCTAGACCACCAGTTATTGTAAGGCCAAGGAAGGCCTACAGGTGGGGGGGGGGGGGAGGCACTCAAGGGAGGGTCAAAGGGAGGGGAAACTCCTGTTTGGGGGGAGGGGCGGAAGGGAAACAAATGGGACAAAGCACAAAGTTTGGGCTTTCACTGAAAACAAGTGGTCATTTTCGGCCAAAGCCAAAAATGTGACCGAAAATTAAAATAAGCTGTCAGCCAAAACCAAGCCAAAAACTAATTTGGGGCCTGTTTCAGCACTGTAGCCAAAACCAGAATCCAGTCGGCCTCTACTTTATGGGACAGCTTAACAGGAGAAAACTAGATAGACAATTGAGCAAGATTATAGATTGGGGGGGGGGGGGGGGTGGAGAGAGAACCTATTACCAATCCTAAATGAATAGCAAACAAATTTTCTACTTTTAGTCTCAATTATATACCTCACAAATCTTGATCTCCCAGGAAGAAATTTTGAAAAAGCTAAATAAATTTGACAGTTCAAGTCTGGATCTTGAAACAACTACGTATCTGGACATCCATTTGAACCTGAAACATAGTAAACATAGTAGATGACGGCAGAAAAAGACCTGCACGGTCCATCCAGTCTGCCCAAGAAGATAAAATCATATGTGCTACTTTTTTATTTGTACTGTCCTCTTCAGTGCACAGACCATATACTGTAAGTCTGGCCAGCCCTATCCCTGCCTCCCAACCACCAGCTCTGGCACAGACCCTATAAGTCTGCCCAGCACTATCCCCGCCTCCCAACTACCAGTCCCGCCTCCCACCACCAGCTCTGGCACAGACTGTATAAGTCTGCCCAGCACTATCCCTGCCTCCCACCACCGGCTCTGGCACAGAACCTGAAGAAGTACAAAGAAGGATATCCATGATGAAAAAAAGGATAAGGCTGCTGTACTAGTTAATTTTCTTGTACAGGTGATCAGGTCGCACCTGTCTTAGTAGAAGTATTTAATGAAATAATTGCTCTGGGGTTCTTACCACCATCATCTATCAAGCCTCTATCTCAGTTATACTGAAAGACAGAAAATGTTCGTGAAATGCACAAATTATAGGTCCATATCTTTTTTGACTGGAATATAAAATCTTTACTAAATTGTGTTCAGTTTTGGAGGCCGTATCTTACTAAGGATGTAAAAAGAATTGAAGCGGTGCAAAGAAAAGCTACGAGAATGGTATGGGATTTGCGTTACAAGACGTATGAGGAGAGACTTGCTGAACTGAACATGTATACCCTGGAGGAAAGGAGAAACAGGGGTGATATGATACAGATGTTCAAGTATTTGAAAGGTATTAATCCGCAAACGAACCTTTTCCGGAGATGGGAAGGCGGTAGAACGAGAGGACATGAAATGAGATTGAAGGGGGGCAGACTCAAGAAAAATGTCAGGAAGTATTTTTTCACAGAGAGAGTGGTTGATACTTGGAATGCCCTCCCGCGGGAGGTGGTGGAGATGAAAACGGTAACGGAATTCAAACATGTGTGGGATATACATAAAGGAATCCTGTGCAGAAGGAATGGATCCTCAGAAGCTTAGCCGAAATTGGGTGGTGGAGCCGGTGAAAGGAGGAAGGGTTGGTGGTTGGGAGGCGGGGCTAGTGCTGGGCAGACTTCTACGGTCTGTGCCCTGAAATCAAGGTAAGGTATACACAAAAAGTAGCACATATGATTTTATCTTGTTGGGCAGACTGGATGGACCGTGCAGGTCTTTTTCTGCCGTCATCTACTGTGTTACTATATGTATATTGCACTTGGACCAAACAGGATTTATTAAAGGGCGATACAGAGCTGATAATATTCAGCAATTAATAATATTCTTTATTACGCTAACTATGAAAGTATGGGAATATACATCTCTCAATACTGAAAAGGCTTTTGATGAAGTTGAATGGCCTTTTCTATTTCTTGTTCTACAAAAATTTGGGTTTGGACCAACTTTTTAAATTGGATCCAAGCTATTTACAAAATCCCCTACTGCTACTGTTTTGGTCTATGGATAGGCCTCTGATAGTTTTACTGTTGTAAGGGGCACTAGTCACGGATGCCCTCTTTTGCCCTTGCTCTTTGCCCCATATGTGAACCATTAACAATTGTGATATGTAACAATACAAAATTTTAAGGCGTTAAAATAGACAATACTTATCATGTTATTTCTCTGTATGCAGATTATACCTTATGTTTTCTTAGTCAATGGCTTACATCTATACAAGAATTACTTACATTTGGAGCCCTGTCTGACTTCTTGATTAAATCCATACCCTTGCCATGTGGGAAACAAAATCTACTGGACTTTCTTGTAAGAGTACAACTCAATTCCAAGTAGTCTCTTGAATTTAAATACTTGGGGGTGATGGTCCCTCATGACTTACGAACTCTAGATACTTTAAACTATGAACCATTGCTTCCTCAGATAAAGAAGAATTTAAATATTTGGAAAGATCACACTATCCCCTGGTTAGGGAGAGTGAATAATATTAAGATGTTAATTCTCCCTACGCCAATATTCTTATTCAAATCCATCCCTGTATCTACTTAAATCCCTTTTTTTTGTTAGAAAATGTAAAAATCATTTCTGGCTTTTGATTGTGACAAGAAAAGAAACCTAGAGTATGGTTTAAGATCATGACTGCCCGAAAGAAAACTGGAGGAGCTGGGCTCCCAAATATAGTATTTTATCACTTTGTGCCTGTCTAGAATCATTATGGGGCCAATATTCAGACTGTGCTAAACCTGGATATTCAGTGCTGGGCCATTTCCTGTGACTGGCATAGAATATCCGGTTTATTTTTGGCCGGTTTGAATATAACCGGCTAAGTCGATATTCAGACTTAGCCGGTTATGTTCAAACCAGCCAAAGATATCCCATGTATTCACCCAGCCAAATATAGCTGCTAAAGTGGGTTGAAAATCAGTGAATAGCCAGTTATATCGCCTGATGTAACTGGCTATCGCCTAACTGGTGACATTCAGCGGGAGAAAACTGGCTATCTCCCGCTCAATATTGCCAGAAAGCCAGTTGTCAGGCATTTAACTGGCCAGGTGCCGATCCTGGTCGGTTAAATGCATTTGAATATTGGGGGGCATGTTTTTGGTATAGATTGGCTCCTTTACGTTGAGTATGATTGGAACCCCCTACAGCTTATACTCAAAACTTAACATTTCTTCCCTTTATTGAGATGGCATTGACAAAAGCAATTATTAATTATAAACCAATACCCTGAATCTCAGTTGCTAATTTGGCACTTATATCAATTATCAATTACTTTATATCTAAAAATAATTGATATAAGTGCCAAATTAGCAACTGAGATTCAGGGTATTGGTTTATAATTAATAGTTTCTAATTTAAATACTCTGTGCAGTTTTTGAATTTTTTGAGAGTTCATTGACAAAAGCACCCATTTATTTTACAGGCTTTTCAAATATAGACCAACTTTTGTACAAAGCAGGGGCGTAGCCAGATTTCGGCGGGAGGGGGGCCAAAGCCCAAGGTGAGGGGCACATTTTAGCCCCCCCCCCCCGGCACCGCGGACCCCCCTGCACCACGGACCCCACACCACCACCACCACCTTTGACCCCCCCCCCGGCAACCCTCCCCTTTCGACCCCCCCCTTCTTGCCGCTGCCAACCCTCCTGCGAGTCCCCCGCCGCCGCCGTCAGGTATGAATTTAACCCTTTATTCTCCCAGTTCCCCTCCTTAGACTTCTGGGGCCTACAGTCAATGGAGGGATCTGCCACAATATTGAAATCGCCCCCCCCCCCCCCATAATAACTTGGTAATTAAAATAAGGTACCACTTTAGCCTGAAAAGAATTTGTGGGAGTCCACATTGGGCCCATATACATTGCACAGGAGGATCTGTTGCCCCCATAACTCCCCTATTACCAGTACAAATCTACCTTCCTTATCCTGAACCACTTTGTGAGTATGAAAAGGCAATTGCTTATGTAATAATATAGCTACCTCCCTCTGCCTAGAGTTGTAAGATGAGTACCCTATCTCCCCCCCCCACCCCCCCTCCTTAGCTTTTGGTGTTCTAAGACTGATAAGAGTTTTCTGAATATACGCAATATCAGCTCCTTCCTTTTTCAGCCAAGTGAGTATCTTGGTTCTTTTTGTGGGAGAATGTATACCATCGACATTAAAAGTAATTAGTTTCAGATTAACCATATTCATAGTATTTGCTGACATTAGCATAGACATATTTTGTTTTCATCCTGCCGGTCTCCCAGCCCAACCCGTGAGGTCTTTCTCCCCTCCCATCTGGCAAACATGCATTTGCTATAGAGCAAGCTCTCAGTCTTGCCTCCTTCTAGGCCAAAACAGAAACGTAAGTCCTGTTACCTTTGTGCACCCCGTAACCATCCCTTCAACAGCCCCACTACTCCATATCTCACTCGCCCTCATACACCACACATTCACCCGCTCACTACCCCACAGACTCCCTCCCGTTCCCTCTCCTATCCCCCCTCCCACCTTCCCATCTCTCCCTTCTCTACCCTCCCTACCCCCCTGTTCAAACAGCCTTCCCACATCCTTCACCTACCCAAAATCAGCTGAGAGACTGCCCCCCAACCTGCCACCCTTTTAAAATAAAACAAAAACATAACAAGATTACCAACATTGACGGTTGACGCCCTGACTTATCTCGCCAAACACTTAAGAACACCGATTTATGAACATAAAATCCTTTCAGTTCAACTGTTTCAAATGTCCCAGAAGGGCAAACTCATTGTGTGGCCTGTCACCGTGCCATCCAACACACGCGTACCGTTCCTCCTCCTGTAAGTTTTCATATGAGGAGGAGATACAAGATCATTTGAACTTGGCTCTGTCCACAGCCCTGGTAAAAAAAAGTTCAGATGCTATGTCAGGCTCCCCTTCGCATTCACCTCGGGACCAAATTCACTCTGGTTCTCCGTTTCTCACTCCGTTCTCCTTGTTTAGCTCCTCTATGAAGGCTCTCGCTGCTGCCACCTCAGTGACAATGATCGACTTTCCTCCATGCCATATCCGGAGTTTGGCTGGGTACAATTAAGCGAATCTGATTCCTTTCTTATGGAGTGCAGAGCACGTGGGCACCATTGCCTTATGCAGCAGCGCAACTCTCGTCAAGTAATCACTGAAAAGTAATAGGCGATGCCCCTCATATTCCAGCGCCTCTTTAGCTCTGAAAGCTTTCAAAATTTGCTCCTTTGCTTGCCAGTTCATAAAATGGGCAATTGCTGTTCTAGGTCTGTTGTTAGGCTCACCTCGAGTTCCGATACGATGTGCCCGATCGCAGCACAAAAAAGTCCCATGACCTGTTAGGCCCAAGTATTCCGGAAGCCAATTATCAAAGAACTTGTACAGGTTTTTGTCCAGTACTGTTTCTGCAAGATTATTCTTCCTGTTGCGGTTCTCCTGTTCCTCAACACGCACCCGCATCTCTCCCATTTCCTTCTGGAGCGCAGCAATCTGCACAGCTGCATTCTGTGCCTCGTCTTCCCTTGCAGAGAGCTGTTATTCCACTTCCGCTATGCGTAACGTGTGAGAATCGAACTTTTCATTGATTTCATCCACTGCCGACTGCAGTTTATTGTCTATCTTCCAACGCAGCTGAGACCGAGCGTGAAATCTCCTGTGCCCACTCAGCAATCTGGGCTGGAGGTGAGACCTGCGGTGGTTGCGTACCCGCCATTTTGTTTGGGCTGCTCCTCAGGGCGGTCATTGACTTTTTCTGTGTTCTCGAGGGCATACCGTGATTAATCACCCCTTCTGGCTTTCTGGGCAGAGCCAGGCATCTAAAAGGTGAATCCTGTGCGATCAGGTGTCTTAGAATCTTGTTATAAAAGCAGATATTAACAGGTTAATCACGGAGCCTCTCTTCCTTGCTGCTGCTTAGGCAGCAGGCATCACATGACCGGAATTTATTTATGCTAACCTAGGCAAGATGATAGAGAGAACATGCTGTCCTATAATCTGCAAGCAGTTTGACTGGAATCAAGTGTGGTTCACTATTTGGAAAATGTTTAATACCACAGACCTTCTCAATAATATTTTTTAAAATCTGCTACATAAGTGCACATAAATGAAGTTGAGGGCTCCCTTTTTGATCTTTTAATCACAATGGCATTGAGGCTTATCCAGACTTCTTGGAAGGATTTCTGCAGCATTAGTAATGTAGCTTGTGGAACAATATATGTTTGACCTATAGATACGAATTGTTTTTGACATGCAAAGCTTGTTGTTATCTTAGAAGTTCACAGAAATGGTGTCCTGTAACTGAGTACCTATCTGAAATGTAGCTGTATTCATGGTTTCTTTGTACTAATTATTGTGCTGGTACCACCCTTTCTATGAAGAAGTATTTACTCTGTCCCCTTTCATCTTATTTATTTTATTTATTTATTTAACACATTTATATCCCACTTAGTTGCAGGCTCAATGTGGCTTACACAATACTGTAGAGGTAGGCTCCGGTTCAATAATACAAATACATAGTACAGTATTAAGCATGTAACAAACATCAGAATAAAACATCAAGGAAATACAGAAGGGGTAGTGATAGAAGTCTAGTACGGTCCATAGTTTGCTGTGTCGCAGGAAGTAGGAAGTTAATTTGGGTCAGGGGGTAGACCTTCTTAAACAAGTTGGTTTTCAATAGTTTCCTGAAGTTAAGATGGTTTTTGATAGATCTCACGGTTTGGGGCAAAGCGTTCCACAATTGTGTACTTATGTAAGAAAAGCTGGATGCATATGTTGATTTGTATCTAAGTCCATTACAGTCTGGATAATGTAGATTTAAATAAGTTCGGGATAGGCTGGTACTATTTCTAGGTGGTAATTTCCATCCTATGCCCCTGCTTTCCAGCATTTCCTTTCAATTGAAAAGGACTCTCCTGCGCATTTATGCCATGAAAATATTTAGTTGTCACTCTCATTCCCTCTCCCACCTTTCTTCCAGAGTAAACATATTGAGATGTTTAAGTCTGTCCCCATATACTTAATGATAAAGACCACTAACCATTTTAGTAGCCATGCTCTGGACCAACTCCAATGAACCTGTACAAATCCATTGTACCAGGTAAAAATAAACAAATTGTGAGCCCACTATATAAACTGCTTTGGTTGTACCACAGAAAGGCGGTATATTACCCTTACCTTATGGAGCTCACAACTGCATGGGGAAGAGAGTTCCACTTATTGCACAACAGTGACACCAGTGTCCATATGTACTAAGTTCTGGAGAGAGTTATTGTCTGCAGACCCTGATCAAGGACTGTTGCTGCAGTGGCTGGGGGTTTAAAAATGGGTAAAATGCCCATGTAGTTGTAAATGGAGGCTTGTGGTACCATAACCCAACTAGAACTTGCTTTCCATTGAGCTGCAAACCCAAAGAAGCAAAAGACAAGTACAAAACAACATTTCCAGTGAATGGAATGAAATCTTCAGTATCTCATCATAAGTTCTAATGTATATTAAGTAGTAGCCGAATGGTTGTTTTTTTTTAAAGTGATATTTCATCAGTAACCTAAGCAAGTATTTATTTATTTATTGCATTTGAATCCCACATTTTCCCACCTATTTGCAGGCTCAATGTGGCTTACATAGTAGATCATAAAGGTCATAGAGCTGCTCTGTTGAAGGTGACGGTTTTATTTTCATAAAGTGGATTTCATCTCCCAAGGTCCACTTTAAATAATTGGATGCTCCATTTACTTTAAATGCTGGTTTTAATTTTGGATCCTCGCCAGCCTAAGTGAAATGAAGACTAGACTCTCGGGCCATGAGCCTTCATTCAGACTACCACGGATTTTCACCTCACTTTGCAATAGGGCTCCTTCATGAGCCCTGCAATTAAAGGACCTAAATCTGGCCACTAGCCCCTAATTCCATAAACTCATGTGTATAATATTACACTTAGGGCTAGATTTTATATATGGTGCAAAAAAAAAAATCAGCCAAAAAAGCACTATTCTATGAGCCACGCTTAAAGTTAGGCACGGTTTATAGACTAGCGCTTGTGCTCAGGAATCACACCTAACTTTAGACGTGGCCATTTGCATCAACTGAAACATAGTGTAAATGTACTTGCCTACCTTAGGTACATATTCCAGTTATTCTGTAACAATGTGTGTTAATTTTAGGAACACTCCTGTTATGCCCTTGACTCCTTTTTTCATATCAAGTGTAAATTTTAGGCACAGATCCCGCAGCTAAATTTACACATGTAAATGCCACCAATTATTGCTTGTTAAAAAGCCAATTGTTGGTGCTGATTAGCTGATTATTCAATTACCTTGCACGCGCAAATTGGACACATGCCCAAGTTTGCGCATACACAATTTTTGGCGACTTTTATGAAATTAGGGGGTTAGCACTCAAAGGGCCCCGTTTACTAAGCAGCGTTATAGGCACATTAACATTTAAACACGTGTTAACCATGTACGTGCCTACAATATCCCTGTAGGCGCCTACATGTTTAGGGTGTGTGCTAAGTGTAGGTGTGTTAAAAACACTAATGTATCTTAGTAAACAGGGCCCAACGTTGTGTGTGTGTGCAAGTTATAGAATAATATTAGTTGTGTTTGTAACTTAATAGCTTAAGGGCCCTTTTTAAGTCCTTTTACTAAGCTGTGGTAGCACTAGCGTGTACCCTAACCTAAAAAACACTACTGCAGGTTGTGCTGAGGCATCCTGCGGTAGTGCTCTGCTCAGTGCACACTAATCCCATGCTAAAACATATTTTTTTATTTTTCAGCGTGGGAGACGTGCCCATGGACGTAGAGTACACATGCCCTGTGTTAATCAGGTAGCATAGGCACATTGCCGCATACTGCCTGATTACCATGGGAGCCCTTACAGCCAAGTAAATAGATGATAGTAAGGTCTCCTGCGATAATGGCCGTGTGCTAATAGGGGCAGAATAGTGCCTTAAGCTTATGCAAACTCAGAGCATGCCCCCACCCCATCAGAGTAAGGCAGCCCGGGCTGTCACTGTCAACTCGGGCTGCTACAGTGTCCTGGGAGTCTATTGGAGCCCCAGACCCCCGTCATTACTTCATCCCTGATGACACAATGCCCCCCAAGCCCACCCTAGACAGTGACATGGGGGGCTGGAGGTCCAGTGGACCTCCAGTCCCCCTGACTTCCCTACACAAGGCATGAGGGGGCTGGAGATCCCCACATGCAAACAAACATCCCTGGTGGCCCAATTGGGCTGCCAACATATCCCCCCACCTGCCCCTCCCTATCATAAAAGGGAAAAACTCCCTTATATGGTAGGGAAGCCCCACCCAGCACATCCCTGAATGCACTGGGTAGGGCAGCGTGCCATCATTTTGAAGATGATGCTGGAATAGGAGGGAGTGTGGTACTCACTCCTCCATCACAGAGGTACAGGAGGGAGGAGACCAACAGGTCACCAGGGTGGGGGGGGGGTTGGGTTTGCGGCTCATTGGGCCATCAGGGATGGGGGTATTTTGGGTGTGAGTAGGGTTAGGGAGGATCTCCAGCCCCCCCATGCCCTTGTGTTGGGGGTGGTTGGGGGAACTGGAGGTCTGGGGGGTCTTGGGGGGGCAATAAACCACCAGGGCTGAAGTGATGGCGGAGATCTGGGAGTCCCACAGACCTCCATCTCCTGTGTTTGATGGTCCAGGCTTTTTACAGCCTGGACCTGTCAAACAAGTGTGAAAGGATTGTGCTTGAGCATGCACTCCCACACTTCTCCCCTATGGAAAGAGCTAGTAGCATGCCTAAATTTGAATACTATTAGGACATATGAGATAAAGGAATACAGTCATGTTGATAAACATGAACAGAGTCTGGAGAGACATTTGTAAATATGTTTGCTACAGCTTATATTTTTGTTTGCTACATGTTTATTGCCTGTGCCACTTTTACAAATTATAAGTGACTTTGAGAAAGACATGAGTAGAATCCTGGTTCAGAGCAACTTTATTGGAGTTGACTGAATTATTAAGAGGAGATTTATAAAAAGTCTGAACTGGCCTCCTGGATATTTATCCAGTCCCAGGCTTGGTCCCAAAATCAATAAATTTGTTTGTGTACCTGGTTCCCACTCCAGGCAGTCACCTAGGTAAATATTCAAACCCAGAGTTAAATATGTTAAGTACAAGATGGTACTCCTCTAGCTATAAGGCTAAACCTTATCAAATCAGAGTGACTGCAGCCACTGTGGCTCTCAAAGTCTGTTTGCCTGCACAGTATAAGCAGTGACAAGATCCTTGCTTTCACTTTTCACTACTCCTAGGACCAGTCTCCAATCAAGGATAGTGCATTTGGTCGTGCTGTACTGTTCAGTTTTTGCTACCACTGAATAGGCTGCTCAAGGACAATGAACAAATTACCAATAACACTTAGTGGCCCTGACTGAGTCCTGCTTGTTGATGGAAAAAGCAATGTTTCTGACCTGCAGCAGATGTTTTCCTTAGACAGCAGGACTAATCAGGCATACAATCCTTTCCACCTCCCCAAGAGCTGCATTCCTTCTTGAACTATAGATCTAACTGTGAGGGACTGAGGAGTCTACTGTGTACAAGAAGGGCCGCATATGCTCAGAACCTTACACTTAGTTCTGAATTTATGTGCTTGCTGTCTCCAGAAAACACCTGTTACTAATAAGAAATATTGCTATTCCGGGCAATGGCGTTATAAAATATGTGTAGAAAGTTTCATATGTGTGTAAAAAAATGAAATCTGTTGAGAATCTTAAATGCCTTTTGCGCTCATCCAGACATGATTTGGTAATGCAAGCTTGTTTTCTTTTTGAAATGCATGCGATTCATGCATCCACTTTCAAGTCTCAGAGAAAAGCATTTTCATTCTCCTCTCACACACATATGAAACTTTCTAACACCCGTTTTATAAAGTCAGTGCTGAGACTGACTTTATTATATGCATGCGTATGTGTGTGTAGACAATATATGAAACTTTATATATCTCCTTCAAGGCACCAAGTATTTGAGAACTGTTGTCTGCTTGCTCTTTGTATGCCTGATGGGCCAATGATCAGAAGCCTTGTTCCAAGCAGTGCTCTAAAAATAGTATCATAACAGTGTATAACTATGACACCCCTATGATCAAAGCTAATAGCATGCTAATTTATGTGCGCTATTAGCTCTGATCATAGGAATACTTCTCTGATCTGATCTGCGGGAGGATTATACCTGGGCATGTGCCCAAGGCACAGTCCTCCCGCAGAAGTTGTTTGACTGTTCTAGGCTGTCAAAAACCTGGATCTGTCAAACAGCAGAAGAGGTCTGACAGGTCCGTGATTTTCTCCCAGACTTGTCAAACCTAAGCCCGCCTGCCCCCCAAACACAAGGCCTGTAAGTCTGGTGGACTTCTAGACCCTTCTTCCAAAGTACAAAAAGACTGGTAGTCCAGTGGGACCGCTAGCTTCCCACTCTCACCCCACATCACACAAAAATGTCCTGGTGGTCCAGTGGGACCGCTATCTGCTCCCTACACCCCCGGTGGCCTACCTGTCCGTAGTGGTGGTAGTAGTTGGAGGAGGGAAGGACTAGCACTCTCTCCCTCCTCTTCAGAGGCCTTCCCAAAATGGCAGTGTCCTGCCCTGCTCAGTGTATCCTGGGATAACTTCCATAGGTTAAGCCCCGCCTGGCGCATCCCAGGATGCATTGGGCAGGGCAGAATGCCATCATTTTGGGAAGATGCCCAAAGATGAGAGAGGAAGTGCTAGTCCCTCCCTCCTCCAACTACTACCACCACTACAGAGAGGTAGGCCACCAGGGGTGGAGGGGCAGAGAGCGGTCCCACTGGACCACCAGGGTGTTTTTGTGTGATGTGAGGGTGGATGGGAGGGGGGAAGCTAGTGGTCCCACTGGACCACCAGGGTTTTTGTGCTTGGGGGAGGGCCTGGAGGTCCACTGGACCTCCAGGCCTTGTGTTTTGGGGAGGAGGGAGACAGGCTTAGGTTTGACAGGT
This sequence comes from Microcaecilia unicolor, assembly GCF_901765095.1. Taxonomy (NCBI): domain Eukaryota; kingdom Metazoa; phylum Chordata; class Amphibia; order Gymnophiona; family Siphonopidae; genus Microcaecilia; species Microcaecilia unicolor. Next base: position 396,353,030 of record NC_044031.1, on the reverse strand, counting down.
CCGGGAGAAAATTCAGGACATGTCAAACCTCCAGTTTCCCTCATTCCTCCCTTGCTAGCAAACCCTAAAGCCAGCTCCGAGCTGGCGTAAGGTTTGCAGCAGTAGCAGCGACCTTGTTTGGCGCACTGCCCGCTGATCATGAGGGATGAATGCGGGAGACCCTTGTTTGCATGCATTTGCATGCAATTAGCATTCAGAACTGGCAAGCAAGTTATTACACACGCTCAGCGGCTCTGATCATCAGGCGGGAGCAAACACTGGTGCTAGTATGGCTCTATTGGCCTCTAGCGTCCGTGTTTGCTTCTGATCATCGGCCCATGATTGTCTTACCTTCACTATTTTTTTTTTATTGTAGTTCCTGTTTCCTTTTGTGTTTATATGTTTTTAGAATGTACACCACCATAGAAAGGCCGGAATAAATAAAAAAAAATAAATAAATGCTTTGAATTCTATTTATTGAGTTTTGAGGATGTTGGTGGATAGCTAATGACAGAGAAATAAGATATTTATTGTGCTAGATGTAGAAAGGTATATGCACATTTTTTTAAAATAATACGTATATTTAAAAAAAATGCATGAATCTAATTTACAGCAGAGATATAGTATATCTATGTAAATATCTGAATCCAATCTATATGTTACAAGTTTTTCCTATTTCAGTAATGTAATTAACCCTTATATACACTGTGATTATAGTCCATAACTTATGGACAAAACAATCTGTCCAAACAACAAGGGGAGCGGTGGATTTGTGTTATCCCCTGGACTCTATATAGCATGACCAAAACTCCTCATGCAAATCTGGTCATATTCTGGATTAATTATTTAACAAGCCAATCAGTGCCATTGCTACTTAACAAGCAAATATTGACATTAATTAGAATGTATTTATTATTTTAGATTTTGCTCACACATTTTCAGTAGTAGCTCAAGGTGAGTTACATTCAGGTACAACTGAATATTTCTTTGTCCCAGGAGGGCTCACAATCTAAGTTTGTACCTGAGGCAATGGCGGGTTAAGTGACTTACCCAAGATCACAAGGAGCAGCAGCGGGATTTGAACCGGCCACCTCTGGATTGCAAGACGACCCATGCTCTAACCACTAGGCCACTCCTTCACATACACAGCTTGCTAGATGTATTCTGTAGAGTGGTGTACGTAAATTCTAATGTGTGCTGCCAAAAAGGGGGCGTAGCTTTGGGCTTGGAATGGGCAGGTCGTGGGTATACCAAAAATCTATGTGCAGGGTTATAGAATACACCTGCTCTGTGTCTAACTTAGGCACTGGTATTTACATCAAGTTTTACTTGGCATAAATGGAGTCACCTAGAATTAGGTGCAGGCATGGCCGCCAGGCGTATTCTATAAATCTTAAAGCAGTATACGTCTAGGTGGCAATATTTTCAGTGCCAATTTTTCAGGTGCCATATATGGAATCTAGTCCTATATGTGTACTAAAGTAGACTAAAAACTTTAATGTTCAAAACCGTCCATTAAAGACCAAAGAGTAGGACAGTTTGAACTGGATGCAGTAATCACATGCATTTCAAGCAGAACACAAGCTTGCATTACCAAATCATGGTTGAATGAGCATAAAAGACATTTAAGGTTATCAACAGGGTTCAATTCTTATTTAAGACAGGCAGAGTAAGACTCCTGGGAATGGACTTTTTGATCTGATTTCCCTAACAAAAGCATAGCAGCTGGTCACCCTACATAAATGATGCTGAGAAAAAGTTTGTGCACCCCCTCCCCTTCCTGGACAGTCTGCATTTTACCACAATTTGTACTTACAGCATGATTAGATTCTAATCTAAAACTTTGTAAAACAGAAAGATAACTCTGTTGAATAAATAATTTGGACGCAAAGGATACATTTTCATTATTGGTTCAACAAAAAGACTGAACAATAATTAATCTTGTGTGAAAAAGTATGTGAACCCTTCATTCAGTAACTGGTGACACCTCCTGAGCAGCAAAAGTTTTGGTTAAACATTTGCTGTAACTCTTGATCAGTGTCTCACACCATCCTTGAGGAATTATGGCCCATTCTGTGCAGAACCATTTCAGTTCTGTGTAATTTAACGGCTTTCTTACTTCAGGCCTTACCATGACCTTTCAATAAGGTTTAGGTCAGGATGTTCACTTGATCCATCCAAAACACAAACTTTGTTGCTTTTCAGTCATTCTGTAGTATATATACTTGATTGTTCAGGTCATTGTCTTGTTGCATGGCCACTTTTGGCTCACAAATGTCTGATATTAAGCAGAATTCATGGTTACATCAATGATGACAAGCTGTCCAAGCTCAGATACAGCAAAACAGCCCACTCCATGATACCTCCACCACATGACAAACTGGTGGGATGAGGTTTTCTTTCCTCTGGAAGACAATATTTGGTTTTCATCAAATAAAACATTTGTTATTATAACTAAAAAGTTCAATTTTTCACTCATCTGCCAAGAGAACATTCTTGTAGAAGTCTTGTGAGTCACTTAGATGATCTTGGTGAACCTGAGGCAGAGCAGCAATGTTCTTTTTAGAGAGCAGTGGTTTCTTCACAATGGTTGATACATGAACCCTCATATCAGCTATAGCGAGAGAGGGCTGCAGATCTTGAAATGTTGGTCTGTGGTTCTTTTTACTTTGAAGATGATTTTACAATTTGCTCTCTTGGTGATCTTGACAAGACAACTGCTTCAGAATACAGTCACCTTAGCAGTAGCGTAGGCAGAGGTGAATTTCTGGTGGGCCCAGAGGTGGACTGGGTGAGCCCATGCATTTCATCCCCCCCTCCCCCCCGCCATTAAAAATTCCTTGACTGGTTGGCATTCCCAAACCCTTCCAACTGAAGACATCCTCCACTGGAATCCATCCAAGCCATGTGAACACTGAGAAAGATGGCGATATGCTTCCATCTGCTGATGGCTGCACCTCTTGTGCATGCTCAGTTCATGCACATTGGTGGATGAAAGAGTATCATCAACGTCCTGATTGTTGACATTGGCTTCTGGCACAGGACAGTTTCAGCTGGCAGGACTTGGGGATTCCTGACAGCTACACTGAGGATTTGTGCTGCTGCTGAGTGGGGCCTGAACCCAAAATAGGTAGGCTCCTGCCCACCCAGGCCAACCACTACACCATAGTCTTCAATGTTTTCCAATCTTAGACTGTTTGACAGCAGAGGGGTGGAACCCCAAATGTTTAGATGAAGTTCAATGTTGACAAGTGCAAAGTGATGCATGTGGGTAAGAGGAACCCGAATTATAGCTACGTCTTGCAAGGTTCCGCATTAGGAGTTACGGATCAAGAAAGGGATCTGGGTGTCGTCGTCGATGATACGCTGAAACCTTCTGCTCAGTGTGCTGCTGCGGCTAGGAAAGCGAATAGAATGTTGGGTGTTATTAGGAAGGGTATGGAGTCCAGGTGTGCGGATGTTATAATGCCGTTGTATCGCTCCATGGTGCGACCGCACCTGGAGTATTGTGTTCAGTACTGGTCTCCGTATCTCAAAAAAGATATAGTAGAATTGGAAAAGGTACAGCGAAGGGCGACGAAAATGATAGTGGGGATGGGACGACTTTCCTATGAAGAGAGGCTGAGAAGGCTAGGGCTTTTCAGCTTGGAGAAGAGACGGCTGAGGGGAGATATGATAGAAGTGTATAAAATAATGAGTGGAATGGATCGGGTGGATGTGAAGCGACTGTTCACGCTATCCAAAAATACTAGGACTAGAGGGCATGAGTTGAAGCTACAGTGTGGTAAATTTAAAACGAATCGGAGAAAATTTTTCTTCACCCAACGTGTAATTAGACTCTGGAATTCGTTGCCGGAGAACGTGGTACGGGCGGTTAGCTTGACGGAGTTTAAAAAGGGGTTAGATAGATTCCTAAAGGACAAGTCCATAGACCGCTATTAAATGGTCTTGGAAAAATTCCGCATTTTTAGGTATAACTTGTCTGGAATGTTTTTACGTTTGGGGAGCGTGCCAGGTGCCCTTGACCTGGATTGGCCACTGTCGGTGACAGGATGCTGGGCTAGATGGACCTTTGGTCTTTCCCAGTATGGCACTACTTATTTACTTATGTACTTATGTAACCCTGTCTAGCCAGATGAGCTACACTTTCATAAGTCCTCTGAAATTTCTTTTGACCGTAGTATAATACATTTCCATTAATGATAAAAATCAAACTCAAAGTCTTTTGGATAGGATGCTCAAACTCAGATGTACTCTGCAAGATTGTTTACTTTATTATCCAATTCTTTAAGCATTCTAATTAGCCAATTATTTGCGAAACATAGAAACAGAGAACATGATGGCAGAAAAATACCATACAGCCTATCCAGTCTGCTCATCCACATCAACTGTTCAGCTCTACAATCCCTTCCTCTCCCTCAGAGACTCTTTGTACTTGTCCCGTGTATTCTTGCATTCAGCTACTGATCTTTATTCCATCACAACCACTGCGAAGACAGTAGCCTCATCCCTTTCTCTAAAAACACATTTCCTTTGCTGACTCTTGTATCTATGCATTTCAACTTCATTCTGTAACCCCTCAGTACAGAGACTTAGGAAAAACGTATACAGTATTCTGGTCATTTATGTGTGTATGTGACTACAGACATGCGTGAACGACAATAATTCAGCAACATGCTATTCTGTCCATGTGAACTGTTCATTCACATGGGCAGAGTCTGGTTGGAGTGTGGGTAGAACACACAATTAAATGCATGCATTACAGAATAAAATAATTCACATCTAGGTGTGATCATTTACACCAGCTCTATGGTTGGCATAAGTGGTTGTGCGCAAAAGATACATAACCTCAGATATGCTAGTATTCTATAAAATAAGGAAGTGCCTAGTGGTTAGTGCAGTGGACTTTGATCCTGGGGAACTGAGTTCAATTCCCACTGCAGCTCCTTGTGACTCTGGGCAAGTCACTTAACCCTCCATTGCCCCTGGTACAAAATAAGTACCTGAATATATGTAAACTGCTTTGAATGTAGTTGCAAAAACCTCAGAAAGGCGGTATATCAAGTCCCATTTCCCTTTCCCTCTTTAAAGAATAGGCTCCAAATATATGCGTTCTTGGAATCTAACATATAGGCAGCTCTATATAGAGTGGCCTGTTATACCCTGGAGGATTGAAATATCTCTATCATATGTCTCCTGTCCCACATTTCCTCCAGGGTACAAACATTTAGATCTTTGCGTCTGACCCTCTATGCTTTATGACAAAGACCATTGACTATTTTTGTAATTACCCTCTGGAGCAACTCCATCTAGTTAATGACCTTTGTGGTCTTCAGAATTGTACATAGTATTCTAAATGAGGTCTCACCAGAGACTTCTAAGGAGATATTATTAGCCATTCCTCTCCATATGTTCCCAAGAATCCTTCTGACTTTTGCTGTCATTTTATCCCTGTTTGGCCACCTTAAGATCATCGGATACAATTACCTCCAGATTCCGCTTTTCTTTGTGCATAGAAGAATTTTGCCTCTTACACAGGTCCACTGCCTTGGAAGGTTTTTCCAACCCAAATGCATTATCCTGTACTTCCTGTTGCCATGGGGGCAAGGCCCAGCAGAGACGTGTCAGTATACTTTTTACTGCTGACCCTGTTGTAGCAACAAGAAGATGCTGCAACAGGAAGGTTTGAAGGTTGGGGATGCACCATGGGGGAAAGAGGAAAGGGGAAGCTGCTGGTTCATGGAGAGGGGCAGGAGGAAGACAGGGAGACATTCTGTCCTGCAGCATTTGGAAGGAGGAAAGCCCCATCACTCCCCCCCCCCCCCCCCCCCCCCCCCCACACACACACACACTCAAACTATGTCCATATACTCATTATTAAATTTGGGGCTCACATTTTTCTTAGCACTGTATTACATTAATGATCCAATAATAAGACACTGTTTAGAGACATGCCAACCTTGTGTACTAGAAAAGAGAGTGTCATACTACGACGGTCTGAGGTGCTCAATGCCACACCAGCATGCTCCCAAAATAGCCTGCATTCATTTTTCCCCCAACCACAGATAGGATTGCAATTCTGTCTCAAATATCTCTAACAATAATCCTATATAATAAAACGCACCTCCAACGTTCTGAAGCCGAGAAAGTGAAGCCTTCAAGCCTTGAAGCATTCCTGCAACGTTCCGGAACTACGTGTTGTCAATTGAGGAGATGGAGCCTTACAGAGTGCACAAGTGCTTCAAGGCTTGAAGGCTTCACTTTCACACACACACACACACACACACACACACACTCACTCTCTGACTCTCACATACACTCTCTCTCACACATACTCTCTCTCTCTCTCTCTCACACACACATACACTATCTCTCACACACTCTCTCTCTCTCTCTCTCTCTGATACAAACACACACACACTCTGTCTGTCTCTCACTCATTCTCTCTCTCACTCACACACACACTCCATCTCTCACACATACTTTCTCTCTCACACACACACTCTCTCTGTCTCTGTCTCTCTCTCTCTCTCTCTCTCTCAAACATACACACTTCAAGGAAAACCTTGAGACACAGTCCAGGGTCCCCAGACCAGAGAGACACCAAATGAGCTGAAGTAAAGATTCTGCACTAAAGGGGAAGTGGAGGAGTAGCCTGATGGTTAAAGCTGGAACTGAGAGTCAAAGGAACTCAGTTCAGATCCCACTGTGGCTCCTCATAACCTTGGACAACTCACTTAACCCAGCGGCGTAGCCGGACTCGATATTTTGGATGAGCCCAGAGGTAAATTGGATAGGCCCTTCCATGTGCACATGCCGCCCCCCCCCCCCCCCCACCTCCACCACACCACGCACATCTTACTGGAGTAAGAACACATACTTTTTATCACCTACCCCTCATCTTCTCCCTCTCCTCTGCAGTGTCCCAGCATCTGCGCTCCTGTCTCTGAACCCCGTCCCTCCCCGGTGTCAGTACAGGCGTTTCTGGTGCCTGCAGCAATTCATTCTCGCTGCTTGCACCGACCCCACAGGCTTCTATCTGCCATGTCCCGCCCTTGCTGATATTATTGCCTGTTTCCTGTGTGATGGAACACAGCAGATGGAAGCCTACAGGACCAGTGCAAGCAGCAAGAATGAACCACTGCAGGCACCGGGGATGCCTGTAACGACACTGAGGAGTGAAGGGGTTCAGAGACATGAGCGCAGATGCCGGGACACCGCAGAGGAGAGGGGGAAGACAGTAGTGTGGTGCTGCAGCTGGGTGGGCCTGTGCCCACCCAGACCCACCTGTAGCAATGCCACTGACTTAACCCTCCATTGTCTCAGGTACAAACATAGATCACTGTGAACTTTCAAGGGACAGGGAAATATACTGCATCTGATGAGTCAAAATCTATATAATTAAACGTGTAAAAAAAAAAGTCAACATTTTGTACATCTTCAGCAATTCCCAATTTAGCAGGTTTGCATGCAATTTTCATGCCAACCACTCTGTTTAGTGTGATGATTTTACCTCAGACTTTTCTGTGCGAAACCTTTACTGCTAATCTAACTCACAGAAGGGCAGAGGCAGAAAGCTACCACGGGCAGACGTACACAATTAACTGAGAGATCTACATGCACATTACTGACTGCATTGTGTAGAAAGGGGATCAGTGGTAGACATCAGCGTACAGCATACTACAATGTATGTTAATGAGCTTATTAAGTATTCTACCGCAATGCAGAAAAGTACAGAGAAGATTTTAAGGCGAGCACCATGCAAAAAATGTATCACCAGGTCCAGGGTGGCGTGAAGTAGCATCCCTGCAGATAGTGCTGTGTTTTTTAAAATGCATTTGTGAGCATAACATTGCTGCGACGTTTTGAAACAAGAATTAATATCCAGTGCACAATTTCAAGCAAAAAGGTTGTAATATTTTTCTGCACATATGGTGGAATGTTTATGCATATCATTTTGTGCATGAGATATGGTTTTATGCCAATGCCTATATGCAGGTAAGCCTTCAGCATTAGATGTCTGTTTTATTGGGGCATAAATTGATACAACAACATGTGCACTGAACAGCACGTAGATCAAATAGACACTGGCGGAGCCAGAATTATACACAGATCAAAATAAAATTGGCACATATACATAGTAGGTTGTCCTGCTTTGTTTGAGATTGAATCTTCATTAACACATCCCATTCCTCTTAAAGACCTTCCCTATGCCCCCAAATATATTATTCTTTGTCATTCAGATACGTTGGGGCTCGTTTTCAAAAGAGAAAAAAGTCCAAAAAGTGTCATAAAGCTCAATTTGGATGTTTTTCTTTTCAAAACGTCCAAATCAGTATTTTTGGAACCTATTTTGCAGATGTTTATCTATGCAATTGGTATGCAGTACATCCAAATCAAAAAGGGGCATGATTGGGGGGCATTTCAAATGTGGGATTAGGGTGTGCCTAACACTTAGACGTTTTAGAGCCATAATGGAGCAAAACCAAAACATCCAGGACTAAAACTAAGACGTTTTGGTCTAGACCTGTTTTCAGAATGAATAAGGCATAAAAAGTTGCCCTAAATGACCAGATGACCACTGAAGGGAATCAGGGGTGACCACCTAATACCCCCCCAAAATGTGAATAAAAGTATGACTTACCAGCCTCTATGATAGCCTCAGATGCAGTGGCGTAGCAAGGGCGGGGCGGTGGGGGTGGTCCGCCCCGGGTGTCAGCGGGTGGGGCGGTGCTCTGTCGTCTCCTGCCACCACCCTGCCTTTTTAAAAAATCCATGCAGCGACGCAGGCAGCACCTCGCGTCTGCCCTGCGTGTGCTGTGAAGAAGAAAATCGCTTTGCTGGCGTCGGGCCTTCCCTCGCTGTGTTTCGCCCTCTTCTGAGGTAACTTCCTATTTCCTCGAGGGCGGGACAAAGCGAGGGAAGGCCCAACGCCAGCGACGTGATTTTCTTCTTCACACAGCACACGCAGGGCAGACACGAGGCGCTGCCTGCGTCGCTGCATGGATTAAAAAAAAAAGGCAGGGTGGTGGCAGAAGAAGAGGGCTATGTCGGTTCTAAATGGAGGGGCAGGGGGGATGGGGACGGGACCGGCTCGGGGGGGGGGGGAAGCTCAGAGGGGAGAAGGAGATTGGGGAGGGTGGGGGTGCTCAGAGGGCAGAAGGGGATTGGGGAAAGTTGGGGGAGCTCAGAGGGGAGAAGAAGATTGGGGAGGGTGGGGGTGCTCAGAGGAGATTGGGGAGGGGTGGGGGAGTGCTCAGATGGGAGAAGGGGTCTGAAGTTGGACCTGGGGTCTGACAAGGGGGCAGGAGGGAAAATGGGTCCTTGCCTGGGGCAGGTGGGAGAATGGGTCTGGGGCTGAAAAGGGGGGATGCAAGGCATGTGGTGGATGAAGGGGGCTGGAACTGGGGACTGAAAAAGGGGGCAGAGAGAGAGGGGACAGACCCTGGATGGAAGGGAGCACGTGAGGGAGGGCAGACCCTGGATGGATGGGAGAGGGAGGGCGGACGGATTGAAGGGGCAGAGAGAAAGGGCAGATGGTGGGTGGAAGGGGGAGAGAGAAAGAGGTCAGACTGGGGCAAATGGTGGATGGAAGGGGCAGAGATAGAGGGCAGATGTTGATGGAAGGGGGAGGGAGAGATGGCAGACTGGGGCAGATGGTGGATGGAAGGGACAGAAATAGAGGGCAGATGTGGATGGAAGGGAGAGAGAGGGCAGACAGTGGATGGAAGGGAGAGAGAGGGCAGACAGTGGATGGAAGGGACATTAGAGAGGGCAGACACTGGATGGCAGAGAGAGAGAGAGCGAAGACAGATGCTGGATGGAAGGAAGACAGTGAAAAGAAGATGAGGAAAGCAGAAACCAGAGAGAACAAACTGTAAATAAAATATATATTTTTATTTTTTTGCTTTAGGATATAGTATTGTAGCTGTGTTAATAAATGTTTATAAATAGAATATGTAAATAAGGTAATCTTTTTATTGGACTAATTTTAAAACATTTTGACTTAACTTTCAGAGAACAAAACCCCCTTCCTCAGGTCAGGATAGGATACTGTAACAGTACTATACTGTATTGACCTGAGGAAGGAGATTTTGGCCTCTGGAAGCTAAATGTATTAGTCCAATAAAATGGTATTATTTTATTTTCTGTATTTGTTTTATTTCTATTTGTTAATTTGTTAAGTGGTGATTGGTATTTGTTAGTTTTTTCAAATTTACATCTGCTGTCTTTATATTTTGCACAGTACTAGGGGACGTTTTCTGTTTCTGTGGTGTTGCATTGTATGCAGAGTCTGGCATCGGGGGTTCAGTTTAATTTTTGTCTAAATAGAAAGTTTATGATTACTTATTCTATAGTGGATTAGGGTGTATCTGTGTTTGTGAAAAAGACATGGCTTTCAGTTGGCATTGACTGTGCAGGATCGATGATCTGTACTAATCTGTCTGTTTTCGTTTTACAATAGGTGAATTGATGTTCTAGTGCTCACTGTAGTGTTTAAGATGCTTTCCTTTTCCTTGTGTGACTCGTAGAAATGACTGCTTATGGTATGGTAGAATTGCTCTATAGGTCCTGAGTGTTTTGTATTCTCGGTATGCCTAGTACTGGATTTGGGGGGGGGGGGGGGGGTTAAAAAATGACCGGCCCCGGGTGTCAACTACCCTATTTACGTCACTGCTCAAATGTTAAAGTCAGATCTATTAGAGCAGCATGCAGGTCCCTGGAGTAGTGTAGTGGTTGGTGCAGTGCACTATGGAGTGGGGGACTCAGGTCCCTATCTTCCTTTACCTGTCACACTTGTGGTGGAAACTGTGCCCACTTCACCCACAAGGGCTATTGTAGTGGGTACAATGGGGGACAGAGGTGTACATTTTGGAGGGCTGAAGGGAAAAGATAAGGGAGGAAAGGTGAGATGGGCACCTGAGAGCATTTTTATGAAGTGCACAGAAGTGTTCTCTAGGGTGCCCCATTGCTCTCCTGGAATTTCTGGTGGATCAGTCTACTAAAAATGCTGGCTCCTTCTACATCCCAATGGCATGAATCTCTACGTTTTGCACTTATTAATTTTTTTTTAATGGACCAAAAAAAACAAAATGTCCAGAGCACTAAACCTTGTTTGAAACAGTGTTTTTGAAGAAAAAAAAGAAAAAGATAGACGTTTTTCTATTTTCAAAAATGACCTTCTTTCCTATTCAAATTTTGGACTTTTTTGTGTAAAACGTCCAAAGTTGGACTTAGACATCATATCGAAAATGCCCCTCTTTATCCCCCACATTATATGCCATTCACTTATTAGACTCAGCTTTTCCCAACCAGAATTGGTTTGCAGTTAATGCTCAGTTCTAAGCTTGAAATAAACCACAAACCTGTTTTCTGGTCACATTGGTTTAATAAGGGACTATGAAAATTAAACATGTTGTAGATGGTGATTCTTTACTTTCATACTCTCAGCTTATATCTGGTTCCAACTTAGACACTTGCACAGAACCATTACCACAGACTACAATAATATGCATTAAAATGCATGTTACTGCAGTCATTAAGTATTCCGCAGCCAAGCAAAAGAAAAAAAAAGGTTTCTGACACGTTGTTACAGTTACATCTTTTATAGTCCAATGTTTGCCAATAAAGGTTCAAAGCAGATTACAAATAAAGAGCTAGATCATCAATCTAGGATAATTACAGAATATAAATACCAATACAATTCACTTTAAAAACATAAATTCAAACAAGAATATTCCTAATAAGAATTACAAAAATTCAACATCACTATCATGATCAAATTAAGTGCTACTAATACTCTTATCTTAAAAGCATATATTTACAAAATGAAAGTATTTTAATTGCGTTAATGAATACATCATAGTTAAATAGAAACCTAATATCTCTAGGGAAACTAGACCAATTTTTTCCTTGATAAGAAAATAAGGACAAAAATATTTTCCCTTGTGCATGTGCAACAACTTTTCATCAGTTTCGGGTCAGCGTAGAAGAGTTGGTTGAGAGGAGCAGGTGTCTAGCGGCACCCCTTTCTTTCACTCCAACCTGACCACCCGGCCCCAGATTGCATTCTGCAGTGCCCCCCTTCCCCAGGTATTAAAAAGAAGTGGCCTTCGTAGTCTAGTAGCTTTCCTCCGGACCCAACCCCCCTCCTCCAATAGTAAGACCAAACTTGCCCTGGTAGTCCAGGGACCCTCTTCCTTCCACTTCAAAAAAGGTTCCCTTAGTGGCCCTCTCCCTCCCTCCCTCCCTCTACCCAATTCAAAAAAATCCCTGGCAGTCTAGTGGGAACCCCCTAGCCCCCGCTCCTGGTTGCAGCTCCCCTCTTCCCACCCCATACCCTAAACAAGGCAGGAGTGATACCCACTCGCTCCTGCCTCCAGTGCCTTCATCTGCAAAATGGTGGTGCCATGCTCCACATGGTACAAATATGGGATGCATTGCCATTTTGAAGATGATGATGAAGGCAAGAGCAAGTGGACATCGCTCCTGTCTCCTTTATGGGGCCAGAGGGGCCTAGGCAAGGGGTCATAGGGTTGGGAGGGGGATTCCACTAGACTACCAGGGATTTTCTTTTTGAAGTGGATGGAAGGAAGGAGAGAGGGAGGAGTAGCCTAGTGGTTAGTACAGTGAACTTTGATCCTGGGGAGCTGGGTTCAATTCCCACTACAGCTCCTTGTGACTGTGGGCAAGTCACTTAACCCTCCACTGCCCCAAGTACAAAATAAGTACCTGTATATAATATATAAAAAACAGAAAGCAGTATAAAAGTCCCATTACCCTTCCTTTCCTACCAGGGAAGTTTTCAAGCCTCAGCTGGGAGAGAGACTGGCTGTGGCAGACTGTGGTCAGGGCCCCTGGACAGCAAAGGTCATTGGGGACCCCCACCACCACCCTCCCCTGCCCTACCCCAAAGGACCTGGTGGTCTAGTGGCTTCTTCAGGGGGCAGGAAAGAACCCCATTCTTTCCTGCCCACCATCACTACTGTGCATGGTGGCAGCAAGTGTTTTTCAAAATGGCTGCCGAGACTTACTGCAGTAGCACCGGTGCCACGGCCATGTAGAGTAGCGGCAGCAGACAGGAAAAAGTGGGATTCTTTCCTGCCCCTGCAGACCCCTCAAGGTAGGACCGGGGAGGGCTGCAATGTACTGTAGCGGTGGCAGGCAGCTGGGCAGAGCCTCTGCCCCCTAGAGTGTCTGGGCCCTCATGCACTGCATGATTGTCCGAATGGCCAGTCCACCTCTGGAGGTTGGTCTTGTTGGGGGTGAGACATGTACTGGGTTGGGGGAGGCTTATTAGGGCATTGGGTTGAGGGTAGGGGGCAGTGCAAATGTCATGGCATGGGTATGTGTGGTTTAATGTCACCCTTCATGTCAGTGCCTGAGCCAATCACTGCTCAGGCACTTAAAGGAAAAGGACATTTAGCAATGAGCTATGGATTACTGCCGCAGTTTTAATGTTAGAGTGTGGGTTCTAACCATGAGGTTTTCTGCATGGCCCCCTCAGTAATTTCAGGGTGGTTCCACCACTCAGCTATCAGCTACTGTTTGGTTAGCCATTATGCATCTGCTCCTTGATGTGGAGCCCCTGAGGTGAACGGCTTTGAAATTAAGCAGGTTTATGGAAAAGTCGCTAGTTCACAGGAAGCAGGGCTGTCAGAACGAGTTTTGGAAAAAGCTGCCTTCAAAAGCCCAACCTAGTGGATTAAAAATTAAAGTTAATCGTGAATTCGCTCTTTTTTTTTTTTTTTTTTTATATACCCTCAGGTAGAAACACCGTGTTGAGTTTAACTCTCTATTGGAAAGCCTTTTATCCCCCCCCCCCCCCGACGTTCGAAAGAAGGCGGGTTTAAAGGTAGTTTATGTGGGCGTTTTGAGCCAATGGCGTGAAGGTATGCAAATGAACTCTCTTCTCCGACTGCAGGGAGGAAACGAAGAAACTGAGATGTATTCAGTGGCAGTCGGAGCTCGGAGGCACCGTTTGGGAAAATCATTTCCCTTAATGAAGCATCCATGTGTGCTCTGTAGGTTTTAAGGATACTCATCCGGTGGAAGCCTGCAACTATGAAATACAAGGTAAGGAGAGGCGCCCTCTCTCTGCTCTTTCTTTTCAAGAGAGACTAGACACTTCTGTGAAGAAACTCTTGTCACTCTGCTTTCTGGTGTTACACTGGCAGCTCTTGCAGTAGTATTGTGTCTGGTGACCAAACTCTGGTCACTTCAATGCAGGATAGAGATGGTGGTTTCAAAGGGAGTGTGCCATTTCCCGTTATATTGATCAGATTTGTGCTTGTTGAGCAGACTAGCTGGAAACCTGTTGATGGCAGTGAATCGTGTGTGATCCATGTACCCCAGTTATATAATTCAGGGGCATGCTTGCTTCGATATTTTCTCTTTGACCTTGATAGAATATTAACCAGCAGCTTGCGATAGTGTCGGTGCGCTTTTCATTGTATGCTGGTGACCTGATCAGCACTTTTGTACTATACACCCTTGTTGATTTTAAATGTGAAAATAAACGAAAAAAATCGTGCCGTATTGTCAGAAGGTATTTTGTGTAGGATTATTTATTCAGATATGGTACGGATACAGAATAAACTCAGGAAAGATTTTAAATAGCAGAGTGTTGTAAAAGTTACTCAGCTATTATTTGCACCAAGAAGTTTAGTTTTTCTTTTTTTTGGGGGGGGGGGGGTATATTTTTTTAAGTTCAAATGTTTTTATTGAAGATTTTTCAATTTGCAATACAAAATGCATAATATACAAACATTGATGGAAGAAACAATGTACAGAGTATAAAATAAGTAATAGTAATAGAACTACTGAACTTAAGACAGGATTCTGTGTCACAACCAGAGTAAGTGAAAATTTTGAGGAGATTAATTCTCTGGTATAAAATACAACGTTGCAGCATTTAGTCTAGAATGTTATGATGAACGTTTAAGGTATAAATCAGTTGGTTTCCATGTATGAGATAGAGTTATGTTTATTGGTTCTCATATTTACCAGTAAGACTTACTTTCTTCCACCAAAAGGTACTATTCAACATGGATGAATTTTTCCAGTTACCTAAAATAGTTTGCATAGCTGTGGCGATGAGAATAACAAAATGTCTACTTTTGTCCTTATTTAGGTCAAGGTGAGGGTGGGAAGACCTAAGGACCATTAAACTAGCTTGTGTTCTAGTATATCATTAATATATTGCCAGACCTGAGACCAGAAGTGCTGAACCATTGGACATTCACAAATCATATGTACAGGGCCAGTTTTGGACATGATTTGGCTAGGGCAGAAATTAAGGAGGGGTCTCCTCATCCCCCCCCCCTCCCCACCTGCATTGCTACTGCGTGGTCCGGGCATCTCTTCCCCTTCTCCCCACCACGGTACATCTCCTGCCCTTTCCCCTCACCTTGCAGTCTTCCTTAAAAGTTTTATTTCTCTTCTCAGAGGGGCCCCTGATGTGGCAGCCATCCTCACAAGCTGTCTCCGGCTCTCCTGAAGCTTTTCCTTTATGCTGCGATCTGCCCAGGTGGAAACAGGAAATTGCATCAGAGGGGGGCGGAGCGCAGCAGAGAGGGAAAGCTTCTGGGCAGCCGCAGCAGCTTGTGGGAATGGCTGCCACGCTGGGGCCCATCTGAGAAGGGAAATCAAATCTTAAAGAAGGTTAGGAAGGGAGGAGACGGACTGTGGTGGGGAAAAGGGGAAGAGATACCTGGACCGTGGGGCCCCCTGGAGCTGTGGGGCCTAGGGCAGCTGCCCTGTTTGACCCCCCCCCCCCCCATAACATCGGCCCTGCATATATATCAATGTTGAGAAGGGATATTTTTATTTGAGATAATGTGTCAGACTATCATCTAAGTCAGGGGTTCCAACCTTGGTCCTCGAGGGCCAGAATCCAGTCAAGTTTTCAGGATTTCCTCAATGAATTTGCATGAGATCTACTTGTATGCACTGCCACCATTGTATGCAAATAGACCTCGTGTATATTCATAGTGGAAATCTTGAAAACCTGACCTGGCGAGGGCTGAGGTTGGATACCCTGGTCTAAGTTCTATAAAAAGGTTTTTTGTTTTTTTTACCTGGTGTTATAGACATGTTATTTTCCAGGATTATTTAGCTCAGAATTATGAAAGAAAAAGGGCTACCAGTAAGCTGCAGGTGTGTTTTTACACCTTCAGCTGTAATTAACAGTGATCAGAAATCCAGGGCTGCATCTGCTTTATGAACGTTTTCTTCTCGTCTGTGCCTCTGGAGAGAACTCTTCAAACAACAGGTCCTAATATTTCTGGATGTAGGAAGCCCAGTATAGGTTGGCCCTTTACTCACAAAGGGGCCCTTTTACAAAGCTACGGCAAAATGTGACCCTAGCGCACCCTTACGTGAGTCTTTCATGCATGGTAAGGCCACTGTATGCCATAGCTGGAAAATGGCTGATTTTCTATTTTACACAGTAATGGCCATGCGCTAATGTACCATTAGCATTCGGGCCCTTACTGCCACCCATTTTGTAGGTGGAAAGGGCTCATACGCTAATCAGTTAGCACGCAGTAATGAGGCTGCACTAACCCCCCCCCCCCCCCCATCCCTTTTACAAAGCCACGCTAGCAGCTGCCGGTGCAATAATGCCAACACAGCCCAGTGAATGGGCAGTGTCGGCATTACCGCGCAACAGCCGCTAGCATGGATTTTGTAAAAAGAGGGGGGTAACCGATTAACGCGAACACACTCCTTTGGCCAAAGCATAAAATTTCTTTTTTAGTGTGTGGATAGCACGCACACCACAGTAAGCCCTTTTAAGCTGCGGTAAGCACTTGCTAGTGTTTACCGCAGCTTTGTAAAAGGACCCCAAAATATATAAATGCTTTAACCAGAGAGAGTGGACGCAATTCTTTATTAACATTTCATTACCTACTGTGGCCTGGAAAGTATCGAAGTAGTTGGCAATAAACATTCTAAGTTCACTTAATCTCAGCCCAGCAAATAACTTGCAGGGCTGTTCTGTAAACAAGTAAGAAATCTGTTTTTATACGTATTTTCAGTGGAGTTATCCATGTAATTGTGGCTTCTGAGAAGTCAGTGTGGCTTCAAATGGATACTTGTTTGTTTAGTTAGACTTCTTATTTACCCATTGCTTCCTGGACAGATAACTTACTCTGCAGCTGAATGTATAAGCCCTCACCCAACCCTCAAAACTACGCCTCTTTCCCAAACATATAATTTGACTAGATTGTGATTAAAATACCCAAAGCTATACGTTTTATCTGCCACAAATCTTTATAAAAAGGACTTGTACGGTCAGTGGCTATGCCACTGCTAAATAGCTTTGAAACACTGGCCTCGCGTAACTTTTTAGGATTTTCCTTTCCTCTGAATTGCATGTTTGGCTTTTCGTAACTAGACTGTCACAGCATGAAAATTTGGCTCTGACCCATTGTACTGAGTACGGTGGTCGTAGAGAAAAGTGGATTCTCGCTGGGTTGTGAGCCTTTTAAGGGGCAAACACAGGAACTGAGATATTGTATAACAGGAACTGAAGATCTCACAAAATCCCTCCTTTAAATACCATGTAAACACCTTTGGATCATGGCAATCTCCCAAAACTATCATTTTTACTGCCCTGCAGTTACAATGGCTGAGCCTGAAGGCTGTATCCTCTGATCTAAATGCATGCCTTTCAGCTCTCCCCTGCCTATGTGCCCGCCTCCCCAGGAAAAACTTTGAATGTGTGAACTGATCAGATTTACATGAACAACTGCAAGTTGAAAGCATGTGGAACTGAAAAACTTATTCCAGCAGCAGGAATCCTCCCCCCCCCCCCCCCCCCCCCCCCCCCCCGCTCTACCTTGCTCAGTGATGATTCACACTTGTGGTGTAAGATCTCAAAGCTTTGGTTCAAAAGGTGATGTGTAATTTTAGACTGTGGAGAAGGGAAGAACAGAAGAGGACTTAGGTTGGGGGGGGGGGGGGTGCTGAGAGAGAGAGAGAGACTGGTTGGTTAAGCAGTGCGTGCAGACTTTTTCCTGCATAAATCTTCCTCCCAGACATACAGTATGCATTTCCTTAAGCTAGGAAGTTTTAAGTGTTTGCTTAATGCGGTGACTAAACACTCTACAGATTGGACTCTGCTTTCCAGCGCATTTTTTTTATTTTATGGATCAAGGGAAAGGCTGTCTGTGCTGTGCAAATCACTTTTCCTTCATGAAGCCCTTTGTAAAGTTAAAAGTCTGTGCAGTAGAACACTACTGGAGTGTAGTTAAAGATCTTCTGTAATTACGTTTCGAAGCCATGCATGAACAGGAAAATATGCTCGAGCCTGCCAGCCCAGCCGCCGCACACCAACCAGAGAAATGAACTGAAAAATCAAATTGCTGCATTCTACCACAGAATTATAGCCCTTGCTTGGGCTCCTAACATGAGTCATGAGGCAGCTCTTTCCCAAAATGAGTTGTACATTTGGATTAAGGGTAGTGTAGTGTGGTGGTGTATATGTCAAGCAACAGTCTTCCTAATGTGAAAACTAGACTTTTTTTTTTTTTTTTTAAATAATGGGATCTCTCAGTCCTTTAGCAAAACTAACCAGCTGGTAAATGACAAGCAGTCTTAGGGTGGCAGTGCGTAAGTGTGTATTTGGGGGATCTGGAGTGTCCTTCCAGTAGCATAGTAATAATAAAGTAAGCCAAATGGTCCTTGTCTATCTGCCCAGATGCCCTTCTTTACATTTCTAAGGTTAAGAACCTATCCCAGCTGTCAGCCAGACCCGCATTTAGGCACAGTCAACAAAAGCAACCGACTCCTGCTCCATATTTTGAAAAGACACCAGAGCGTTAACAGTATTCCTCCATCCGGGCCTGCCTTGGTTTTCCTACAGCTGCCCCGGCACCAGTAACAGAGATCTCAAAATAAAAATTCTTCAGTGTGAGGTCTGGTAATGGGAAACTCAGGCAGGAGGTGAGGGGGGTAGGGGTGCCGTCACAGGGCCTGTCAGAGCTGAAGGCAGGCAGACCTTGCACTGAATTGTTACTTTGAGCCCTCTGCTACTCCCTCCAGGGCAGCTATGAGAAAGCGAGGAGGACACATGAAGTTCAGGGGGTACCATCATGGGGAGGACTAGACAATGGCAGTTGGGGAAGATAGGCGATTCCCCTGGCCTATGCTTATGAGAACTTAAAAATTGAAATCTGGCTGCCTATATTGTCCTAGCTCAGGCCTTTACACATGGGGGAGGGAGGGGGAAAGGGGTGGCTTTTAATAAAGCGTAGTAAAGTTTTGCAGTAACCTTGCACAAATTACCCAGATTACTCTGTGGTGTGGACAGTGTAGTGCAGTTAACACAGAAGTGGAGGAGGGGCCTAGTGGTTAGGGTGGTGGACTTTGGTCCTGAGAAACTGAGTTCAGTTCCCACTTCAGGCACAGGCAGCTCTTTGTGACTCTGGGCAAGTCACTTAACCCTCCATTGCCCCATGTAAGCCGCATTGAGCCTGCCATGAGTGGGAAAGCAGGGGGTACAAATGTGACAAAAATAAAATAGTACATTTTGCCTGTGTTACTGCACTGCAAATATCACAGATGCACTTAATGCTACCTATTGATTGGCATTAAATGTTCTGTGTTATCTTGCTATTGACAAGTGTATCCAATATGCACTTGTCAATAGCAAGGCACAGTCCACATCTATTACCCCACTCTACAGGTAGTTCTGTAAAATGGGCTGTAACATAACACGTATGCTTCAGTCATGTGTGTAAATGTTTAGAATACTGGCATATATGTGTGAATGTGTGCACACATGCACATATACAGGAAAATCCCACAATGTTGGTAGTTGGTAGGCTGTTCTCCCATGGTGCTTTTCCCCCTGCCTACTGGGTCAGAGTGTGTCCAGTTTTGTTTCCGGTAGTCCATGAGGTAGTGGCCATTTTTGTAAGCCAGTTTTAGATCCCTTCCATGTGTTAGCCACGTTAGATAACTTAGTTCTTACCTTGAATGTGGCTGAAAGTGGGCATTGTACAGCATTCTGCCAGCTCGGACCTACTGCTAATCTCAGAACCAGAGAGACTCGTTGCCAGTGGGGCACAACCTCTGATCTGCAGTTAACTGTGAGTAAACGTGCTTATTCCAATAAAGGACGTTTTCGGAGAGATTAGTCTTCAGGTATAAACTGGTGTGCCAAGGTTATACAGCAGTAACAAGTCTTAGAGGCCTGCATGTATGCAGGTCCCTGGAGCACTTTTAGTGGGTACCACAGTGCACTTCAGGCAGGCGGACCCAGGCCCATCCCCCCCCTACCTGTAACACTTTTGCTGGTAAATGGGAGGCCTCCAAAACCCACTGTACCCACATGTAGGTGCCCCCTTCACCCCTAAGAGCTATGGTAGTGTTGTACATTTGTGAGTAGTGGGTTTTGGGGGAGGGGGGTTGGGAGCTCAGCAACCGTGGTAAGGGAGCTATGCATGTGGGAGCTTTTTCTGAAGTCCATCGCACTGACGTAGGGTGCCCAGTTGGTGTCCTGGCATGTCAGGAGGGCCAGTGTACTACGAATCCTGGCCCCTCCCACGACCAAATGGCTCGGATTAGGACGTTTTTGAGCTGGGCATTTTTTGTTTCCATTATCGCTAAAAAAAACAAACGTCCATTTTTTCGAAAATACAGTTCGGTCCGCCCCTTCACGGACCTGTTCTCGGACATAAACGCCCATGGAGATAGGTGTTTGCGTTCGATTATGCCCCTCCACGTGTCAAACAAAAATCTGCAAGAGCGGAGAACTCAACAGTCCCACGAGGATAAACAGGCAAAAGGAAAAAGTGGGCGATAAACCACAGTTTCCAGAGACGAGAGAGACAATCTTCCAATAAAAAATCTTTATTTGGTAAAAGACTTGACACAACGCTGTGTTTCGGTTGTAAGACCTGCCTCAGGAGTCTCTATATTAAAGGTAATGGACTCCAGAATCCAGATGTGCGCGTGCTTTCTGGTAAATCGGGTGAAAATGTCTTGAAAAATACCTTTGATGGTAGCCAATGAGTGCCTTCGGCCAAAACACAGCGTTGTGTCGAGTCTTTTACCAAATAAAGATTTCTTAATCTCAAGATTGTGTCTCTCGTCTCTGGAAACCATGGTCCATCACCCATTTATAGGTGCTTGTGTATAAATCATAGGCACATATTTCACTTGTTACGCTAGTATTTTATAACAATGTAAGTTCCTACTGGGTCTGTATGTAGTCACTCTGTCATAGAATTACCCCTTTAATACAGGAATTAGCTCATGCTAAGTGTTAGTTAAGTTCCCATGTTACCAGTTAGCACACACTAATTCCCACATTGTTTGATGCACGTTAGTCAAAGGCCCCCTTAACTGCCTTTACCCTTGCATATAGGATATCTCCCAGTTTTCAGCCATATAAATTTGACCACATGTATGAGGTTGCTCCTTCATCTTCACTCAAAATCCTCAAGAGCCGCCAACAAGTTAGGGTTTCAGCATATCATTACTAAACATGCATGACAGGATTGCATACAGTGGAGATAATAGGCCTGCAAATCTCCTTCATGCATATTCAATAGCATATCTTGCCAAACTGGACCTGGACAACTCCTGAGGCTTGGAGTGAAGACCAAAGCTTTATGTCCTGCCAGGAAAGCCTACTGCTCGTAAGAATTGCTATACCAGGTCAAACCAAAGGTCCATTAGGCCCAGTATCCAGTTTCTAACAGTGGCCAATCCAGGTCAAATAGCTGATGGAATCCAGCTATATTGTGGGATCCTATGCTGCTTATCCCCAAGTCTGCCGTAATAATGATTTATGGACTTTTCCTCCAGGAATCTGTCCAAAACTTTAAAAAACTTACCTATACTAATTTCTACCACATCCTCTAGCAACAAGTTTCGGAGCTTAATTATGCATTGAGTGATAAACTAATTGTCTGCTATTTAAGTGTACTACTGTTAGTCATCTCCCCTCCCCCCACAGTCAAAGTCCCCTTAGTTTATAGAAAAACTTGGAAAAAAGGACCTCAGTGTAATGAAGAGCCCGCTAAACTTGAGGCCTTCACCATCATAGATCCTAAAAAAACTCCATTTGTCTAAATGACTCTATTTAAATATTATAAAATGTTATCATCAATTTTCACTTGCTTTTAATTATCTTTTTTATGAATATTTTAAACTTTTCAACAGTCATTAAACAAAACTAATAGTCATAAAGATTCCTTACAAGATAAATGAAAACAGTGGTATCCAAATGATAATATCCTGCACCGTAATATTATTCCACTAACTGGTGAATTATTTATTTATTTGTTGCATTTGTATCCCACATTTCCCGCCTATTTACATGAGCACGCAGTTCTGGAACGTGCTGCTGCGTGGCCTGAAAACGATCTGCGAACAAACCAACTTCCGCAAATTATTGAAAACACATCTTTTTGAGAAAATCTACGGAAAGAACCAAAACACATAAAATCCACACGCACTGTTCAGCAATACATCAACACATCCACTTATGAATTCTCTATCCTGAAACCTCACCACACTCATACCTCTACTCACAAAAAAAAAAAAAATGTATATCATATGTTTTCTGTTATGATATATTGCCCCTAGCTCCTCGTTGTTTCCTTCCAATGTTTCAACGTTCTTTTCCATTGATATATTCCTTAACGATACTTTGATTTTGTCTCGTATAACTCTTCACAATGTAATCCATAACCGAATTGTAACAAAATGTATTTCCATCATTCATAATGTATTGTAAGCCACACTGAGCCCGCAAAAAGGTGGGAAAATGTGGGATACAAATGCAATAAAATAAATAAATAAATAAATATTTGTTTAATAGTCTGCCATCTTCTGCTGAGATTCAATACATCGTCCTGACAGGGAAACCTTGTTTCACCCTTCAGGGCTGCTTCAGGGGACAAAATCTAAGAAGGCACACAAAATAAATACAGCAGTTTCAAAACAAAATAAAGCAGAACATTAGCTCTCAAAAATAAAAGAACTCACCTTTTCAAACAGGACCTGCAGTCTATCTAATGGTTCAATAAAGACAGTTTGACATCCCTTGCCACCTCCCCTTATATCGGTTCTAACTCGCATGAGATTTCACAAAATATCTTGGCATCTTTAAAAAAATATATACTGGTATCTTAGAAAAGCACAAATGGCAGAGAATGCTTAATGTTTATTAATAATGTATAAAAACACACCCTAAATCCCCAGATCCAAACTAGATATTTCACATGTGAAGAACCTCAAAAGATCCTTCCAGACAAATTTTTTTTATTTAAATAAGGCTTGCCATTCAGAATGGCACTATTCAGTCCAACTTAAAAATCCAGTGTTGCTCACGCTGCCAGAGAATCTTTAGATTTCCCTTGGCAAAGTTATGCACTAACCACTAGGCTACTCCCTGGAGGAGTAGCCTAGTGGTTAGTGCAGTGGACTTTGATCCTGGGGAACTGAGTTCAATTCCCACTGCAGCTCCTTGTGACTCTGGGCAAGTCACTTAACCCTCCATTGCCCCTGGTACAAATTAAGTACCTGAATATATGTAAACCACTTTGAATGTAGTTGCAAAAAACCTCAGAAAGGCGGTATATCAAGTCCCATTTCCCTTTCCCTCCCTTTTGAAGAGTATAGTGATTGACCAGCAGCGTGGTTATTTTATACATATTAAAACAATGTCTTTGTTCAATCACTCGGGTCTTAAAACTTTGTGAGGTATGACCAACGTATAACAGGTTACAAGGACAGCGTATAGCATAAATCACCGACTTTGTACTTACATGAAGTAAAACGATCTTCTTATCAAATGGATTAACAAATTAATTCATTTCATTTCAGGTATTTATATACCACTTGGACCCAAGCGGTTTAGAGTTTCATTTTACAGGTATTGGGACTGTCTCTAGTAGGCTTACAATCTAAGTCGTACATTGTACTACTGTTGTACCTGGGGCAGTGGAGGTTAAGTGACTTGCCCAGGGTTACACGGAGCTACAGAGGGAACTGAACTTGATTCCCCAGGCTCTCAACAATTGCTGACCATCAAACAGCAGCGGGAATCAAATCCAGTTCCCCCAGGTCTACAACCCGCTACACTAACCATTAAGCCACTCCTCCTTGAGTTCTTCAGTAAAAGGGCAAATAGAACAGTTTAAGCATCTAAAATGACAAACCTCAAAAGAGGCTGCCACTTCCTTGACAATTTCCAGGGATTTGACTTTAGAAGGACACAATATTTCTTGTAAATTTCTCTGCCGGCTATAAGTGATCATAACCTCAGTCTACCAAAAGCAAGAGTGTAATTGTAAGATTCTCCAATGCTTACGTATAATTTGTGCTGTATATCAAGAATGCTGGTTATATTGTAAAACACAAGTCAACATATTTTTATCTTCTAAATGCATGGTCTGCTGTAACAACATGTCTATCATTATAAGGAGCACGAGTATATGCCTTCTTAACAATACGGGCAGGATATCCTTGATGCAATGACTTCTCGTTCAGTTCCTTAGCTTTTTTCTATTCTCTCCATTTTGAATAGATCCTTCTATAGCATAAAAATTGTGAGAAAGGAAGACTATTCTATAGATGGATTGAGAGCTATCATAACGTAAAAAAGTATGGTCTATTGGAAAACCTGTAATATGAAACAAACCATTAGCTGTATATATGACAACAAATCCAAAAATGTAATTCGATGTTGATCATATTGTAAATCAAACTTTATATTAGGATGACAGGAATTCAGTTCACAAAGAATTGTTGAAGCTGCATCTCTGTGCCTGACCACAGGCAAAATATTTTATCAATGTAATGGACCCACAGTAGTACATATTGAAATCAGCTAGTGGTATAAACCCACGTCTGCTCAAATTATTCCATGAATAAATTTGCCAGAGAGGGAGCAAATGTTGCATCCATGGGAGTTCCAGAAATTTGATGATAGTAAACATTGTCAAACTGAAAATAATTATTAGTAAGAGCTATTTCAATCAAAAGCTTTGAAGGAACCACCATGGAACATGAGTGACTTTCCAAAGTCTAGTAAGTTGTCTCCAACACCTCTCTTTAAGGAATACTAATATATAAAGAATACATATTATTATTAACATTTGTATAGCGCTACCAGGCGCACGCAGCGCTGAACACCTGACATAGAGAGACAGTCCCTGCTCAATAGAGCTTACAATCTAAAAATAATACAGACAGACAAGACAATTAAGGGCGAGGGAGTACTGGGTGAGAAGGAACAAGGGGAGGCCATGGTAACCAAGAATTGAACAGTAGTAGGATCTCTTTCTCTCATCAAAGTGTCAAAAAATGAACCGTGTCCTTCCAATAGGATTTACTTAATGGGGGATAAAGATCGTAAAAACTGGTCCACAAAAATACTGGCCCGTTTAAGCAAAGAACCTCTGGACGATACTGTTGGCCAGCCTGGTGGATTCCTAGGTTCCTGATGGATTTTTGGTATGATACAGAACACAGGAACCGGCACTGTCTATTTTCCTCGCTGGTCTTCACAGAGAAATCCAGATAGACAATTTTGCACTGCTTCTTCCAGATGCATCCCTTCTGTCGCCTCATCTAAGAACTCAACCAGGTTGCTTTGACAGGATCTCCCCCTGGTGAAACTGTGCTGTCTGGAGTCTTGCAGTCTACTTGATTCAAGGCACAGAAGCGCAATACATTTCTTGTAATTGTGTTTCCATAGCTTCACTCACTGCTTTAGTTAGACTGATGGGTCTGTAGTTATCTGTTTCTGTGAGTCATACAAAACATACCAGACATTCTCAGCATCCCTTAGCGGAGATGCAATTCATGTCAAAAATCCCAAGCCATCGGCATTCAACCGTATTTGCCCCTAGTAGGCAAAGCTGGAAATTGAATTTAAAAAAAAAATCCTTTGGTTTCAGAGTCCAGGAACACAAATGATCGCATTGCCTATCCTTTTTCCAGCCACTCAGACTGACGTGCATGCGACCATGAAAAATGAGGCCTGGGTTTTCTAATTTTAGATCTTTTTCCAGAGCTAGAAAGAAATCCAAACAAATAGCTGAGTGATACCTAGCGTTTGTACCACAGGCCTCTGTACAGGAACATATAGGCTTCATTACAAGGCCTGTGTGCCAAAGATAACAGGACCATGTCGCCGGGACGAAATACTACACTTCCAAAACAGCAACACTTGAGAAAAGCTGAAGGATCTAGTCATGTAATGAGAGAGAACTTTTTGTACTTTGCAGAGCAAAACAAAAAGCCCCTCTCTCTTACCGCGCTACATTCCTGCCATCGCCCTGCAGTTGTTAAGGTACACAATGTTCAGTGCAGTTCAATGAGAAGGTAAAAATGTTAGTCTAGAGGGAAAAACACTGCAAAGAAGCAAGGGCAGCTGGGCTTTTATCCATCAGATGACAAATGACCTTCAGAGTATAGTCATCGGTCCCCGTGTATTTCCGGAAGGGCACATATCATGCCTGGATTTATGGATTTTTAACACACTGTAGTGTTGGGCGTGCACAGGCTTTTAGAGCAGCTCCTTTCACACAGAAGGTTTGCACTGTTTGATTCTGTGTTCAAGGAGAAGTTCTCTTTCAGCATTCAGTGAGCTGCAGCAGCACCTCATACATCCCGCAAAGATAAGCTTGAGGTTGAGTGGAAGCTAAATTACGGCGATAGATGAAAACACTTCCCCTGGTGAAATCAGGATTCCAGTAATATCTCTCAGCTTCTCATGCATCTTTTCAGTGTCTGGTACACCTCAGCTTCTACTTCATTCTCTCAGTTTTTTTCTGTTCTTTCTTAAGCGCCCTCTTATCTCAGAATTAAAAAAAGATCTTCAAACCCTTTGTCATTATGAACCCAAGTTGGTTCTTTCCAAAAACTGCCTTAACAAGGCCCAGAAGAAATTGAGCCCACCAACTTGCACTCACAGTAGCTGAGCTGATATGGGTATTCTTGGATAAAGAATGAATCCATTTCTCTTGTATGAAGTAAATGTGTTGCAAAGGGCTAAGGAGGCGATTTTACAAATGGGCGGCTCCATTTAGGTGCCTCGATGCTGCAGGTGAGATCCTATACTATAGGGGCATCTGGAAGTTCAGATTTCATTCTAGAATACTAGTGTAACCCTGTGTTGGAATGCTTAACATTTACACACCCACAGATACACTAGCTTTGGAGGCATAAGTGTAGTCATGTAAATGCACTATTCTATAAGTGTTCCATTCCATTTCCAGCTCTTATATCCCGCTTAAATCCAACTGGCGGGTTACACTAAGATTCAAATACCAATAGTAGATTTATATATTCAGAAATATTTGTCAAACAATAATGTTTTCAAAGATTCTCTAAACTGAAAATACGAATCAATCCTCCGAATTTGAACAGGAATACTGTTCCATACTTTTAATAGCAATGTAACTGAAAGAGCTATCATGAAAATGCTTAAAGCGAATCCGACTAACAGGTGGAAAACCCAAATTTTAATAAGTAATTGGATCGGGTTGACAAACGAACTGTTGGATAAGTTAACAGAGAGATATATAATCCAAAGGGCAATACCCATAAAAAATCTTATATATATAAGGCAAGCCACCTTAAAATCAACTCAATCCCTTACAGGCAATCGGTTCAAAACCCTCAGCAGTGGGATAGCATGATCACACTTTTTCTGGGGGAAAAAATTAGCCTAGCTGCATAATTCTGCAAGAGCTGCAACCATACCTGAAGAGTCTGATAGATACCAACATACAATAAACTACAAAAATCTATTTGGGGCAAAATAATTGCTTGCACCAATATTCTAAATTGATCAGTAAGAAAAGATGTTCTTATATTGCAGCTTACAAAAAATCCTCTTACTCCAGCTTTTTATCTGATTCTCCATTGTGAATTGTGAATCCAAAACAAAACCAAGAACTCTAGATGAAGTTTCAAATCCCAAACATCGCCCTGTATTGAGCATAAAACTCTTTGGAACATGTGTGTATTAATGTAAGCCCTTGCATTTACAAGCTATGGCCTGGATTCTGTAAATGACACCCAAATTTGGGTACAAAAAAATGCGCGCTGAGCACTATTCTATAAATGGCGTTCTGAGTTGGGTGCAGTATATAGACTAACACATAGTACCAGGATCCACCCTCAACCTTGGATGCAAGAATTTACACCAGCTGAAAACTGGTGTAAATCTTTGCACGTAACTTAGGCGCAGGTCCACTGAATTCTATAATACATTACATGAGATTTATATCCCACACATATCTGCTGAGTTCAGTGTGACTCACAATTAAAGAAAACTGGGCATTCCCAGGAATGAAATTACTCATCGAACAGTCTCAAAAGGAAGAAAAAAAAAAATCAAATAATTACAGTTGGTGGGCCAGGTGTTTCCTGAATAAAAGGTCTTCACTAATTTTTGAAATTTACCATAATTATCTTGGCCTCTTATTACACGTGGGAGCTCATTCCATTGTCCTTCTTTATTGAACACCCTTGACCCACCTATACTCCTCCCATGGCCACGCCCCCTTTTCAGATGCATGCTAAAAGATTTACACGGGCATCTTTATAGAATAGTGCTTAGCAAGATGCATGCCAAAATCCAGTGTTGCCAATTAGTGCCAATAATTGTTAGTGCCCAGTTATCAACTACTAATTGGTTCATTACTGAATAAAATTGTGCACCATATGTAGAATCTGGGAGTATGCCACTTACATGCACCGTTACAGAATAGCTTTGCAATGTAACAGTATTCGGTACACCTACACACACAAGGGGTGCCTTAATTCGGACACCATGTTGTAGAACATTTGTCAAACTGCTATGGAAGGTAACAGCGGGGCCTAGGATTACTGCACTTTAAAAGAACTACAGAGGTCTTTGGCTGAGAGTGAGAAAAGCGTTGACTATTCAACAACTTCAAGATCATAATTGTGGCCTGTATCGAAGAAGAAAGTCGCAGCTGAAGAAAAGTCACAGTGTTTGCAGAGAAACAGGGGATGCTGTACACATGTGAGAGGAAGTTTTGTGGTCTTTATAAAACCAAATTGGAACCCAGCACGCTGTGCTTGGATCTGCCTGTCAAGATATGGTCCTAAGGGAGTCCTGGCCCAGCTATGCTGTCGGGCCTTTTGGGACAAAACAAGAAACTCTGGATTCTTGGTATAGTCTCTCACCAGATTTTCCAAGGGGTTTTGTAATGTTATATTTATGGTGCCCTAAAGCAGAACACAGCAGGTTACAGGCAGGCGCAGTGAATCCCTGCTCTGAACAGTATAAAAACTAAGCTAAGTGCACACTTGAGGTGGGTCTCCTGCCAAAGGTCACAGCATGGGGCTGTGGCAGCAACAGAACTTGAACTTGAGTCTCCTGAGTCCGAGCCCATTGCACTAGCCACTTAAGGCCACCCCCTCCTACATGTCATGTGTAGCCTGGGTCTAAAGTTTGAAAACAGCCCCTAATGACTAGGTGAATCCCTTTTATTCTGACAGTTATTCTATCTACTTTAGTGTCACACTCCCTCAGGGACCATATTATCTAGCCAGTATTTTAGATAGGTGTGGTTGCAGTGTCCCTAGAAGCAGGCTATATTTTGTTCTGTATCTCTGTGGGGGTTTCAGCTGATAATCCTCAAGTTGTATTGCTTGATAGTTGCCTAGGGTTCAGGCCACGTCATCCTCATATGTACAGGTTTGGACCAGGGTCCAGAGGCAGTGATTGTTTCTTTGTGGCTGTGCAGAGCTTCAGTTTTAGGGTACAGGTCTATGTTTGTGTGTGCAGGCCAGAAGGTGTCTCCTGTGGATGAAAATAAGATATTAGGGGTAAAATTGGATGCCCCCTCTTACTTTAGATAAATAAGTTGCATCAGTGCGGAAGAAATGTCAATATTGAATACTAGTAAAAAAGGCCCGTTTCTGAAACCAATGAAATGGGAGCTAGCAAGGGTTTCCTGAGAGTGTGTGTGTTTTACAGAGTGTGTGATAGAGAGAGAGTGAATGTGTGAGTGTGTGTGACAGAGAGAGTTGAGTGGGCGGGACAGTGTATGAGTGAGAATTAGATTTAGTGGCAGGCCCCCCCCCCGTCCCAGTGTTTTTGCATCCCCTCCGTCCCCTGCCCTCCCCATCCCAGTGTTTTTGCACCCCCTCCCTGCCCTCCCAGTGCAAGTGTTTTTCTACCCCCTCCCTCCCCCCCCCCAGTGCCAGTATTTTTGTACCCCCTCCCTCCATCTCCTACCGGTTGCAGTGTTGTTGAATCCCCTCCCTCCCTCCCAGGTCTAGGGGTTTCCAACCCCCTCTCAGGTTTAAGGGTTTCCCACCCCCTCCCTCGCAGTTCTAGGGTGCTCAACCCCCGTTCCTCCCAGTTCTAGGGTCCTCAACCCCCCTTCCTCCCAGTTCCGTGCCACGCGCCCTTTGTGCTGCCTCAGTCAGTGGCGTGGGCTGAGGACATGTGTGTGCCGTCTCCTGCATGGCTGTAGGCGGGGCCCTCGCATGGCTGTGCGGGCGGGGAGGGGAACGGGCACCGGTCTCAGGGCATAGCGTTGTGCGGCTCGCGCTCTTCCTGGGAGCAGAGGATACATACATGAGGTCGTTTCAGTATGTTTGCAAGCAGCGCTGGTGGGCCCTGAGATCGTGTTTCCCGTCGAGGCGAGCGGCGCTGACGGGCCGTTTCATCGAGTCGCTCCATGGAGTGGGTTTGCGAGCGGTGCTGGCGGGCCCTGAGATCGCGTTTCCCGTCGAGGTGAGCGGCGCTGGCGGGCCCTGAGATCGGGTTTTCGAGTCGCTCCGTGGAATGGCCCGAGAGGGGGCGATGATATCCGGTTTGGCCAACAGTGTCTCGGGAAGCGTCGAACTGGGGGGGGGGGGGGTGGAGAATGGAAGAGGCGACCTTGGGGGGGGGTGGAGAGGGGAAGCGGCAAGCTCGTAGGTGGCGCGTGGAGAGGGGAAGCTGCGTCCTTGGGGGGGGGGGGGAGAGAGAGGAGGTGACGAACCTCGGGAGGGTGGAGACTGTGTGGAAAGCGGTGGCCGTTGACAGGTTGCATTTGCCACTTGTTTAGTTCTTACTATTTTTCCTGGCGTTGATTCGCTAGAATGTTGCTGATGTAGCTATTAGGTGGACGGGTGTGTGCTTCGGTGGAAGGTGTTGGTGATGACGAACCTCTAACAATCTACACTGATTGGCCCCGACGTCATCACGTTCGACGCGAGGGTGTGACAGAGAGACATGGTCAGTGGAGAGGTTTCACCACCACGAAGTAACGAACCCTTCACGGAAGTGGGTGGAGCTTGGGGGCTTCATTCGAACGTTGGGGTTGCGAATTATGTCCGGATGGGGTGTGGCTGAGGGCGGGTGTATGAGTGAGAATGAGAGTGAGTGGTGCAGACAGGCTACAACAGTACAGGGCTTCAGTGTTTCCCTGCCACACTGTGAGCTTCAGAATTGGAGGTGAGAATTTTTTATATAGATTGACAATGTGAATATTTCCTATTTGCTTCCTTATTTTGAGCAGGCTAAATTGATCTTATTTTTTTTTTATATGCTTGGGTTTTTAAATATTTTTTATGCCATGTGTTGTGCACAGGGTTACCTTGATATTATTTGAGGAAATTGCAATTTACTCCAAAATATAGCTTCCAGAGCAGTCACTGATACTACTTGGTTATGTGGGCATATTACACCATTATAAAAGGACTTCCATTAGTTGCCAGTAGGATGGAGGATAGAATTTGACTTTGACTTTGATTTTTAAGAATGTGAAGGGATTGGCTCCAAAAGATGTCATGGGTCATGTCGGTTTATGTAGACCAGAGTGAACTTTACAGTCATCTGGTCAGGGTCTGTTGGACGTTGCTGGCAGTATTCTTTTAGGAGAAACAAAACTTGTTTTCTTGTGTGTGGGTCCAACTGTATGGAATCATTTTGTCTGAGGATTATAAATAGAAATAAAACAAAACAGAGAGAAGAAAATAAGATGATACCTTTTTTGTTGGACTAACAATACATTTTTTGATTAGCTTTCGAAGGTAACCCTTCTTCTTCGAAAGCTAATCAAAAAATGTATTAAGTTAGTCCAATAAAAAAGGTATCATCTTATTTTCTATATTTTGATTTTCTATTTATTACCTTTAAAAGTGGACTAACATAGCTACCACACCATTTTACATCTGATGATTATAAAAGCCTACAGATATGGTATATTATCATGAAAAGGAAAAAACGTAGTTGTTTGTGGTTGCGTATGGGAAAGGACGGAGTCGTGGGTGCCGTGATAGTGAAGGATGTTGGAGAATTCCAATTTCTCTGCTGTACATTTTTTATTTGTGTGAACTGTTATGAAATTTTATAAGTTAACAGTATAAAAGATGAATGAATGAATCTTCTGTTGTTGCCTGCATTTATTTTTGGTAGAGCCCACCAACAAGAAAACCACTGTTGTCAGGAACCCTGAATTATAAAACTTGCTTTACTAAAAACTTGATTAATTTGTTTTCTCCTGCGTTGGTCTTGGAGACCTTTGCTTCAGCTGTTTGCATACTGGTGCATTTCTCCTCTCAGAAAGAAAACACAGCACCTTACAGAAGACTGATCTTCTGTGAATGATCTCATTTCTAATTGACAGTAGGGCTCTGAGTTTCCAGTACTGGGAGTGGAATATTACTGCCAGAAAGCGTAGCTGGGAAAGAGGTACTTCATGCTAGCCAATATCATTTCAGACAAGGCATGCAAAAAGTGTAAAGTGCAGCCTTTCTCTTTTTTATGTAAAAAAATAAAATAATAATAATAATAATACAAATAAAAATATGATCATACAGAGAGCCTTTGTTTTCAAAGCCTTAGATAACAAAGGAAGGCAGACTACTGGTAATAAAAACCAAGCCCAGTGTTATAGTGGATAGAAACTATTAACGGGTTATCTAGATCAGGGGTTCCAGCTCCAATCTATAGAGTAATCAGTAATCACAATATACTATTATCTTACCTATTTCTTCAGTCAAGTGTAGCTGATGAATGTCATTGAAAAGACTTGAGTTAAATCCATATAAAATTGAGACAAATATGAAAACTATTTTGGGGCACTGATAGATGGGTGGTAAGGATCCTTGATCTAGATCCTAGATTATGCGTGCATATAAGGGGTCTTTTACTAATGATTAACACATGTTATCTGCAGCAGGGCCCATAGGAATAAAATGAGTCCTGTGTCCGATCACATGCATTAATCCTTAGTAAAAGACCCTTACAGCGTCAAAACTATGTATAGGTCATGACTTGTTTATTTGAATGTGTCTTTAATCTGC
Source organism: Microcaecilia unicolor (assembly GCF_901765095.1). Taxonomy (NCBI): domain Eukaryota; kingdom Metazoa; phylum Chordata; class Amphibia; order Gymnophiona; family Siphonopidae; genus Microcaecilia; species Microcaecilia unicolor. Next base: position 396,319,745 of record NC_044031.1, on the reverse strand, counting down.
ATAAAAGATGAATTGATAGGCCTATGGGTTAACCAAGACTGACAGCTGTTTTTAATGTGGTAGACAAACCACTGGGCATTCTCACGAATCTAACTCGCTGTCACAGAACTATGTCACAGGCAATCAGCAGTCTCTTTGACCACAGATGTAGATATATATATATATATATATATATATATATATATATATATATATATTAGACGATGTGCAGCTTGATTATTGATGGTTTTCCCCTTTGGCCACAGAAAGGGAAGAAAATCAGGCTCATTGTATCTCCTCTTTTTGACTTAGCACACTATTGTAAGACCAGGAAGAACAGATGGTGAGAATCCATTTTTTTTCCATGATGGCTATCGCCATAGATTTAAATTGTAGGTGTATATTTGGTTACTTTCCTTTCTAAACCTGAGCTTAGTTGTTATGTCAGATTTTGATTTTTACAAGATGACATGCCACCTTGTTGTTACTATGGACGTTCTTGTGGTTGGATCAGTGGCTTTTGTGGCAGCGTGGTTCACCGCCACATGAATAATGCAAGCTAGGCACTTCATGTTCATAATAACATCGTGAAAAATGGCAGAAGATGACCATGCTTTTGGTTGACCAGCTTTGAAAGACTGGATGCATCCTAGAGTGGTGGGCTTGATGCAGGGTTTCTTAACCAGAGAAGAGGTCAAACAGAGTGCCAAGAAGAGTTTTGAAATTTGAGGTAACTAGATTGAGTGAAGACGATTATTAGGCTAGTTACTGACTATATAACTGTATACTGTAATTTTAGCGACATGTTACATAACATGGTAGATGATGGCAGATATAGACCTGTACGGTCCATCCAGGCAGCTCAATAAGATAAACGCATAGCATAAGATACATGTCCTGGCCATTTTCAGTACATAGACCATAGAAGCCTCTCCGGCACTGTCCTTATTCTCCAACTTCTGAAGTTGTCATGAAAGCAGCACTCCAGTCCATCCAAATTTGTCCAGCCAGGTACCTGTGACCTGGATTGGCCATTATTGGAAGCAGGATACTGGGCTAGATGGACCATTGGTCTGACCCAGTATGGCTATTCTTATGTTCTTATGTTATGATCGGGGCACAGACCGTACAAGTCTTCCCAGCACTGGCCTTGTAATACAGCTACTGAAGCTGAATCTGTTCAGCCATGATGTGGGCACAGACTATAGAAGTCTCCCAGCACTAGCTTTGCTTTCCAATTACTGGTGTTGCCATTTAATCACTGCTAAGCTTCTATGGATCCATGCCTTCTAAATAGGATTCCTTTGTGTTTATCCCATGCATTTTTTAATTCTGTTAGGTTTTCATCTCTACCACCTGCCGAGGGAGGGCATTCCAGGTATTGACTACCCTCTCTGTGAAAAGTATTTCCTGACATTATTCTTGATTTGGTCCCCTTGCATGTTTTCTGGTTCTACCACCTTCCTGTCTCTGGAAAAGGTTTCTTTGTAGATGAATACCTTTCAAATATTTGAATGTCTGTATCATATCAACCCTGTCTCTTCTTTCCTCCAAAGTATACATGTTCAGGTCATCAAGTCTTTCCTCAAACATCTTGTGATGCAAAACCCATATTATTTTTATCGCGTTTCTTTGAACTGCTTCGTCTTTTTATGTCCTTAGCAAGATATGGCCTCCAAAACTGAAAACAATACTCCAAGTGGGTCTTCACGAATGACTTGTATAGGAGGCATCAACACCTCCCTTCTGCTGCTGGTTATGCCTCTCTCTATGCAGCCTTCTAGTTGCGGCCACTGCCTTGTGATCGTGTTCCATCACCTTGAGGTCCTCAGACACCATCACCACAAGGTCCTTCTCCTAAGCTGTGCTTATCAATCTCTCTCCTCCTATCTGGTACATCTGCTTTGGATTTCTGCACCCCAAATGCATCACTCTGCACGTCTTCACATTTAATTTTAATTGCCAGACCTTGGACCATTTTTCTAACTTTTGGAGATCTCTTCTCATGGTTTCTACTCTTTCCTGGGTAGGCTATCTTTGTGTCATCCTTAAAAAAAAAAAAAAAGAAGGCAAACCTTTCCTTCTAATCCTTCAGAAATGTTCTCACAAATATATTAAACAGTATTGTGCCCAGTACCGACCCCTGAGGCACTCCACTACTCACCTTCTTTTCCTCCAAGCAGATTCCATTTACCACTACTCTCTGTCACCTGTTAGTCAGCCAGTTTCCATTCCAGATCACCATGTGGAGGGGCATAATCGAACGGGGATGACCATCTGTAAGGGCACCCATCTCTAAGGACGTCCCGGCGAAGGGGCGAGGAAACCTGTATTATCGAAACAAGATGGGCGTCCATCTTTCGTTTCGATAATACGGTCGGGGACGCCCCAATCTCAACATTTAGGTCGACCTTAGAGATGGTCAACCTAAATGTTGAGATGGTCGTCCCCGGTTTTCGGACATAATGGAAACCGAGGACGCCCATCTCAAAAACGACCAAATCCAAGCCATTTGGTCGTGGGAGGAGCCAGCATTCGTAGTGCACTGGTCTCCTGACATGCTAGGACACCAACCGGGCACCCTAGGGGGCACTGCAGTGGACTTCACAAATTGCTCCCAGGTGCATAGCTACCTTACCTTTGGTGCTGAGCCCCCAATCCCCCACCAAAACCCACTCCCCACAACTGTAGACCACTACCATAGCCCTAAGGGGTGAAGGGGGTACCTACATGTGGGTACAGTGGGTTTCTGATGGGTATTGAAGGGCTCACATTTACCAGCACAAGTGTAACAGGTAGGTGGGGCATGGGCCTGGGTCCACCTGCCTGAAGTGCACTGCACCCACTAAAAATGCTCCAGGGACATGCATACTGCTGTCATGGAGCTGGGTATGATATTTGAGGCTGGCATAGAGGCTGGCAAAAAAAAAAAAAAAAATTTTTTTAGGATGGGAGGGGGTTGGTGACCACTGGAGGAGTAAGGGGAGGTCATCCCTGATTCCCTCCGGTGGTCATCTGGTCAGTTTGGGCACCTTTTTGAGGCTCGGTCGTGAAAAAAAATGGACCAAGTATAGTCGACCAAATGCTTGTCAGGGACGCCCTTCTTTTTTCCATTATCAGCCGAGGACGCCCATCTCTTAAGCACGCCCCAGTCCCGCCTTCTCTACGCCTCCGACATGCTCCCATGAACTTTGGTCATCCCTGCGACAGACTGCAGTTGAGGGCGCCCAAACTCGGCTTTCGATTATGCCGATTTGGGCAACCCTGAGAGAAGGACACCCATCTCCCGATTTGTGTCGGAAGATGAGCACCCTTCTCTTTCGAAAATGCCCCTGTTTGTGTCCTAAGTTCAGCCCTCTCAGCTTACTCATGAGTCTTCTGTGAGGGACTTTATCAAAGGCTTTGCTGAAATCCAAGTAGATTATACCTAGTGCATGTCTGTTATCCAGTTCTTTGGTCACCTAATCAAAGAAACCAACCAGATTAATTTGGCAGGATTTTCCAGGTAGTGCTGTTAGTGTTAATAGTTCTGATATTTCTGGTGTTCCCCCTAGGTGTTTGACTAACGTCCTCCATGCCATGCACATTGGCTGCAGTAGATGACAGCGTTTGAATGGAACTGGGTGCAACAGTGTGATGACGTCATAGGGGGCAAAATATTCACGTTCTATCTCTAATGGTGTAAATACATTTGATTGGCCCACCCAGTTTCCTATGTGTCTAAGTAGGCAAACTTGATTATATAAAACTAAATCTGTCAGTCCCAGCCCCCCTCTATTCCATCCCCCATCATCATTTTAGCTTGTATTTTGGGTTTCTTTTTCGCCCAGTAAAATCTGCCAAAGGCCCTAGTGACTTTCATTATGTCTCTGCATCTCAAGCGAAGGGGAAGTGTCTGCAACAGGTACAACCACTTTGGGAATATCACCATTCATATTAAGTTTACCGCGGGAGGTGGTGGAGAGGAAAATGATAATGGAATTCAAACATGCATGGGATAAACATAAAGGAATCCTGTTCCGAGGGAATGGATCCTCAGAAGCTTAGTCGAGATTGGGTGGTGGGAGGCGGGGATAGTGCTGGGTAGACTTATACTGTCTGTGCCCTGAAAATGACAGATACAAATCAAGGTAAGGTATACACAAAAAGTAGCACATATGAATTTATCTTGTTGGACAGACTAAATGGACCGTGCAGGTCTTTTTCTGCCGTCATCTACTATATTACTATGTTAGTGGCTAACAGTGAATTTTGTAGCTGTCCAGTGGCATTCCTAGGGGGGGCGGTGGGTGTGGTCCGCCCCAGGTGCACGCTGCTGGGGGGGTGCCACGCGCCTGTCGGCGCCGCTCGTTCCGTGCTCCCTCTGCCCCGGAACAGGTTACTTCCTGTTCCGGGGCAGAGGGAGCTTGGAATGAGCGAAGCTGACAGGCGCGCGGCACCCCCCCCCCCCCCCCCCAGTAGGTAAAAATGCACCCGGGGGGGTGTCGTTTTGCCGGGGGGAGGTGTCGTTTTGCCGGGGGGGGGGGGGAGGTGTCATTTCGCCGGGGAGGGGGAGGGGCGCATCGGCGATCCGCCCTGGGTGTCAGCCGCCCTAGGAACGCCACTGTAGCTGTCAATAGTTACTCAAGGACCTGTAGTCTAGGAAGGGGTTATGAGGGTTTCATTGATCAGTTAAAGGGATGTGAGAGCCAAAAATAGTTAAGAATCACAGACTTAGAGTGAGGATGGGGCCATTAAGGGATGCTACATAATGGACGTGCTGAAGAGGGGAAAGGGAAAAGGAAATGGGACTTGATATACCACCTTTCTATGGTTTTTGCAACTACATTCAAAGCGGTTTACATAGTATATACAGGTACTTATTTGTACCTGGGGCATTGAAGGGTTAATCCTTCTTATGTAGCTGCCTTGTCAACATTTGGCCAACAGGAAATCACAGTTTACTGAATAAGACCATCAAGGCTGGAGGAATAAAAAGGGGGAAACTTAGGGGATGGGGTTTAGCTTAGATTTGGTAATAGCAGAACATAATAGCTCCACTGTTTTATACCAGTAAGGTCTGTATTTCGTTTCGATTCGACCCCAAATACATTATTCATATTCAGCCGAATAGTGATTTTAAATTTGAATACGAACAATCTGGGGCTCTATTGTGTTAAATCCTACTGAAATAAACACAGGGCTGATAGACCACAGGAGGCAGCCCGGCTAACTTCCATGGTCGATGGGGAACCCGCCTATTCAATGCCGGGCTGTATCCAGCAACTGGCATTGAATTTCCTCTTTTTTTTTGGTTGCTATGAACATAGCTGGTTATACCAATATTCATCTGCTGACCAGCTAAGTTATAGCAGCCAAAGATAGACCTGTTATTTATGCGGGTCTATCTGGCTGTTAAACTTAGCCGCTCAGCCAATGAATATTGTTGGTAATTGGCTATGCCACGCAACAAAACCAGTGACTGGGCTATCTCAGCTGAATATTAGCACTTAGCTGGCTTAAGGCTATTTGACTGGTCAGGAGCCGTTCCTGGCCGATTAAATAGTGTTGAATATCAGGGGGGTTGATCTCTGATTTCATATTGCTTGTTTTATTATTTATGTTAAAGCTTGATGCCCGTTAATTCTGTTTGGCTGAATAATATTTTTCATTATTTGTATTTGGCCAAATAGCAAAATATGCTATTCGGTACAGCTCTAATTTTACTAATATCTTAAGGTTCTATCACACTCCTTTTTCTGTTCTTAATATTTGTAGGTGTGACCCTTAGTTGACAGGAAAAGGGTGTGTAGAGAAAACAGCACAATCGAGTACAATCGGGTGGGGGAGGGGGGACATGGCTGGATTTATCACATTGAAAACCGCCAGTTTTGTTCAGTGGCTTCCTCCCAAGGGATGAAATTCGGCAGTGCTCGGCGTCTTTGTGTGTGTGTGTGTGTTGGGGGGCAGTTCATTCATACTGGCAGCCTGGATAAGCTTAGCCTGAAAGGAGAGAGATAAGAATGAGTTACTGGCATGAATGCAATCAACACATCAGAGGCCCTCTTTTTTATTTTTTTTTTTCTTTCAATGTGCTCTATTCACTGGGAGGCCAGAATTTCAGTGGTAACAATCCTGTGAATCATCTGGAGACACAATGGATGCTGGGGAATGCTGAAGGGTCCTGGGAATAAATCTTGTTCCCAAATGAATGTCATCTTACCCCAAAGGAGGGGTGTATGGGGAAAGCGAAATGGCCATGAAAGTTCAGTGTGGTGCTTTTCAATGAGATATTCTTTATCCCAGAGCTGACGTGCCAAATAATGCATTATGCATGATTCGGCAACCATTTAAAATATTTGTTGGAACTATGCTGAAGTTTGATTTTAGCATTTTGCTTTTTAAGCAGTTTTCAATTAAAGTTAAAAAAATGCCTAGAGGTTAGCTCAGTTCCGACTGTCAACTGAACTGAAACTTGACATGGAGCCTCAGGACGTATGTAGTATTCAAACTCCTGAAAATGATTGATTAAAATTGAATTATGGATTCCTTGGCCAGTTCCATTCCCACCATATGTAGGAACCACCACTGCTGCTGTCTGTGTTGCTTTGGGCAGCCTGATACCACTTTCAGGAGCCCCCTCTGCCTGTAGATAGCTGGGAGTTTGAAAAGTTCTCAGAAATACACATGTGTAAGAACGTAAGAATAGCCATACTGGCTCAGACCAATGGTCCATCTAGCCCAGTATCCTGCTTCCAACAGTGGCCAAGTCAGGTTTCAAGTTCCTGGCAAAAACCTAAATAGTAGCAACATTCCATGCTACCAATCCCAGGGCAAGCAGTGACTTCTCCATGTCGGTCTCAATAGCAGACTATGGACTTTTCCTCCAGGAACTTGTCCAAACCTAAACCCAGATACGCTAATCACTGTTACTACATCCTCCTGCAATGAGTTCCAGAGCTTAACTAAGTATGTGTTGGAGGAAGGGGGGCATAATTTTTCCCTCCCCCCTCTCAACCCCACGTGCTTGAACTGGCAGAAGTCCCCCCAAGCCCTGCCAGCGGAAGTCCTTGTCCACCCGAAGCCTGGCAGTCACCTTCTGTGTTTGGACTGGAGGTAGATGAGAGGGAAGAAATTAGGTTTATCTGTGTAATGAATGACCAGCATCGGCTCTGTTATCAACAAATAGGCCCAGTTCTGTTTGAATCTCTTCACAGACTGTACCTTGTCCCCGATACTTGTTTTTTTCCATTCCAACCTTGCTCTGCATTGTGTTTTCATCTCTTGACACTGTTGAGATCATCCTTCTACTCTGCAGCATTGTGCTGGATCTAGTTACCTGTGAAGGGGAGCGCCTCATGCCAGTAGCTGAAGGCAGGCCCTTGAGGCCTGTTTTCTTTGGAGCACAAACAAGCAGTGCCTGTATCTTAAAAAAAAAAAAATAAGAGAGCGAGAGAGAACTGAAGGTAGAAACTGTGTAAAGCTGGGCTGCTTTTTATCTCTTCATATTGGCTCAGTAGTTGTTAAATGATCATTTACATCATTGGACTGAATTTTCCTTTGAAAGTTCTTCAGGGGATGCTGTTTCCAAATACGTCACAGGTCGGCCTTTGAAGCACTTCGCCTGCTGATAGAGCAGAGAGGTTACACCCCCTCTTTACTTGTGAAAGGAGATTATTTCCTTGGTGCTCTAGTAATAAACTTTTGTGTGTGCGATTGCATGTGGGTGGTGGTAAACAGAATATATTAGCATGGAGAGGCTAAGCCACAGTGTACACAGGTGTGCGTGTGCCTCAGCACATTCACACACTCCGGATTTTACAGCAGAATGACGTGGAGCTGCCATAAAGAATGTTACCTTTTCTAGCTGTGGATTCCTGAAAGGTTACACAGGTTGTTTTTGTCTGTGGCATTGAATAAACAGCTTCTCTCATAAAGTCAACGGGTGGGATCTAGTAATTTGGCAGCTATTACGCTATGTTTGCTTTGTAAGTTGTGTAAATACAGCATTGGTCTGTTACCTGCGTCATCCTTGCCATGTTTATCTGAAAGAAAGCTAGTTTTCATATGGTTCCCTAACGCAATTTTCCACTGTATGGATTTGGGCCTTAGGATACAGACTCACCAGTAGCATCTCTTCAAAGAAATACCAGCATGTTGGATCAGTGGTTCTTAAGCCATTCCTTGGAGCACACACAGCTAGTCAGGTTTTCAGGATAGCTACAATGTATATGGCTGAGATTGATTTACATGCACTGCCTCCTTGGTATGCAAATCAATTGCATGCATATTCGTTATGGATATCCTGAAAACCTGCCTGGTTGGGTTTGCCCCAAAGACTGGGTTCAGAAGCATTGTACTGGATAACACATTTTGCCAGATTAGTATTATTGCTATTGCTCAAATTAAGAGCATTGATATAGTTTGTACTTTTACCCAAGAGAGAAATTAAATTGATTCACCGCCTCACAGTATTCCTGAACGTACCAGCTCTGGAAACCTCACATCGGAGAGCCTGAAACAAGAACATCCAAGTGTTTTCAACAGTGGGCACACATGATCCGAAATCTATGCACGTATGGGTTTTCACAGATTTTCTGTACTGGACCACATGATCCAAATTCTATATATATGCAGACAGCATGAATTTTTTTAGATAATTATAGCATGATTCATACTTGTCAAAATCTGTTATTCTCTCCTGAAATTGTGACTTCGTATCCACCGAACAGTGGAAAGAACAGTTCTGTAGTTTTTCAAGAGCATGTGTGCAAGCTAGTTGATTACAAATTTTTTTTTTCCTGAAAATCTCAAGTGAGCCACATACAAAGGTCAGGTGGGCTGTATATGGCTCAGGGTCACATTTTGGATGCCCCCCCCCCCCCCCCCCACCTAGAAGATGCAGCCTCCTTTCAGTTTACCCACACTGTGAGCTGAGACATGGCAGATCTACCCATCCTTCATCCTGGAGGCTATGGTTCAAAGGGCAGCATATCTACTATCAGCATAGTCCTGAAAGGGCTGCAGAGTTTGTTTACATTGCCTTGCCTATACAATCCCAGGACTACAAGAGAGGATTAATTCTATGGAAGACCAAACTCAAAACAGACTACTCCCTTCCACTCTGCAAAGAAACAAATCCCTTTCAAAGTAATGTTTTGTGTTCGTGTTTCCTGAAGGAACTGACAGGGAGAGGACCTGGAAATCTTTTCAGTCACTAGTTCCACACCCTGCAGCCTGAGAACATGGACAAAGTTCCCAGGGGTGGCGTAAGGGAGTGGAAGTTGTGGACCATGATATGAAGTTCCAAGGAGAGAGACTCAAGAGTCTGTTTCTTTTCATGAAAAAGATGATGAATGCCTGGAATACCCTCCCGAAATGGGTGGTAGTGGCAAAACCAGTAACAGATTTTATACTAGCAATGAATAAACACAGAGGATAATAACTCTCATAAAGCAATGAGAAAGTGGAAACGTGCACAAGTAGCCCCGTGAGCCATGGACATAGCAAATAATAGAGCACAGCTATGACCATAATAACAGTATGTAACTAGCATGATCTGACTGGAGTGGCCGTAGATAAATCCTTTAATTTGGTGACCAAGAGAAGACTGGATACTTTGCACAGCAGCCTTGCTGGTTTTGGAGGCTGTAAGGATTGTGAGAAAGCTTAGTGCTAATGTATGCAGGGAGATCTGAGTGTCAGTCTTGTAGGAATCAGAGGAAGATAACCAGGCTCGAAATGAAATGACCGCTGAGAGAGGTGGCAGAGGCTAGTATAGCAATAGATTCTGGATGTGCAGGTGGCTGATGTGGAGGGAAATGGTAAGGAAAGAGTTGAAGATATGGGGAGAGAATGATAATTGGGTTGCACATAGATGTTGCATGCTTATCAGTGCGTTTTTTCTAGCAAAAATGGTGCCGGTACTCAAATGCCGGGCTACCCCTCAGGGGTGGGGTGATCACTGAGGGGCCCACCCCACAATAGCCAGGCCCCCTGCAGCCAGTCACAGAATCTATTACAAGGCAGAATTGGTGTGTAGAGCCTGAGCTCTTTCATTAAAACCTGGGGACCATGGGTCTATTTTAGCAGACAATGGAAAAGGTGCCGGTACTCAGTACCACCAAGTACCCCCTCAAAAAAAGCCCTGATGCTTATCAAACCAAGATGAAAGAATCTTATCTAGGTAGATTTGGCTGCACCAGATTGCATTTTATTGTACTGTACAGTATTATGGTGTTTCTTTGTTGTAAGCAAGGTGAAGAAACTCATTGTTGGGATAATTTCTTATGAGAGGACCTATGTGAAATGTTTAAAAAGGTGCTGTTTGTGCTTATTTTTGTAAGGTACATCCGGGGCTTTTTTTTTTCCAGGGGGTACTCAGAGGTAGTAAATACTGGCACTTTTTCCATCACCTGCTAAAATTGACCCATGGTCCCCCTAGTACAATGAAAGATCCCAGGCTCTGCATACTATTGATGCCTTTTCATAGGCTCATTCCACAATAGCCAGGTCCCCTGCAACTAGTCACAGAACCTATCAGTGATCACCCCACTCCTGAAGGATGACCTGGTATTTGAGTACCGGTACCTTTTTTGCTATAAAAAAAACATATTGAGCACACCCAAAAGAGAGAGAAACCTTCAAAAAACATTTAAAAAAAACAACTCTGCACAAACACATGTTTAAAATATCAGTGGAATTGGACCTTCCAATATGAGAATCACATATATAACCCAACTATCATCATCATCGTAAGTCCAATCTGTGAAAATTCAGTGCTATTAAAATAACCCACAAAACGTACATAGTCCATGTCAAACCATGTGTTGCAGCTGAATGTTAAAGATTGCATTTATACTGTGATTTTCCTTATAGTTCGTTTGAAATTTTTTTCCTTTTTTTTTTGGTTTGATACATGTGCATCATGTAGTGCTGAAAGATTGGCGCTGAACAGAATTCTATAAAGTGCGTTCTGGGATAGTATCCCTTTTTAGAATAGCGCACAGTGCCGAAATCCACACCCAGCTTTGGCTGTGAGCATTTACATCAACTGAAACCAGGTGTAAATCCTGGTATGCAAGTTGGATGCAGATCCCCCATCCCCCCCAAAAAAAATTCTATAACACTGTATGCATTGTAAGGAAAGGCCCCTGACTGCCCACGTCCCTCCCATTGTCCCTTTTTCAGATCCATGCAGAAGCACTTAAGTGCTATTCTATATAATAGGGGGCATACATGTAGTTCCACACTGATTTGCCATTTGGGGCTGTTTCAGCACCTTGCTTCCATAATAATGCTTTTCCGCTCAAAAAAATTGGCACGAAAATATTGCATGACGCTAGGCACCATGTATAGAATTCCCTAGTAAATGTTTTGTGTCTCTTTTTTAGAAAGCCAACAGAAATCTATGTGCCTTCATAAAATAGCCTTTCAGAAGTATCTCTAATAGCACAAATTCTGTGACCCCAAAATTACAGCGTTCTGAGGTGTAAACGCGTGCATATATTCAGTGTATGTAATGCATATGTTATAGAAAAAGCAGACAACAAGAGTGGTGATGATCTGCACACCAATGTAGAAGCAAGCAATGAGCAGACCAGAAATATAGACGTGCTGGGCAGTTTATTAATACAATTATCTTATGTGGCCATGTTTCGCCCTACGGCTGCATCAGGGGTGAAAACTAATAAAACAAATGAAATGAATATAATTAATCAAAATGATAGAATAAGCAAATAACAATAATTAAACCTATCAAATTAAAAGGATAAAATCATATAAAATGACAACTAATTAAAGTAATAGTGATAATATTAAATGTAAATAAATGGCACAATAAAAAGTAAAACATGCATGTGCATAATAGCTATATATATATAAGCAAAACAAAACTGAGACTAATAATACATGAGTTCAAAGAAAAAGCCAAAGAAGTCAGAGAAGCTCAGTATTGCTGCTGCTTTTGGTTTTTAATAGACCTGTTTGGCTCTTTTTTACATTTATTTAGAGACATTACAGCTATTAGGGAGAGGAGTGTGGTAGCCGTGTTAGTCCACTCTTAAGGTTATCAATAGAAATCTATTGATAACAGCTATTAGGGGAAAGCTGTTTTTTTTTCTCCCCTGTAGGTATGCACTTCTCACACATCTTTGACTTCTCCTTTGGCTTTTTCTTTGAACTCATGTATTATTAATCTCAGTTTTGTTTTTTATATATAGCTATTATGCATTATGAATAAGTGGACTAAGCTAAAAACCAATGAATTTTACAGATTTTTGCACATGATTGGTCCATCCTCATTGGCCACATGAACAATTGGGCCTACCACCTCAGGTGTGAAAAATGGGTTAGCCCATTTGTCTATAAGACCATCTAGTTGTAAGAATGGAAATGGCAGCATAATAGTATGTTGTTGGATATGTTCTGGCATCTTGCAATTTCTTTGTGTACAGGAAGTAAAGAATCTCCAAAGGATAGAAGCAAGGCCAGGATGGTATCCTGTGGATTTGTTTGTATGTGTGATTTACACTTGGCCTTTCTCCTGAAGTGGCCTTTGCAAATGCTAATCTGAAAATGTAGTTGAAGTCTGGTGTGAAATAGTTGACAGCTTATCAAGAGGGGTCTCACCCCCTTCACCCCTATCCCCTGTATCTCTGAACATTAGCAGCAAAGATTTAAGAGGATTTGCAGTTGAGGCCCAAGTTCAGGAAAGCCTCAAGGCCCCCATAGGCCAGACAGTGAAGGAGAGCCAGCAGAAAGACATTCACAGGAGAATCTGTTTCTCCACTATTTTAGTGCTTTATGTTTTGTCTTGCATAACAGTGTACAGAAAAGAAGCAGGCCTTTCACCTCTTTGTAGAGATTTCTTTACAGTCTTTCTGGCATTTTAATAGCTCTCATCTAAGAGGTTAGAGATGACGAGCAAGTGACAAAAGCAAGCACCCCCTTCAAAGAAGGCTGTTGAACAAGACAGCACTTGTGGATACATTGCAGAGGTGGACAGCAGGGAGGGCAGCCTCTTAAAGAAAGTTCCAGGCCTTTTGCTCTAGATACAGAAAAGACTGTGCTAAAAGCAGGGAAGAAGGGCCGGCTTTAGGGATAATGGCACCTTATGTGAGTGCCACACTCCCTGGCAAATTATTTTGGGGGTGAAGGAGGAAATCCTAACCACCTCCTAAGAAGAAATGAGTAAAATTACTGGTAAATATTCAAGTTACACGTGGAGTGGAGGAGTGGCCCAGTGGTTAGGGTGGTGGACTCTGGAACTGAGGAACTGAGTTCAATTCCCACTTCAGGCACAGGCAGCTCCTTGTGACTCTGGGCCAGTCACTTAACCCTCCACTGTCCCAGGTACAAATAAGTACCTATATATAATATGTAAGCCGCATTGAGCCTGCCATGAGTGGGAAAGCGCAGGGTACAAATGTAACTAAAAAAAAAAAATAAACCATTTTAAGCAGGATGTGCTAAGAACCAGGGAAAGCAGGAGATAAATCCCATACCACCTAGTGCAACTTCATCTAACTTTAGAGAAAGCACTTTGGGCTCTTTTTATTAAGCAGCATTTCTGGCAATCAGTGGACCTTAATTGCCTCTATCACACATCAAACCACATTAAGGGGACGAAGGTTTTGCAGGTAATGGCTGTTGAAAAACCACCATGGTAACTGTAGGACTGAAAGGAGGGTATTCTTAGCGTGTGGGGAGAGCTAGCCCTGATATTACCATGCATTAACGCAGTGATAGATAATTCAAAGAACTGGTTACTTAACTGTGGTATCACTCCTGCCCAAATGCGTATCCTAGTTTTAGATATAAGTCACTCAAGACTCCTTGGGCATTGAGTTTGATTCGTCGTGAAGGTGAGCCTTCAGTGGAAGGGTTTATTGTCTCACTTTTTGTTCTGCATTAGGGCTATGGGGAGGCTATTGTTGGGCCATTGGTCCATCAGGAATTTAAGAGCCCCCAAGATGAGAGAGGAGCCTTTAAAAAAAAATAGGGTGGGGGAGAGGGCACTAAGTCATCAGGCTTTTCCCTTTAATTATGGGAGGAAGCACTGAGTGGAGTGGAACGGGTAGACATTAATCGCTTTTTTACTCTTTCCAAAAATACTAGGACTAGGGGGCACGCAATGAAGCTACAAAATAGTAAATTTAAAACGAATCGGAGAAAATATTTCTTCACTCAACATAAAATAAACTCTGGAATTTGTTGCCAGAGAATGTGGTAAAAACAGTTAGGTTAGCGGGGTTTTAAAAAAGGTTTGGATAGCTTTCTAAAAGAAAAGTCTATAAGCTATTATTAAGATGGACTTGGGGGAAATCCACTGCTTATTTCTAGGATAAGCAGCATAAAATGTATTATACTATTTTGGAACCTTGCCAGGTACTTGTGACCTGGATTGGCCACTGTTGGAAACAGGATACTGGACTTGATGGACCTTTGGTCTGTCCCAGTATGGCAATACTTGTGTTCTTATTCTTTTTGTTTTGTAATATGGCAGGCCCACCATCCTGTGCTTCTGTAATTGGAAATGTGTGATGTCCCAGTAGCATCTGCATTACTGCAGGATTTTACTAACATGCTTACGCTGACCTCCAGTTCATTCTTGGCACCCATCCTCCCCCTACCCCTCTGACAAGAAAAAAGCTATGGCAGTGTTTCTTATGAGCTGGCAGAAGAGGAAGCAGACAGTCATAGGTAAGAAGTATTGGAAGCTCTGCTGGCAGGAGGATAGCAGCTGTATGTTCCAGGAGGAAGATTTTAGGCCAGTTCTGGATTTCTGACAACCTCATCCTGATGCTTTAGAAGATCTGAAGTATGGATTTCAATGGGTAGAATCAAGGACAACAAATCCCATACTGCTTTGTGTTGCAAGTTTAAAACCAGGACTGGCCAAAAAGTCTCCCTCCTAGAACTGGATCACTTGGCAGCTCTGTGCAAGTGGAAGAATGGATCGTTTGGGGGGGGGGGGGGGGGTGGAATAAGGTTGGGTTTGAAACTGTGAAGGATCACTGCAGTGGACGTCAAAGAAGACACAGCAGAATTGTTCTCTCTTGGAGATCCACATCACCAAAGTTGCACATCTGAACTGCTAGCCCTGCACGCAGTGGCGTAGCAAGGGTGGGGCGGTGGGGGCGTTCCGCCCCGGGTGTCAACGGGTGTGGGGGGGTGCTCTGCTCCGTCCATCCACACCCCCCCCCCCAGCATGGAACCGCCTTCCCCCCCTCGACACAGTCCCCACCTGCCAACCAGGTTCCAGCTCCGTCCACCCCTAGCGTGGCGCCGCCTCCCCCCCCCACGCAGTCCCCACCTGCCAACCAGGTTCTAGCTCCATCCACCCCAGCGTGGCACCTCGCATCTGCAGCGCTACTGTAAAAAGAAGAAAATCGCCTTGTCATCGGCCCTTCCCTCACTGTGTCCCGCCCTCTGACATAACTTCCTATTTCCTTGAGGGCGGGAGAGTGAGGGAAGGGCCGACGACGAGGCGATTTTCTTCTTTTTTACAGCAGCGCTGCAGATGCGAGGCGCCACGCTGGGGTGGACGGAGCTGGAACTTGGTTGACAGGTGGGGACTGCGTCGGGGAGGGGGGAGCTGGCGCCACGCTTGGGTGGATGGAGCTGGAACTTGGAAGGCAAGTGGGGACTGTGGGGGGTGCCATGCCGTGTTGCCCTGCACCCGGGGGGGGGGGGGGGGGGGAGCAGTGGTGATCCACCCTGGGTGTCAGGCAACCACGGAACGCCACTGCCTGCACGGAAGGATTGAGGCATGCCACCTGGACGAATCTCTTTGTAAATGTAGTTAATAAATCTTAATCCCTCAGTCAGTGAATCGGTTGATCAGGAAGTACATTTGCTTTGCAGGATATCTTTCAAACTGTGTGCAGGATACTTAGCAGAGCAACCAGGAAGGATGTGCAAGTGCATTAAACAGTGGAGAGATGATAGCATGGAGGACCTCATCTTGTACTATAGAGAATGTTTGTCAGGCTGTGTGTGGAATGCAGGGCTCAGATTTAGGTACCCATCCTCAGAAAGTATGTTTGGATTTTAGACAAGCTGTAAAGAAGCCACTGAACTAATAGAGGACACCTGGGCTTACATATTTATTTATTTCATTTTATTCGTGACTTGATATACCATCTTAACTGACTTTAAATTAAATTAAATTCATTTAATTTAATTATGCTTGCGGTTCATTGGGTATTTGATGTACCACTGTTCACAGCAAAATGAATCAAAGCAGTTTGCAGTCTGGATAATGCTGCAGAAAATCAGTACAGACTGCCACGGTGACACCCAGGTAGCACCGGACCGGTCTATGGGTGGGGTAACGATAGTCCTATCAGTTATCCAGTTATCGGTGATATTCAGTTCACTAACTGGATAGCTATTCAGACAGATATGACAACAGAAAGGCTGTTCTAATGTTACCTAGCTAGCTGTTAGGATATTAGGCTACATATAGTTAATCTGGATAGTACTGTCAGCAGCACTGAATCCAAACATTTAGAGGGGCATTTTCGATATGACATCTAAGTCAGACTTTGGACGTTTTGCGCTAAACGGGCAAAATCCAAATAGGAAATGTAACCATTTTCAAAAAAGCAAAATGTCTCTTTTTTTTTTTTTTTTTTTTTACACCATTTGTAACAAGGTTTTGTGGTCTATGCATTTGTCTTTTCAGGCCATTTTCAAAAAGAAAAAAAAAACGCACAAGTGAAAAACTTGGAAAATCAATCCATTTAGATGTAGGAGGGGCCAACATTTTTAGCAGACTGGTCCCCCAGATATCCCAGGAGAGCAGTGGGGCACCCTAGGGGGCACTGCTGTGGACTTCACATAAATGCTCCCAGGTATACATCTCACCATTGCTCCTTTATCTTGTCTGTTGAGCCCACCCAAAACCCACTACCCCCAACTGTATATCATTACAATTTCCCCTATGGGTGAAGGGGCACCTATATGTGGATACAGTGGGTTTATAGTGAGTTTTGGAGGGCTTACAGTGTCTACCGCAAGTGAACAAGGTAGGAGGAAGTATGGGCCTGGGTCCGCCTGTCTACAGTGCACTGCACCCACCACCACACTACTCAAGGGACCTGTATGCTGCTGTAATGGACATGGCTATAACGTCTGAGACTGTCATAGGTGCTGATGAGTATTATTTTTATTCACACCTCTTGGGGTGGGGGGGTCAGTGACCACTGGGGAAGTGAGGGGTGTCACCCCTGGTTCCCTCCAATGGTCATCTGGTCATTTAGGGCAACTTTTTGTGCTTTATTCATTCTGAAAACAGGTCTAGACCAAAAACGTCTTGTTTTTAGTCCTGGATGGTTTGGTTTTGTTCCATTATGGATGTAAAACGTCCAAGTGTTAGGCACGCCCTAATCCTGCCTTCAAAATGCCCCAACACACTCCCTTGTGATTTGGATGCACTGCAAAATAGGTTTCAAAAATACCGATTTGGATGTTTTGAGAAGAAAAAGGGAAATGGGACTTGATATACCGCCTTTCTGTGGTATTTTGCAACTACATTCAAAGCGGTTTACATATATACAGGTACTTATTTTGTACCTGGGGCAATGGAGGGTTAATGACTTGCCCACAGTTACAAGGAGCTGCAGTGGGAATTGATCCCAGTTGCCCAGGATCAAAGTCTGCTGCACTAACCACTAGGCTACAAAACATCCAAATGGTGCTTTATGACACTTTTGGGATGTTTTTCTCTTTTGAAAATGAGCCTCTGCGTCTCACTTCTAGGCATGTGCTTGACATGTTACACAAGTATTCTAGAATGAAAAGTATGCACATACGTTTCCTTATAGAATACAGGCTACAAGAAGGTGTGCTGTAGTTGCCTAAATGGAGGTGCCCCGTTATAGAATTGCCCTCAAAATGAACAGACTGTATTTGGTGACATTCTTGGAACTGCCACAGAAACCTCCAAACAATGTTCTTCTTGGCTGCAGAGAGCTTTCCAAGCAGACTGGCTGTAATTCCACTCCAGCGTTGCCTGTTTTACAGTGAAGGCGGTGGACAGGCGCTAGCTCTAAACAAATTGGGAGTACTTGGAAAAACAAATGACGTAACTGCTGCGTTCCACCTAAAAACTTAGGATATGACACAGAGTGGCGATGCTGCCAACGTTCAGGAAGGAGAGCTGAGGCTTACTTATTTTTCCTTAAGCTTAAGTACCTGATGAATGTGTCCTGTTGACCAAATCTGTTTCGTTTTTTTTTGTTTTTTTGAAGCAACTGTCAAAAGTTTGTTGCTGCATTGGTTTCAGTGATGATAATTATAAAGCAAAAAAGGGAAAGGGGAGCTGTAGAGAATTTCCAAACTGTCATTTCTAGACAGAAGAAATTAGGTCAGAGGTCTTTCCCTTTTCCCTGGCACAACAGACAGCTGTACAGGGTTATAATAAAAGGGGGAGGGAGGGAACACTTTTCTCAAGAGCAGTCCAATTTTTTTTTTTAATTCTGTAGGCAAATGACTGTAGGCAAACTGCCTGTTTCAACTTCCTAGGAAGTTTCATTTCTTATCCTCCAGCTGTTAAGTGTTTAATGTGTAAAACATTTTTATACTGCACATCTTTAAATATAAGCAGTTTACAAAGCTGTTGAGTGCTTCAGGTTTACAGGACATGGCTGTTTGCTTAGCTGATTATACAGTGGGTTTAAACTGAAAGAATACCAGAGGACCATCAAATCTAACTTCTCTGCCTAATGGCTTTTTCTACATGATAATCCAGGGAGGATCCACCCCAACCCCCCATGCCACGCCATGCAACTGCAGTGAATTCCACACTAATGAAAAAGTACTATTTCCTGACCCCAGATGTGGCAACAAGCTCAGAATCTCTGGATTAGCATTTGCAATCAGTATCCTATGGCAAAATACATACTGTGATAAATGTAATCTCTAACAACTGTTAAATGTAAGCCACATTGAACCGAAACTCAGTTTTGGATAATTTGTGAGATACAAATATGAATAAATAAAAAATAAGGTGATGGTAAAACAAATATTGAGCTTTCACTTGTATCTGGCCCATTTTACAAAACTTATGCATGTAAGTGCTGCTAATTAAGTAGTGAGGCCTCATTTTTAACTTGAAGGTGGAAGTGGAGTCTGTCTGTGAGGACAAAAGAAGGATGATTGCCTTAATCCCCGGTGTAAAGCCGTGTCTGAAATGAGCATTTTTTAACAAGCTATGCATATATTTGAGCTGGTGTAAAACCCGACATTCCCCCCCCCCCCCCCCCCATATGTGTTTTCCACTAGTATAATGGGGGGAAATAGGCATATAGATTTTAGTCATAAGAATAGCTATACTGGCCCAAACTATAGGTCCATCTAGTCCAGTATCCTGCTTCCAACAGTGGCCAATCCAGGTCACAAGTACCTGGCAGAAACCTAAATAGTAGCAACATTCCATACTACCAATCCCAGGGCAAGCAGAGGCTTCCCCCATGTCCATCTCAACAACAGACTATGGACTTTTCCTCTAGGAACCTTTTTTAAACCCAGATACACTAGCCGCCGTTACCGCATCCTGTGGCAACAAGTTCTACTCAAGGCATACTTTCTTGAAATCTCTGTGTAAATAGTTGCTTGCTGAAATCAGGATGTATGTAATGTATGTAAATAAACATATGTACTTCTAAAATAATGGCTTTAGTGTGACAGCCCCTGCTTTGATGCTCAGGAGAAACAAATGGAGAAAAAGAGACAGAAAGAAAGCAGCTAGTCAAAAGAAGAAACCTAGAAGCAGATTTTTAAATACTGGTCCCTGCTCTAGTATTTCAAATGTAAATTAGCTGGTATTAAAGTTTATTGCTGGCATAGGGTCCAGGCTAACCACCAATAATCGGAGAGCAAAGTAGTTATAACTCAGTGTAATTAATCCAAAATTCTTTTCTCCTAGAACTGTTAAAGTAGACATTTGATGAGGAATTATGATTTAAATAAACAGAAGCCGTAACCACCCTGAGGAAAATCATGGACTTTTTTTTAACAAACCTCAATGGGGATTCTATCACAGGCTTCAAAAACAATAGTGGAAAACAACTCAAGGGAGAAAAAACCCACCATTGAAAAACCCAGCACAGATTCAAATAATCCTAAAAACCAACATGGCCACTTAACTCGGTTCCATATTAGTCACAAATATTATAGTTCCACCCTCCTGTGCTCCCTGGCCAGGGCCAGTACTGGGAGAGGAAGGATATGTTTGCCCTGGCCACCATGCTGCAGAATTCATTTAGAGTTAGCCTGCACCCCTAATGTCTTGTAAAAGTTGTGAAGTCTCTCACTTCCTCAGGATTATGGGCACATGACATGGCTGAGCATTTGGAGATATTCATCCCATGGTTTGAATATGACACTATTTGGAGGGGGGGGGGGGGATATTTGGTTCTGCCCCACGAAAGGGTATTCCTATCTCTGTCTTTATTTATTTTTACATAAGTCTGAATTAGGGCTTCTGTCTTAACCATCTTGTTATCAGCTCATTGCGTGTGTGGAGTTGTAGGTCTGATTCTTAGAAAGCTCAATGGACCAACTGGAAAACTCCATGTCTCTGGTAGAGTAAAATCAGGACTGGATTGATCTGTTTTGTTGACCTGGGGTAAGGTGATTTAATGGGCCTAATATGGAAGATGTGGCAGGCTGCCCTGAAAAACCACACAGATATTCCATTTTGTAAAAAGAAACTATCTTCACCTTCAGATCCCGAGTAGCACTGTTTGACAGCATTGTACTGTTAAGGTAACATGTAATGTTGATTCTTGGATTGTCGAAGAATGTTGCAGACAGACCAATGAGTATTTTATGTTCAATAATTTGTATTTAAAAAATGAAATACAACATACAAATAGAACAACGAGACCAAGGTCAAATGGTACATAGCAATGCATGGAATCAATCTGTATTTTAATGAAGAATGTATATGCGTTTGAATCATCCTCTGTTCCAGGAGTTTCTAAACCTGTTCTGGGCAGGGAGCCCCAGCCAGTCAGGTTTTCAGGTTATCCGTAATGAATATCTATCAGATAGATTTGCTTACCAAGGAGGCAGTGTATGCTTACATCTGCTCTGGGGATCTCCAAGCATCAGCCCTATAAAAGTGGGACCCGGAAAATCCTTTTAATTTCAGTGCTTGACTTTTCTAAGAGGAAAGAGTGTGTTGACAGGAGGTGTGCTGTTCCAATTTTTCCTTGTCACTTTGGATGTTTTTCACTATAGCATCCTCACCATAAAACTGTGACATGCCAAAAAGCATTTTATGCTTACAATTGGTTCTCCAGCAAGGCCTACCACAGTGAATACAAATGAGCAAAAAAAGAAAAATGAGAAATGGTTATAGAAACATTTTGAAAGCTCAAATATTTATCAGCACTGTACAATAAGTGTCAAAAATGATTTTTTTCTATTGTTTGTGCAGATCATCCTTATACGCCAATGTGCACCTGTGTTATACATAAACAATAGAATATTATTATTTTATTCTAATCCATCTCTTTAATTGCTTTTTCTCTAGAATCTTATGGCAAGAGCCTTGTATGACAATGTTCCAGAATGTGCAGAGGAGCTGGCCTTCCGGAAGGGTGACATTTTGACTGTCATAGAACAAAACACCGAAGGATTGGAAGGATGGTGGCTCTGTTCTTTGCATGGTCGGCAGGGCATTGCTCCAGGCAACCGTTTGAAGCTTCTCATTGGTCCGACAGTGGATAGTTCAACAAATCAGGATGTGTCTAATGCCACACCAGTGCCACAGTCCTTCCATCACCAGCAAGTTTACCAAGTGCCAAGTTCACATCCCTCCTATCGAGACCCAGCTTATCAGGTCCCACCTTCACTTCTGAATCAGGGAATTTACCAGGTACCTACAGGCCACAGTCTATCAGGGCAGGATGTTTACCAGGTGCCACCATCCACACCTAGGAGCCTTTGGGGCATGGACAGCTCTTCTCTGAGTAATAAGGTGTGTATTTAACTAATTTCTTCAACAGCAACTGCCTACACTTCTCTGTAGAGCTAGGTTTCCCAGGATTAAGTCTTAGCATGCTTGATTCAGATATTTCAGCGCCTAAATCTACGCACATCCATTTACACCAGTGAAAACGTGACGTAAATCGCAGCGCCTACATTTAGGTGCACTGGGCCATATTATATAACTAGGCACGTAAATTTCGGAGCGCCCATTTCCACACTTATAACTATGACCCTTTTTGCCTACGCGCGTTAGAAGTTTGGTGCACGTCGTTACAGAATACGCTTAGCGATTTGTGCACTTAAATTCTAATCAGTGACAATTAATGCTCATTATTACTTGTTAAGTGTTGTTATCCGTGCTCATTAGTTTGTTAAATTACATACATGGTTATAGAATCTGTGCCAATTTCAGCGCTGATCTCTAGGTGCGCTATATAGAATCCGAGGGTTAGTGTCCTTAATAGACAGTATATCAAATGGTGGTAAAATTTGAAACTTTCTCACCTTCCATTAGCCCCCCCCCCCCCCCCCCCCCCAGAGAAAACATGATACTTTACAGGGTGTGAAACTTTCTTTTGGTCCAACATAAGATGGTTGTATAGGCCAGGGGTAGGCAACTCCAGTCCTCGAGAGCCGCAGGCAGGTCAGTTTTCACCTGCCTGCGGTTCTTGAGGACCGGAGTTGCCTACCCCTCGTATAGGACCTTTTGAGATGAAATTGGTCTCTATTTCAGAAAAAGAGACCCATCTGCTATGTGCCTGGATTATTTTTTTGGTTGGGCCAGTGAAAGTTATTGCAGCTGGTAAAGAGCCATATTGCTAAGAACTGTACACAATAAGCCACATTTGGAAAAGAGGCAGTCGAAATGTGAGCTCCTAGCTTCCATCGTCAACTTTATACCTTGATGGTGAGCTTTCTGCAGGTGATACACCAATAGCTTTTATCTCGGGTGTTATCTGCAGGACCATAGCTTAGCTTTGAAAACTGACACATCACTGGGCTTTCAGATGATGCCTGCATTTGTCATGTGCTTTAGTGGAGCTGCAAGTTATGTGCTGATGATCCAAACATCGCCCTGAACTGGGTGATTGCCCAATGAGTTCAGTCCAAGACTTGAGCGCAAGCAAGGGTGCTAGAGGAAGTGTGTTAGAAATATGGGATCTGTGGAGTTAAATAATAAATGGCTTATTTCTAGACTGCCGTTTATTTATTTTATTTATTGGGATTTATTAACCGCCTTTATGAAGAGATTCCCCCAAAGTGATGTACAGCAGGTAGTTTAACATAAAACTTACAATGTTGTTAACAGTATAACAATAATACATGAGGTAAACTTGAAAACAGTAAATTGAAACCTAATAATAGAACTACCATGAAACATTATCAAAAATATCAGAGATATAATACAATGTTAGCATAAACATTTAAACACAAACATGTAATCATCTCTCTGACCTCATGTGTAACTTTCTTTAAATTAATCAACTTATTTTCTAACTCCTCTTACTCTCTTACCTATCTATATGTTCCTTCTTATACCCTACACTGACTACTAAAATGTTCTATTACATATTGTGTTGACATTGTAAGTAGTATACTATGCCATACTTTGTATTGTTTGAATATTTTACTGCTTTAATTGTCTATTGCTTATATTTGTTTTATTCTTACTGTACACCGCCTTGAGTGTATTCCTTCAAAAAGGTGGTAATAAATCCTAATAAATAAATATAATACTAATTATACACCTAATAAGCATTAGAACATTCAACTAACATAGATATGATGAAAGGGAAATGGGACTTGATATACTGCCTTTCTGAGGTTTTTGCAACTACATTCAAAGCGGTTTACATATATTCAGGTACTTATTTTGTATCAGGAGCAATGGAGGGTTAAGTGACTTGTCCAGAGTCACAAGGAGCTGCAGTGGGAATCAAACTCAGTTCCCCAGGATCAAAGTCCACTGCACTAACCACTAGGTTACTCCTCCACTCCACGTATAGATGATGTAGATAGTGAATGCATTACCCATACCCTACCCACAACCCTTTTCAAGATGAAGTCAAGGCAGTTTACCTTTTGGGGTCAGATAAGTCCCTGTTCCTGAGGCAACAGGAGAAAGCAACTTGCTGAGAGTCACTAGACATTTCGCTGTTTCCCCTTATTCATTGCCCTTTGCTGTAATTGTTGGCTGTCTTTCACTTCTTCCACTTTCCAGCAACCACGGAATAGTGCTACATAGTGCTGAGACATGTCACCTATCACAAATCTGTAAGAAAAATGTGCTAAACAAGACAGCTGGCTGCACAGTTGTTTGTGTACGGGGATGATAGAAGGCTTTGTGTTGCTAATGCAAGTGCACCATATGAATCGAAGAGAACTCCGGACAGATCTCCTAACTATGCCATTCTTTGTTTTAATTGAGAGAATTGCAGATCACTGAGGGTATCGGGGGGAAGGAGGCAGAGGGGAGTCTGGAGTCTCTGCCAATGTGCAGTGAGGCATTGCAACAGTTACATAGTAACTAAGAGCTGTTAGTGTGGCAGCAGTTACTGGTTTAATACTTGTGACCCTTTGAAAGTGTGATACTATCACCTGAGCAGAAGAAGGGGGGGGGGGGGAAGTTTGCAGTTACAGATTTCCTAAGTAAAAAGATGTTAACTGTGCTTGATCTGTGTAAGATAACCCAGCCAAACACCCATGATGCTCATTGTCTTGCGATGGCAGTGCGCTCTGTTAAAGCTAAAAGGCCAGGTTTTTATACAGTTGCACTTTTTTATGTGGCACTGTTTCTAGAAAGAGTAAAATGTTGGGGTTGTTGTTCCAAAACGTGCCATCAAAACTGAACAAACGTAGTTATAGGTTTAATGCTTAGAAAAGTGATGTTAAGCACTGTAAAGGTAGAGCCCTGTATGCAAGTACCAAGTTGTGAATCCCTTATGGGGCTGCCACTTGTGTCATGGTTTAGCAGCGTGGTTTGCCATTGCCTTCCCCAGTCATCTTGAACCCTTGCTAAGCCCCAGTACTCATCTACCCACTGAGAATGGATGGATGGTTGGCTGAGCTGGCCCTGACAGAAATCCCAGTGCAGGATTTACACTCAGTTGTGGTCACAGTAGGCAAGTGGCCTACCGATTACACAACAAGGCCTCATTTAAGCACGGTCAGTCACCACTTAGTAAGTAGGTGGTTTCTCTCACAAGATTACAAGTGAACAGTGTCTGGCACTATGCTTGCTTGCACACAGCAGAGTATGGATTTTGCGACCCTGCAAGGATATCTGGTCTCATAGCAGCCCTCAAATAGGTGGGAAAATGTGGAATACAAGTGAAATAAAATAAATTAATAAATATTTCTTGGTTCTACTTCTGAGCCTGGCCAAAATTGAGCCCTCCTTCCCTTTAAAATTAATTTATAAATAAAATAATTTACAATTTACATGGACATCATATTAAACTTCACAATGTCAACCAGGATGTCACCTCTGTGGGACAGCACGATACAAAAGCAGAACACTGCATCAATGATTTTATGGTGAGAATACTAAAAGGAAATGTTAAGACAATCCAGGAACTAAGACCTTTGAAGTCAAAATGATGAAATATTTTGACATGCACCAGACAGGACTTAACAAAGATCTGGGTTTTCTATCCCATTATAAACCATAAAATTATACTGCTTTGTCACTGTTGTATCAGTCATCCATCTCTCCCTGTCTGTCACTCACCCAGCTCTCCCTTGTTTCTCACCTATCCACCCCACCCTCTTCCTGTGAAACTGTCTTTGGAATGCTTTTGTGTTTCACTTATATTTTGATATTTCTCAACATTTGCTTATTTCTAATCTGAAGAAGAAGAGTTACCGTCAAAAGCTAATCAAAAAATGTATTGAGTTAGTCCAACATAAAAGGTATCATCTTATTTTATTTTAATTCTATTTATTACCTTTAAAAGTGGACTAACACGGCTACCATATCACTTTACTCAAATAAAATAGTGAAACTCCTATACAAAAGTCACAGAATGCAGTGCCATTGGACCTAGAAGATCTACAAGGCTTCACTACATCCCTCTTAGTGTTTTTTTTAACAGAAAGGGAGCGGTGCTTGTGCTCTCCTCCAGACTTCATAGGCTAATGATATTTGCATGCTGGACCCATCTTGGTAGAGGACTGGGCCTGTTAAATCATAAGAGCCATAAGCGTTCCACCTGCTGTGGAACAGCTGAAAGGTGAGGATGGAATGGGCTCTTGGAACAGCTGTCATGAAATTCCTAAGCTTTGGAGCTCATGGGCTCCATTTAAGTACGTTTCCACCATGTGCATTAATGTGGAACAGACACAAAGAGGACAGGGCAGGAAATGCTTGGCTTGAAGTTATTACAGTTAAAACTTTCATCACAGTTTATACTGGCAGGAAGGTCAGACGTTTTCCTTTCTAGACTGAAAGGATTTTTTTTTTTTCATTTTCCAACCTTAGGAATATTTCATTTAGCTCATCTGTCTGCCTCAGTGCATTTTTTTTTCTCCCTTTGGCAATAATGTATTTCCAGAAAATCAAGACTCTCCTTCATTCAACAAAAATGTAGGTATTTTGTTAGCATACATAAACAAAGTGATTTATACATATGTACTTTTTCATTTGGTTGGATCAATGCTGTGAAAGAAACTTACTGTGTTCAAACCATAGTTTGCAGACTACAGAGAACCTCACTGCTATCGTTATTGATGCAAATACCTCTGGAAGACCTGAGCATCTGTTGCTTTCTGTCTCTCATCTCATACTCCTTGGGCTAACAGAATGGCTTAATTTACTTCATAGCCTTGTGCCCAGGAGCGAGAGAAGCCTCATATGTAGCCATGAAAGCAGCTGTGCCTTCCACAGCCAAAAAGCTTTAGATCCACCATGAGAGAGAAAGCAGAAAGGTCAATATATTAACCTGCAGGATATTCTGCAGCAAATGAGCTCCAAAGAAAAACTGTGCACAAAACTTTGCAAGAGAAGATGAAAAAAAAAAAAGATAAAACTTTTTTTTTTTTTTTTGGTGAAAATTGGTTTGTGCAGACAACTCTTAATGCTGGTGTTCATGAAATTCAGAATTGATGAACTGCTTTACATGGCCTTCACTACAGCTGTTCATTTCAGCTATCCCAAAAAATACCTATCTCCAAAAACACTACTAGCAAGATCAGTGATATCACAAATTGCAGACCAGTATTCTCAATGCCACTACTGGCCAAAACGACGAAAGGCCTAGTAACGCAACAGTTAACGGAATACTTGACAAAATTCTCAATTCTTCATAAATCTGAATCAGGTTTCAGACCACAAGACAGCACTGAAACAGTTATAACCACCGTAATAGCAAAATTCAGAAGTATAATATGCCAAGGACAAAACGTATTACTACTACAATTCGACATATCAAGTGTGTTTGACCTAGTAGACCACACCACACTAATGATACTGCTCAACAACATAGGAATCAGCGGTGCAGTGGCAACATGATTCAGTGGCTTCCTAAAGACCAGATCCTACAACAGCCTCATGGATCTCTGAGCATGGGATACCACAGGGATTGCCAATACTGTTCAGTGTAATGATGGTGCCACTCGGAAAAAAACTGGAATTAATGGGTTTCTTTCAACCCATTTATGTATGCAGATGATGTCATCATCTTCATACCTTTCCAGAACAATATCACAAACATTCAGGACAAAATAAAAAATTTCCTAGTAGTATCCAGCCCACATAACCCCACGTCCTACCAAAAACTCACAATCAACCAACAAACATACCACATTGAAACACAACTTAAATTACTAGGAATCATTCTCGAAAAACACCTAACACTGGACAATCAAATATCAACAGTAACATCAAAATGCTTCAGAACACACGGAAACTGAGAAGAATAAGAGAGTATTTTCCTAGACAATCTTTATGGATACTGGTCCAATCAATGATACTATCACAACCAGACTACTGCAATGCAGCTTACATAGGGTGCAAGGAAAACATTAAAATTGCTGCATGGCCGCAAGACTGATTTTCAAAAAATCTAAAGAGCAACCCCACTGCTTGAATCACTACATTGGCTACCAGTCAAGACAAGAATATTTTTCAAAGCAAGCACCCTAATCTTCAAGATACTGTTCGGACTAGCACCCGAATATATGCTTGACATGATTGAACTATCTTCAAAAAATGCCAGCCCAGAAAACAGAAACTACCTACTCCTACATCTACCCAACTGCAGAAACACCATCTACAAAACTATGTACACAGCAGGATTTAGCTACCTGGGTTCCAAATGGTGGACTGCGATACCAAAAACCATGAGAAGAATCACAGATCTCCAGTTCAGAAAAGAAATGAAAACCTACCTCTTCAAAAAATTCTACAGCTAATCACAAATATACCGTCACCTTTAAACGACAAAACTGCTAGTACATTCTTGATAAATTGAGTGGGACTGGAATAAATGGTCAGTAAACAAGTGGCAGGTCTTATGTACACTTTGAATATCATCCTGAGTTGCAGCATGTCCTAGCTTCCTTCAGTTGAAAGCCTTGTATAGTGAGGTCCTTGTGCTAGCAGGGCGAGGATCATTCAGTCAAAGTGTCACAGGATCCCAAACAACTCCTGCAGGACAAGGCACTGCAAAGAAACAAGATTTTCCATGAAAGACAGCAGGTTGAAAAGAACAACTTTGAAAATTTTGTTGAAACTCAGGAGGGGGAATTAGGGTAAAATGGGGGAGAACCAGGTGACAGGGTGGGGTGGGGGGGGGGGAGGAGCACACCAGAACATTAGTAAAATGCAACTAGTTCCAAGAAATCAAGTCAGTCAGTCTTGACAGGGACACAAAATTCAAC
Source organism: Microcaecilia unicolor (assembly GCF_901765095.1). NCBI lineage: Eukaryota > Metazoa > Chordata > Amphibia > Gymnophiona > Siphonopidae > Microcaecilia > Microcaecilia unicolor. Next base: position 396,290,903 of record NC_044031.1, on the reverse strand, counting down.
ATTACATCTACTGCAATGTGTACTGAACTACCTTTTCCTAAATGAGCACGCAGCTCTGGAACGCGTTGCCACGCAACCTGAGAACTGTCAAATTTCCGCAAACTACTGAAAACCTATCTCTTCGACAAGATATACAACAAAGATCAACACATGCAACTGTATAATCTTTGACTTATCCAGAAATGTTTCTTACTATCTTTTGCTTTAATACTATCATTTAACCCAAAACTCTGTTAATAATAAATGTATGTTCCCCTCTATTTCCCATATCCACGATGAATTGTAAGCCACATTGAGCCCGCAAAAAAGTTGGGATAATGTGGGATACAAATGCAATAAATAATAATAATAATAACTCAAGCAAGGCTAGGCCTCTTTCCCAGCTAACCAGGAAATAACTTATTCTTTATGTAGTTTCAGTGAATATCATCAAACATAGTGAACTTTGGTTTTGGAAAGCCCAGTAGATTCCCATTTGTGTGTGTGTGTATTCATTAGTACATTTTTTTTTCTGTAATTTTGGCTCCCTTGTAGTGAACACTGGCCAGTGTGTGTGGATGCAAGTAACAGTCTCACCATAGGCACATGACATCGTCCATCCTCTGTACAGCACCACTTAACTGACAATCTTGGCACGGGAATCCCCAAGGTGCAGTCCATGAGACCCTCTAGTCCCATAACATCACCTGATTATCTGCAAAATGAACTAAAAACCTCTCTTGGCCTGATCTGGGTGGGTGCACTACCTCTGGACTGTGATCTCTCTAATTAAAGATAAAACAGAACTTGGTTACTACTACTACTTATCATTTCTATAGCGCTACTAGATGTACGCAGCGCTGTACACTAGCTAATATTTCTATTACTTCGGTCCATAGAGGCAGGAGGCATACAGTCACTGCAGCACTCTCTTCCACAGGTTTTGAGGCTCTTGTGGTCTCTGCAGCCCACCACAGCTTGTTGATGCTGACACAGCTGCAGTCTTTCCTTGTCTTTCAGTGGTAGCTGCTCCTTTTTTATCCAGTGCAGACAGGTCCTGTCATTCATCAGTGCAGCCCCAGTGGTGGTAACCTGTCAGAGATTTGCTCTTGAAGCCTGCTCTCCTTTGCACTCTCACAGCTCTTTCGGGGTTCAGCTCCCGGCTGCAGTTTGTCATTGGGCTGTCTGAAAGAAAACCAAGCTACAGAAGCCAGATTCTCAGGCTCTGAAGCCTTACAGTGCTTCCCTTACCTTCTTGCATCGCTAGTTTACTAATATCACTCTGCTGTCTTCTGTTTTCTTCTCTTGATGGAGGTACTTCCTTTTCTTCAGTTCAGCCATAGACCTCTGCTTTGCCTCAGTGTTCTGCTTTGTTTCCCTCATGTCCCGTCTCTCTGTCTTCTCAGCCTGTCTTCATTTGTCTTAATCAGAAGAAGGGAGAAGGGTCCATTTTCTTCCTTCCGGCTCCACAGACTTTTTCTTTTTCAGCACTGGTCCCTTTGTTCTTCTGGCTCCTGGATTTCTTGCCAGAGTATACAGTCTGTTCTCTTTATTCGTGCCTTTGGATTTTCTATTTCGCTTATCCGTGGACATACAAATAGCGACCGCTGTTTGTGGTATTGTGTTCGTGTATTCACAGACATGCACCTTCACGTTCATGTTTTTGGTGTTTGCTTGTTTGCTTCTGGAAACTGCCACTATCAGGCTTATTTTCGAAAGTGATCGCCGGGCATCTTCCGACATAAATCGGGAGATGGCCAGCGATCTCTCAAAAGCGGCGAAACTGGTATAATCAAAAGCTGCTTTTTTGACACCATCGCTGCTTTCCCGTCGCCGAGCCGGTGAAAGTTCAAGGGGGCGTGTCGGCAGTGTAGCGAAGGCGGGACATGGGCGGGCATGGGCATGGCTACCAGATGGCCGGCTTTCACAGATAATGGAAAAAAAAACGGCATTAATCAGTATTTCGCCGGGTTTACTTGGTCCTTTTATTTTCACGACCAAGCCTCAAAAAGGTGCCCCAACTCACCAGATGACCACCGGAGAGAATGGGGGATGACCTCCCCATACTCCCCCAGTGGTCACCAGCCCCCTCCCACACTAAAAAAAATAAAAAAACTTTTTTGCCAGCCTGTATGCCAGCCTCAAATGTCATACCCAGCTCCCTGACAGCAGTATGCAAGTCCCTGGAGCAGTTTTTAATGGGTGCAGTGCACTTCAGGCAGGCAGACCCAGGTCCATCCATCCCCCCTACCTGTTACACTTGTGGTGCTAAGTGTTGAGCCTTCCAAACCCCCCCCCCCCAAAACCCACTGTACCCACATGTAGGTGTCCCCCTTCACCCATAAGGGCTATGGTAGTGGTGTAGAGTTGTGGGGAGTGGGTTTGGGGGGATTTGGGGGGCTCAGCACCCAAGGTAAGGGAGCTTTGCACCTGGGAGCTATTTGTGGGGTTTTTTTTTTAAATTTTTAGAAGTGCCCCCTAGGGTGCCCGGTTGGTATCCTGGCATGTCATGGGGACCAGTGCACTACAAATGCTGGCTCCTCCCACGACCAAATGTCTTGGATTTAGCCGGGGTTGAGATGGCCGCTTTTAGCTTCCATTATCGCTGAAATACAAAAGCGTCCATCTCAAACCCGGCTAAATCCAAGGCATTTGGCCGGTTCGAACTGTGTTAGTGAAACAAAAGATGGCCGGCCATCATTTTCGATAATATGGTTATGGCCAGCTGTTCTGCCCGCGATCTATTTCGCTGGCGCTGTTGGATTATGCCCCTCTATGCGTCCTAGAGCAGCCAAGAGGAAAACATACATACAGTACTGTAAATGCCTTTTCTTCATTGCCCCCCAAAAGCTACATGCAAAATGGAATAAACATACAGTACAGCTGTTTCCATCTGAATGATACAGAGGCACAATGAGAAAAAGGGACCTGCCCCAGGGATCAATAGAGACTTTTCAGTAAATAATACAGTACAGCTTGCTTCTGGAAACAGCCACCAAGTGTCCTAGAGCAGCCAAGAGGGATACAGTAAGTGGTTTTAAATCATTGCCTCCAAAAACTACTTGCAAAATAGAACAAACATATTTAATATGATGACCAGATTGACAAGAACTGCTTCCATCCGAATGATACAAAGGCACAATGAGAAAAAGGGACTTGCCCCAGGGATCAACAGCAGGTTCACAATCTAAGTTTGTAACTAAGGCAATGGAGAGTTAAGTGACTTACCAGAGGACACAAGGAACAACAGCAGGATTTGATGCATTGTCTCCTGGGTTTCAGCCCAGTGCTCTAACCACTAGACTACACCTTCACTCTGTAAAATAACAAAATTCTTGATCATTTTGAGGCTGTTGCCATATTTTACCCTGATCTCCTGGTTCTTTATATCACTGTCCAATAAAACCTGCTGAGATTTCAGGCAGTGGATATACAACATACATTTACACCATACTAAATTACTGGGAGTTGATATATGCTGGGTTATTGCATGCCTTAAGGCCATATCATCTAAGCAGACGCACAGGCTACGTGGTGTTCCCAACTTGAAAACAGGAATATGCTGATCCAAGTTGCTAAGCTATTTAAAAATTGTAATTAATGCTAGCTGGAACCCATCTGAGAGGTCATCTAGTTCTGTTGCCAAGGAAGATTGCTTATCCACTCACTGGCAGCTCAGTTCTCCTTCATCTGTCTTCCCACTGGTCACTATCATCTTGTTAACACCTTTCCAAAATAGCTGTGAAAGATTCACAGTTCCTACTTTGGTTGCAAACAGTGTTTAAAAAGGAAAGCTATATTATGACAGTAGGAAAGACCTTCATACCTGTCATTGGGGGCCAGATGCAGTAAACCTAACGAGCCATTAACGAACAAGTAGTAAACCTTGGCATGCACTAAAAGCCATTTTACAACTACGGTAGCAGCTAACGAAAATGGAATGCAGATGAGCAAATTGTGTAGAAACCCTATTGTAATGAGATGCACTAAGCTTTTCCGATTGCCTTAACGCTGGAAACTCTAACGAGAGGTCTGTACCTCTCGTTAGGGCTGTGCGGTATTGAAAACTGATGAAAAACCACTATAAAATCATTCCGCACCCTGCCGCAATAATAAAAAAAAATGCAGTTGAGGCCGGCCATCGGAAAAAGGCGTCCGTTTTTGCCGTCATTCCGCCCCGCCGCAATATTTAAAAAAAAGTGCAGTTGAGGCCAGCCACCAAGAAAAGGCGTCCGTTTTTGCCGTCATTCATCTCTGCAATAATAACGGCTTTTTTGGCCGTGCTTCACTCAGCTGAGAGACCTGGAAGTCTCTGAGCCAATCACAGCGCGTTTAGCTCGACTAAAGGCGCTGTGATTGGGTCAGAGACTTCCTGGTCTCTCAGCTGTGAAGCACTGCCAAAAAATGTTTTTTTTGGTAGTGTTTCACAGCTGAGAGACCAGGAAGTCTATGAGCCAATCATAACGCGTTGTGATTGGCTCAGAGACTACCTGGTATCTGAGCTGAGTGAAGCACTGCCAGAAAAGACGTTTTTATTATTGCAAGGGGCCAAAATGGACATTTTTTTTAATGGCCGGCCATTCCCCCCTTTTTTAATAATAAAAACGTCTTTTTTGGCAGTGCTTCACAGCTGAGAGACCAGGAAGTCTCTGAGCCAATCACAGCGCCTTTAGCCGAGCTAAACACGCTATGATTGGCTCAGAGACTTCCAGGTCTCTCAGCTGAGTGAAGCACGGCCAAAAAAGACGTTCTTTATTATTGTGGAGATGAATGACGGCGAAAACGGACGCCTTTTCTCGGTGGCCGGCCGCAACTGCACTTTTGTTTTTATTATTGCGGTGGGGATGGGGTGAGCAGCGCGGTGTCTTCGGGAGGCACAGGCATATTTGGCATGTACAGAGCAGCCAGCATAACGCTTTGCTGCTCTGCGCATGCTCGACCGGCCGATTGGCCAACTGTTTTACGATGGAATAGAGAATGCAAGTGAGCTACAACAAGTAGCTCATTTGCATTCCCTTTCCTTGATGCATAGCCGTTCCCTACCGATTCGCTATGGAATTCGGTAGGGAACGGCTCTAACGACGACTTTATTGCATCTGGCCCTAAGTGGTAAAAAAATGTCTGAGGTGCTCAGAAAACCCCACTTTCTCAAACCATTGCATAATTTGGTCAAATCAAACGTGCACACCTTCATGGCATGTCTGTTTCTGCACTCGTTGTGTAACACTGAACACAAAGATCATTTTTCATCAATTCTTGACATTTGATTACGTTATAGCACCAGCACTTCACTGAGTGTTTACCAATGAAGCTCAGCATATCATCTTCCTTGTCTCATTTCTGTTTGCCAGAAGAATTTTTTTGAATAGTATTCAGGGGGTTTTTCGCATAAGATGCATGTTTTTTGTTATGCAGTTGAAGAAATTCATGGACACATGCACACGTACACACACCATTGTAACAAGACCATCAAAGTAAAGATTTTGTTCGTTTTGCAGAAAATTGAATCCTCTCTTCCTTCCCGTTCACATTAATTGATTTGATTTGCTTACTTTATTTATTTTTTGTCTATTAGATTGTAAGCTCTTTGAGCAGGGACTGTCTTTCTTCTATGTTTGTGCAGCGCTGCGTACGCCTTGTAGCGCTATAGAAATGCTGAATAGTAGTAGTAGAATGATCATTATGTTGCCATGTCCTCAGTGGCATTGGATGGCTGGATGTTAAACCCTCTTCAGGGTCGGTCTTAGCAAGTGCGGGGCCCTATGCAGACCAATTTGGTGGGGCCCCATCCTAGCCCTGCCCCCACCCCAGCTCCACCCCATTGATAATATTATTCAATTTTTAGAAAAAGTTTTATTTATGAAATTTCAAATAAAGACAAATGAAGCTAAACTTGTACAGAAAAACTGATTGAAATAATAAGCACAATAATATCATGAAACTCCCCCTCCCCAGAAATTATTCAGTTCAAGTCCACTACAATTAGTAGTTCCAATTCTCATAACCCCAGGGGGGGGGGGGGGGTCAGAGGTGCGGACACACAATCTCTCCACTGCAAAACACTATACACAAACTTGTGCAAAAACACAATCATAACCTTACCAAACCATAACAGCACTAATTCCAAGGACAGGACAAGCACAACCTTATGTGTGGAAAGGCAGAACTGTAATTACACCAGGCTCTAAAACACCAATACACTGAGGGCGGGACACTGAGAATGAACGAATCAGGAAGCTTCTCCATTCTGCTAGAGACGTCGGGTGCACTTGGGAGGGGAGGAGCGCTTTCAGCGACGATGCCTGCTGTGCTGTCCAGTGTCCAGTCAGATTCCAGCGAGTCGGCGACGGAGGCGGGTAAATTTAAAAGAAAAAGGATCCTTGTTGGTTGGGGGGGAGAAGAGGGCGCCAGGGCAGGCAGAATAGCGTGTCGTCGGATCGCCGCCGGCCCTGGGAAGAGGCTGACTGAGGCGCCGCGCGGGGCCCTATGCGGCCGCCTCGGCCTAAGACCGGCCCTGACCCTCTTCACCCTTTCTCCATCTCCCCCCCCCCCCCCAAATTGTAAGGATCTCAGACAGAAGGCTGAAAGGGACTGCCCTCAGTGCATGCCTTAGACCCCCTGCTTGGATTATAGCTGAAAAGACGCCAAGATAGGGTTACCATATGGCTCCAGAAAAAGGTGGATAGATTGAGCCAGTCTGGGTTTTACTTCCATTGCTTTCAATGGAAGCAAAATCCGGACTGGATCAATGTGTCCTCCTTTTTCTGGAGCCATATAGTAACCCTCCGCCAAGAGGGATCAAAAGTTCAGGTAACCTTAGCATTGCTTCTAGAAAGAGTCTTCAAGTACTGGTTGCTTGAGGGGGTTTTGTTGTGAGAACCCTGCTGAAGGAAAGCTCCTGTAAAGGTGTGACTTGCAGTACCTGTTTACCTCAGGAATGGGTAAGTAAGTACGGAGCAGTTGTTTTCTTCCAGCACCCGACTGAAATAACTTGTCTTTTTCCGATTAAAACAGCTGAGCAGAAGGCAGCACTGTGGCATGTAATTATAGCACTGACATTGCTCAGAACACAAAGTAGTGGAACACTGCTGCCTCAGCTCTCCCTTCCAAACAAAAACATCTCTTTCCTTATTTTTCCCCAAATTGCTTTGGATTTCTTCAAGCCAGCATAATGGATGACTTAAAATATATCCTAATTGTCAAAGAGGTTTTCAGATCGGCATGTGCGGCTGTTCCAGCAAAACCATCTTACCCAGTGTAAGTCTCCCAGAAAACTCTTGACCACATAAATTCTGCTCTTCTGGATATTATCCAAACCAACTTAATCCAACTTTACAGATGTACCTGAAAACAAAATCTAACAGCTTCTTATACAGTAATTTAGCACTGCTTGGCCTAATAGCAAATGAAAAAAATCTGGACTGCTGATCACAAAACAGTTATTGAAATGGAAGCTGTTGTATACCAAAAAGGGCTCAGATATAGTGAGTTCTCCCTCCCTTCTGCTCCTGACTTCCTGATGAATGAACTGACATGCTTTATTAGGGCCTAAAAGCAGGGCCAGGTGTAAAAAATCACACTTGCTCAGTGGTAGGGCAGGCCTACAGTTACAGTACTAACCTCCATGAAGTCCAATGATTTCATTCATCTTCTTGGAGTGGAGGAGTAGCCTAGTGGTTAGTGCAGCAGGCTTTGATCTGAGGAACTGGGTTCAAGTCCCATTGCAGCTCCTTGTGACTGTGGGCAAGTCACATAACCCTCCATTGCCCCAGGTACAAAATAAGTACCTGAATATATGTAAACTGCTTTGAATGTAGTTGCAAAATACCACAGAAAGGTGGTATATCAAGTCCCATTTCTCTTTCCCCTTTCTTTACTAAAAAGAGGAATGTTTCTGGACCTCACCCTGAGTATGGGCCCTCAGGATGGTATATCCTCTATGATAGCCTCTCACAACACATAAGCCACTGCCCATCTCCTTGGATGCTGAGGCATATTGTGACCACAGTTCTCTCTGAGACCCCGATTCTGATGAATTTTGATAGCTTCAGAAACAAGCTTATTTGGTAACTCTGAGGGTGCGCGTGTAAATATTCTATTCTGTGGTGTTCAGTTGTAACATAGTAGCTGATGGCCAATGAAAGCCTAGTGACCCAATCGGCATAGCTGGAGTAGTGCTGGACTGGTTTAGAGGCTTTCTTACCAATAGGAAATATCAGGTAAAAATGAGGGGAGAGCTCTCTCAGGAATGGTCTCCATCATGTGGTGTCCCACAGGGCTCCCCACTGACTCCAACCTTATTTAAGATTCTGATGACCAATTTGGGTCATAGGTTGGAGCCTTTGGGGCTGCATCCATTCATCTGTGTGGATGGCATAACTACTTTCATCCCTTTAGCTGAAGATATTTCACTCATAACAACTAAAAATCAAACAGGTGTTGGGATCGTTTGCAGTCTTGGGCAAGGTGTGTTAAATTGAAAATGAATACGGGAAAGACTACGTTTCTGCATATTAGTCACCCCCCCGCAATCCAAGTTCTGCTAACAATGTTGTTATTGATGGGACCATCTATAAGTTAGAAACACAGTTGAAAATATTAGGTGTTTCATTTACTTTGGAAATTGAGACGCCTTAGATCGTACTTCAAAGCTGATGCATTTTGCTTGATAGTACAGATATTTATATTGGGTCATTTAGACTATTGCAGTATCATTTATGTAGAATGTACTGCAGGCATTCGCAAGCAAATTCAAATATTGCAAAATACAGTATCCGCTTGAAGTCTCAAGGTTTGAGAGTGCCAAACCTTTACTTATAAACCTCCACTGGTTGTCCATTGACTGCCGATCAGTCTTCAAGTTATGTTGTTTGGTGTTCTCAATTCTTCATGGCTTAGCTCCTTTGTACATGTTACTTATGATTTTGTAATTAGATGAGAACTGTGCCTCTAGTTAATGACATTATTTGAGTTTATAATTCCCTTCACTTCAAGGGGTTGTATACAAAACAGAATTAGAAGGGTCTTTTACCTATCAAGCAGCCAAGTGTGGAATAAACTACTGAAATATATTAGCCATCAGTTTAACTGTGATTTTTTTTTGTGTAGAAAATTTTTAAAACCTGGCTGTTTCAGAAGCTGGTGCTGCCTTGATAGCAGTGCGTGTTGTTTTATGTGTTAATGATCAAATTAACTTGGAGGTTATTCTTACGAGATTATCTGGATGTTATTTTATTGGTTCTTTTATATTGTTCTAATTCTAGGATTATGTCCTACTTCTTTAAATGTGAGCCACATTGATCCATAAATAGTACTTGAGGCATATAAGAACTGGAAGTAATGCAATGTAATATAATTTTTAAGGAGCAAGGCAGTGACAGAAGTTCAAATGTAGGGCCTCCAAGCAAAATATCGGAAAGGGCCCTCAAAGCAAGGGTACCCACCTTAGAAGACTCTGCAGGCAGCAAACCGTGCTTACAGTCTTTTGCTTCTGCAAGAAATGAAACTTTGTTAAGTGGTTTGCTGCCTGCATAGTCCAGGAAGGAGCACAGCGTCAGGGTTAGTGTAGCCACGTTTTCTCCGCCAGGCTGTTTTCTGCTGCCTGTGTTCTCCCCTCCAAGCCGCTGCCCTATGGGCTGAGGCTCCTCTTCTCTGAGGGGGCAGAGAGGGGGAAGGCTGCAAAAATGAAATTAACTACCTCGCAAATGTAATAAGCTGGCCCCTTAAGAAAATAAAACACGTTACCTGAGGCAATTGCTACATTGCTGCACATCTTCCTGTAATCTCTTGTGGTTTAAGGTGAGTAAGGGGGCCAGTCATTTCACAGCATGTAAAAACCTGATTACAAGTTAAGCCAGCCTTGAAGTGTTTTGCAAGGACTGAACTGCTGAACAAAGAACATTCCCCCCCCTCACCCCCGCCTCCCCAAAACCCAAGGCACGAGCAAGTTATGGTTAGTTAAAAAGCAGGCTGGCCAATCCGGAGGTGATTAAAAACCACAGCTTGCTTTTCATTATACTGCTGTTATGTGTAAAGAGATGAGCTCATCATTCCCACCCAGGGTCCAAGGGGGCATGTGTAGGCTTGTTCTTTTTTGAGAATTTACAATGGCTGCCTGTGCAGCACAAGAGCTCATAAACAGTGGCAGAGATGCCAAGTTACCCAGTTCCAGGCTGAAGATTTGGGACAGTCCTGGATTTCTGAGTACCCTGTGCTGCTGCATTATGGGACTTGCCAGCACTGATTTCAATAGGCAGGATCAGGCACTATAGATCCCACACTGCTTTGAGATATAAGGTCAAAACCAGGATTGGTCAAAAAAGTATCCAGCCCGGAACTGGGTAACTTGGCATCTCTGCAGTTGGCTTACTCATAGGAGTCAGCTCTGTGGCTGCAGTGCTCAATACTGAGCAAGCTCCTTCACAGCATCCAGGGAGGGGGAATTTAGATTGTGTTTGGCACCCTCAGTAATTTTGAAATGTTGGCGCCTATGGGCTTACATGTATTCCTTTTCTCATATTGCAGAAGCCCAGCCAGCGAGTTTAAAAGAAGAAATCTGTATGAGTCTCTTCAAAAAACAAAAAAGTGCTGGTTTAGAAAGGATTTCTCTCATTGTCACTCTAAGGGAACAGTCTTGACTATGAAAATGATGACCCCCCTATTTATTTTAACCATTCAGGTTTTGCAGTTATACATTAATTGACAAAATTAATGTGCTGTACCTGGAAAAATCTGGGTGCTGACTGTTGGGGATGTTCCAGCAATTTCCCATTCAATTCATGCAGAGGGAGGGATTTTTTTTTTTTAAACAAGCGTTAAGAGCATTGAAAATAACGCCACGTGAATTTGTGCAACTAACTCCATTGCATTATCTGCAGCGTTAATGGTTAATGCCTGTTTACTGTAAGGTGCAGTCCCTACTCATTCTCTGAACCATTCATGTCAAAGGCAGATATTACTATTATTCTTTTTTATTGTGATTTTATATCCCACAAAACTGGCAGATACTTCCAACGCAGCTTACATCCAGACGCACCCAAAATTTGAGGTACATTTACCAAACCGCACTAGCGATTCCCATGCAGCAATGCCGACAAAGCCTATGCAGAGTGAATGGGTTTTGTCAGCACTGTCGTGCCGGATTGCTAACACGGTTTGGTAAGAGCCCCCTAAACTTGTTATTCTCTAAGGCACCATTCAGGCAGATGATCAAAAGCCCAGCGCTGTTCCAAACAGCGCTCTAAAAATAGCGCTGGAACAGTGCAGGGCATTATTAGATCTATGATCACAGATCTTTATCTCTGATCATGGGGCAGAAGTGCAGGAGAATTGTGCCTCAGTATGCGCTCAGCACAGTCCTCCTGCACTTGTTTCACAGGTCTGGGCTGTCAAAAGTCCAGACCTGTCAAACACAGGGGCTGGAGGTCCATGGGACCACCAGACCCCAATTACCCCTGCCCTGAACAAGGCAAAATGGGGGCTGGAGGTCCGGTCACCCTGACGACCCCCCCCCCCCCCCAGGTTCAAGGAGGGTTGGAGATCTGGTGGGTCTCCAGCCCCCCCTAACTCCCCTCAGTATTTTTAAAAAGTCCCTGGTGGCCGAGTGGGCGACCGACCCCCCCCCCCCCCCCCCCGCGACAGGGGGCTGGAGGTCCGCCAGACCTCCGTTCCCCCCGACACCCCTCACAGTTCATGGAGGGCTGGAGATCCGGTGGGTCTCCAGCCCCCCCCTAACCCCCTAGCATTAGCACTGGTGGTCCAATGTCAATCCCCCTACCTTGAGTTGGAGGAGGGAGGTAGTCTGCCTGCCTCCCTCCTCATCCTTCGACGCCGCCTGCAAAATGGCTGCGCCCAGCCCTGCCCAGTGTATCCTAGGATGCGCTGGGTGGGATTTCACACCATATAAGGGAGTTTCTCGCACTCAGGGATTCTGATCATGGGGCGGTAGCAAACGCAGGCGATAGTATGACACTAACAGCCTCTAGTGCCGGCGTTTGCTTCTGATCATCCTTATGTTTAACAGTTTGGCATGTATTTATTTTTGTGTTAACTGCTAACGCAGGTTACTAAAAAGGGCCCTCTGAACAGTAAAGTACATTAGACTAAAGAGACACAAAGGTGGTTTCTGGAACTTCATTTATTAACTTAATATACCACTTAGCACAACAGTATTAGAACGGTTCTGTATTTATTTATTTGGATTTTGCTCACACATTTTTCAATAGTAGCTCAAGGTGAGTTACAGTCAGGTAGACTGGGTATTTCTCTGTCCCTGGAGGGCTCACAATCTAATTTTGTACCTGAGGCAATGGGAGGGTTAAGTGACTTGCCTAAGACCTCAAAGAGCAGCAGCATTTGAACCGGCCACCTCTGGATTTGAAGACTGCTGCTCTAACCACTAGGTTACTCCACTCCACTGTTTAACTTTGCTTTATTGCTGAATTAGTAATCTGTTAATGCTTTCTGAAATTACTTTTTGTAATTATGTCTCCTGATGCCTGGTTGCTCCGGGCAGCTCTCAGCTGTGCAGGCATAGAAGCTTTTAGTCTGGTGCCCTCTAGTGATATCTCAGTGTAACAGTCAAGAGTGAGTGCAGGAAACCAGAGCTAGCAGTGAGCCTGGATCATTCAATGTGCTGCAGAAACTTTTAAAGCATTATGTGTTAAAAAATTCATAGTTTTATGAGGAGGGGGGGACTAAGATGCTATCAACAAATGAAATTTGTCAGGTTAGGAGGGGACAGCTCCAGTCTGATGCCTTTTCCCTGGGTCATTAAGCAAAAAAGCAGATCCCAGCATAAGAGGAAGGCTGAAACGTACACCTGCCTCTGTCTGTTGCACTGAAAGTGGAGGCAGGGCAGTTGCTCTCAGATCTGACTGTTGCTAATAGCACATGTTGCCTTGTCCTTCAGATGTCTACAAAGAGCTAAGGTGTGGAAAGAAAGGATTAGTTTCAACCAATTTTTCTCACATTATATTTCTATATTCTCTTGTGGAGTGTTTTTGTTTTGAAAAATCAAAGAACAACAACAAAGACACTCCAGGGTGGGTGACAAGTGGAGTGGTGCTCAGATGTCCTGTGTCTGGTGGGAAAGGCTGTCATCTTAAAATAATTACACACTATGGGGGCCTTTTACAAAGCCATGCTAGCGTTTTTAGCTCGCGGTAAAAATCAGCTGGCGGTCAACGCTGAGACGCCCATAGGACGTGGCTTTGTAAAAGACCCCCCCCCCCCCCCATAACATTAAGACATGAAACTTCCTCTGATCTTGTTTTGAAATTTGTGAACCCAGTCTGGGTCCACAGCACAACTCTTTTGAAAACAGGACCAGCTTAGGAGATCTGTATATCTTGAGCTGTATTGCCTTTTTTTTTTTTTCTTGTATTGCAAATTGTGCAGAGGCTTCTATGACCTGTGCCTGTGAATCCCCCTAAGTCTAGAAAGTACCCTGTCAGGTACTTGTGACTTAGACTGACTACTGTTGCTAACAGGATACCGGGCTAGATGGACCCTTTGTCTGACCCAGTAGGGTCCTTGAGCAAGGGCCAGAGGAGGTGGTTCATTTCTATTCTATTTCAATTACTTTGGTTTTGTTTTTGTTTTTTTTTGGAGGGGGGGATTGTTTGTTTGTTTGCTTGATGTTATTTTAGTTGTTTTTGTTTTGTTATTGTTATACCTCTCCTGAAACATTTCTGTGGGCACTCATGCAACTAGTACCTAGCCTGAATCCATGAAGGATTCCCAAAGTCAAATGGAGAGGGACTGTTGCCCATTTTACTTGGCACAGAAGTTAATTACGAAGGGAAGTCTCTCCTACCACAGATTTTAACTGTTTCTTATAAAGTCTGTGATGGCAGATTTTACTGATGACCATTTAGATCAAACAATTCTCATCTTCTGTACTCTTATGGGGGTAATTCTACAAACTAGGCACTAATATTTCCATGTGTGTTAACCACCAATCCAAGTTTCCTAGTTTTATTTTTATTTACTACCCCACCCTTTGGGGAACCTTCAGGGCGGTTTACAGACTAAGTTAACGTAAATAGTAAACAGAGAACAAACCTTGTTATAAAAACAATGACAAGAATGGACCACAAAGGAAAAGAGGGAGAACCCCATTTATGATAGAACAAAGCGGAAAACATAAATGTTTACATTATTAGCATGTGTAGCTATATATGGCAGTATGTCACTTAAGCACAATTCTGTAACAATATGCAGAACTTGTATAACATGTATGTAAAAGGGGGGCTTATACAGGGGCAGGGCATAGGTGGAACCCAAGCTTGCTTGTATGACTTATAGCATACTGTAAGTTATGTTGTACCTGTGGCACTTAGGTGCTAGCATTTACACCAGCTGTATGGCTGAAGTAAGTGATTGAACCTAATTGTTAGGCATGATAATAGTTACAATGGTGTACTGGAGCTGGCTCGCAAGAGCCGGTTGTTAAAGTAAACCCTCCATGGCTACTTTAACACCAGCTCCAAAATTTGGGCTCAGGCCCCCTCCTGAACTCCCTTTTACTTTGCTGGTAGGGAGGCCAAGCCCCACCAGCCTTGTTTCTGGCTCTGAGGAGCATGCTAGTCCATTTATTTGGCTGGTGAAGTTCCAGGATGCTGCTCAGAGCTGGAAAGAAGCAGCGGGAAGCAGTGGCAGTCCATGTATTCGGCTGGCGGGGCTCGGTATCTCTGCCAGCAAAGGTATGCCTAGCATGTGGGGGGGGGGGGGGGGGTAGAGGATGTGTTCCCCCTCAAAACAATTACAGGGCTATCTACGCCCAGAGAGAGAGCCCATTGTTAAAAATTTGCCAGCACACCGATGCCCAGTTAGGCTAGTATTGAGAAAGAATAAGCACCTATGTGGAGGAGTAGCCTAGTGGTTAGTACAGTGGACTTTGATCCTGGAGAACTGAGTTTGATTCCCACTGCAGCTCCTTGTGACTCTGGGCAAGTCACTTAACCCTCCATTGCCCCTGGTACAAAATAAGTATCTGAATATATGTAAACCACTTTAATGTAGTTGCAAAAACCTCAGAAAGGCAGTATATCAAGCATCTATGCCTGATGTAAATGTTTGACCCTCACAGTCGCTCCTCTAAGTTTTTTTTCACTGTTTTCTCATTTTATCATAGTCTCCTTTTTTAAAGTTAAACGCTAACATATTTGATTTCCTATGTATACTTACTTCAAAGCTAATATCAAATCCGATCATATTATGATCACTGTTATCAAGCGGCCCCAGGATCTTGCCGGGTATTTGTGACCTGGATTGGCCACTGGCGGAAACAGGATGCTGGGCTCGATGGAACTTTGGTCTTTCCCAGTATGGCAATACTTATGTACTTATATACCATTACCTCCCACACCAGATCATGCGCTCCACTAAGGACTTGGTCTAGAATTTTTCCTTCTCTCGTCAACTCCTGTACCAGCTGCTTCATAAAGCTGTCCTTGATTTCATCAAGGGATTTTACCTCCCTAACATGCCCCAATGTTACATTTACCCAGTCAATATCGGGGTAATTGAAATCACCCATTATTATTGTTTTGCCCAGTTTGTTTGCGTCCCTAATTTCCTTTAACATTTCTGCATCCATCTGTTCATCCTGGCCAGGCGGATGGTAGTACACTCCTATCACTATCCTTTTCCCCTTTCCACATGGAAGTTCAATCCACAGTGATTCCAAGAAGTGTTTTGTTTCCTGAAGAATTTTCAATCTATTTGATTCAAGGCTCTCGTTAATATACAATGCTATCCCTCTACCAATTCGATCCACCCTATCACTACGATATAATTTGTACCCCAGTATGACAGTGTCCCACTGGTTATCCTCCTTCCACCAGGTCTCAGAGATGCCTATTATATCTAATTTTTCATTTAGTGCAATATATTCTAACTCTCCCACCTTATTTCTTAGGCTCCTGGCATTCGAATATAGGCATTTCAAAGTATGTTTGTTGTTCCTATTTACATGATTCTTAGTACTTGACAGTATTAATTTGCAATCTTTTGTCTGATTTTTATTTTATTTAAGGACCTGATCTACTACGGTCTCTTTTGCAACCTCACTATCAGGATACCCTATCTTCCCTGTTTTGGTGATATCTTTGAAACATACCTTATCCCAAACTATGCGCTATTGAGCGAGTGTCGGCCTTCCCCCCCCCCCCCCCCCCCCCCGTTTCTAATTTAAAAGCTGCTCTATCTCCTTTTTAAATGCCGATGCCAGCAGCCTGGTCCCACCCTGGTTAAGGTGGAGCCCGTCATTTCGGAATAGGCTCCCCCTTCCCCAGAATGTTGCCCAGTTCCTAACAAATCTAAAACCCTCCTCCCTGCACCTTTATCTCATCCACGCATTGCTCCTGCACCCACTACCCCAACAACAAAAAGGTTGAATGGGGTGGTGTCTGGGAGGGGGTCCACCGAGTGCGCTGCCACCAACGGAAATGTCAGAGAAGGGGTCTTTTGGTTGGGTGGGGGAGGGGCAGGGCTGGGACCAGGTCATTTTGGATTTGGATTTGGCAATGACCCAGCATCGAATTTCCAGGTTTAGCACTGGCGGTGGTCAGCAAAACGCTGATCGCTGCTGGCTGAATATGAGGCCCAGTGGGTTTTTTTTTTAAACAGGTTTTTTTTGGCAGGAGGGCAGTAGAGAGAATGGCTACTAGCTCAGTGCTCAATGCTGGTAAGCACTTTCCAGAAACACTAAAATAATGCCGAGAAGGGGGCAAGGGCATTAATTTTCTGCTGATGTTTATTTAGGATTTAGCTCACACCTTTTTTCAGTAATATCTGAAGGCAGGTTACTTTAAGGTACACTAGGCATATTTCTGTCGCTGGAGAGCTCATATTCCATGGGCCCTGTTTACTAAGGTGCACTAGCATTTTTAACACACGTTAAAAATTAGTGCGTGTTAACGCTAGAGACACCCATGCAGCTTAGTAAACAGGGCCCTAAGTTTGTACCTGAGGCAATGGAGGACTAAGAGGCTTGCCCATAATCACAAGGGGCAGCAGTGGAATTTGAAAGTGGCTTCCCTGATTCTCAGTCCACTGCACTAATCAACAGGTTACTCCTGTACTCCATTGTGTGGTTGTGTTATTGTTCTTGTTAAATAACATTGGGGGATTTACAGAAATAGATGTATTCTTTGTAAGACTAAGAGGTGGTGTTGTGTTCTGTGTCGTCTTATATTCTTGTGTGCTTTCTGGGCAAATGGTTTCTCATGGTTTCTTCTCTCCCCACCCTTCCTGAAGTGAGACCTATGATAACTTAATTTGGAGCCAATTTAGAAGCCACAAGAATATATAATCACAGAATACGGAACCACAAGACAAGAAATCTTAAGAGTACTTGTTCTGGAATTAGCATGGCAGTAAAAGGCTGCCTGACGCACTGTGGGATTACAAGGGGTTGCCAACAAAATCAGTAAACTTGCCATTTTGACTTGTAATTTTTGAGCCGGCAGCTGCCACAGGCCTTGCAGGATGCTGAGCCCTGCATTTGACCTTCGTTCTCTGCAAAGAAGGGTTTCAAGGAGGATACAAAATATGGCTGGTGGGAGGCAGGAAGGCACTGTGGGCTGCCACAGCGAGAGGGCCACATTTGCTTTCTGGGGGGATGAGAAAGTAGTCTTTCCAAGAATATAAATAATCTGGAATTTTAGTGATTAAAATCCCATGTGAAACAGATTGCTGACTTTGCTTGGCACCATTCCTCGCATCTTAACCCTGCTGCACATGAAACAGTTTCCAAATTGGCATCCATACTGTTGGAAAACTAAGTTTTCCTATTGAGGATTTAAAATTCATAGCTCTTCAGACAGCTCTTTGTAACTTGCAGCGTCCACGTTGCTTGAGTGAGCTCTTCAGAACTTGATTTGTACAGTATGAAGAACATGATAAAACCACTTCTCAGTGATACAATGGTTATAACATGGCCTTTAAAATAAAAAATCTGTTACCTGCTTCATGTCTTGAGCGGAACAAATTTGTAGAAGAGGTACCAGTGTTAGGCAATGATATCATGTACACTATTCCTTCAATAAACTGCCCAGCTTTATTGATCTCTATCCGATCAATGTTCAGCCTGCAGGGGACAGTGTTTTCTTAAAACATTAGCCACCACAGGCAAAATAAGTTTCAGGTATTCAATGCTGGGCCATGTCTGGAAAGCAACATTGAATATGTGGGGTAATTAAAGTTGTGCTGGCCTCCGGGGCTTACGCGGGTCCCTACCGATTATTCACCAGTCTTATGCGAGTCTCAGCTGAAAATCAGCTGGGACCTGCATAAGAATTTATGCTCAGGTCCGGAGCCCCCCCTCCCCAACTCAGAAACACACACACACTCACACTCACTCACTCACTCTGTTCCGTGAGGCTGCTGCTAGATGTCAAGCAGCCATTTTGAACAAATATCAGTTCCAGAAGGAAATAAGAAAGAAGCCTAGAATAGTTACAAACTAAAAATGTCCATCTTCATGATTTCTTATACTTTTTAAATGTAACCCTGATAGGTTAATATTATTTTTGCTTTTTATTCATTTACCTGGGGAGTGGTATGTATCTTTGCTTATACCCTACACTGGTTGTTAAAATGTTCTATTATGTATTGTGTTGATACTTTGTATTGTTATTTGAATATTTTTGCTGCTGTAATTGTCTATTTCTCATGTTTGATTTATTCTTACTGTACACCGCCTTGAGTGAAATCCTTCAAAAAGGTGATAAATAAATCCTAATAAATAAATAAATGTTCTGGGGCTGGTAGACAGAATCAGGCAGGTGCCGGCAGGAAGAGTGGCTACCAGAGCTGTGAACCAGCTTTGGAGAGAGGCCACATTGGAAGGGACCTGTGTTGGGTTTTGGTGTGATGTGTGTGCGCATATGCTTGGCACAGCTCCCGGACAGAGAGACAGAAGACCCAGCCAGGAATAAAGGGAGTTGGACCGGTGCCAGGAGCATGACTAGACCCGCAGGGAGGACAGTGATGGGAGAAGGCCCAGAGAGGCTCCCCTAAAGAATTGCATGCGGGGGCTAAAGCGCACTGTGAGTTGCATTCACACATGCACACGGGATAGGATTGATGGGCACGTGTATAGCTGCTGGTTCGTGAGAGCAGAGCGGTACAGTGTGCTGTTTTGGGAGAAAAACTGAAAATTGAAGGAGTTAAGGTTGAAGAAAGATCCTGGCAAGATCAGGACCAGTTGTGGGCAATATTATTGGGAACTTTTGCTGCAAGGATAAAAGAGTTTGAGGCTGCAACTGGCTGCAGGTGATGATGGCTTGTACTGCTTCGTGGTTCCTGGGTCAAAATTCTAAACTGCC
This sequence comes from Microcaecilia unicolor, assembly GCF_901765095.1. NCBI lineage: Eukaryota > Metazoa > Chordata > Amphibia > Gymnophiona > Siphonopidae > Microcaecilia > Microcaecilia unicolor. The sequence goes on along the minus strand of NC_044031.1, from coordinate 396,271,590 downwards.
GAGTTTGGCAGTTGGGTGGGTACCGTGAGGAGAGGTCATTGTGTGGCAGTGTGCTTTTTATGTATCTAAGAATTTTAGCTACATTTTGAAGGTTTTTGCTTGAACATTTTGAGAGAGTGCGTTAATTAAGCCTAAGAGCCTGTGGTGGTTTAGCTCTAGGGAAATCATGATTGTCCTGTGTAATGCTGTGGAGCGTGTGAGGTCAGAAGAGAATTTTACTTATACCTTTAAGAAAATGTTTATTCAATGGAAAAATATTAATAGCTTAGTGAGAGCTGGTATATTGAGGGAACTGAATTGTCGTACCTGATTCTGACAATTTTAAATAAAACCTGTCAGAATCTGACTATCAGACCTCAAAAAACAATCTGAATGGGAGAAAAAGACCTCAGAAGCCTTTGCAGAGATTAGCATTGAAATATCTCAGTAGATTAGACTGAAGGTTTCTTTCGTTGGTCATAAAAACTCCCAGATCCATTTTTGTGGAGTCTTTCATGTGCTGTAAATAAATGTGGTTTTAAACCTTCATTCCAAATCCAAACTTCTAATTCCAGTTCCAAAATTTTCCGAACATATAAATATATGAACAATGCTGGGTATAAAGACTATTTCCAGTTTAAAACTTTTCTAATTATATATAATCAATACTGGGTGTAAAAATAATTGACATAAAGCTAGGAAAACTTAACTTTAGACAAGAGAAGCAGGTTTCTGGGAACCAAAAATATACTGGTTTAGTGAAACATTTCAAGAAAATGAAGGACTTGGGCTTTCACCCCTGAAGAAGCCTGAATGCTGCTGGGTGAAGTGGTGGCCTCGTTCCTTTAGGTTACCACCTCAACTTTTCCCCCCTAATATATTGTGTACCTTTTCTTCTTGAAGGGTAAGTCTCACCTGAGGTATCGGCCATTTCAGGACTACATAAAAGTGGTAAAGGGTGAGGTAAGATTGTCTTTTAGAGAGGTCAAAGGTCACGTAAACATGACAGCTGTTTCAGAATTTCCCATGGACAGAGGACAGCATGTACCTAATGTTACCCTTTAGAATAATGAGCTAGCCTTGTATCTTTATCCTGCTTTCTCTTTGAACCCATAGGTTGTAACCCCCACCAGGATAGGGCAAGATTATGTGTACGAGACTCCTCCCAGATACCAGACGGATACATACGATATTCCTCCTGCTCGCCCTCAAGGGGTAAGTACATAATAAACCCATTGGCGCCAGTCAGCGCTAAATGTTTTTTTGTGTGTGTGTGTTTTTTTTACTTTTTTTTTCAGCATGGGTGCCCAATCAAATAAAGGTACACAGTGTGCCCTTTAAATTGTCATGCGACAAGCATCTCAAACTGTATCCAGAGTCAGGCTAAGGAAGTATTTATAACTGCATTTACTTCCCTTAGGAATCTGATGTTCTTTTCCTCAGAAATATGTTTGCTTTTTCTTTACAAAAGATCTATAGACACAATTAGGACTCAATTCTCCAAAAAGCAGAACTTAAAAAAGTTACAGTTGTCATTCTCCAGCTTTAGTGAATAAAAGTGATGACATTCTGGGGCTGATATTCAGACCGCGGGAGTTAGCCAGGCTAACTGCTGCGGTCACTTAAAATTCGGATATTCAATAACGGGCAGTTTTTGATGACCATTTTGGCTGGTTGGAGGATAACTAACTATGTTGATATTTATACTTAGCCGGCCATGTTGATATTTAGACAGATCGACTGAAGATATCCCACATATTCACGCAGCCAAATATAGCCACTAAAGTGGGGCTGAAAATCAGTGGATAGCCGGTTATATCAGCCGATATAACCAGCTGGCTGCTAACCGGCAATGTTCAAAGGGAGATAGCCAGCTATCCCCCGCTGAATATCACCAGATAGCCGATTATGGGGCATTTAACCAGCCAGATGCTGATCCTTTCTGGTTAAATGCTTTTCAATATTGAGGGGTCTGTGTTTAAAATAAGTGTATCTGAGGCCTTGCTTTATCTTGTACAATTTATGTAAATTTCCATTGCACACATTCTTAGGATACGATTACATAATGCATCATCATCATTATTACAGTATGCCTTTCCTGGTATGTAGTATAAGAGGGCATCAGCACCAAGTGTGTGTGGGTTTTTTTTGGGAGGGGGGGCGGAGAAGGCGCAGGAGGAACTGTATGAGAAGGATTGGTGTTGGAGGTGTTTGAGAAGGGGATCTGTGCCAACTAGGAAGGGGCCTATGACCAGAAGTGTGGCCACGTTTTGTCATCAGGGGGAAAAGACCTTTTGTAAAGTAGGCACTGGTGCAAGGCTGAAGGGACAGTACACACAGGAGCCATTTCATTCAAAATCCATTTGGGAGAGTGACTGCTTCTTTTGCACTCCCCAACTACACTTTGGGGATGAGTAAGGTAATCTCCCTTCTTCCATCCCTAAATCTCATTCTCTCTCTGCCTTCCTTCCCTGGTCATGTATTGGCCATCCAGGATCCATTCATCTTCCCTCCTTTCCAGATCTTACCCCCGTTTCCGAGTCGCGTCGGGGTCGCAAAGGTGTGTATAATTTGCATGTTCCCACCCAACGCATAATTAAACTCTGGAATTCGTTGCCGGCGAACGTGGTGAAGGCGGTTAGCTTAGCAGAGTTTTAAAAGGGGTTAGACGGTTTCCTAAAGGACAAGTCCATAAACCACTACTAAATGAACTTGGGAAAAATCCACAATTCCAGGAATAACATGTATAGAATGTTTGTACGTTTGGGAAGCTTGCCAGGTGCCCTTGGCCTGGATTGGCCGCTGTCGTGGACAGGATGCTGGGCTTGATGGACCCTTGGTCTTTTCCCGGTGTGGCAGTACTTATGTACTTATGTACTATCTCCTACCTTTCCTTCCTTTCTTTCCTTCATCTCTGAACGTTTCTTCCTCTCTCCCATCCATCCCTGAGATTCCACCCCCACACCACTCCCTTCTGTTCTTCCCTGCACCAATCATGAAGATCCATTTTCAACCCCCCCCCCCACCCCCCACCCCCCAAAAAAAGAACCCTACAAATAAGAACAAAGGCACACAAGAAAGGCCAAAATATTAACTGTTCTACAGTGAAATAAAATCTACAATATTTTATATGCAAGTGTCTACTAATGTATCACAGAATTGCAGCTGGATTTCAGCAGTCTTGCTGCAGATCTTGCTTCGTAATCTATCCTTGACTTGCTGCAGGAGACATGGAGGTTGTGATTATTACGACCAGCACAGTGCATCAAAGAGATCTGTTCCCTTCACAAATAACACATCAGATCTTTGAATAACTAGCAGATGTCATTCTTCACTACATCACTCGTGGGATAGATACCATGGGAGAACATCTGTAAACTGTATAGTACAGATCAAACTATCCAGGGATGTAGAAGAGGAGATGGTAGGGAGCTCTGGAAACATTGCAATTCTGTTGTATAAACTTAGAATTTATTATTTCCAGTTTATGCTGTCATCTCCTATGTGACATATTCAATGTAATATATAGACAGATGTAATGGAAGATGTGCTTGATATTGTGAAAAAAAAAATGGAATGTCTAATTAGGGCAGGTATGAATGAAATGTGTGTATTAAGTTGTGTGCTAGGGCAGTAGTTCTCAGCTCAGCCCGTGGGAAACACCTTGCCAGTCAGGTTTTCAGGATATCCACCATGAATATGCATGAGAGAGATTTACAAGCACAGCTTCAGTGCATATTCATGGTGGATATCCTGAAAACCTGATTGGCTAGGTGTCTCCCAAAGACTGGGATGAGAACCTCTGAGGCATATTTTCAAAGCACTTTGGGAGGCTAAGTTCCATAGGTTTCTATGGAACTTTGGGAGGCTAAGTGCTTTGAAAATAAGCCTCAGAGTCTGTGTGCTTGGAATATGATTGAGCCCCATCTTGCACAGGATGTTGAGGTAGGAATTGGGACATTCACAGTTCCCCTAGTAAATGTCTCTGAAAGACATTATACCAAGAGTTACAAAAGGCTAGTTTAGTTTATCTGGAAATACGTATAGCAGGGGTTGTGATTTCAAAAACCTACACATGCAGGAAAGAAGAGGCATCGCTTGGCTGTTTCCACGTGTAAATGCTGGTGATTATGCAGATTCACTACACTTATGCTGGCCATATACCAGACAGTTATATGTATTAGTGTGGCCAATTAAGGACTATAACCGAAAAGGTAAAATTTTACATTTTAAAGGCAATGCAGAGCATCAGGTGGTTAAGCCAGGCCCTCATTTCAAGCTTTGGCCTTACTCTAGCACTTTGTTGAAGCTATATGTGCCTCAGTAGAGTTACAAAGCTGACACAGAAGTATTTTGAAATATATGTATAAGCCCATTGTAAAATGGGAAATACATGCATTATTGTTTTGGCCTTCCCACTTTGAATCTGGGCATCCCAACCCATCTACCCATGAAAATGGCTACCTCAGCATGTTGCTATTTACATGTGTAGATAATGCCAAAATTCTTAAATGATTTCTTATCTGTATGAATAGGTTTTATTAGCTTGGGTGACGTATGCTTTCTGTTGTATTTACTTAGGACTGCACCACCATATGTAGTGACTCACACATCCTTCACATGTCATTTGCATACCCCAGCCCTTGTGGGTGACATCCTCAGGAATCTATATGGGTGGGCAACAGATTCTTCTGAAGAAGAATTCTAGAGATCAGCCGATCTGCTCTTTGGAAAATTTCTTCAACTTTGTGAAGGTTTTTTTTTTGTTTTTTTACCATTGGAGGGGCAATTTGTCTCTCCACACAGACGTGATGAGCCTTCATTTGTTTTTCTTTAGTAAGTGTGGGAATAGGATAAAGGTTTCCTTTTTTTTCTAAAGGGAAGAAAGCTCAACGATCTACACCTTGTTTTTATGATCCAGGATATCTAGTGGTACAGCTTTTTGTGTGTATTCTATATTTTTATGAAGTAGGGGTATGTTCTCATTTGCATTTACTGCTGTGTAGGAGGAGAATCACTTCAGAAGGCTACAACAATTACAGGTACAAAGGAAATCCTGTGATAGTAATAGATGAGCCCACTGATTTTAGAACAGTGTCTTGAGGCCAAAGGAACACCTGGAATTTTCATTCTTATCTGTATTGTGTATTTTCACTAGACTATGTATTTTGGAGAAACTCGTTCTGGAACATTTTGAGGCTTATTTTCGAAAGAGAAGGACACCCATCTTTTGACACAAATCGGAAGATGGGCGTCCTTCTCACAGGATCGTCCAAATCGGCATAATCGAACGCCGATTTTCAGCGTCCCCAACTGCTTTCCGTCGCGGGGACAACCAAAGTTCCCAGGGGCGAGGCGGGACTTGGCCGTGCCTAACACATGAGTGTCCTCAACCCATAATGGGAAAAAAAGGGTGTCCCTGACAAACACTTGAACAACTTTACCTGGTCCTTTTATTCTTACGACCAAGCAACAAAAAGGTGCCTGAACTGACCAGTAAAAACTTTTTTAGATACATTAAAAGCAGGAAACCGGCCAAAGAGTCGGTTGGGCCGCTGGACGAAAATGGTGTTAAAGGGGCGATCAAGGAGGACAAAGCCGTAGCGGAGAAATTAAATGAATTCTTTGCTTCGGTCTTCACCGAGGAGGATTTGGGGGGGACACCGGTGCCGGAAAGAATATTTGAAGCGGGGGAGTCGGAGAAACTAAACAAATTCTCTGTAACCTTGGAGGATGTAATGGGTCAGTTCAGCAAGCTGAAGAGTAGTAAATCACCGGGACCTGATGGTATTCATCCCAGAGTATTAATAGAACTAAAAAATGAACTTGCGGAGCTACTGTTAGAAATATGCAATCTGTCCCTAAAATCGAGTGTAATACCGGAAGACTGGAGGGTAGCCAATGTTACTCCGATTTTTAAGAAAGGTTCCAGAGGAGATCCGGGAAATTATAGACCGGTGAGTCTGACGTCGGTGCCGGGCAAGATGGTGGAGGCTATTATTAAGAATAAAATTGCAGAGCATATACAAAAACATGGACTGATGAGACAAAGTCAGCACGGATTTAGTGAAGGGAAGTCTTGCCTCACCAATCTAATGCATTTTTTTGAGGGGGTAAGCAAACATGTGGACAATGGGGAGCCGGTTGATATTGTATATCTGGATTTTCAGAAGGCGTTTGACAAAGTGCCGCACGAAAGACTCCTGAAGAAATTGCAGAGTCATGGAATCGGAGGTAGGGTATTATTATGGATTAAGAACTGGTTGAAAGATAGGAAGCAGAGAGTAGGATTGCGTGGCCAGTATTCTCAGTGGAGGAGGGTAGTTAGTGGGGTCCCGCAGGGGTCTGTGCTGGGTCCGTTGCTTTTTAATGTATTTATAAATGACCTAGAGATGGGAATAACTAGTGAGGTAATTAAATTCGCCGATGACACAAAATTATTCAGGGTCGTCAAGTCGCAGGAGGAATGTGAACGATTACAGGAGGACCTTGCGAGACTGGGAGAATGGGCGTGCAAGTGGCAGATGAAGTTCAATGTTGACAAGTGCAAAGTGATGCATGTGGGTAAGAGGAACCCGAATTATAGCTACGTCTTGCAAGGTTCCGCGTTAGGAGTTACGGATCAAGAAAGGGATCTGGGTGTCGTCGTCGATGATACGCTGAAACCTTCTGCTCAGTGTGCTGCTGCGGCTAGGAAAGCGAATAGAATGTTGGGTGTTATTAAGAAGGGTATGGAGTCCAGGTGTGCGGATGTTATAATGCCGTTGTATCGCTCCATGGTGCGACCGCACCTGGAGTATTGTGTTCAGTACTGGTCTCCGTATCTCAAAAAAGATATAGTAGAATTGGAAAAGGTACAGCGAAGGGCGACGAAAATGATAGTGGGGATGGGACGACTTTCCTATGAAGAGAGGCTGAGAAGGCTAGGGCTTTTCAGCTTGGAGAAGAGACGGCTGAGGGGAGATATGATAGAAGTGTATAAAATAATGAGTGGAATGGATCGGGTGGATGTGAAGCGACTGTTCACGCTATCCAAAAATACTAGGACTAGAGGGCATGAGTTGAAGCTACAGTGTGGTAAATTTAAAACGAATCGGAGAAAATTTTTCTTCACCCAACGTGTAATTAGACTCTGGAATTCATTGCCGGAGAACGTGGTACGGGCGGTTAGCTTGACGGAGTTTAAAAAGGGGTTAGATAGATTCCTAAAGGACAAGTCCATAGACCGCTATTAAATGGACTGGAAAAATTCCTCATTTTTAGGTATAACTTGTCTGGAATGTTTTTACGTTTGGGGAGCGTGCCAGGTGCCCTTGACCTGGATTGGCCACTGTCGGTGACAGGATGCTGGGCTAGATGGACCTTTGGTCTTTCCCAGTATGGCACTACTTATGTACTTATGTACTTATGTACTCCCCCAGTGATCACTAACCCCCTCCCACCCTCAAAAAATTTTTTTTTAATATTTTTTGCCAGCCTGTATGCCAGCCTCAAATATCATACCCAGCTCCATGATAGTAGTATGCAGGTCCCTGGAGCAGTTTTAGTGGGTGCAGTGCACGTGAGGCAGGCGGACCCAGGCCCATCAACCCCCTTACCTGTTACGTTTGTGGTGATAAATGTGAGCCCTTCAAAACCTACCAGAAACCCACTGTACCCACAACTAGGTGCCCCCCTTCACCCCTTAGGACTATGGTAGGTGTACAGTTGGGGGGGAGTGGGGTTTGGGGGGGCTCAGCACACAAGGTAAGGGAGCTATGTACCTGGGAGCTTTTTCTGAAGTCCACTGCAGTGCTCCCTAGGGTGCCTTGGCATGTGAGAGGAACCAGTGCACTACGAATGCTGGCTGCTCCCACAACCAAAGAGCTTGCATTTGGTCATTTCTGAGCTGGGCGTCCTTAGTTTCCATTATTGCCAAAAATCAGAAATGACCAAGTCTAGGGACAACCTAAATGTCAAGATTTGGGCATCCCCGACCGTATTATCGAAACAAAAGATGGTCGCCCATCTTGTTTCGATAATATGGGTTTCCCCGCCCCTTCGCGGGGACGTCTTGCGAGGACGTCCTCAGGAAAACTTGGGCGCCCCTTTCGATTATGTCCCTCCACATGTCCTACCACTTTACATTTTGCTTGAGTTAACTTTTCTAAAGCTGAGCAGGTTTTGAGTGATTGTGAAATTGATCCTTTTGGGTCTAGAAACAAGTTGTTTCCTCCTAAATCTTTAGGAAATCCCGGGACTGCACTGAGTTTGTCATGTTTCAGTGGTGCCCAAAAATGTGCCATTGTTCATGAGGGAAACCCCAAACAGATGCATTACACATATGTTCTATTCCTGCAGTCCTGGGAATAGAAACTTTCATGAAAGTAGTTGTGAGGATGAGAGGTGGATTACAGGCTGACCGAAACTTGCCTTGCTTCGGTTTCAACTAAAAATGCCAGTGCATTTTTAGCTGAAACCAAAACTCTTCCCAACTCCCCCTGCCCGGTGATTACTCTTCGCCCTTCTCCCTCCCCTTGTTATCACTCTGTGCCCCCTCCCTCAACCACCCGTAGGCCCTCCCCAGGCCTATCTTAAGAAGCCCTGGTGGTCTAGTGGCCTATTTGGGACAGGAGTGATTCCCACTCGTTCCTGCCTATGTCGGCAGGAGATTGCTCCTGGTCTGATCTGAAAACGGCTGCCACTATCTTCCATGGCAGTCTTGCGAGGCTGCTGCAACTTCCCATTTTGACTGTGCAGCTGGCACAGGCAGGAGCAAGTCGGGATTGCTTCTGCGCTGAAGAGACCACTAGACCACCAGTACTTCTTAAGGTAGGCCTTGCGGGGGAGGGGGGGGAGCCATATCTCTGCCAGGATGGGTGTGGTGATTTCAGTTTTGGTTCTCCCCTGAAACTGAGTGGCAAGTTTCAACCACAGATTTGGTTTTGGCCAAAACCAAAACCCTCAGTTTCGGTCTGCCTCTGAGGTGGATATGTGGAAAGCGGTTTCCCATATATGGAAAATGCATGGAGTACAATTATATGTGTGTGATGTGTAACTTAATAAGTCCTGGGTTAACCGATCACTTTCAGCGGCACTTAAAACAGATAGTGCCGCTGAAAAGGCCCAGTTAATGTTCAAGTTGAAACTGGTTATTTTGGGGGCATTCCAGGGATGGAGTCAGCACTTAACCAGCTAAGATAACCTTATAAAGTAGGACCGCATTGAAATGCAGCCCTGTCTTTATGCGGTTTTTCATAGCAGGTTAAGTGCCAAATATCGCAGACCTGGCAATTCAATGCTGAAGCCCAGACGTGGCCTGGCATTGAATTTCAAGGTATAATGCTAGCAGTGGTCAGCAAAATGTTGATTGCCGCTGGCTGAATATCAGGCCTATTATGTATATCCAAACATCTTTCACATTTGATACAAAAAATATTTCTACTGCATGTAACTAATTCATCCTAATATTTCAGGTCTATGATATTCCTCCTACTTCTGTGAAGGGGCCCATGTATACAAGCTCAGCTGGAGAGCTTAGAGCACAAGGGGTGTATGATATCCCTCCCTCCCAAGGGGTAAGTTTCTGTCTCTGTGATATGTTAGATAAATTTAATTTGTAGATCTGTATATGTAATACCTATCTACAAGTTGCCCCCAGCCCATTCCTAGAGGACTCCCTTAGACAGTCTGGTTTTCAAAATATCCACAGTGAATATGCATAACATGGATTTGCTTATTTATTTATTTATTTATTTGTAGTATTTGTATCCCACATTTTCCCACCAATTTGCAGGCTCAATGTGGCTTACGTTTGCCATAATGGCGGTTGCCATTTCCGGGTAACAGAATTACAAATGGTGTTGCGTTAAGGTGCATACATACATGGTAACATACATGGAACATAATATATATGGAACAGATCATGTGCAGACATACATGATAAGGAAGAATACATTATGGTTTTGCAAGAAAGTTCCTGAGTAATAAATTGGATTGTAACATACATTAGGTCATTGACTAAAGTGGTAGTGCTTGATCAATTAGTAACAAAGAGGTTAGGCAGTCATGTTAGGCAGTGTACATATGGATATGTGCACTGTATATAGATTTATACATATTCATTGTATGTTTCCTGATTGCTGGAATGACTGGAAGTTGCTGTCCCCACTGCAGATAAAATCTATGTGCATGCTTTCACAGCACAATTAACTTAAAAGAGGGAAGGGATGCCCATGGTTATGGTTAGAGTCAGGAAAGGAAAGTACATATGGATAGTAATTTTATAAGTCACCTATATGTGAACACCAAGTAGGCACCTCTTTATAGCCTGGTTTACAAAGACACATAAGCCTCTGTATCTTTACTAGCACAAATCTTGCAGAAATTGCTGGTACAGCAATGAACTCACATACATCAGTGGCATAGCCATGGGTGGGCCTTGGTGGTCAGGGACCCACCCAGAGGTGACGCACATCATTGGTGTAGCTGGTGGGGATCTCCGGGCCCCGCCAGCAGAAGCGTCCTTTCTACCTGGAGTTCCCCGAGCAGTCTCAACCCTGCAGTAGTCAGCAGCATGCTTCCAGCCTCTGACACCGGCACTGCCCTCCCCCCCCCCCCCCCCCCCCACTTCTTGCATATACTCAGTTCAATTGACATCACCGCACAAGCGTGCACAGGGATGCTGGTTGAACTGACACGCGTGGGGGGAGAGGGGCAGTGCCGGTGTTGGCGGCTGGATGCGCGTTGGTGACTGGTGTAGGAATGAGCCTTCTCTGGCCTTGGGAGATTCCAGAAGATTCTTCAGCTGGCGGGGCCCAGAGATCCTCGCCAGCCAAGGAATTTATCTTTATCTGGGGGGGGGGGGGGGGGGGAGTGGACAAAGAGGAAATGTGTGGGTCATGCCCACTCAAAAATTGAGGTCTGGTTATGCTACTGTCATACATGTACCTCAGCTTAAAGGCAGGTGTAAATGTATGAGAGATTGCACATGCTTTATAAAGTACGCACGTGAATCGCAACTCTTCCTGCACTCCACTGAAACTTTGCCCCAGAGCATGCCTACAGTAAAGTCTCATAAGGTACATATGTTCTTGTCATTCTGTGTACTTGTACCCTTGGGTCCATTATTCAGCCCGGGCTCCTGCATTGAATTTTCAGCTCTGCAGAGCCAGCTAAAGTATAGCCGCGACATTGAGCATTTAACCGGCTATGGTGAACTGCATAAAGATAAGACTGACTTTTATGCATCCGATTTATGCAGTTAAGTGCTGAATATTGGCTCTTAACTGGCCAAGGGCTGGCTCCGCCCTCAGAATGCCCCCAAAATAGCAGTTTTTGAGTTAGGCATTAACTGGACATTTTCAGCAGCACTAACCCATTAAGTACCACTGAAAATAAGCAGTCAGCCCTGAACAAGTGATTTAACCAGCCAGGAGCTGTTTCTGGCTGGTTAAATCGCTTTGGCTATCGACCCCATAGCTGGTTGAGTGCGATATTCAGCACAACTGGCTATGAAGAACCATATAAAGGTAGGACTGTGTTTTATGCAGTTCTGTTTATGCGCTTGTCTTAGCCAGTTAAATGCTAAAATTGGCATTTAACCAGCTAAGTGCTGACTGCGCCCCATCCTAACCAGGCATTTCCAGTGCCACTATCCAGTTAAGTGCTGCTGAAAATGCCCGGTTAGACCCAGACAGGTAATTTAAACAGCCAGGATCCTCTTCTGGTCATTTAAATCATTTTGAATGTTGGGCCTTTGGTGTAATTTTATAAAGGCGCTTATGTGTGGAAATGGCTTGGGTAATTAAATTATTTTGAAAACCTCTGTGATAGCCCTGAACTTTCAAAGGGAAGCTCTGTGGCACATTTTGTTTTGAAAATTAAGGAAGTTTAAAAATTGCTGCCATTATGTCAAGAACAGCAAAGAAGAGTGAGCTTTCAAAACCTAGAAACGTTTGTCTTGATATGGCCCAGGAGTTCTCAACCTAGTCCTCGGGACACACCCAGCCAGTCTGGATTTCAGAGCATCCACAATGAATATGCATGAGATAGATTTGCATATAGCACCACTGACTGGAAGTGTCCCGTGGGCTGCGTTGAGAACCATCGCTATAGCAGGAATCAAAATTTGAGTAAAAATGGAGAAGTTTACTTTGAATGTCAACTATTTTTATTAGTACCACTTTTTCCTCTTCTTTAAACAAATCCTAACGGCTCCAAAACTTTATTAAAAAAAAAAAAATAGTCTTCAAGCAAAAAGGGCAGACTTCACAACAATAACAGTACACAGAGTGCAAAAATAACAGCCACATTCAATTTAAATTGTGTGTTATGGTCTATAGCATCTTGCATGGTAACGTTCCATCCTATATGCTAGATTTAATTAGCTTCCCTAATTCTATCAGGTTAGAGGCTTTTAGAAATCCTTGTTCACTTCAGTATCCTAGAGCCAAGAAAATTGGTTTGAAATTATTCTTTTTCACTTGTACTTTTTTAGCTGTGTGTGTATAGAATTCCTTACCGAGTCAGCTAAGGATACTCACTGGTTATTCTCTATTTAGGAAATCTTTGACGTCCCTGTTCAAGAAATTTTTAGCATGTTACTGATTATTCGGAATGTATTTCCTTCTGTTGTAGTTCTCCATGATTTGCATTGGATCTCTTAACTTGTGATCTCCACAGAACTTCTTATGTGGTTGTGACCTTTAAGAATAATTGTAATGTAATGTAACTTAATTCTCCAAGGACTCTCCATTCCCCAAGAGAATCCTGTCTTTTATCTCTTGAATACCTCTCGGAGCTGGATTGACTCAGATGTGGTCAGAGATGCAGTTCTCTCTGGCTGCCTGACCCTCCTTGCTCAGATCCAAGGGATGTTCGCCATATCAGGGGTTCTCAACCTAGTCCTTGGGACACAGCTAGCCAGACAGGTTTCAGGATACCCAAAATAAAAATGTATGAGATATATTTGCATACAATGAAAGTAGTGCATCCAGATTTGTCTCGAATATATTCATTGTAGATACCCTGACTAGCAGGGTGTGTCCTGGTTGAGAACCACAAAAACAGCAAGGCAAACGATCCGCAAACTCCAAGATGGAAGGACAAAAAAAGCAGATCAATCAAAGAAAATAGTTTATTGAATGACAACCAAATAAACAAATCAGCCCGACACTGGCCGTGTTTCGCTACAGCCAGTGTCGGGCTGATTTGTTTATTTGGTTGTCATTCAATAAACTATTTTCTTTGATCTGCTTTTTTTGTCCTTCCAACCTGGTTGAGAACCACTGCACAATATTGTCTCTTCATTTCAGAATCAGTGGTTCTGTGTGGCAATTATTTACTCCAGACCTGCTTAGTTCCTTCCAGGGAAGTCCAAAGGCCCAAGCGACCTTGTCACCTCCGCTATATCTGTGCTCCTTTTGGTACATTGGCTAGGCTAGCCAAAGATTCTTGTCCCCCAGCTGGGTGGTAAAGTAGCCAAGGAACCAGAAACCAAAGACAAGGATTTCAAATGGAGCTGAGGTTTTATACCAGTCCATTTCCCTCTAAAAGAGGTGTGCTCCTACCATTACCTCACTAGTCAGGAAAGCCCAGTTCTTGTTCTGGAAACTGTAGGGGTATATACAAGTCATGGTACAATAATTTAGTACAGCCATCTACATAAAGCAGAGCCTTAGAGGTGTCTCCATATGCTTTTGAAGAGACCATAACATTACAGAGAATGTAACTTTCTTGCAAAATTTAAAATGTTCACCAAGACAACCAGCTGGTTTCTGGAACTGTTGAAGTCTTCCAGGTATCGGCTTAAAGAGTCCAGAGCTCCATGATAGAGCCCAAGGAAGGGAGAGACACAGCATCTGCAGATATTTGGCATGTGTCAAACTACAAATCCCAACGCAGCCTGCTAAAATGAAATTATTTATTTCTCCCACTGAGGCTCCTTTTTCTATGCTAAGCACCCATAGGCATTATTTTAGCCAACTGAAAAAGGCAGGATAGCTGACATACTCCTTTTAAAAGCAGGTTATAACAAAATTATAAAAGATGCTAAAAGTGGATTTTTGGAACTCGTGTGCTTGTATACTTTCCTCTGGTTTAGTGCACTCCGTCATAGTGATAGTCAGGTTTTCCTAGAAGCAGGGCCTTGCTTGGTTGAGAGCCAGTCTTCTAATGAGATAATTATTACCCTTATATTAACGCCAGATGTGCTGTGAAGTGTTCTGCTGAACTGTCTTTTAGTTTCTGAACTCATTAATAGCATGAAAATCAGCCTTGTGCTAAGTGTACATGTTTTCTCCGTGGTTTAGAGTAGGATCTAAATTACATCTTCCTTCAGATGGTCCATTTTTTCCATCTTTTTGATAACCTAATTACTCTGTATTACACACATTTTATTAAACTTTTTTTCTTTTCAGATTTGTGCTATCTCAGCTTCCATCCGCAGAGATAGTGTAGCAGCGATGGAAAAGGCCTATGACTTTCCACCTTCCATGAAACCGAGACCTGAAGGAGTTTATGATGTCCCTCCCCCAAGCACCAAGGCAGTGGCAGCAGAACTCAGTCCAAAGTATCATGGAGATGTAGAAGCAACCTCAGATTCATTTTCTAGAAAGCAAGGCCTCTATGATAATCCACTGAGCCATCAAAATCAGCTACTAGGGCAGCAAGCTTCTCCACTGAAGGATGTATATGATATCCCCCGAGGGCTTCCATTCCCAGTACAGCAGGATGGAATAGGTGACAGCTTCAGTCCAGAAGGAAAAGATGGAGTTTATGATGTACCTCCCACAATCACACAGGACACTAAAGGAGTGCAAGATGTCACCGATGGGATGAATAGATTGTCTTTCTCCAGCACAGGAAGCACCAGGAGCAACATGTCCACTTCTTCCACCACTTCAAAGGAATCCTCATTGTCGGCATCTGCTTTTCAAGACAGGAGACTGGGCCTAGATCCAGACACAGCCATAGAAAGACTGTATTGGCTCCAGCAGATAGTGGAGACATCTGTCTCCAAACTGAATTCATTTGTGAACTCTGAGTGGAGGTCTTACATGTATATGGAAAAGAATATCAATGAAATCCATACTGCTGTGGATAAGGTGGAGCAGTCTCTACTGGAGTTTCTTCAGTTTGCAAAAGGGGCAACAGCGAATGCTTCCTGCCTGTCAGAATCTAGCCTTCATAACAAAATGAGACGGGAGCTACAAAGACTAGAGGACTCCTACCAGATTTTATCCCAAACTAACCAGGACCTCAGTGGCTGCAGCTGGTCCCTAAATGTCCTGGCTATAAACAAACCTCACAACAAATGTGACAGTTTGGAACGATTTGTCATGGTAGCAAGGACAGTCTCGGATGACGCCAAGCAGTTGACTACCACAATCAGCGTCAACGCAGAACTCTTATTCAAACGCATGATCGGCAGCCCCCAGTTGAAGCAGGCCTCAGAGAACACAGCTGACTACATTTACCATAGCCCACAGAGCCAGACACCCCAAAATGAAAAAATGCAGGAGCATTGCAAATCGTACACTCCGGTTACGTACAAAGAACAGCATGCCGAATATAGCAGTAGTGGGTCTGAAAAGAGTTGGATGGATGACTATGATTATGTCCATTTACAGGTAAGCAAAAGGCTGGATGACTGGGATGATCTAATCCACATTATTAAGTGGTTTCTGTGTAATGGTGTAATCTGAAAAACGATATCATTTTTCTATCCAGACTTTACTTTTCAGCAGTGGTGTTTCCATTATGTAGCTTCCCAATATTCCAGAACCTGTGGGATAGTTGTGTCCATCAACCAGCAGGTGGAGATAGAGAACTGAAAACTGAGCTGAGACATCTCTCTCTTGGCATTCATTCCAGCTTCAGCAGGTGGATGGGCACACTTTTCAGCCTCTGGTTCTGAGTGATTTGCTCCTGGTCCAGTTGGTCAACTAATCACCAGTTGAGCTTTGCGGGTGCCATGAGTCTACAGAGTCATATATGGAGGTCCCTATCCTTTAGTACAGCAGTGTACTTTTAATTTTCTCTGCTAACATTAACTCCTGATGCAGTAAGAGTTTTAGCATGGAAAAATCCTCTGTAAAACCATCATGTTAAAGGCAAACCTGCCAAATCAGGAATTGTTCCCAAAGTGAAAACTGTGCTAAATTTCGGCATGGTTTCTCACTTCACCTGTAGTCAGTGGCATAGTCAGGAATTTTTTTTACCCCCTCCCCCCGGTAGCTTAAAATCTCCCAAAGGCACTCGTAGGCTGCTTGCACTAGACTTCCTCCTTGATCAAAGCTTCTCGATGCGGGAGTAATAGGGTCATCTGAGCTGGTGTAGTCCTTCTCCTCAGAGGACTCTGGGGGAGATGCACTAAACTTACTGGACCAGCAACGTGCTTCCTTGACCGTTTTCAGCCAGTTTAGCGAGCACGTTATTCAACAGGGATATACACAAAGGTGCTCTGCAGGCTTTTTAATGTCTGTGGCAGCAGTCAACGATGATAGCATGCTAATTCATTTAAATGAGCTTATCTGTATTCAAATGTGCATTCCGAAGGATGCTTATCCATTCTCGTGCGATGCACAGAAAGGCCCTCCTACCTTTACTGGGGAAACTTTTACAGGAGGTCTGGAGAAGCTGTAGCACAAGTCCTTTGCAGTTTTTTGGGAAGATGGGTAAAATCCCATATTAGGAGAATAATCAGCTCAACTTTAATGCGATCCCACCACATGCAGCTCTCCCTCCTCAGGCGTCTGTGGACTCCAGTGCCTTCTGGCACTCCGATCCCTGGACTGAAGGGTCTCTCCCGGCACAGTTGCAGCTCCGCACATGGCTGCTGACAGCGGCTCCCCCGAGCCCACTCCTTCCTTCTGTCCCGTCTGCACCCGAAAACCTGCCCTCCTCCGACTGAGCTCAAGGAACATGCTGGAGCCGGCATTTAAGGACAAGAAAAAGAGGTAGAGGAAGAGCAGTTGTCTCAAAGCAGGGGCAGGTGGGGAGCCATGGAGGCTTGGAACAAAAAAGTGTGCCAGAGCTTCACTTTCTGAAATATTGTGAAAGAAAGCTATCCACAGCTTTCATACACACAGCTTATATGTGTGTATGAAAGCTGTAGGTAGCACACTGAACATGCGCAGAGCAGCCACATTTAGCGATTGGCTGTTCAGAGTATGCTCAGTTTACCGATTGGCTTCCCCCTACTGAGCTGCTCACTGTTTTTGCCAGCATCTCATTTGCATCCGTTTTTTCTGTTCATCATTTGCTATTTCCATCTTGGTAATTTTTACCGAGGGAGAAATAGCAATCAGTGCTTTACCAGGACTTTGGTGCATTGGCCCTGCTATCCCAAGAAATTCCCTTGTGACCCAAGTGGGCCTGGAAGCCAGGGCTGTACAGCCAGTACACAAAACCTTTGACTCTGACTCAAGCTTTGACTCCAACTCCTACTGATATTAGGCTTTAAATTGGTTTGTTCTGCTTCTAAAGTACTGGTAAATACAGCTTATATTTACCAGTACTTTACATCAAGATAACGATATGGTAAATTTATCATGTTATATACATATATTATAATGTTGTAAGTTTTTATTTTAAGACTGAAGTCGATGTCGGTACATTTTTACCGAATCCAGCAATCTAAATTACTTCCAATTCCACAACTCTGATTTCAACTGCACAGCCCTGCTGGTAGCGACTGTACCCCAAGGCTATACGGTTTAGGGCACCCTTGGCATGGCTACCCCTGGACCAAAAAGCCTTCAATTCTGCGGTAGTCCACATGAATCAGTATACTTGGTTCTGGAAAGGCATCCAGCCGCATCCTTTTCTTTTGCTACCACCTTAAAAAATAGCAGTGTCTGACCCCTAGAAGTATGTCAGTATGCATTGCTAGAGGTCAGTCTGCCAAATAAGGTATATTCCTTCTGAAACAATTCATTATTTCAGACTTACCCCTAGCAGTGTGTCTGATATACCACTAGAGGTCAGCAGTGGAAGAAAAGGCTGCTGCTGCTTCCCAAACACCAGGGATTTTCTTGTAGCTCATGCCTTTTCCAGTTGTAGCTCAAGTTGAGTTACATTGAGGTACACCAGGTATTTCTCTGTCCCTGGAGGATTTACAATCTCAGGGCCCTGTTTACTAAGCTGCGCAAAGGGCGCTCTAGCGTTTTTAGCACACACTAAAGACACCCATATATTCATATGGGTGTCTCTAGCATTTAGCGCACACTACAAATGCCTGGGCACCTTAGTAAACTGGACCCTAAGTTTGTGCATGAGGCACTGAAGAGTTAAATGACTTGGCCAGGGTCACAAGGATTGCATGATTTTGATCTCTTTCTGCCATGGTTCTTACTCTGTCTGCTGTAACCATTAGGCTACTCCTCCACTTCATGTAAGTGGAGGTAAGTATTATTGTTCCATAGCTGATGCTAGATTATCAGGGGCTGTCTGGTCGATGGCCAGAGGTGCCCCGAACCAGCTAGGATTGAGGGGGGGGAGGGATTTTTTGTTTCCTTCTCCTGTCTGGTGAACTAGTCCCTATTCATTGATCTTGGATTGTCTCACAAACTGACAGGAAAGGAGAAATTTAAAAACCAGTTTCACCCAATGCAGTAAATGACCTTGAGGCATATTTTCAAAGCACTTTGGGAGGCTAAGTTCCATAGGTTTCTATGGAACTTTGGGAGGCTAAGTGCTTTGAAAATAAGCCTCAATATGTTACAACAACAGTGTTCACTGATTTTTCTATCAATGCATATTTTTTTAATGCCATGGTAATTTGCAATATACATGAACATGTCCCAGACATCAATATGGAGCACAGGTCATAATAAGTAACATTTTAGTATCTGGAGAACATCAGATCTAACTGCCTCTAAATGGTAATTTGCAAGCCATTAATTTACTGTTTTGGGAGTGTTTTGCAGTGTGTGTGTTTGAACACTGTGCACTGAAATTGTATGCATTTAGTCAAATAGTGCTGCTGCATATATCTGCTTAGCACCTAAACTGAAACTGGCTATTTTAAGGACTGTCTGGAGGTGGAGGCAGCACTTAATCCTAAGTACCAGTATTCAGCACTTAACCAGATAAGCTCACCAGATAAATAGGACCACATAAAACACAGTCCTATCTGTATCTTTATTAATTTATCCAGTTAAGTTCTGAATATTGCACTTAACTGGATGTTATGTGGCAGTGCATGCACGTGGCCCATCATTGAATATCCAGGGTTGTTGCCGCAGGCAGCCAAAAAAACTCTGCCTGTTGCCAGCTAAATGCTGACCCTAAAGACTTTGGGTTATTGTCAGATCTAATTGATGCACCTTCCAGGAGGTGTTTCAAGCAATAATTCAGCTGATAAAATGCCAGTGAATACGTGGAGTTACAAAGATGTAAAACAGTTACCTAAGACACTCAGATCACAGGGATATCTTAGGTAGGATTCAAGAATGTTTTTGTGCCATTGAGAGTTGGGTAATAGACTCTCAATAAAAACTAAATTTTTATGGTTGGGATCCCCTAGAGATATGCAAGGAAGGGAAAATTTCTCTATTGCTAATATGCAGTTTAAATTTGACTTTGTTACAAGGGTTTTAGGAGTAGAGGTCAATAGTCAATTGACTATCCAGCTTATAATTGAAAAAGAAAAACGCCTATATTGCGACCCAAATCGGGAGATAGACGTTTATCTCACAAAAACGAATAAAGCGGTATAATCGAAAGCCGAATTTGGACGTTTTCAACTGCACTCCGTCGCGGATGTGGACAAAGTTGATGGGGGCGTGTCAAAGGCGTGGTGAAGGCGGAACTGGGGCGTGGTTATCGGCTGATCAGAGATGGGCGCCTTTCGCCAATAATGGAATAAAAATATGCGTTTTTAGCGAGAATTTAGGGCACTTTTCCTGGACCCTGTTTTTCTACGAATGGGGCCCCAAAAAGTGCCCTAAATGACCAGATGACCACTGGAGGGAGTCAGGGATGACCTCCCCTGACTCCCCCAGTGGTCACAAACCCCCTCCCACCACAAAAATATGCCATTTCACAACTTTTTATGTTCACCCTCAAATGTCATACCCACCTCCCTGGCAGCAGTATGCAGGTCACTGGAGCAGTGATTAGGGGGTGCAGTGGACTTCAGGCAGGTGGACCCAGGCCCATCCCCCCCACCACCTGTTACACTTGTGCTGGTAAATGGGAGCCCTCCAAACCGCCCCCCAAACCCACTGTACCCACATGTAGGTGCCCCCCTTCACCCCTTAGGGCTATAGTAATGGTGTAGACTTGTGGGTGGTGGGTTTTGAGGGAGATTTGGGGGGGCTCAACAAACAAGGGAAGGGTGCTATGCACCTGGGAGCTCTTTTACCTTTTTTTTTTTTTTTTGTAACAGTGCCCCCTAGGGTGCCCGGTTGGTGTCCTGGCATGTGAGGGGGACCAGTGCACTACGACTCCTGGCCCCTCCCACAAACAAATGCCTTGGATTTATTCGTTTTTGAGCTGGGAGCTTTCATTTTCCATTATCGCTGAAAAACAAAAACGCCCAGCTCACAAATTGTCGAATAAAACATGGACGTCTATTTTTTCCCAAAATACGGTTCGGTCCGCCCCTTCACGGACCCGTTCTTGGAGATAAACGCCCATGGAGATAGACGTTTTCGTTCGATTATGCCCCTCTATGGCTAATCAGGTAAATAGTGCTGGTCTTTTTTTGTTATTGAGAAAGTTAAGACCTGTATGGAAGTTCTTCGAATTTGTAGGTTTTTGATTAATAGTGCAGTCATTGTTGCTTTCAAAGATGGATTATTGCAACATTGTTTATATAAGCTGCACTAAATCGCTAATGAGAAGGTTGCAACAAAATTTGGCAATTAGGTTTATTTTCTCCCTATTTTTATAAATTGCATTGGTTACCAGTTATTGCAAGATCTCATTTTAACTCATGTACATTAGTCTTTCAGTTTTTGCAGGGAAATCTGCCATTTTATGTAGTGGGTTTCTTTCTTCTATTGGATCGACAGTTGTTAAGAGGGCAGGCTTCTTTACAATTTCCATCAATTAAGCTGGTTAAATACTTTAGACAGCTTTCTACTTCAATTTCTTATCAGGCTGCCTCTTTGTGGAATTCTCTCCCAGTGACTATTTGTTCGATTTCCAATTATTTGATGTTTCGTAATTTACTTAAAGCAGTGTTATTTGAGCAAAGTGTAGGTTAATTATAGTTTTTGTTGTATTGTTATATTGTTGTATATTTCCCAGCTAAATGCGTTGGTTCTCTTGTTGTCTTGTGATCCGCATGGAACTATAGAGGATATCGCTGAATATAAGGCTAATGAAATGTAAGATGATGGGCAAAAATTTTTATTTGGAGTCATTCCTCCCCCCCCCCCCCCCCACCACCTCCCTACACACACACACACACAGTTTTTGGCTCTTATTTTCAGTTGGCTTTTAGGGGTCCTTTTACTAAGCAGTGGTAAGTACTAATGCGTGCCTACCACAGCTTAAAATGCACTACTGAGGGCCGCGCTCAGGCGTCCCATGGTAGATTTTGCATGTTTTTCTTTTTTAGTGCTAGAGGTGAGTCTGGAGGTGAGTCTGGAGGCAGTGAGCCCTTACTGCCTACATAATAGGTGTCGGTAAGTGGTCATTCACTAACGGCCGTGTGCTAATGGGAAAATTATCGCATGGCCATAAATGCAGAAATGTAAAAATTGGCCATTTACCGGCAGCGTTAAAAGTGGCCTTAGTGTCTGGAAAGACCCAGGTTGGAGCTACCTCAGGCCACTTTTTAGCACTGCTTAGTAAAAGGGCCCCTTAACGCACATTAGAATTTAACCGAGGCTTCATTTGTAGGTAGCATGTCTAGCATTTAGCATTTGTTGCATTTTTTAAAGTGTGCTAACAAGCAAGGCATGCTATCAAATACACGTCCCTATTTTGCTTGTCGTCTGTAATGTATGAAATTACTGGCCTAGTGGTTAATGCTTGTTATCTGCTCAACAGGGAAAAGAAGAGTTTGAAAGACAGCAGAAGGAGCTTTTAGAAAAAGAAAACATCATCAAACAGAACAAGATGCAGCTAGAACAGCATCAAGTATGTTCATCTTCTCCCACCAATGCTTCTTTCCGATTTGACTGATACGAAAACACCTAGCAACATCTAACAGTTAAACACATTGGCCCATATTTATATGACAAATGGGCTCAATTTTAAAGGTGACATCTAGTCAGGACAGCACTGACAGAAGTCCAACATGCAACATATCTAATATAACACTTCGCACCTTATCTTAGAAGTCTCATTTGTAATTTCCACATGGAGATTCTAGCATTTACTTGTGGAAATAACATACATTTGTTCATACTGAAATCGGCTTTTGCCGTTAACGGTAATATGTAAGCCACATTGAGCCTGCAAATAGGTGAGAAAATGTGGGATACAAATGCAACAAATAAATAAATATATCTGTAAATAGTGAGTTTAGAAAGGACTTAAAGGACACACAAATTGCAAGGGGATGTAGTTTCCTTGTGGTCTGAGTGAATCAAAAATCTACATATGCATTCCCCATTTCATGAAGAGAGTACACTTGAATCAATCTAATAATTCCATGTAGCAATTTGCAACTCTTTCCTGGCACATATAGGCTTTAAAAATGTGCTAATTCTGTCTGATTTTTTTTATTATTGGAAGGTTTAAGTGAGTGGTTTTCCTTAATCCTCCATTGTTTATTTCTCCCTCCAAGACTGCAACCTCTCTCTAATTAGCAATATTCACATGTATAGCTTTGCAAAATGGCTGACATACATATGTAACTACCCACACGTACATGTATATGTTGTGAAGTAGTCCATTTACCTGTGTGTCAGCCAGTAGCATAGCTATGTGGGCTGGGGCCCACCCAAAATTGGTGCTTCTTTGGAGTGGCTGATAGGGATCCCCAACCCCCACCGACAACCTCCTTCCATCAAAGAGTGAAGGAATGGCCTAGTGGTTAGAGCACCAGTCTTGCAATCCAAAGGTGGCCGGTTCAAATCCCACTGCTGCTCCTTGTGATCTTGGGCAAGTCACTTAACCCGCCATTGTCTCAGGTACAAACTTAGATTGTGAGCCCTCCTGGGACAGAGACATACCCAGTGTACCTGAATGTAACTCACCTTGAGCTACTACTGAAAAAAGTGTGAGCAAAATCTAAATAAATAAAAAGAACTCTTCCAACCTTGACAGCCAATGACAATGTCACAGAGTTGGCAATGGGGCCAGCCCTTCCCCTCTCACCCCGGCGCATTCTCAGTTGCATCTATGGGGCCAGCAGTGGTGACAGCTCTGAAAAACTGCTGCTGGCTACCCAGGTTGGAAGAGTTCTAGCTGGGAGGAGATCTTCAGTTGGTTTGGGTTGGGGATCCCCACCAGCTCACATATTTCTGTTTTGAGTTTGGGGGCACTGAGGCGGGAGGGCAAAAAGGGCAGAGCTGATAAAATGTTTTGCTCACCCTTTGGGCTGAGACTTGCCCTAAATTAGCCATTTGGCTACAAGACTGGTTTCGGCACTTATACATGTAAGTTGCTGAGTTTCCTCTGTTGATTTGTTTTTTTCTACAAATTGGCTTCTCCTGCTGTATGTGCTGGCACATACACATGCACTCCTACAGATCTTTTAGAAAATACTTTGTCACCAGATCCTTTTCTGTAATCCACCAAAATTCTGCACATCTTGACCTGGACGTCTCATTTCCAATCCCCATGTTGTATGTAAAATGGGGCTTTGTGTACTTTTCTAGATGTCTGTGTAGAGGCATTCAGCTGTAGTTAGATTCTTATCTTATGCTTTGAAATTTTATGATGTATTTATTAAGGAGTCCTTTTACAAAGCTGCAATAAAAAGTGGCCTTAGTATGTCCTTATGTGGGTCTTTTTCACATGCTAAGGCCATTTTTACCACAGCAGGAAATCGGCTGATTTTCCATTTTCCTAATTCATGATATTTAAGTCACCATCAGGCTTATTTTTGAAAGAGAAGGGCGCCCATCTTTCGACACAGATCGGAAGATGGGCGTCCTTCTCCCAGGGTCGCCCAAATCGGCATAATCGAAAGCCGATTTTGCGTCCCCAGCTGCTTTCCGTTGCGGGGACGACGAAAGTTACAAGGGGGCGTGTCGGAGGCATAGCGAAGGTGGGACTTGGGCATGCCTAACACATGGTCCTCAACCCATAATGGGAAAAAGAAGGGCATCCCTGACGAGCACTTGGTCCATTTTTTTCTTACGACCAAGCCTCAAAAAGGTGCCCAAACTGACCAGATGACCACCGGAAAGGAATCGGGGATGACCTCCCCTTACTCCCCCAATGGTCACTAACCCCCTCCCACTCTCAAAAAACAACTTTAAAAATATTTTGTGCCAGCGTCAGATGTCATACTCAGGTCCATCGCAGCAGTATGCAGGTCCCTGGAGCAGTTTAGTGGGTGCAGTGCACTTCAGGCAGGCAGACCCAGGCCCATCCCCCCCCCACCTGTTACACTTGTGGTGGTAAATGTGAGCCCTCCAAAACCCCTCCAGAAACCCACTGTACCCACATCTGGGTGCCCCCCTTCACCCATAAGGGCTATGGTAGTGATGTACAGTTGTGGGGAGTGGGTTTTGGGGGGGGGGGGGTTGGGGGGCTCAGCACACAAGGTATGGGAGCTATGCACTTGGAGCAATTTGTGAAGTCCACTGCAGTGCCCCTTAGGGTGTCCGGTTGATGTCCTGGCATGTGAGGTGGGCCAGTACACTACGAATGCTGGCGCCTCCAACGACCAAATGGCTTGGATTTGGTCGTTTCTGAGGTGGGCGTCCTTGGTTTCCATTATCGCTGCAAATCAGAAATGACCAAGTCTGAGGACAACCATCTCTAAGGTCGACCTAAATTTCACGATTTGGGCGTCCCCAACTGTATTATCGAAACAAAAGATGGACGCCCATCTTGTTTTGATAATACGGGTTTCCCCACCCCTTCACAGGGCCGTCCTGCGAGGACGTCCCCAGGAAAACTTGGGCGTCCTTTTCGATTATGCCCCTCCATGGGTTACATAGTAATGAGAATCAAAACATGCAAATGCACATAAAGCAGCTCATTACTGTATAATAAATATAACTTGACTTACTAGATGCGCCACAAGCCATAAAATGATGGTGAAATAACCCCCCCCCCCCCCCATATCATTGAGGTCCTATTGGCCCTGTACCTAGTGGTCCAAGGGCAGGAGCGATTCCTAGTCACTCCCACCCTAGAGGTGTCTTCTCCAAAATGGCATCTCTAATAGTCTCACACTGCTATTTCTAGGAGCCATGTTGCTATAAAGGGCTCTAGTTTGGAGATGGAACTGGACAACCAGGTGTAAGGTCGTTAGGGCCTTGATGATGGAAGGGAGACTTATGGAGGTGGGATAGGAATTGTGATTGGGGGAGTGAGTTTGTGATCGAGGTGGAGAGGGGTTTGATCAACACTGCAGCCCCTTTAAGTTCTGGCCCGGGAGCATCAGGCTGTGGCTTTGAGGCCTAATTCTTCCGAGCCACTAGAACAACTCTGCTTGCAAGGTGGCTCACAAGCAGAGTTATTCATTTATCATGGGAGTCAGCAACCTACAGTACTGAGCTATCTCAGGTTGCTGACTCCCGTGGAAAATCAAGGTACAGTAAAAACACTCCTTTTATTGCACCTTGATAATTTCTCCACCTTTGGCTTCTTTGAAAAAAGGTACTAAGGATATTCAGTAAGCAATGTGAAAACAAGATTTAAAATTAAGTATTTAATAATCATGTTCAAGAGAAGAGCTCCCAAATAGCTTCAGGTTCCCATTTGTATCCACTGGAAGTCTGATAAAATAGGGGTGTTATATTTTGGCATTATGGAGCTGAGGAACCATTGTATCCTGTGTGCTTTTATTACTGGATGTAGGCTTGTAAGCAGTTTCCTTGCTAATATATCAAAGTATTGCATTAGATTATAAGGACACTGGGCAGGTTTTAAAATAGTTTATCATTTGCCTTTCAGTTGAGCCAGTTCCAGCAGCTGGAGAATGAGATCACCACACCAGTGGAAAATGATATCACAAAGTGGCAGCCACCTCAGGGCATTGCAACAGTAACCAGTTCCTTGGCATCTCAGGATAGGCAGTTGCTTTTCTTCTACTCCAATCAGTGCGAGACTCATTTCATTTCTCTCCTCAATGCAATTGATGCCTTTTTTAACTGCATAAGTGCTGGTCAGCCTCCTAGGATCTTTGTTGCCCACAGCAAGTTTGTCATTTTAAGTGCACACAAACTGGTATTCATTGGAGACACATTGTCAAGACAAGTGGTGACCCAGGATATCCGCAACAGGGTGATGAACTCCAGCAGCCAGCTGTGTGAGCTGCTAAAGATCATTGTCATGGCAACCAAAATGGCCGCCTTGCACTATCCCAGCACAAGGACCCTACAGGAGATGGTGGACAGAGTAACAGAACTGTCTAATTACTCACAGTTGTTTAAACTCTCCTTGGCACAGATGGCATCTTTATGAATAAATGCATAACAAAATACTGAAATAAGAGAAAAGGCAAAGACTTTCACTGAAGAAAAGTGTGCTAAGAATAGTATATATAGATATATATATTTTGTAAATGTATCATATTTTTGTAGGTATTATATCTGAATTATTTTAAATACGTATTAAGGATTAGAAGATGTAGATAAGAAACACTGTTGCTCAAAGAATATCTTACTAACGATTTATATGTAAGATCGTGACATTCCATAGAAACTTCTCAAAATACGCACCTTAAAATTATGTAATCCTATGACAAAATGTAAGGGATGCATAGTGTCTTCTGATTATATTATGGTTTGCTCATGCTAAACTTGGTTCTAGCCTTGTATTGTACACCTCGTTCTGAGGTAAAAATCATTTGCCTAATGTACAGGCCATTGAATGTTTCAGGCAATTGAATCTTCTCGGAAAGGCAATGGTTCTTATGTCATTATCGTCCTTTTTCAGCTTATTAATTTTAGTTATTGCCATAAATTAACTGAAACCATTGTAGATTTTCATTATTGGTTTCTTTACTTTTGTCACCACCATGATATATTTGTAAATGCCTAACCAGTATACTCCTAGTAGAAGAAAAAAAGGCTTCATTACCAAAACATTTAGCAGGAGTAATTTGTGTTACTGCCCTTGGGAGCTTTGCTTGGACTATGATAGCATAAGCACCTGTGAGAACTGATCAGCATTCATATAAAAGCCATGAAACGTGGTTTTGTTCAAATACATAGAAACATAGAAATACATGAATTGCAGGAGGCTATGAGGTAGAGATTTGTTGAGCCATTTTGTGGGGTCTTTGCATCTGTCCCCGAAAGATTTGCTCTTTTGTATCATTGTTTGCACATGTCTCAGTTTCACTGCAATGAAGCCATAATGGGGTTGAAGAGAACCATCAATCCATGGAGTTTAGCCTGCTTCAGCTTGCAGACTCTGGGGATAAACAACCATTAATCTTGTTTCCATAATACAAATAATTCCTTTCCAACCCCAGGAAGGTGATGGAAGAAATGTCAGAGGTCAGCACCTGTCGATTTAGACCATCATCAGTCTGAGAGTAATATAACCAATAGGACACCTTGTTCAACCACTACAGGAAACTGGTGGATACTTGTAGCAGGATGTGTTAAAAACAAAGAGGTGGATTTTGCAACTTGCGCAAGTTTGCAAACTACTGCTTGCCTTGCCCCGAATAGAAGAATTGTCTTGGTAAAAGGCAGAAAACACCAAATCTTTTCAGCTCTGCAGTACGTAATCATTTTTTTTAAAGAACATTTGAAAAAGGAAAAAAATGCTTGGTAAAAGGTGTGTTTGTGTGAATTTTCACCTCTGTCTTACAGAAGATGAAAAAAAAAGCAATAAATTTTATGGTGGAAAATGCACAGATCTATGCCTTATATCATAAAGTCCAGTTTACCCCAGTTTTACATTTGCTGCAGATGTCTTTGCCCAGCTACCCTTCTTCTCATAAAGTATATTTATCAACTATACATGCATGGAACAAAAGGCAGGTGTATCACTGTCATATAGTATACTTTTTAACTGTGCTCAATGGCTTCAACTTTAAAGGACAGCCTTCTTGTAAATCTAATGTTTGATAACTTTTTTGATCATTTTTAGTTAATGTTCATACAGGATGAATGTCATACTGTTAGGTACAAAGCCATTGCTTTATTTCTCCGGGTCTTTTGTTTGGACATTGTATATTTTCAGAAGTTGGAAAAGTTTGTTATAAATTTTAGAACCTGTAATGTAGAGGATGCTTTTTGCCATTTGGAAAGGGATATATCTGGTATATTTGTACTGCCTAATGTCATGTAGAAAATATTTTTTAACCATTAAATTTACAGAGCTTTTTTTTTTTGTAAAGCAAAAACATGATGTTTCTAAATCTGTTCTGTAGGTGCAATGCCCCTGATGAGGGAGAAGGCAGAGAGCCTATTCTGAACACAACTGTGAAATTCAGTGCTGCAAATACAATTAATTACACCCTCTGCTTCTATACTGTTTTTCTTCAGGGTTCAGGCATTATCTTTCCAGTGCGTCCAGTTTCTACTAACATTATCTGCTGTCTAGTAAAATTCCACTAGTATAGTGCTGAAAGCCTTCGGACAAAACTGCTTTATGGGGCGCCCAACAACTCCCATGGACTTCCACTCCCCATCCATTTTCCCTTTCTCTGCCATTTGTTTTGAAGTCTCTTCTACCTAGCCAGCAACTGTAGTGACAGTGTGCACTCAAGAACCACAGCCTGCTGCTTCACTGTCCCCCAGATTCGATAAAGGTCACCCAAATTTGGGTGTGATCCTGAGTTCTGTGCATAACTAAATTAAGTAATGAACAATCTACACTCAATAATTAGTTGCTAACAATCAATTATTGGTGTTGATTGGCACTCACTTGGAGTTGTGCGTGCAACTGTTTATACACAATTCTGTAAAGAACCGTGCTAAATTTTCTTGCATGCAGCCCAAAATATGTGGTGTGGCCATGGGAAAGGGTATGGGTGGGTCAGGGGTGTTCCAGAAAGTTACGTGTAGTGTTACTGAATTTGGGGGTTGCGCATCCAACTTGCACACCAAGATTTACACCAGGTTTCAGTTGGTGTAATTCCTCACGCCAAACGTTGGACATGAGAATGTGCACTAAGGGCCCAATGCTCAAAGCAAACCAGGCTTGCAATGTTTCATTTAGGCTGGGTTTAGCCAGTCTAAATGAAGCGGGGCTTTTTGCTGCTAGTGCACTTAAGGCTTTTGGCCACTGCTTTACCGTGCATGGAAGCAGTGACTGATAGTTGTATGCTAATGAGCTCACTTGTATTAAAATTAGTTAATTAGCAGTTCCGTGTAATGCTTAGAGCAACAGTACACGGAAACTCCCTGCCCTAATGACTAAAACCTACCAACAGTTCCTGAGCTGTCGGTAGATTTTAGTTGTTAGGGCAGGGTGACTTTGACAGCGGCCCTCGCCTCCCAACTTCTCCTTAGGTGGTGGCAGCAGCAGCTTTTCCTCTCTCCCACACATTTACCCCCATCTCTTCATATTTCCAGCCACCGCTGAAAAGTTTTCTTGCTCTCCCCCCCCCCCCCCCCCTTCACTGGACATGCGCACAAGAGCTGCATCTACTGCACAGCTCCTGTGGGCATGTGCCAAGAAGTTCCAAGTCTTTTACTGACCAATGCTCACACAAATAGAACGCATATAATTTGTGCGCCCTTAGTGTTGAGCACAGGTCACTAAAAAAAAAAAATGGTTGTTGCACTTGGCTTTTTCCAGTGCTGTACAGAACAGTACCAGAGTTCTGTGTATCTCCACCTAACTGCTATTCTATAAAGAGAACTCTTTATAGAATAGCACAGAGTGCAGATTTTTCATGCCACCTGTTTTTCAGTGCCATTTACTGAATTGGCCCTGTGTGTACACCCTGCCTCTGACCAGTGAACATCACTATTGAGTGGCAGCTGGGATGTCATAGTAACATAGTAGATGATGGCAGAAAAAGACCTGCACGGTCCATCCAGTCTGCCCAACAAGATAAACTCATATGTGCTATTTTTTGTGTATACCCTACTTTGATTTGTACCTGTCCTCTTCAGGGCACAGACCGTATAAGTCTGCCCAGCACTATCCCTGCCTCCCAACCACAAGGAGCTACAAATGGAAAATGGTAGACATCAACAGATAACATTTTGGTGGTTCTCTTTGCCTAAACTACTTTAGATCTTTCTAGAACCTTTCTTTACTCCTATTATCACCATCCACACTAAGAAAATCTCCCAGCCTACACCGCCTGTATGGAGGTTGCATTTTATCCTTTTTGCCATTTTCTAGGAAATGTAGTATGTATGTTGGGGGAAGGGTGATACATGGGTTATGTGTGAAGAAGACTGAGGAACTGGATGCTATATGTGTGGGAGCAGGGAGGTGATTAAGTGATTATTTTTGTGGAGTGAATGTGTGTGGGCAGAAATTACAAACTCGAGCAATGTAATATGAAACATTGGTGGGTTACAAGGCAACTACTGTACTTAGCCCACAGCAATCTACATACATATAATAGTGGCTCTTTGTGAACAGCAGGATACATCAACCACACATGGGTGATAGCATCCCTGATGGTACGGTTGGCTCTGCTCTTCCAGATCCCAGAAGAGCTTAATGGGTATGTACCATTGTTTCTTCCTCTCAGTCTATTCTATAGCTTAGAGAATTGTAACCATAAGAAGAAATAGGGGGAATTGTGTGAATGCTAGCAGGTGTGGGCAAGGACTTGAAGATGTGAGGGTCAAAAGGTCCAGACTGGGGCAAACAAAAGGTAACAAATCACCCATCAATTCTCCACTGTTTCTTACAAGCAACAATTCCACCTCAGCAAATTCACAGACGAGTCCAAAGACAGGTTTGGCCTTGACCTGAAAACTTTTAAAGCTGGTGTAAATCACATTTTTCTTTTCAGCCCCAGGAAGTCATTTTGCTATCCGTTATCACAAAAAAAAAAGTCCATCACGTAACATTGCCCATGTCACACTCATGACATCCCCCCCCCCCCCAAAATGCCCCTTCTGAAAATGTTTTGTTTTTTGATGAATATCGGACTTAAACTTTTTTTTTGTTTGTTTCATTATATGGTTTAAACGTTTTTGTGTGAGAAGCACACCCGTCTGCCACTTAGACCATTTCTGGACTTTTTTTTTTTGTTATTACAATAAGCTCCTAAGTTTAAATTTCATTTTACATAACAACTGAATTGCAACAGGATTAGACTTAGATTTTTAAATCATTTCTCAGATAGTTATAAATCACAACAGCATCCATCAAGCCCAGCATCCTATGTCCAACAGTGGCCAATCCAGGTTACAAGTACCTGGCAAGATCCCAAAACTGTATAATAAATTTTATGATGCTTATCATAGAAATAAGCAGTGGATTTTCCCCAAGTCCATCTTAATGACTTACGGACTTTTAGGAAGTTATCCAAACTTTTTTTAAACCCCGTTGCTTTTACCACATTCTGTGGCAAAGAATTCCAGAGTTTAATTACATGTCAAGTGAAGAAATATTTTCTCTTGATTTGTTTCAAATTTACTACTTTGTAGCTTCATTGCATGCCCTCTAGTCCTAATATTTTTGGAAAGAGTAAACAAGCAATTCACGTCTACCCGTTCCACTCCACTCATTATTTTATAGACCTTTGCAGATCTTAGCACCTAGTTTATAGAATTACTCTCACACATATCATACTAATTTGTTTAGGGAACAGTGGGAAGCAGGGATCTACAGAGCTATGAGCAACGCATTTGGAGAGGTTTTTTTTTTTTTTTTTAAACAAATGTTTATTACATTTTTTGAGAATTTAACAACCAACAACAGGCATAGTCACTACAGTGATCACAAAATCAATACCGCCCAGCACCTCCCTCTGTAACAGAAACACCACCAAATGCACCACTTCCCCTTTATGTAAATATTACACCCTCTATCAACACCTCTCCCCTATCCTAACCCCCCCCCCCCACACACACACACACACATCTCCCTCCCTCAGCTCACAGTCACAACCTAAATACTGTTGCAGTATCCCCCAAAACTGCTTATAAGGACTAGGCTTGTTATGAACATCAGCTGTAAGTTTTTCTATTAATTCAACAAGCTTGAATCATTGGCGCCATCTGTCCATGGAAAAAGGAGTATGTGAGATCCAGCCCACAGCAATGAGAGCCCTTGCGGTATATATATTCCACACAATACCCTTCTATTGCTGCTGATCCATAGGTTCCATATTCAAAAGGCAAAGTTCCACTGTAAATTGTAGATTGACACCAAATAAAACTGAAATGGTACATTGTATTGCCTGCTAAAAGTCTTGCACCAATGGACAGTAGACCACATATGTCCCAACAGCTCTGCACCCTCTCCAACACCTGGGCATTTGGTGAGGCACAAATTTGACCAGACGCTCAGGTGTAATGTATCACTGCAGAAGCTATTT
The DNA here is from genome assembly GCF_901765095.1 of Microcaecilia unicolor. Lineage (NCBI taxonomy): Eukaryota > Metazoa > Chordata > Amphibia > Gymnophiona > Siphonopidae > Microcaecilia > Microcaecilia unicolor. Next base: position 396,239,072 of record NC_044031.1, on the reverse strand, counting down.
CAAACCCTTTTTTTTTTTTAGCCTGGCTGAAATAGAAAATGTGTATCAACAATAACAATATCATTCTGCTGAGCCTCAATAAATACAACCCCCTAAGACCACCTCTCACTTCAACATATATTGCAACTTAATAAACCTATGTTGCCTGATAATTTTATTCAGGTGGGAAATAAGGCCCCTAGATGAGGACATCAACACCCACAATTCTTCAAGAGGATGCATTGGAGATAGAGCTATCTGTTTATAGACCTTCCCCGCTAAACAATGCCGGAGCTGCAAATATTTTAAAAATTCAGATTTACTCAATGTAAACTCCTGTATATCAGTAAAAGATTTAAATGTACACCCCTCATAAAGCTGATATACAAAACACAGCCCCACCTTGGACCACACTGCAAATCTCAAATCAGAGTGGGGATGGGTTACACCTAAAAGTAAAGTTAATGGTAAACACTGAGATCCCAACAACCCCCACCCCCACGGATGTTGCAACACCTGCCACAACATCAAAACATACCTGGTGAACTAATTAATAATGTCCAAAATTCAAGTGGGGAATATAGTCATTTTCAAAAAAGAAAAATGTCTCTTTTTTTTTTTTTTTCAAAAATGGCTATTTACTAGATTTTTTGTGCTCTGTGCATTTATCGTTTTGCTTCATTTTTGGAAAAAAAAAAAAGGCCAAGTGAAAAATGCTCAAAATCAAGCCATTGGGATGTAGAAGGAGCCAGCATTCTTAGTAGATTGGTCACACAGACATCCCAGGACAGCAGTGGGGCACCCTAGGGGGCACTGCAGAGGACTTCAAATAAATGCTCCTAGTTACACTTCTCCCTTATCTGATCTGCTGAGCCCCCCCCCCCAAAACCCACTACCCCCAACTGTGCACCACTACAATAGCTCTTATGGGTGAAGGGGGCACCTATATTGGGTACAGTGGGTTTCTGCTGAGTTTTGGAGGGCTCATAGTTTCCACCACAAGTGTAATAAGTAGGGGGAGGTATGGGCCTGGGTCCACCACTAGTGCACTGCATTCACCACTAGACCACTGCAGGTTCCTGCATACTGCTCTAATGGACCAAAGTATATGAGACTGGTAAGTAATGTTATTAATCAAAATTTTTGGGGTGGGAAGGGGTTAATGACCACTGGGGGAGTAATGGGAGGTCATCCCTGATTCCCTCCAGTGGTCATTTAGGACATTTTTTTGTAGCTTATTCATTAATAAAACAGGTCTAGACCAAAATGTTCAACTTATAGCCCTGGATGTTTTTTTGGTTTTGTTTCATTATTGCAGAAAAAACATCCAAGTGTTAGGAATGCTCAGACCGCGCCCTTAACAAGCCCCTGTCATGCCCCCTTGTGATGTGAATGCACTTCTGACAGACGTATAGAAAAACATCTAAAAATTGTTTTTGAAAATACCAATTTGGACGCTTTTGTGAGAAAAACGTCCAAATGCAGAGCTAAGTCACTTTTTGGACATTTTTCTCTTTTGAAAATGAGCCCCTAAGTCTCCTTTACTCATCCTAATTTTAAGTATATTGCGTCTTTTTTTTAAATTTCCTGGCCAGCAACCTCCCCACTTTATCCCTAAACTCAGAATAAGTTTCTCATTTTTCGTAATAGAAACTCCAATTTATGAAGCCAGAAATTCTGCAACTCTGCACATAATTCAGCTAAACATTGGTTTTCTCTTTATAATTTGGAATGCAGATACTGGTGCTCCACCTCCACTTTCTCCTCCAGAATTGCATGCACCCCTGACCAAAAGTTAGACTGATGGTCACTAGGTGCATACACATTAACAAGTGTAACCAAGATCCCCTGCAACTTGGCAATAACCATAATTACCCTCCCATCAATGGCTTTTACTGTCTCCAACAGTATAAAAGGAAGTCTCCTATGTATCAGTATTGTCGTGCCCCCCTTCTTTTTACCCTCTGTGCTGGAATGACACACAATGTGAGCATACTGCTTATGAGCCAACAATTTTGCTCCTGCTTTAGTTAGACGGGTTTCCTGTATAAAAACCACATCCAATAAAAGTCTATTTAATTCCTTAAATATCAAACTCCTCTTCCATAGTGAATTCAGTCCCCTAACATTTAGGGTTCCTACCCTCATGGACTTACGACCCATTGCACCAAATTACTACACATTCACAAAGGTCAACACCCTCTTCCCATCTTTTGAGCATGGATCCCCCTCCAACCCTCCCCCATTCCCCACACCCACACCCAGCCACAACATATTGTGACCAAAGTCAAAATAAGGTAATGCCTGTCAGTGCCCCTGACATATTAATTAAACATATAACACCTACCTCCCCCCTCATTAACCATCAGTAATAAAATGATAAGAGTTCTAAAGAGCATCTTACTTAGTATCCTCCTCAACAAATTGTACAAACTAGACATTGCAGCCTTTCTTGGTGAACAGGGTACAAATATGCGACTAATTATACACAACAATTATAAAATATGCAAAACATGAACCATCCAGTGCCCAGTAAAAAGAGCAAATGAAAAACAAAATACTGTGGGCTGGACCCATACTGCGGTCAATCTGTTCCACACCATCCCCATTATCAAACCCAAGAACAAGTTAAAAATAGTATATGGATGTCAAAGCCCCCCAACAAACAAAACAGCGAAGAGGACCAACAAAAGAAAAAAGAAAAAATAATAAAAAAAAATAATAAAAGAACAAAAATAAAAAATAAAAGTATATATAAAAAATGTAGGGCGTCAACACTTGGTTGTTAAAATTAAAAAATAAGCTTTATTTATCAATGGATAGCAGGGAGAAAAGGACTCGACACAGCTGCGTTTCGGCCATACAGGCCTGCATCAGGAGTCTATGCAAATAAAAACACATAATATAAAATGAATAGTTATACTCCAAAGCGAGTACATAAATATAAAATATGAGTATTAAAAGTGTAAAAAAGCATAATTTTAACTACTCACATATTAATATTTATAACATATCAAAACACCAAAGGCATTCTATTAAATAAACACAAGGTTATGTGTATATATAAATCTAATAATTGTTAAACCAATTATTAGATTTATATATACACATAACCTTGTGTTTATTTAATAGAATGCCTTTGGAGTTTTGATATGTTATAAATATTAATATGTGAGTAGTTAAAATTATGCTTTTTTACACTTTTGATACTCATATTTTATATTTATGTACTCGCTTTGGAGTAAGACTACTTTTGATATGAGATGAAATTTGTTTGTTTGATAACATCTCTTGTAACAGAAAATTTAGCCAATTGTAATGTCCCTCGATGATATTATGATATGTTTTAATATTTATATGGTTTATTTGTTGGATTATTTGTAGTAAATAATTAGCAGATTTTAGTACACACAGCTTCAGCTTTAGAAATGTTAATTTCTTTCTTCATCTCTCTCTCATTCACCCCTGAATAATTCACTGCTGAGTCACTTTAAAGTTGAAGTAACAAAACATCTGTTTACTCACAGTTTGTAGTTAGATTATAATCAGACAGGCTTATATATACATATTACTATACATTTGTATTATCAGCTCCTTCCATGTGCTTAGATGGTAATGGATGCTCACACCACCATAGATCCTCTCAGGTTAGGAGAGATCATGAGCTCCATGTGCTCCATGTGCTGCATCTGCTGTGTCTAACCCCCACAGGAAGTTGCATAGCTATGTGACCTCTCTAAGTAATTCACATCAGAGGTCACAGAGTAATCACAGAGAAATAATAGGTGACAGGCAATGCATGTAAAATACAATTACATTCCAACAAACCCCTTCTCATGCATAACTGTCATGCAATTATTTATTCATACAAAGTCCAAGCTTTATACGCAGATTCACAAAATGTTCTCTGGGTAACGGTTTGGTCATGATGTCAGCTGTCATCTCACTGGTGTGACAATAGTGTAGACTGATGACCCCTTCTTTCGCCAGCTCTCGCACGTTGTGGTATTTCGTTGCGATGTGCTTGGTGCGTGACTGAACCTTGTCATTCTGTGACAGTCGGATGCAGCTCTGATTATCTTCCATTATCTGGATTGGTCTCTGTTCAGCTATTCCAAAATCCAGCAAAAGATTTTCAATCCACATCAGTTCTCTGCACGCTTCCGATACGGCCACATATTCAGCTTCTGTAGAAGACAAACTCACAATACTTTGTTTATGACTGGCCCATGAAATTTGTACATTTCCATACATAAACACATATCCACTTGTGGATTTATAATCAGAATGATCCCCTGCCCAATCTGAATCACAGTAACATATTAGTTTTGGATTACTATTGGCTGAAATCTTTAATTTACAATCAATGGTACCTTTTAAATACCTTACCATCCTTTTAACTGCAGTCCAATCTGATTTGGTAGGTGAGCTGACCCTTCTGCTCAAAATTCCTACTGCATTTGCTATATCAGCCCTGTATGTGGTAGCTAGATATAAAAGCTTACCTATGGCTGATCTATATTGGATGTTATCTGGTAAAGGTTCTCTTACTGTTTCATCCTTCAGAAAATCAGTGATCATGGGAGTGCTTACAACTTGGGCATCTTGCATACCTAAACTTTCAATAAGCTCATTTATTTTCTGCTTCTGGCTTAGAAGATAAGAACCATCATTTTGTTTCTCAATTTCTATACCAAGATAGTATGACACATTACCAAGTTCTTTTATCTCAACATTGTGGTTTAAACACTTTACAATGTCCTTGTACTCTTGCTCACTTTTGCTTGCAATGAGCAGATCATCAACAAAAGCTAAAATGTATGCATATTGTCCATTTGTGCACCTAGTGTACAAGCATTTATCTGCTTCACCTTGCTTAAATCCTAAATTTGTCAATATTTCATGCAATTTTTCATTCCAACATTTTGCACTTTGCTTTAATCCATAAAGACCTTTGTTTAATTTACACACTAGCTGTCTTTGTTTTGTATTTATGAAACCTGTTGGTTGTTCCATGTACAAGTCTTCAGTTATTTCTCCATGAAGAAATGCTGTTTTCACATCAATGTGGTTGACTTGCATGCCTTTTGAGACTGCAATGCTCAGAAGTGTTCTAATTGTCGTGTGTTTCACTACAGGTGCAAACACTTCATCAAAATCTTCTCCATATTTTTGAAGATATCCCTTTGCCACTAATCTGGCTTTATACCTTTCCACTTTTCCTTGTGCATTCCTTTTTAACTTGAATACCCATTTGCATCCTATAGCTTTCTTGCCAGGAGGTAATTTTGTAAGAATCCAAGTATTATTTTTATCCAATGCATCAATTTCTTCTTGTGCAGCTTTATGCCATTCAGCAGCTTCTTCTGCTGACATTTTCTCAATCTCATCCCATGTTAAGGGCTCTTGAGCTTCTGCTGACTTTGTTAGGTAAGACAGTCTTGGGGGTGGAACACCTTTGTTTTCCCTGGATGAGCGTCTGACTACAGGTTGGTCTGACCTTTCCGCATCCTCAAAATCTGAGAGTCCTTCTCCAATTGATTCCCCTTCTCCAACTGTACTGTCTTCTTCAATGATCCTTTCTGTGTCTGCTTCCTCTGCCTGTTCCTCATTAGATACAGGTGAGTTGCTTTCAGACATCTGCCTTGGTATGGCATTTATATACACTGGCATGTCTATTATGGTTCTAGTTTCATATTCTGGATGATAAGGCTCATCTGGGATAATCCAGCCTTTATCAACCCTTTTGTTTTCATCAAAATATGTAACATGTCTTATGCCAACAATGCCAGTTTTCAGATTCAAAATTCTATATCCTTTGTGTCCTGGAGCATAGCCAACTAAAATGCCCCTTTTTGTTGTGGAATCCAGCTTATGCCTTCTTTGCTTTGGTATATGAGCATATGCTGTACTTCCAAATGTTCTTATGTGTGACAGGTTTGGCTTCCTACCATGCCATGTCTCATGTGGTGTGCGCTCAGCGCCTTTAGTTGGCATTCTATTTTGTAGGTACACTGCTGTGAGAATGGCTTCCCCCCATAGTCTTTTAGGGAGATTGCTATCTGACAGCATACATCTGGTCATTTCCACAAGTGACCTAAATTTTCTCTCTGCAACAGAATTTTGCTCTGGTGTATAAGCTACTGTTGTGATATGCTGAATGCCTTCTTGTTCTAGAAATGTGCGCATGCTTTGTGAAGTGAACTCACCACCATTGTCGGTCTGAAGAACCTTTGGTTTTCTTTCAAATTTATTGCTCACCATGGCTACGTATTTCTTCAGCATGTCTGTGACTTGACTTTTTTCTTTCAGCAAATAGGCCACACAATATCTAGAGAAATCATCCAAGAATATTAGCACAAATCTGTTATTTCCCAATGATGGGATATTAAACGGTCCACATAAGTCACTGTGTATTAAGTCCAGCACTTTATTACTCCTATTTCCTGTGTATGCAGGAAATGAGGGTCTCACACCTTTTTGAGTAACACAGTCTATGCATTTCTCCATTTTACCAGCATCTGCACTTATCTGAATGCCGGTGGCCAGTTGCTTACTGTAAAGATCCTGGATCACCTTAGAATCACGATGTCCCAGGCGGCGGTGCCAGATTTCCAGACTACATTTACCATCATTCTTCCTTACTTGCGCCATATGTGAGGCTTCACCTGAAATGTTCAGCTTATAAACATCATTATGCATAAAAGCTTCAGCATACACTTCATCATTTTTAGAGATTGTGCACTTACTGTTTTCAAAATGAATCACAAATCCCTTCTTATCTAATGTAGATACACTAAGCATATTACAAACTGCTTGGGGAATATACAAGACATCACTTACAGGAATTTCTTTAACTTCATTAGACACTTTGCATTTTAAGAATCCAATACCTTTTGCTTGGATCTTAGCAGTCCCTGCGTTTGCAGTTTTAAGAATACCTTCTTCTGGACACATTTCCTGAAAGAAATCTTTACAATTGGTTAAATGGCATGTGCTCCCTGAATCCAAAATCCAAGTACTTTCATTTGAATTATTATTTACCATAGTCAAAGATTTTTCTGCCATTAGAAAACCCTTGTGTTTATCTTTGTCCTTCATACATTTCCTGGTTTGAAAATTCTTTAGTTCCATTGGCTTAGGTGAGCTAGAGGGAGTGTTTTGTGTTTCCTTACACCATTTAGATACATGTCCCTCCTTTCCACATGAGTAGCAAATCAGCTTGCCCTTGGGTGGAGTTTTCCCATAGCTCCGCCTTCCTCTGTTCTTTGCCAAGAAATTTGTTTCATTTCTCTCTGACTTGCTTTGAGAACACATCTCCTCAGAATCATTTATTATGCATTCCTGCCTTAGTTTTGATGTTGCCTGTTCAAAAGATTGCCCTTCAATGGCCTCATTTACAGACCTAAAAACATCAAACTTCTTTGATAGTGAGGTAAAAAGAAATGCTCTTTTCAATGCATCACACATGGGAATTCCAGAAAGTTCTAGCTTTTGAAATGAAGACATAAGATGCATAATGTGATCATTACATTTACTTTTATCCCTTAATTTGGTTTCATTCAACTCTGCCAACCAAATTGGTTGCTGCTTTGCATATGTAGTTGCATACATAGTTCTCAGTTTATATAAAATGTCCTTTGGTGTATCTTTTCCCTCTACTAATATGGCTTGTTTCTCTGAGAGAGCTTCCAAAAGCATGCACTTCACATAATAGTTTGCATTGTCCCATTCAGCCATATTTTCAGCTGTTCTGTCTTGATCTAAGCATATATGTAATCTTTTTGCTCGAAGGAGACATATGAATCTTAATTCCCACTGCCGATAATTAAACTCAGTTAATTTAGGCACCTTGAGAGAATAGAAAAATGGTGAATTTCTTCCCTCAGCCATTTTCTTAGCCTTCTGTCTGCTGTGTGGGGGGAGAGAGAGACAGACTGAATCTTTCCTTTAAAACTTAAGAGAAAAATGTGGCCTTTTTTTCTGCCTGGTAATATTTCTCTTCTTTTTCAATTCCTGGCCCTGGGCCCATAACCCTTTTGTTGGATTATTTGTAGTAAATAATTAGCAGATTTTAGTACACACAGCTTCAGCTTTAGAAATGTTAATTTCTTTCTTCATCTCTCTCTCATTCACCCCTGAATAATTCACTGCTGAGTCACTTTAAAGTTGAAGTAACAAAACATCTGTTTACTCACAGTTTGTAGTTAGATTATAATCAGACAGGCTTATATATACATATTACTATACATTTGTATTATCAGCTCCTTCCATGTGCTTAGATGGTAATGGATGCTCACACCACCATAGATCCTCTCAGGTTAGGAGAGATCATGAGCTCCATGTGCTCCATGTGCTGCATCTGCTGTGTCTAACCCCCACAGGAAGTTGCATAGCTATGTGACCTCTCTAAGTAATTCACATCAGAGGTCACAGAGTAATCACAGAGAAATAATAGGTGACAGGCAATGCATGTAAAATACAATTACATTCCAACATTATTCATTTCATATTATTTATGTGTTTTTATTTGCATAGACTCCTGACGCAGGCCTGTATGGCCGAAACACAGCTGTGTCGAGTCCTTTTCTCCCTGCTATCCATTGATAAATAAAGCTTATTTTTTAATTTTAACAACCAAGTGTTGACGCCCTACATTTTTTATATATACTTTTATTTTTTGTTTTTTAATTTTATTTTTGTTCTTTTATTATTTTTTTATTTTTTCTTAATTTTTTCTTTTTTCTTTTGTTGGTCCTCTTCGCTGTTTTGTTTGTTGCTATTTTTTGCGAAGACTGGCTTCTTCTGTTTTTTGCGCTGTCAAAGCCCCCCTCCAGAAGAAGCAGAACAGGATTTTCCATGCTGAGAGTCAGACAGCCGCCTGGCCTTGACCACTTGCTGTCACGTAGAGGATGAAGGTGGAGCACTGGCCTCAGCATTTTTCTCACTGATTTCCTCAGGCAGATTATCCACATTTAATTGAACAAGCAGCTGCCAGGCTTCTTCTACTGATTGGACCTTATGGGTAGCTCCTTTTACTGTGAAGAGCAGCCCCAAAAGATACCCCCATTTATATATAATTTGTTGAGCTCTAAAAAACAAACTGACCCCCTAAATTCCTTTCTTTTCTGAAGCATGAGTTGAGATACATCCAGGTAAATTTCAAGTTTAATATTCTTCCACGAGATAGTTCCCTCTTTCCTAGCCAGAGCAAGAATGCGCTCTTTCACTACATAATCATGGGTGCATGCTATAATGTCTCTCAGGCGATTATTCCGATGGGGCTCCAGCACTCAATGTGTTCTATCAATTTTAATTTTATCAGCAACCACCCCTGTCTGCTTATCCTGCAACAAAAGTACCAGTGCAATTTCTTGGACCACGTGGACACAATCAGTAAAGGCCATCTCCTGAGGTACTCCCCTAATTCGAATATTGTTATGGCGGGACCTGTTCTCCAGGTCCTCTGCCTTCCCCTACAACTCTTTGAACTCTTTTATAGTATTATCCATACCTTCTTGTAATTCAGAAACCTGTGGATTGCAAGAGTCCATACGTTTCTCTAATGCCTCCTGTCACGTTACAGGCCAGATAGCTCCTTCTGGATATTCTCTATAGCGTCTTTAATATCCTGTCGAATCAATTGGAAGTCTTTTTTCACATCTTTTTAAAACTCCATCATCCATTGGGATAGTTGGCAAGAGCCAGCTGGGATCCCCTGTTTCTCGCATCCATACTACCATCTGAATCCTCTGATAGTTTTGGCACCATTTTGTTCACTAGCTCTCCCCTCGAGTCAGACATTTCCGATTGCACTCACTGTGAAGTACCAGCTTCAGTCATCAGCAAAAGAAGCCAAATCGATATAGGAGCAGGTCATGCACCCTATACAGCCCAGTAGCTGCTAATATCGAGAGGGGTAAGTGAAATTATCAAAACATGCTGCACCCCGGCAGAGCTCCGGTTGCAGGCAGCCATTGGGAGCTATGACATCACTTCCTCTCCTAAAATTAGTTTTAAGTTCTTATTCATATAGAACTTTTGACCTTCTCAGCCTTTATAAAATTAACCCCCACATGTCAAAGATAACCATAGCAGATTTAACCGACGGGCTGCCAGAGAATTCCAAACCTCTTTAAATGTTGATTCCAGAAGATAAAGTTCTCTTAATCAGAGGCTTAGAGATCCTAAGCCTATATCTTACACCAGGCTGGTACATACAACACACTACTACACTTTCCTGATATCCACCAGTGAGCCAACTCCATGGCTACTAGGTTCCAGGAGACCAGCCATTGAAGTGGCATCCCCACCAGGGCAGTAACGCATGGACTTTCTCTCAATCACTGATATAGTAACATTGTAAGTGACAACAGATAAAGACCTGAATGGTCCATCCAGTCTGCCCAACAGTCACGTTCATTATCAATTCGAGATTTAAATCAACAATGAACATGATATTATTTACTTGATCATGGTCTTTCTGTGGTGTTTCTGGAACACAGACCATAGAAGTCCGCCCGGCTCTGTCCTTATGTTCCAATTTCTGGAGTTGCCATCAAAGCCCACTCCAGCTTATGCAAATCCGTCTTGCCATTTGCAGGACAAAGACCATAAAAGGCTGCTTGGCACTGTCCTTTTACGTTCCAAACCACTGGAGTTTCCATCAAAGCTCTCTCCAGCTCACCTTAAACTGGATCGCCTTGTGCTGGACTCAGACCATACAAGCCAGCCCAGCACCGGCCTTAGCTGATGCAGCCAAAATTGCCATCTAAGCACCACTTGACATGCAAACACATATGCAACCCTTTAAGTTGTGTTTTTTATATCATTTATTTTCTAATTAGAGATCCTCTGTGTTCAACCCACGCCTTTTTGAATTCCGCAACAATTAATTCTCACCACTTTCCTCGACAGGTCATTCCAGGCATCCACCACCCTCTCCATGAAAAACACATTTTCTGACATTACGCCTAAGTCTACCACCCTGCATCCTCAATTCATGTCCTCTACTTTTACTACTTTCCCCTTCTCTGGAAAATATTTGTTTCTAAATTAATACCTTTCAATACAAACAGGAGAAAATATTTCCTCACTCAATGTGTAATTAAACTCTGGAATTCGTTGCCAGAGAATGTGGTAAAAGCAGTTAACTTAGCAGGGTTTAAAAAATGTTAGTATAATTTCCTAAAATAAAAGTCCATAAGCTATTATTAAGATGGGCTTGGGAAAATCCACTGCTTATTTCTATGATAAGCAGCACAGAGTCTGTTTTACTGTTCTGAGATCTTGCCAGGTACTTGTGACCTGGATTGGCCACTAGGATACTGGGCTTGATGGACCTTCGGTCTGTCCCAGTATAGCAACACCTATGTTCTTATGTTTTTATGTAACATACATATTTAAAATATTTAAACCACAATAATGTAAATAGCAAACAAAATGAAAAAAATAAAACATAAAAGTAACAGTACAACAAAATTAAAAGCTGAATTTTGTTGGTGTGGGAGCTAGCTCCGCCCACTGGCATCCACGTCAGACACTATGGGACATTTAAGCACAGTGCCTAGCAGCATGTTGACTTTTTGGTGCACCACTTAAGGCGCAAACTGAAGACATGCACCTTAGTGCACGCCTTTGCATGGCACTTGGCAGGATCGCTGGGTTATTTTAGTTTTCATTTAAAAATTTTTTTGTTACATTTGTACCCCGCGCTTTTCCCACTCATGGCAGGCTCAATGCGGCTTACATATTATATACAGGTACTTATTTATACCTGGGGCAATGGAGGGTTAAGTGACTTGCCCAGAGTCACAAGGAGCTGCCTGTGCCTGAAGTGGGAATCAAACTCAGTTCCTCAGTTCCCCAGGATCAGAGTCCACCACCCTAACCACTAGGCCACTCCTTCAGAGGGAGCAGCAGGGAGGGAACAAGTGGACTCGGCCAATAGGCGCGCGGCACCCCCCCAGCAGCGTGCACCCGGGGCGGACCGCCCCCCCCCCCCTTGATACGCCACTGATTAAGAGCGATTCGATCTAATCTAAATATTGAAAGCTTTCAAAGTATAGCACAGGCGGTCTTGTTACCGTACATTGACTATTGTAATTCACTTTATGAGGGTTTAACATCAAAGCTGTTGCAGATATTGCAATTGCTTCAAAATACGGCTGCCAGATTGATTTTAAGAGTTAGTAGATTTGAAAGGGTGACTCCTCTTTTCAAAAACTTGTACCGGCTTCCAGTTATATCACGCATTATGTTCAAAATGGCATGTATGAGTTTTTAAAACTTTGGCTGGTCACAATTCTGTTTGTCTCTCAAAATATCTGACCTTATTATCTGCAAGGTGTGCCTCTCGTGGAATTAATACTAATACCTTGTTGTTTCCTAATTTTAGAGAAGTTAGATTCAAGAAATATTTGAGTAATTCTTTTGAATACTTAGTGGTAAAAATTTGGAATGATATACCATATCAGATCAGATCTATTTGGTCTCATTTTATTTTTAGAAAACAACTGAAGGCTTTATTATTTTCAGATATAGATCAATTTAGTTTAAACTGTTTTGTTATTTTTCTGTAATTCCATCTGATTGGGATGTTTTCTCTTTCTGTAATCTGCAATGAATCCCATGGAGATAAAGCGGAATATAAATTAGGTATGGTATGGTATGGTAATAGTAGATAGCGGAATAATCATGAAAGCTGATCATATAACAACATAATCAAAATAAAATATTTTTATTTATATTTCTTATATGCCTGCAAACTATTGAAGCAGTGCACATTCAGGTAAAGTAAGTATTTTTCTGCAGAGTAGGTATATTTCTGTCACTGGAGGCCTGAGTTTGTACCCATGGCCATGAAGAATTAAGGGGGCCTATTACAAAAGTGTGCCAGCATTTTTAGCATGCGCTAAATGTTAGAGACACCCATATATTTCTATGGGTGTCTCTAGCATTTAGCGTACGCTAAAAATGCTAGCGCACCTTAGTAAAAAGGACCCCTAAGTGACTTACCCAAGATCACAAGGAGCTCCAATGGGATTTGAACCAGGGTCTCAGCCCACTGCTTTAACCATTATTTATTTATTTATTGCATTTGTATCCCACATTTTCCCACCTATTTGCAGGCTCAATGTGGCTTACATTATTCCGTCCTGGCGATCGCCATTTCCGGAGTGAGAGATACACGTGGTATTACATTAGAACATGATTGGCATAGTAAATTAAACAGTCAGTTATAAAGAGTTCATTATCGGAATTAGAGATAAGGTGGTATTGCGTATCTAATCTACAAAATGTATCACTTGCAAAAAACCAGACCAACCTCATAAAAAGGCTGAGGGGCCCTTTTCCTGAGGCGCGTAAGCGCCTACGTGCATACAATGCACGTCAAATTGGAACTATCGCCCATCAACCGTGTGCCCCAGGAGGCAATTCCATTTTTGACCGGCATCCAAAACACGTAAAAGAAATTTTCTACTGCATGGCGCTTACCCAGCAGTAATCAGCAGTGTATGCATGCTGACGATTACCACCCGGTTAATGTGTGAGACTTGACTGCTAAGTCAACGGGTGGTGGTAAGGTCTCATGTCGAAAATGGGCATGTGTTGGTTTTAATTTTGGCATGCATCCATTTTCGGCCCCCCAAAAAAGGCCTTTTTTGCAGGTGTGCTGAAAAATGGACCTGCGCATGTCCAAAATACGCGCCTACACAAGCGCAGACCATATTTTGGCACACCTTAGTAAAAGTGCCCATGAGTTACTAATGTGCAGCAATGTGTGATACACACTAACACATGTTGAAAAGTAAATTAATATATGTTATTTGCCAAAGGTCCCATTATTTCTAATGGGGAATAGTCACTAATAACATATGTTAAACTACAGTTAGCACAGGTTAGAGAATCAGCTTCTTAAAATAGAATAAGAACTAAACTCAAACCCCAATACAATTTAAAACTTCTGGGACATAATCAGTAATAGAGGTATGAAGGCAAAAAAATGAACTGGAATCCTCAAGGTCAGACTCTGCATACAGCAATGCTAGAGAAAGAGAAACTTAAATGGAAATGATCAAAGATGCAAATTTTGGTTTTGGCTACATTGCTGGTCACTTATCCATGAATAATGGATAGAGACTGGATCCTTCATATTTTTTTTTTTGTTTGTTTAAAGAGAGATATATCCCTTTCTTAGGTTCTTAAGTTAGGATTTTTCCTGACCTGACTAGACAGACCCAGAAAAGGAGGAAAGATTTCTTTCTATTGGAACCCTGTGTTTTACAACTTGGTGCTCTCTTTTTTTCTCAAGTACCCATGTAAATATATAGTAAAGCAAAATTGAGGTCAGTCAAGTATGCGTTTTTTTTTAACCTCCACAGCTATCGGCTTTCATTAATGGTAGGAAAGTTATATCCATTTCTCCTGTGAGATCAGCTGTTGAGACTGTGTAATTGTATATTCTGGAATGTCCTAGTCACTGACCAGTTTAATGAATAATGTAATTTTTTTTCCTAAGTTTTCCAGTGATTCTCTCCCTCCAACGTTTTTGTGGACTTGGCAGTATAATATTTTTTTCTTTTTCTTTAGATGTATTTATTTCTTCAGAGAATTTTTACTACATTTCTATATACAAGTGTGTTTATCTTGGTTTCAATTTTTGAAATGTCAATAAAAATAACATTTATGTAAAAACCTAGGGGCACCTTTTACTAAGCTATGTAAGTTCCTACGCGCACCCAATGCATGCCAATTCCGAGTTACCACCTGGCTACCGTGTGGCCCAGGCAGTAATTTCATTTTTGGCACACATATAAAATTATTTATATTTTCTGGCACGTGGTGCTACCGGGCAGTAAAAGGTATTTGACACGCATAGACCATTACCGTCTGGTTAACGCATGAGACCTTACCGCTAAGTCAATGGGTGGTGGTAAGGTCTCAGACCCAAAATGGACACGCGCCAATTTTCATTTTGCCGCACATCCATTTTCAGTCAAAGTTTAAAAAAAGGCATTTTTACAGGTGCACTGAAAAATGGATCTGCACGCGTTCAAAACCCACACCTACATGATCGCAGGCCATTTTTCAGCGCACCTTAGTAAAAGGACCCCCTAATATTTATACTTCATATCAAGCCCCTCTAAAAACAACAAAAGCGAAAACTGATTCACATATTCACATGTTTTCAAACCAGCTCAACATAACATCCCTCGAATTTGCACGCACAATTTAATTGAATAAGAAGCCAATTAGAGGCCAACCAAAATTGTTTTTTTTTCACCAAAACTATTCTTTCATATTCTGGCGAAACCGAAAATGTGCCCGAAACCAGGCACATGGGTTCGGCTGAAACTGAAGTTAAACAAAAGAAAAAGCCCACATCTTGCTGGCCTGTGAGTCAAGTAGGGTAGTGAAGGCTGAGGTGTGGATGTTGGAATTTAGAATGGAATCCTGACTGTATTTTTATCTACCCATGCACACACAAATGTTTGTAAGTGAGCTGGAACCTAAGAAGGCAAACAGGGTTTCTCTCCTAGCAACCTTTTTTTTGCTGCCAGAGTTGTGCTCCTCTTTCAGAGATGCCATATTCCGCAACAATGGAGCTATCCTTCTTACACATCATACAAAAAATATTCAGTCTGAATATCACCTCAGAAACAACACACACTCCTTCCACTATCAATACTGTTTAAAGCAGACAGGGTTTTGTTTGTGTGGTGACTACAGGATATGGAGACCAGTCTTGAGAATTTTTACTTTGGGTGCCAAGGGTCTGCTTTCAAATTAGTCAGTCCAGACACTTTGCAAAATAACCCAAAACTCTGCAAAAACACACTCAAAATCAATACTGCAAACTTAGGGCCCCTTTTACCAAACTGTAGCAAAAGGGGCCGGCGCTGGAATCGGCATGTGTTTTACACAAGCGCCGAGGCCCCCTTTTACCGCAGCTGGTAAAAGGGAAGTCTCGCCTTCCTGCAGGAAATGGCCATGCAGCAAATAAAGCACTTGCTGCACGGCCATTTATTTTGGGGGGGGGGGGAGCCCTTACCGCCACCCATTGAGATGGCGGTAAAAGCTCCCGCGTTAACCCAGTGGTAACCGAGAAGAGTGCAGCACTGCCTGATTACCACTGGGTACACTCCGGCACTACAAAAATAAATAGCACCGGAAATGATGGCACGCTAGGGGTGGGAAGTAGCCCGGCGGTACTTCCTGTATAGCGAGCAGTAGGCCCGCATTGGGCTTACCGTCGCATAGTAAAAGAAGCTCTTAACAAATCATGACAACCCTAACGCATCTATGAGAAGACAGAGATATAAATATTACACTGGGTCCTAATGTTCTAATATATCTACTATTGGGAACCTAGAACAAGCTGGTCTGTTACACATTCCTATACAGAAACTACATGCTAGCAGAATCCTTCATCTCAGTCACATGTGCAAAGCATGGATACATCTTCATCTGATACAAAATAGAGGACCAGAAAACAAATGCAGGCAAAAATTGACCTCCCTCCCCTCCCCCCCCCCCCCCCCCCCCCAACAAACAGGACTACTACAGATCTCTATACAGAAATTACATGCTAGCAGAATACCACACCTTGGTCACACACACAAAACACATAGACCCCTCAACAAATATGAAACAAGGGACCACAGATTAGTAATGGAGATATAAAGGCAAAAAAAAAAAAAATTAACTAGAATCCTAAAGGTCAGACTCTGCATGCAGCAATGCTAGAGAAAGAGAAACTTAAATGCAAATGATCAGAGATGCAAATTTCCCAAAGCTAACTTCCATTTAGTAAATTCAAAATAAAATACCTTTTCTTTTTTTCTTTAATCATTTTACTTAATTACATTCACATTTATCACATAAATGTAAGGAAATACAGAAATTAATATAAAAAGGAAAACATTTTCTCTCAACAATATATATTTACATAATTGTCCACAATTGGAAGATCCAAGATCAGGAAAACAATCTTAAAGAAAATAAGAAAAACTCAAAATGGTTAATCTTACACTTCACATTTTCTGAGGGAGGAAGGTTACTTGGTTATTGCAGCCGGTACAGTGGTAACTGAAGGAAGTTGCTGCAGAGGATTCTTCATCTTGTTGTTTCCACAACTCTTATAATTTCTTAGGTTCAAACACATAAGTAATAAGGAAATAAAACACTTACAAGGGAATCGCGCTAGGAAGGTCCCACCTAGGGCACTGATTCCTGGCTTAAAAGCCAAGACTTCACACCTCCCAGTCTGCGATTCCCTTGATGTGTCAGGAAATATATGCATCTTTGAACCCAAAAAACTATCAACCATGTATCGGAAATACAATTTCAAAACATTGTTCCTATCTAAATCAAAGACGAAAGTCACTAATAATATAACTCTATCTATAACTTCTGAATTTTCCAAAATATCAGTTAAACTTACATCTCTTTTCTCTGATAAAGAAAATTTTAAAGGAAATATAATTTTAGTCATCAAAAGGTGGCTATCAGAAGGTATTAACAAAGTATCAGAGAAATATTTCTTCAAGAATTCAGTAGCTTATATATAGGATATTATAGGTAAATTTATCATTCTCAAGTTATTTTCCCTTAATTGGTTCTCCAGAAATTCCAATTTTATACAAGAAAGATAACTATTTTTCATTACCAAATTATCTGATTTTCATAGAGAAGCCATTTTCGTAATCAAAGTCTCTATTTCTATATCTTGGACTTCCACTTTGTTAGATAAGTATTAATATAAATTCTTTAACTCACATAGTGAAAAATTTTAAACATCTGAAGACGAGAGTTATTCACATTCTGCTGCAGTTCCTATAGTACGTCCATTACGACATTATTGGCTTCACCAAGTCCAATTTCTCCACAGAAACCGCTCCAGATATCTTCGGGGGGAAGAGCTCACTCTCCAATCCCCCAGTTGGTTTATTATCCGAGTCGATGCTGCGCCAGGACCTCCTCGGGTCACGTGAAAATCCTAACCCACTTTGGGCGTTTCCATTATTGACCTCCATAGCGAAGCATTACTATTTCCGGGTCTTGGAGGGGTCGTGCCAACAGGGAGACTCAAAGTCACTCCCGCCACTGAAATTCGGCAATAAAGCCTTGCTGTTCCGCGAAGCAAGAACCGATATCCCGACGTTATGACCCCGAATCTCTCCAAAATAGACTGAGAAGTGGTGGGAACCTCAGCCGTGTTCGAGGAGGACAGCACCACGGCTTTGCCTTTTCTCTTCCCCATTCTCTGGGGACCGCGCCCTCTTCTTCAGGCATTCTGGTGTAAAACGGGAACTCAACTAGCGTACGTCCTCCCTCAGCGCCATCTTGGATCCTCCAGGTTGGGACACTCTTTGTCTGGTTTCTCCTCAGAGGCCTGTCTGATATGGGTAACCTTATAGCATAGCCCTCTGAGTCATTGAAACACAGAAGCCCCTCCACCACTTACAAGGTGGTGTCCCTTCAGAGGGGAAAATAAAATACCTTTTCTACCTTTTATTTTCTATTCGCTTTGGTTCTAGTGTCTGTCTGCTTTTCTCTCTTTTTTCCTGCCTTTGCAGAGACTCCTGTCCATTTGACATTTCCTCTTTCTCCGTGTCCACCATCTATCTTTCCTTAACATCTCTATCTATCTTGTCTAGCATCTCTCCTCTGTGTCATTGTCCCTGTCCCTTTCTTCACATTCAACATCTGCCTTCTCAGTATCCCTATCCTCCCCTATATTCAGCATCTCTCCTCTGTGTTCCTACCTTGACCTGTCCTGCATTTCCCCCCTGTGTCCCTATCTTCCCTCCTGTAATCAGCACTGCCCCATGACCCTATCCCCCCTCCATGTCCAGCATTGTCCCTGTGTACCCCTGTCCCTATGTTCCCTCCATGCCCAAATGTCTTCTCTGTGTCCCTGACCCTCCCTTTTGTCTTCCCTTCCTCCTAGTATCTCTCCCTCTCAATTCCCACCAGCACTTCATGGTCCAGTTTCTCTCCCTCCTGGATTCCAAAAGCTTTCCCCCTCTCTTCCCCTCCTCAAAGTCTATTCTCTATCTGCCTCCCTTCTCCCAGCTGGTCCACATGTATAACTCCCTTCCCCTTCCTAAGTCCGGCACTTCTTCTTGTCTGTCTGTCCTTCCATCCCATCCATTTCCACCTCCCCTGGTCTAGCAAAACACCTCTCTCTCCATGCTGCAAGTCCAGCATCTCTCCTCTCCTCTCCTTTCCCATCCCCTCCCTTCAGCAGGTCTCCCTTTTCTTCCCTCCCCGTGATCAGACAATCCCTCTCACTTGCCTTGATTGCTGCCAGTAGCTGCAGTGACACTGCAATGATTACAGCAGGCTGCCTCGGAGACTTGGCCTGCTCTATGATGCTGTGAGGCGTTCCACCCCTGCAGAACAGGAAGTTGCATCAGAGGAGGAGGGAAGCATCATAGTGTTGCAGAGAAGGCTGAGTCTCTGAGGCAGCCTGTTGTAATCACTGCAGTGTCGCTACTGCTACTGGCAGTGATCAAGAAAGAAAAAGATATCAGAAGCCCAGGACCATGTCTGTGTTGAGGTGAGAATTTGGGAGGGGGGGAGCCGCTGAAAAGAGAGAAGATCCTCGCAGATCCCCTAATTTGATGATTGGTGGGCTACTGCCAGATTTTAACTTGTAAAAGCTGGGTGCACTTGCGGCTGGGGAGGTTTAGCCTCCCCAAGCCTCTTATACCAGGTACCCATGGGACTGGGGAGGGCCTCTGCCCACCCATGGGTACGCTAGCTGGCAGAGAGGGAACAGCCATGATGCTCAGTCCCTCAACTGCTAGGGATTTTATATTTAAAGCTCAGTCTGTTAAGTCCTCCGGCAGCCCCCCTCTCCTCTGTGTACTCCTTCTCCCTGCCTCTCAATCTGCAGTGAAAACAGTACTACTGCGTCTCTCTCTGTTCCACCTCAGTGCCTAACTTTAAATGCCATTTATAGTATAGCGCTAAGCACAATTTTTTCTGTGAAATTTATAGAACTGATGCGCAGATGATCAAAAGCCCTGCGCTGTTCAAAACAGTGTTCTAAAAATAGCGCTAGAACAGCACGGGGCTTTACCACCCCTATGATCAGTGATAATAGCATGCATATTTAAGCATGCAATTCTCTTTGATCATATGGTAGAAGTGCGGGAGGATTGTGCCTGAGCAATCCATGGGACCACCAGACCCTAAGTAGCATGGCTACCCCGAGCCAAGCAACATGGGGCTGGAGTTCTGGTGGTCTAGCGGCCCTTCTCTACCCTTTACCTTCATTGGAGGAGGGAGGTGGCCTCCCTCTTCTTCCATCAGCACCGCCTCGAAAATGGTGACACCCAGCCCTGTCCATTGCATCCTGGAATGTGCTGGATGGGGTTTCACAGCATGTAAAGGAGTTTCTCCCTTATATAGTGTGAAGTCCTGCCCAGCGCATCCCAGGATGCAATGGGCATGGCTGGGCGCTGCCATTTTTGAGGTGGCATCGATGGAAGAGGAGGGAGGCCACCTCCCTCCTCCAATGAAGGTAAGGGGTGGTGAAGTGGGGCCGCTAGACCACCAGGTGGAGGGGTCGATTTGTGGCCCACTGGTCTACCAGGGCTCTATTATTCGAGGGGATGCTAGGGGGTGTTAGGGCGGGGGGGTCAGGGGAGACTGGAGGTCCACTGGACCCTGTGTTGCTGGGGGGGGGGGGGGTCGGGGGGGTCCTGCAGGGGGGGCATGGGGGACCTGCTAGCATTCCTCCCCAATGGTCTGCAAACCCTAATGCCAGTTCCGAGCTGGCGTAGGGTTTGCCACGGACAGTGCGCCAATGTTTGGCATGCTGGTTGCCGATCATTGAGGAGGAATATGTTTAGCATGCATTTGCATGCTAGTTGCATTGAGAGCCCGCAAGCACGTTGTTTCATGTGCTCAGGGGTTCTGATCATGGGATGGTAGCAAACACAGGTGCCAGTATGGAGCTAACAGCCTCTAGTGCCTGCGTTTGCCTCTGATCATTGGCTCATGAGTCCCATATGTTTGAACTTCTGCTACTAGGAAACTTCTTCTCACCACATTGGTATAATAAACTAAGGCCAGCAATCTTGAAAACCCTCTAGCCAAGAATAATAACCCACAAGCTGGAATGGGATGACAAAAGGAGCTGATACTTAGACTAGAGATTTTATTGGGTAAATGATCTAGAAGCTAGAAAAACAAGCAAGGCACATGTTTGTTGGGAGGCAGAGGAGGAAAAGACTGGCGGAGAAGATGTTAGCAAAGCTTTATGCTCAATCAATGTTGACCTGATTCAGTGAATTTCCCAAGTTTTCTTGAATCATGATAAAATTTAGTTGTTGTGTTTCCAGCTAATTACGGATCAGTGTCTATCTCTGATTTCAGAATCCAGGCATTGCTACTGAGTTATCGCTTCCAGTTAAGTGAAAATGTTCTGCTTGCGCTAATCTAAATGCTCAGTTGGGTATATATGCTAATCTCAACTTTGTTAAATGTTTCAGACACATCCGTCTACTTGCTCCCACGATATAACTGAATTCTATTATTTTGTCGCACTGTATTTTCAAATGTAAGCCACATGGAACCAGAGTTTGCTTGGGATAATGTAGGATATAATTGTCAAATTTTTAAAAATCCTTTATCCTCCACCTTTTAAGGCACTGCCTATCCAACTGGATGGTGATGGCACAAGGAAAGCAAGTTTTGTCCAATGAGACTAACTCAAAATAACTTGTTCCTTAGCTGGGCTTTAGTATTACCATACTGAAAATGCGACCATACCATGCCGTTGTGGTTATGTTCCACTAATATCTTAAAAAATTAGCAAGTTATATAACCCTTGGATACATGACTTATGATTTATTCAATATCACAATTCCTCATGTACAGCCACAAAACAACCTTTTAGGGTGGATAGTGTTCACAATGAGCTCCTTTTATTATTGACCAGATAGAAGAGATAAGAGTTTTCAGTTTTGGCACAGTATAAGTCATCACAAGACCAAAATATTTTGAAAACCAATGGACTGCATTAGCTGCTCATAGCCCATTTAGGGGGTCTTTTTCTAAGCCATAGCAGCGTTTTTACTGTGATTCTACAGTGAGCTATAAACGCTACCATGGCTTTACTAAAAGATCCCCTTAGTTATGTTTAAACAAATGAGAGATCTGCGTGAAACAAAATATTTATTTTTATTATTTTGACTTATAAAACCACTTGTCTCTGAAATATGCTCAAAACAGAATAGTCCATTTGTGTAAATGTAAACTTCTACAAAAGAGATGAAGATGTGATTCCATGTGCCCCAATGAAAGGAGAGTCTAATTTTACTTCCATTTAATTTCAATATATTCCATCTTTGACACCAGGCTTCCCAAGGCAGATTACAACAGTTAACAAGATCAGGAAACAAGATATTCTCACTGAAATTTGGCCATCTATTACTATATTTTGTAGAACAGTGTAGAAAAATTAGAGTTTATTACTGCTGTTTCTACCAGTTACAATAATTTTGTTTGCTGTTTCAGTGATTTTCAATTTTATTTAATGATATATATCTACATATGGGAAGTTTTCAAATAAATGAAAAAAACTGTCCAACAACAACAACAACAAAAATCCTTTATCCTCTACCTTTTAAGGCACAGCCTATCCAACTGGAACAGTTTTGAATTTTTACAGCTGGACCATGCAGAGGCAGTCTGTTATTTCTAATAAGCATTTTCTATTGTTTTCAATAGCGTTTGCTATTGTTTTGGGTGACTCAATGTGGCAGCAAGCTCTGCCTACTGGCTTCAGCCCACAGAATGGGCCTTTATAGGCTCATACCATCTCCTGTCCTTTCTCTAACCTCCTTGAACTTACATCCAGGAGGTGTGTTTATACAGTTGGTTTGTGAAGAAATGGAAAAGCATGATGAATGTCACCCTAATTGGAGAGCTGGGTGAAAATGGTGGGGTAAACTTGTGAAGAGAGGGGGTATCCTGATCACTCCCAATAACTTAAAGCCGAACCAAGGAATATTTCTGCTAACAAGAGCAGCACCTGTGAGAGGAGAAAGGGTTAACTCCCCCCCCCCCCCCCCCCCAGAAGCAGAGCAGGATGAAACCTCATGGACATACACCTCTGGATGATAAAGGACGGACAGGGAGGTCTGATCCTGAGTGGGTCCGGCAGCTGGGTGGAAGCTCAGCGGGACAGCTTGCCGCGGAAGGAGAGGAAAGACATAGCCTTGGGTTATTCTGCCAAAAGGAATGAGTATTGGAGGACTGGATTTTTCAAGAGATTATCGATTCAGTTGTTGGAACTTTTATCAATAGTCTTGGACAGGCACAAAAACCTCTATCATTAACGTGAACTGTTTGTTACAAGAAAAGTATGAAGCCTGGTTATCTGCTTGTTGCAGTATTTCAGTAAAGTTCTATTTTGCATTTAATCATTGTGTTTTTCTAATGAAAAGGTGCCGGTACTCAAATGCCAGGCCATCCTTCAGGGGTGAGGTGATCACTGAGGGACCCACCCCACAATGATCAGGCCCCCTGCAACCAGTCACAGAATCTATGACAAGGCAGAATTGATGTGTAGGGCCTGAGCTCTTTCACATAAACTTGGGGACCATGGGTCAATTTTAGTAGACAATGAAAAAGGTGCCGGTACTCAGTACCCCCAAGTACCCCCACAAAAAAGCCCTGCATTTAATATAAACCATGAAGTGGAGAGTAACTTTGGAGTGCGAGTGAAGTCATTTTCCTCAAAGACTATTACAGATGAGAGGCTTAAAACTCTATGGCCTACCGGGATAAAGCCCAGCCCCGGCCTGCGCCCAGCTCAGCTTTTGCTTGTGGCCTGGGTTTGGGGTGCCTGACTCAAAGAGCTAATCAGACCCAGGTTACATAAAGAACACGGCAGAATTCCCCAAGATAAATTACTGTACTATCTTGCTGGTTATTTTTTGATGTGCTTGCCCTAAAACAGCTATAGCACACTTTGCATAAGAAAACCATTAAATTTTATGCAGTCAACCTCAGCTGAAAATCGACTTCATTGTATTTTTGGGACAATACAGTCTGGTACAGCGTTGTCTTTATTCCAAAGCTACAAGAGTATCCCTACCCCTAAAGGTGTAGAACAAGACTACAACCCTGTTCGTGGAACCCATGGAATTCCCATGGGTCATCTGACATCCCAACAGCTTCCAGATGTTCTCCTTTGTTCTGTAAGATATTGGAAGAGGAGTTACTGCCACGCTTATATAAAACAAGAAAAGTTAAAACAATTCAGCCAGCTGAACAGGGAAGCAGTTTAAAAGAAAATGGAAATTCAAGTATTTTAAAGAAAATATTTCATTTGCAATCTTAGCAAAACTGTCATATTGGCCAGCTACTGGTGTGTCAGAAGATGTTGAAATCTAATCTTGTTTTGCTTTCCATTGCTGATGTTTGTGGTTTGGGCAAATGGAAAGATGTAGCTAGCTTGTACTCTATGGTAATTGGTATGGTAAACCTCTCTTCTGTTGCTATGGGTCATGTTTAGCACACTGCAGGAGGTTTGAGGTAGAAAAAGGTCTGCTGCAAAAGTCATTTGAGAAATAACAGGCAAAAAATTCACCAGTCCAGAACACCGTCAGCATCATTTTATAGTCACGTGTGTGTGGTGGTGGGGGTGGGGGGTGGGGGGGGGGGGGCAAATGTTATAACACTGCACTTGTGAAAAGTTCAAAAAGACACCTATGTTAAGTGGGTTAGATATTCAAAGCAATTTAAACGGCCAGGAAAGGCCATTTAAATCACTTGGTTGGGGCTAACAGGCAATATTCAGCAGCACTTAAACAGCCAACCTCTAACCGACAAGGTTAGGTGTGGAAATCATGTGGAGAATGGCACTAATCAGTTAGTGGTGATATTCAGACCACTAACTGGCTAGGTAAGCACATAAAGTTAAGACAGCAAAGATTATGTCCTAACTTTATATGCCCAATTTAACCGGATACCAGTCTGAATATCGGTCGGTGCCTGCTTAAACACATAGGATCTGTTGGGCCCTCCCCTCAGGATCCCCCCTCCTACCCCCCTGAAGGAAATAGGAGGCTGCCCCAGGCCTCCCTGGGCCTACCTGGAGAAGTCCCTGGTAGTCTAGGGGGAAATGAGGCAGGCAGGCAGGGGCTGCTGAGAGACAAAGCCGGACCTGGGGCAGAACCACCAACCGCCGTGCCATGCCCCCTCCACTCGGACTACCCCCAACTATTAGATTGTAAGCTCTTTGAGCAGGGACTGTCTTTCTTCTATGTTTGTGCAGCGCTGCGTATGCCTTGTAGCGCTATAGAAATGCTAAATAGTAGTAGTAGTAGTAGTAGTAGTAACATTCAGAGGCAGATGATCAAAAGCCCCGCGCTGTTCCAAACAGTGCTCTAAAATAACGCTGGAACAGAGCGGGGCACTATTAGACCTATGATCAGAGATAATGCATGCAAATTTAAGCTCGCAATTATCTGTGCTCATGGGGTAGAAGTGCGGGAGAATTGTGCTTGAGCATGGGCTCAGCACAATCCTCCCGCACCTGTTTGACAGGTCTGGGCTTGCAAAAGCCCAAACCTGTCAAAACCAGGGGCTGGAGGTCCATGGGACCACCAGGCCCTGACTACCCCTGTCCCGAGCAACGGGGCCTGGAGGTCCGGTGGACCTCCAGTCCCCCCAACGATCCCCCCCTACTGCTGGTCCGCCCTCCCCAACCCAACCCCCAGCATTGGCAAGGGTCCCTTTGTGATAGTGTCACTCCATCCACCGCCCACCCTCCCCCCTACCTTGGTTGGAGGAGGGACGCAGCCTGCCTCCCTCCTCTTCCTTCGATGCTGCAAAATGGCAGCACTCAGCCCTACCCAGTGCATCCTGGGATGCACTAGGCGGGGATACACACCATATAAGGGAGAAACTCCCTTATATGGTGTGTAGCCCCACCCAGCGCATCCCAGAATGCGCTGGGCAGGGCGCCACCATTTTGCAATGTCGAAGGAAGAGGAGGGAGGCAGGCTGCGTCCCTCCTCCAACCAAGGTAGGGGGGAGGGCAGGTGGCAGATGGAGTGACACATCACAAAGGGACCCTTGCCAATGCTGGGGGTTGGGTTGGGGGGGAACCAGCGGTCCAGCGGACCTCCAGCCCCCCTGTTGCTTGGGGGGGGGCTTGGTCAGTGCCCACTGGACCACCAGGGACCATTTGCTGGGGGGGTTGGGGGGGCTGGAGACCCACCGGATCTCCAGCCCTCCCTGAACCTGGGGGGGGGATCATGGGGGGGGGACCAGAGGTCCACCGGACCTCCAGTCCCCTGTCGCTGGGGGGGTCAATCATTGGGGGGAATGGGAGCCTGCCAGCATGCAAATGCATGTTGGACAGGGCTCACCATTCCTCCCCAATAATCTGCAAACCCTAACACCAGCTCAGAGCTGGCGTAGGGCTTGTCGCAGCCAGCGACCCAATCTTTGGCGCGCTGGTCGCTGATCATTGGGGATGAATGCGTTAAGTGCTGATTAGCATGCATTTGCAAGCTACTTGTGCTAAGAGCCCTCGAGCACGTTGTTTCACA